>NC_142354.1:32797831-33509081 GCF_059441175.1 Urocampus carinirostris | reverse complement strand
TCATTCAAAATAAAACATTTGAAGATTCTGTCTTTTCTATCACATTCAGGAGGACACGCAAATTAATTTAATCATTCTAGACGAGGTTGATACAATGTTTTGGTGGGTGTTGCTTTTTTCATATACAATTTTTTTTTTTTTAGCAATTGTGTTGTGCAGGCAGTAAATGAAGTAAAACTACAACAATACTGCTGTCAGTTTTTAGGAAATGAAAAAAATGTAGTTTATTCAATACACTTACATATTTAACAGTGTTTAAAAGCACAACGTTTAATAAAAAGCATAAAAGCATGGACTGACACTATATATGGATGGAAACATGCATTTTGTCCATTGGGGTAGTAAATAAGAAACGTCCCGGGAAAATGACCTGATGCACTTGCCTTTATTATTCGTCTTTGTACTATGAATCCCAGTCGTCTTCGGGCAGTGGTCAAGGCACACAGAGACACTCACTTGCTCATTCACACCCAGCGACAATTTGGACCGACCAATTTACCTGACATGCATGTTTTTGGAATGTGTGAGGAAACGCAAGCACGGGGAGAACATGCTAACTCTGTACAGGAAGGCAGGTAGCTGGATTTGAACCCATGTCCTGAGAACTGTGCCACGGACGCACTAACCACTCAGCCGCTGTGCCGCTTAAGAGATATGCAATAGTCCGCAAATTTCCTGGCCACGGGACTGGAGGAGTGGAAGCTCCATCCTTGTCGCCATTGTTTTGTTCAATATGGCACTTGGAAACCTGCCCTGTGGTGACTGTCGTTTATTTAGAGTAGGCATTATTATCACCACCGTTTTCGGCAAACACACTCTTTCCAGCTGTGTCGTTACATCGTCGTAACATTACTCTGCACCTGTGGTTATATGCCACACACATTATGTGTTCTTTGGTTCCTTTTCTTTGTCCAACAGTGCCGGCGTGCTAATCAGCGTGCACTCGCTAGCCAAAGTTACACTTTCTTTCTCCTACGTCCTCTCCCTCGTCCTCTCGAACAAAGTAGGCAAATTTGGGTTTTTTCAGGCTCAGTCCGTTTTATCAAATTAATTTTTCGGGCTCAGGATGGGCTTCAATACCCGAGGGCCAGGTCAGGTCGGGCTGGATTCTTACCTTTACCTGCGCCTCACTTAAAGGGAGCTGGCAAAATGGTCTGTCATCTTGCTGCTACAGGTATCAAAAAAACTCAAGAAGGCAGGGCAAAAAAAAAAGGTAAACGGTGCGTTTGGTCATGAGTTTCTGTAGTGTGTATTATTCCTTTTGCTTTTCAGCGCTTGTTTTCGGTTGCACTACACAGTGCAGCAACATTTATTGTCAAACGATACGCACTGTCCCTTTAGAGTGTCTAGATATTTTTTGTGTACCTGCTCAATCATGCTTTGCTCGTTTTATTGAATTTTTCCCATTCTTATCATTCTCCTTCAATTTCCCTTTATTGCAGTAATAGTTGTGTAAATAGCACTAGGTATTTTGTCATTGAGTGAACAGGTTTATATCAAGAAAAGTTTTAAAAAGATATACATTTTCCTGTTTGGTTTCAGATGCGCCTCCAGCTGTCTGAGTCGTCTTGTTTTGCTGCGGATTGAATTGCTTGCGAAATCCAGTTGGTGGGATTTCATACAAAAGCAAATAATGTTGGCGGAAGTTTATTTTCTCCTGACTTGTTATATCGGAACAGAAAATATGGAAATATAGGAAGGCTACCGGATTGAATACACACACCCACTCGCTCACGTCGGGCTTTTTGAACAAACGAATGGGAAACGCTGCTGCGAATTACAGCACAGTGTGCGATTCAAAAACGGGGGTTGCAAAGGTTTTTTTTTCTGGTTGAATTCAATCGGGTTTACTTTTAAAACAAGGTAGCTCAAGCTCTTAACTTTCATTACATAGAAACATGGCACATATGCCACCACACAGACATTCATGGTTCATGGTTTCCAAATCCCTTAACCGCCTTGGTCATCAGGGCACCCCTGAGGACACAACCCCTTCTACAATGCTGACGGTTCCTGGCCTGAGTTTGGGTCGTGGCAGTGTCTGCACCTGTCTATTCCGTGATGCTGTCGGCCCAGGCATTTTTCGGGCTTCTTCTCTTACTGCCCCCTTGGACTGTGCCCTGCAGAAAAATCTTGGATATTCCTAATCATCAAGTGACATGACTATTTCCCTGCAGTTTTCTACTTCGTTTTTCTTAGTGTCCAATGTGTAAACTGATGGTGTTTTGCACCTTTTTGCTTTTTGCTGATGCCTAAAATTCAAGTGTTTTGGAACAACAATATTGCTTTGCTTATAACTAGTTCATAATACAGAAGACAAACCCTTTAGAAAAGTTTAGTTCACTAGTCTTTTAATGCACACATAGTTTTTTAGTCTCTGTGGGATGCAAGCGGTTGGCACGTTAGGTTGTTAAGTGATCAGTTGGTGATTACAACCCAGTGTTCTTGTTTGCCCGCGTCCCTGCATCCTAGGAGCATTGTTTTTGCTGGGGACGCATCGTGTCAAATCAACGTGCGTCCCCGGGACGCAACTTTTTTGACACAAAATTGTCATTATCATTTTTTAACAAAGATTTACCGCACTCCAAACTTTTCATGAGGCAGATCCGCCATTGTTGTTTTAGTCTCGCTGTTCGAGTTTTTGTCTGCACACCGATCTCCAGTTCGAGTTGTGTAGTAAAAGTCCGTTTTTTTTTAGAGAACCGGCTTTTTCGGCTCAACTCATTAAAGAGAGGCGGCTATCAAACGGCTCACTTGCTTTGATGCATTATATTACGAATGATGATGTTGTATAAAGAAGTTAAGAAAAAAAGGAGAAAATGAAAAAAGACAGGTTTGTGATGATCCCTTTTAATCAGTATATTACCAACAATAATTTAATGCAGAAAATGAATTAATAATTTGAATAAGAAAATGTATTATTCTACTTAATTATATTTGCATGTATTTTTTCCTTCTACAGTGAACGTCCAAGCAACTTCATTTTTGAACTTTTTTTTATAATAAACCTCATTCATGTCGAGCAACTCAGTGTCTCACAACAAAATGTTCTTTAACAAAATATGTGATATAAGGAAACACATGTACAATATACATAAATAAACTACATAAATAAACATGTTTGAAAAAAAAAAGATTTTTTTGTATTTTGTAAGGGAAAATACGACGGTTTGTAAGGGCACGGTGCACACTAAATTTTGGGGACCCATAGATCTCCGTTGGGACCCATAGATTTTTGAGCATCACTTTTCAGAAGTAAAATGAACACTGTACAACCCTATTAGATGTAAGATCTTGGGCCAGGGCTCGGGCCCGAACCCGACCAAAATGTCAATCATTAAGTTGAACCGGTCGGGCTTCTCTCTTGCCGTTTTTTTTCCCTTTGTGGAGGATCTACACAGCATGCACTTGCTTTTAATCGGGTAATTATTTAAATTAAGCAAATGCTTATCAGTTTTACTCAAAATCACAAAAGACATTTTCCTCCTCTGCGTTGGGGTAAAAGACAAGCGGCTACCACCTCCCTCATGTCTTAAATTCTGCTTCTTGCCAATAGCTTACAATCTTTGCAAACTTTATTTTTGCTTTTTTGGGCCAAATATTTCATTATTTGCAGCTTGTAATCTACAGAATTTGAATTTTGTTTCGGTGCCATTTTATTCAGCTACATTTTTGTTTGCTGCACGTCGCCGAAATGCACATTTTGGCTCCCAACCGTTAATTAGGGCGCTGCATTTGCAGCGGACACTTGTTTTGAGGGACTCGGCCCCAAGTAAACCACAAGCTGCGTAGTTCAGCTGAGACAAAAATTTTGGGCCTGGAGTACGCACATCCGGAGTAAAGCTCCATGTTTACTTTGGTGGGGAATTAAAGTTTCAGGTTTATTTCAGGCTCGTTTATCAAATCAAGTTAATCCCTGGCGCGTTGGGGTTTATACACTTGCGACTGGATACCGGGCTGGATTCTTTAGGCCTGATCTTAACTCTAAATCCCACTCAGGGCCGAATGTGATTTTTTAAACTTTTAACTTAGTTGATAACATGCAACACAAACTAATCTGAATGATTGGGTTTACTAATTACAGATATGAGTTCTAAAACAAGTTTCTAGCACAATCAGTTGACTGTTAAGTCGATGGTTGATGGTTTAACCCCATTCAGGAACAGGTTGGTACACAAAGTTACCGGTAACAGGCTGTTTATCCGAATCATTGCTTTGCTTCGACTAACCATAGCTGCAGAACAGAAGTCTTCCCGCAGGACTTAGTTTCCGATGAATGAAAACATAGAAAAATAAATTAATAAATAGCTGAAAAATTGCGTATTGTAATAAACTATATGGGCTTAAAATTGTCTTTACATTTGAAGAAGTACTAATTCCAATGGATTTTTTGAACCTTGAAATGATTCTGCCGCTCTAAAAAATTGTAAAAATATATATATTTTTTTCATTTGATACTCTTTTCTTCCAAAACTCCTCAAATATGAAAATACCTTAAAAATTGCGCACACTGTGGACGCTTGCTCCAAAGTTAGTGCAGCAGGCCTCCTCCATTTTTTGCTCACCCAAGATCCACTTCGACAACAACTTGTACGCTCACAAAGAGATCCCTTTTCCCCAAGATTTGCTTTGTCTATTTCCATCCTGGAACTCACCGAGAACTCACACTGGGAAAATAGCTGGGGTCTACATCAGAACTTACCAGACAGTTTTCAGTTCTGCAGAAGAAGGCCTCTGCAGCTGCTGCTTGGGCCCCATGAGGTTGGCCCAGTCGGAACCCCATCCCAGCTGCCAATGGTGGGTCTCTGTAGAACTGCCAGAATCTGAGCCTCTGAAAGTTGTTTGTAGCGTTTTTCCGAACGGGAAACAACACAATTTAAATGACTATATTGACTATATTCGTGTTCCTAGAATATAAAGAAATTAGATGTATCAATCTTATATTTGGTGACACTCATTTCAAATTTGGACTATCCATTGGAAATGCCAAATGCAAATTATTTCAGACCACCAGCTATTTTGTGCCCTTAGCGTTCCCATGCAGAAACTTGAATTTTGCATGAAATCAGATAAAATCTGAACAGTTTTTACTAGTTTTAAACCGGATTGCACAAAAATTTAGAGAAACAACCAACTCTGTACATTCCGGTACAAATATCCAGATTGCCCCAAAACAAGCTGCTGAATTCAAAATGAGTCACAAAAAACCCAAAGAAATTTACGCCATTCACGAATAATTTATTTATTTTTTGCTCTTATACAGGCGGGAGCATTTGTTTGCCAGCCCTTTAAATGACTATTAATATGTTATCACGGGATGCAGGGGGTCTACATAGCAGGGAAATGCAGGGAATCAACACCCAAAAGAACTGCAAATGGCATATTCGTGGAGAATAGAATCACGCCTTCTACCCCTATCTGTGAGTGACGTTCCCACAGCCATGTCAGCTGAAAATAGAAAATTGCATTTGATATAACTTCCCTGATTATACTCAAGGCCCCCATTCTGAGTTTGCATAGCCTGTAAATACATCCACCATGCTTTGTCAACCAACATGCCACCATTAGCACAAGTGCAGTATACGTTTGTCTGATAGGGTGTGCGTGACTCACCAGAAAAGTCCTACCCCAATTGATACCCCAGAATTGTCCGGCTCCATATTGCAAAGGCCCCAAGGAGGCTGCAAAAGAGATCAATTTGGAAATATTTCTCGTAATTGGTTCGCCGTAAGGAGTAGCGACGGAATATAATGGAGCAACCGCAGAGGAGAGGATATTTTTCTCCAGCGAACGTGCAAATACACTTGGTAAAGATGAAGGCTTAATCGAGGGGTCTTGATTGTGCCTGCGGCGGGCAAAGTAGGAGGGACAGAGTAGATGATTGATGAGAAACAAGTCCCACTTGAGGGATAAAGGGGTTTTAAGAGCAAATACTCTGCTCAATCCGATAAAGGGACGATAATGTTGCGGCAGTGGTGCTCGGTGCGAACAGGCAAATAAAACACTCAGAAGTGCACATAAGGGTGCCAGTAAAGTAACGGAAGTTCGTAAAGTTGACTTATAAATGCTTTTCTATATTTAAAATCCACTGAAGTATGTGCCTTTAAAGAAGCAGTGGATATTGGTCACTGACAATTGCAAGCGAAATATCCGCAAATATATGCATATGTATTTGCCATTTTAACACTCATGCGGATCATAATTGCCCAGAAAGTGGATAAGGTGCTAAGTCCTTTCAGTAGAAATAGGAATCTGAGTGCAAAAAACTAAAACATTTGTTGAAAAATCAACTTGAATATAAGCAGGGTTGGGTAGGGTTACTTTAACTTGATTACTTTCAATTACTTTTGGATTACTCCAATACCAAATAAGCAAATAAGACAAAAGAAACTAAATATGAATAAAATTATTAAATTTTGTGCAGGCTTGGGGAGTAACGGAACACATGGAACAGCAAAAATGATGTTGGCAAGCTGTTTGGATTTATTTTGACTTTGTTTTCGCATTTTATGTTAGTTTTGCCGGGGATCAAAAAGATCAAAGCCAGGAGAGAAAGCTTACCACGTGTTGTGAGTCATAATTTGATTCATATTTAGTTTATTTTGTCTTTTATTATCATATTTGGCATTGGAGTAATCCAAAAGTAATTAAAAGTAATCAAGTTAAAGTAACCCTACCCAACCCTTAATAAAAATAATAAATAAAGTATGAAGCAGTGATGTGCAGTGAGGTCCATGTCTGGTAAGGCTCAGTCGGATTAACAACTAAGTGATCCTGAATCATATATACCATTTAATTGGCAGAGCAAGAAGGTAAATAAGAAACTGTAAGACAAGGAAAAAACTTTTTTTTTGTCTTACCTTCATTTATAAATGAAATCTATGTGCTGCTCCTTTTAGATAAAATAAATGATATTTAAATGATCCTCCATTATGATAAAAAATCAATTTAACAAGAAAAAATTACTGAATGCCTTGACTTGCTGCGAGCTTGTTAATACCATCACTACTAGTAATTCTATTGTTTGGGGCTGAGGAGTGAACCAATTTAGAAACCTTGGTTTCCCTATCCCCCTCTGCTTTGACGTAATAGAACTGCGTGCCTCACTCTTCATCTGCAGGTGCTCAAAAAAGAAAATACCAAAATTGTGAAGTTCAACTTTACTAAACATGGAAATAATGCGAACAATTTAATACATTTTGAAGTCTGTATTTCCATGATAACACTTGCACCCCCTAACTTCACATCTCTGGTTTAATGTACTCGAATAAAAATGCACTTTTAAGCAACAAGAATAATAAAAAAAATACCATAATACAAAAGTAGTGAAAAGCTGAGAAAAAAAGAAACAAAAGGAAGAGAAAAAAAGAAGGAAAAAGAAAAAAGAAGGGGGAAAAAAAGAAAGAAATGTAGGAAAAAAGTAAATAGAGAACAAAAAAAAAGTAACGGCTCGGAAAAAATAAACACAATGAGATTATTTTAAACAAATTTAAAAAAGGTAGAAAAAAAACACAGAGAGAAGAAGAAAAAGTTTATGTTGCATTCAAATAATTTCCAATTATATCAAGTGAATCTTGTTGCCAACATTGTACTTCCACTAAAAAATGTGATTAAGTACAGTTCTGTATCAACCGACTAAATAAGCCCCCCAAAATGTTAATATTATGCGACAAAATATATCAGAAAATAAAAAGAAATGGATATCTTGTGAAAGAATGCAACCTTTGCAATAGTACTTAAGTCAATTCATTCAAAAGAGAAAAATAATTTTGCATTGCCGGAAACTCAGCAAAATGTAACTTGATGTCAAGTTTTGGACATGTTTGATAATTAATGATCTTGCCACACTTGGGGTTGCTGTTGCTCACTGTTGTTTCAAGCGTTGCTCACCGACTTTGTGTGAACGCTCAGATCCCTGGAAAATTACGGGGAACATTGCCCACAAACTCTTCTTTATTAATAGTGAGAGCTTGGCCTCATCTAGGGCAGCAAGGTGCATCAACCGATGATGCAAAGGCCCAGGGTTCAATTCCATCTACCGGCCTCCCCGTGTATGTGTGTGTTTACTCTGGGCACTTTGTTTCCTCCCACATTCTTTGCATGCATGTCTGGTTGATCGACGGGTCCAAACTGTCCATAGGTGTGAATGAGCAAGTGAATTGTCTGTATTTGTGTGCCCTGCAACAGACTGGCAATCAGTTCAAGGTGTCCCCTGCACATGAAGAAGGCTGGGATGGGCTCCAGCGACCATGCAACCCTAACAAGGATGAATGGTGCAGTAAAAGAATAAAATAATGGGTTTATATATCCAGCCTTGCAATTTTGGACTGTGTTTTAAACCCGTTTTTTCCTTCCTTTTGTTGCTTCCGTTGTCCCCAGGCATTTGTCCGCATTTGGATCATTTTCGCTCAATATAACTACTGGATTCCATTAAAAGAACAACTTTACATTGTCCAATGTTTTAGTTACAGTACTGGTTTGTGTTGTCCTCTTAAGCATGGCTTCATGAATAAAGGATAGAAACTCGGGGAATTGGTATGTGTGGTGCTCTATTTTTGAAGTGGTCAGTCCTACATTGGAAGCCTTTGCTGTTGTTGCTCTACTTTTGAGGGGTCCCCTGTCATCTCCACGATATCCCTTCCTAGTGTTTGGCCGCACCCGAGCAGGAAGACGAGCACAGCTTGTGGAAATAGATCACATCAGAGGGGACTCTTGGCCGGGGATGAACGGGCGCCATGTTTGTTTCATATGATGACTCGCTAGGGATAGGGCGGGGTGGGCACAGCAGCAATGGCAGGCAGCCACGGCCCCGTTGGTCAACCTGATGCAGATTCTGCGCTCTCCATGGGAAAAGGCATGCTGCGTCTCATGTTTGTGCTAGTTCCTGGACTACTGTGTATTTTAATATTTAGTGGGGTCAATGGGGGCTCGTGGTGTGAAGCATAAATAAGACACGGCTGCAGCGTTTATATCCGTTGGCGTGTTTTTGTTTTTGTGGTGCCAAAGTGACAGCACGCTGGCAGCAGTGATGGAAGATGAGGAAACGTGTGACTCTCGCCATGGAAGCAGAAATGGAACGTGTCTGCGGGCTGCCCGCTCCAATTTCAGAAATAAATATGTCGGTTACATGCACATATTTGAATTTTTCCCAACTAACCCGCAGATAAATTCCTTCAGTGCTGTAGTATCTGTAATATTGCATTGGGAAGCGGAAAAAGAATATTATCATTATTGATATTAACATAGTGAACATTGTTTACAACGAAATTAGACATGGCACTCCAAAATAACCATCTAATAAGATTGAAGAAACTGGTTTAAATTCTAAGTGTATAGGAATAAGAAATAAGCAAACACGATGATATATTTTATATTGTGTTATCATAAATCAAATACATAAAAAACTTAGTGTAAAACTCAGTGGCAGGTTGTGCAATTCACACCTACTGTCGTGATTGCTGATTCAGGGCACCTGTGACTGCCCAATAGGCGCCAACAGCCCTGAGCGCTGATTGGTTCAGACACTCTTTTTAAACCCCCGGCTTCCACGAGGAAGCTGTCAGACCGTTTGCAAACGTATGATCCCAGCTAGGCAAGCTCATACCTTCCGACATTTTCCCTGCCCTGTTTTCTCCTGCCTGATACCTGTTGCCGACCTGTTTCTGGACCCGGTTCTGCCCGGATCTGCCATTCCGCCCACCGACCTGTTTTGCCCTGTTTCCTGCCTCATACCGGTTGCCGACCTTTTTTCTGAACTCGATAACGCCCTTGCTCTCCCGTCCCGGCTAGTGACCAGTATCCCTGCAGCCTACGGTTATCCTCGCTCGACACGGACGTGCCACTTCCGCGTTCCAGCCACCTGCTACCCGTGTCCGTCGATCATCGGATCGTGAAAGCAAGCACTGCCCTCCCTCATTATCAATAAAACTGAGTAAACGAATGCTACTGGGTCCTGTGTTCGTTTCTGGCTTGTGACATCCACGCCTTCAGAAGTGGTACGTCTGAATCAATATGACCCCCAATGACTATTTTATTTCTATAAATTGCAACATTATTTAGGAATAAGTGGCTAAAACAAAGCCTATCGACACTGACATTCATTCCCAGGCTGCAGAGGTTCAGGATTTAAGTCCAGCTACCGCAGTCTCCCTGTGTAATGTTTGCATGTTCTCCCCGTGCCTCTGTGGGTTTCCTTTAGGCACTCAGGTTTCCTCCCGCATTCCAAAAAACATGCATATCAGGTTAATTGGCCGGTTAGAATTGTCCGAGCGAGTGAATGTTGTCTGTCTCTGTGTGCCCTGCGACTGGCTGGCAGTTAGTTCAGGGTGTCCCCTGCCCAGAGTGGATGGATGGATAATTCAAGGGGGGGCGGTTCAAATATCCAAAGTATTGGTATGAAATTGGCATTGATATTTACTTTACCGTATTTACTTGGATTGGATCAAGACCAAAAATCCCATTATTGCCCAAACAGAGTTTATGCATCCATCCATTATCTGCACTGCTTATCCTCAGTAGGGTAGCGGGGATGCTGGAGCCCATCTCAGCTATCTTCAAGCAGTGGGCAGGGGACACCCTCAACTGGTTGCCAGCCAGTCGCAGGGCACATCGAGACAGACAACAATTCACCCGCTCATACATACCTAGGGACGATTTGGACAGGCCAATTAACCTGACATGCATGTTTTTGGAATGTGGGAGGAAACCAAAAGACCCCACGAAGACACGGGGAGAACATGCAAACCCTACACGGGGAGGCTGCGAAAGCTGGACTTGACCCATGAGCCTCTGCACCGTGGGGCTGCGTGGTAACCACTCTGCGGCCTAGCCGTCCCCAAACCCACTTTATTTGAACTATTACAAACAATCAGCCTCACTTTTTAAATTGTTATTTTGTAGCTTATAGCTATGAGTCAAGAGAGATCTCATTAATAAAAATGTCATGTCCTTTACTCATTTAGTCTTAATGTTTACCGCGGTCAGGGTTGGGTAGGGTTACTTTAACTTGATTACTTTCAATTACTTTTGGATTACTCCAATACCAAATATGCTAATAAAAGACAAAAGAAACTAAATATGGATACAATTATGACTCACAACACGTGGTAAGTTTTCTCTACTGGCTTTGAACTCTTTGATCTCTGGGAAAACTAACATAAAATGCGACAGAAACAAAATTAAAATAAATCCAAACAGCTTGCCAACATGGGCAGCAGGGCGGCACAGTGGTTAGCGCATGTGCGGCACAGCTCAAGTCATGGGAACCTCCTGCGTGGGTTCAAATCTAGCTCCAGACTTCCTGTGCGGAGTTTGTATGTTCTCCCCGTGGGTTTCCTCCCGGCACTCCGGTTTCCTGCCACATTCCAAAGACATGCATTTCAGGTGAATTGGCCGGTCCAAATTGTCCCTAGGTGTGAATGAGCGAGTAAGTTGTCTGTCCCTGTGTGCTCTGCGATTGGCCGGCAACCAGCTCAGGGTGTCCCCTGCCCACTGCCCAATGATTTCTGGGATGGGCTCCAGCACCCCCGCGACCCTACTTAGGATAAGCGGTGCAGCTAATGAGATGAGATGAGCTTGTCAACATCATTTTTGCTGTTCCATGTATTCCGTTACTCCATCATTTTATTCATATTTAGTTTCTTTTGTCTTTTATTAGCATATTTGATATTGGAGTAATCCAAAAGTAATTGAAAGTAATCAAGTTAAAGTAACCCTACCCAACCCTGACTGCGGTTTAGGTCACAGGGCCAAGGCGGATATGGGGCGGGGTCTTCAGCCAGCTTGGCAAAACGCATTTGGATTAGTAATCACACTTGCAGGAGATATATATAAGAGTTTCTTTTGTGTATGTAATAAATTATTAACGCACAACCTGAGTCACCAAATATCATAACTCACTGGCGGAGGAAGCAGAGCGAAAGCTCAGGGTCAGAACGGTGTAAGATCCTCGCCATAAGACAGCACTCTGGATGAGGGATAAGCTTTTCATTTATTTGATCTAAAAAAAAATAATAATTTTTAATATTCTCAGCATGACCTGTAATACATTAATTCAGACAGGGTTGTAGATTTATTGGACAAGGAGACGATGAGGAAACGCCTCGCTTGGATGCTGACCTCCTCGCTTCAGCCTCGCGTTGTGTTTGCACATAAGAAAAAAGTGGTGTAGAATCATAACATATGGGATTGTCGTGGATTTGTTGCTTATGTTTTCTTTTAAGATTAGGTTCAGTCTTTTTAGATCCTTGGGGGATTTTCGACAGTACGTGAATGTCAGTTTGTGGGATAAAGCAGGTATTTCTTTGGAAGGTCTGAAATTTGAAAAGAGGTCAGGTTATCTGGGGATATAAAACCTTGAATGCATTCTTGTCATGTTCGGATAATATTCAGACATTTACAAGATTTTAAAGGGATAGTGGTCGATATTTGATCAGATTTGAGCGCTAAAGAGGAATTACACAAACTACGAAGACTTAATATAAATAAATATATACAGTATATATATATATATAAACTATTTAACCCCTTTAAACTTTGTGACCTTTTGCCACATTTCAGACCGCAAACAAAGATATAAATTTTTTCTGTGAAGCATCAACAGTAAGTGGGACACAATCATGAAGTGGAACAGACTTTATTGGATATTTTAAACGTTTTTAATGAATAAAAAACGAAAAAGTGGGTTTGCAAAATGATTCAGCCCCATTGAGTTAATACTTTGTAGCGCCACCTTTTGCCATTACAGCTGCAAGTCTTTATTAGTTTTGCACATCGAGAAAATTATATTTTTGCCATTCCTCCTTGTAAAACAGCTCGAAAGCATTTGTTTACAGCAGTTTTAGGTTCTTTCCACAGATTCTCAATTGGATTGAGGTCTGGACTTTGACTTAGCTACCTTGATATGTTTTTGGTGAACCTTTCCATTCTAGTTTTTGCTTTATGTTTTGGGTCATTGTCTTGTTGCAAGACAAATCTCTGTCCCAGTCTCAGGTCTTTTGCGGACTCCATCATGTTGTCTTCCAGAACGGTCCTGTATTTGCTTTTCTCTATCTTCCCATCAATTTTAAGCATCTTCCGTGTACCTGCTGAAGAAAAGCAGGCCCAAACCATGATGCTGCCACCACCATGTTTGACTGTGAGGACGGTGTCTTAAGGGTGATGAGCTGTGCTGCTTTTACGGCCCGATCTTGGTAGATTTGCAGTGGTCTGATACTCCTTCCATTTCAATATTATTGCTTGCACAGTGCTCCTTGGGATGTTTAAAGCTTGTATGCAAATCCAGCTTGGAACTTCTCCACAATACTATCTCGGCCCTGCCTGGTGTATTTCTCGTTCTTCATGATACTCTCTGCGCTTTAAAGAGACCTCTGAGACTATTACACCGCATGTGTCTATATACAGAGACTTGATTACACACAGGTGGATTCCATTTATCATCATTAGTCATTTAGATCAACATTGAATCATTCAGAGATCCTCACTGAACCTTTGTACAGAGTTTGCTGCCCATATATATTGAACTCTTTTCACATCCGGGAACTCTATTCACAGCAGGGGCAGGGAGCCGAAGTGGCCTTAGACACTCTTCGCAGCTGAGGTAGCGAGCTGAAGCAGCTGGGGACTTTCCTCGCAGCCAGGGCAGGGAGATAAAGCGGCCAGGGACTGTCCTCGCAGCCAGGGTAGGGAGGCTTCCCACTGGGTGCTTTTAGGTCAGGTCATTATGATATAATTTTTTGGTGGACCTAGAGACAGGAAGCAGGAAGCAAGGCAAAGTGCTAAAAAACAATATTATTTAATCACAAAATAATCAACAAAATAACAATCAAATGGTAAATGAACAACTAAACGAACCAGAAAACAAAAACAAAAAAAACTCAAAAACAAGTATGAAACTAGTTAATTTATCCAATGATTATGAGATTTCCAAGCAAAAGGTATCAGTGTCAAATAAGTGTACTATCAATTGATACTACCCTGTATATACTTGGATGAAATCAATCGAAAAGATTGCTGTAACACCCACCCCTACTGGTGAGCCATCAACACGGACTCCCCTTGTCTTTCACTTTCCACCTTTTCACTAGACGTAGGGAAGGTGGCTCATTCCGGGTGGCCCCCAGCCTTGCACTTCAGCCTATTGGAGCCCACTGCGTACAATTGAATGTTCACTGGGAACGTGTAAAATAGAGAGGAAGAGTTCATCCTGTCAGCATGGTATGTGCTGACAGCATTTCATGTTCTCATTTTTGGGGCAGAGAGTAGGAAGTGGGGTGTTTTTTTGTTTTGTTTTTCATTTGTTTTTGTTCTTTTGTCACCATAATTGCTGTTTTATCGAAGGGGGGAGGTCAGAATGGTATTCATCCAGAAATACTTTTTTTGTGTGAAGAACGCCATTATAACACACAGTGGAGACAAGGAATATTCTGTATTTAACATCCAAAATAGTCCAACTTTTGCAAAAATTGCATACTAATTACAGATACTGTCATGAACCAGGACGGAATTTCGGACCCAATTGCGTTTGTTTTAAAGGAATCTTTATTGGAATGAGTTGTCAGAGCGTTTGTCGGTCATCAGCCGCTTCGGACGAAATGGCAGTTCCGTGACAGGTAGGTCGATAGCCAGGGCAGGAGAGCAGGTCGTAAACGTGGGACAGAAACAGGTCAAAACAGAAGGCAGGCAGGAATCAAGCAGGAGAAGTCTTTGGTACTGGTAATCTGGCGAAACACACAGAGAGACACAAGTACGGTCTGACACTCCTCTCTGGGCGCTGACAGCTTAAATGGAGAGTGCCAGCCAATCAGAGAGCGCGCTCCTGCGCGCCAAACGATTGCCCCAGGTGTCTTCATTTTGGCAATCATAACAGATACAAAACAAAAGACTAAAACCCGTGAAACAGCACTTTAAAGCAGTGGTGACAGAGTCAAATAGACTAAAAGAAATGGCTACAAGCTGAGAGCCAGACTGATTGCATATTGTCAGTAGCCCATATTTTCTACTTCAACAAAACTGGGCTAAATTGACTTACATGATTCCTAGAGTATGATACAGTAACAAATCAAGATCATGTATGGGGCCTGCAGGCCATGATTTTGACATATGGGCCTGAAGACAACATTTGACAATTATCTACCTTTGATTAATGTACTGATCAATCTGCTGATAGGAAAATCAACTAACTAGTTTTGACTTTTTCATGGCATAAGTGGTTCAGAATTATTTTTGCACCAAAAATAGAGATAATTGTGAATCATCCATGAACTAAATTGAAACGCGCTGACCTCTTTGCAGCTTATCACATCTTGTTCCGCATTTTAGAATTCTATTTGAGGTCTTAATTGGAAAATGTACTCAGAAACATTTCAAAACACTGACACTATTGTCAAATAGGTTCTGCTATAAAAAGCAAACACTGAAGGATTTTAAGTTTTTCTATAAAATGAGCTGATACAGCAGATAGTGGAGAGTTTTCTATAATTTTATTGATTTGATTTTAAAAACATAAAAGTACTTCAAATTAGCTTTTTAGAAAATGTATATAATATTCCATACATCTATTATCTGCACAGCTTATCCTCAATACAGTCCTAGGGTCGTCTGGAGCCCATCCCAGCCATTTTTGGGCTATGGGAGGGAGACACCCAGAGCAGGTTGCCAGGCAGTCACAGGGCACTCAGAGATATATAATGTTATATAATATAAATAATACTTGACCAAAATTACCACATTTACCTTCCCTTCTACCATATGAGATAATTTTGTGCACTTATACATATTCAACATTTATAAGAAAGACAGGTTTGAAAATAAATGGTAAAATGATAATATATTAATAACTACTTAATAAGATGAGCAAATTATCAGACAATGGGGTAAAATGTTTTTTTATTTCGTTTGTTTTTTTAATGGACGAAACAGCAAATGAATGCATTTTTTTGTTCGTGCGTTCTGATTATTACTTCATTTGTGAAATATAACACCAGTTAAAAAATGCTAAAAATCGCTAAATATATTCTTAAACGGACAATGTATATTATTAAGCGTATCCTAATGGTAACATTTTTATGTTTTTTTTTTTTTTTTTTTTTCCAAAAAAACGCTTGCTTTTTCCACTCTTCCACAAAGGGCAGATTTATGCAGAGTGTGACTAGTAGTTGTTTTATGTACAGATTGTCACACCTATGTTTTGTATGCCTGCAGGTCATCCAATGTCATTATGCTTCTATTGGTTCCTTTTTTGATTACTTTTCTCCTAGTATGGGCTTACAATTTGGAGGGACAGCAATGTCTTGGTAGGTTTGCAGTGGATTTATGTTCTCTATTTTGATGTAATCGCTTGCAGAATGCTCTGGGAGGTTTAAAAACGTTGCAAAGTTTTCTTTGTCAAGGTTAAAACTTAAAATTGTATTAAGGTAAAGAAAGGAACACACTTTTGAGTCAGAGATTAGGTTTTTCATAGCCCTTCCATCAGAGGCGCGTAGCACCTGAGCCTTCCCCTAGGTCTGCTCCCAAGATCAGTTCAGGGAGGAATCACTCACACCCAATGGCTATAAGCTCATTTTATTGAAAACACAGGCGTACAACAACACATCTGATTGGCTTAAGCAAAAATCACATGTTTAAATGAAGCGAATCATGCTGGTCGCTAGAGGGCGTGCGAGCCTAGTATATGAGCAGTAAGAAAAGTGAAACTTTGTCACACAAAAGTACGAATTGATAACTGTAAGACCTAGGGAGTGTAGAAGGGAGGCAAGCTAGTGACCAGACTTCCCGGCACTGGCACTAAAGTGAAGAACATCTTGATTAATAGTTAGCGGACCCCAAAAGGATACAATTGTTGTACAAACAGCATCTGGATATAATCTTTGGCTTCGTTAAGGTACTTTTGAGGATGAAATCATACAAATCGAACTATAATTTCCCATACAGTCTTGTGTACCCTTCCTGCTTTGAACTTTTCCACAACTCTATCCTGGACCTGCCTGGCGTGTTCTTTGATCTTCAAAATGATGTCTACAGTATTGTCCTTTCACCGACCCTTAAGCCCATCACAGAGCAACACTTTCTAGGCACCCTATATCAACTATATCTCCTGCTAGAGAATTTGGTGATTTGAAGCAGGAAGCAGCAAATTTCACACAGGAAGTGTCCCCCCTCAACTCGCATGCAGGGACCCGTCCGCGACAGCCGCAAAATGAGCCACCTGAAGGTAAAAATTGAGAATTAAGACGTGACAGACGCACGTTGTTCAATGGGAATGTTCGCCCAGTGTGATAGCGGACCAGTCGCTTTGAGACTTGTCGACCTGACGTGCAGTGGAAGTGGAAATAGAACAGTGGTCGATAAGTGCACATTTCAGACATGGTGATCACATGAGCCAATTCTTAATTGTTTATGTGCGACGAAAACCAAAACTAGACCTGAAATGTCCTGTACAACTCCGACACATTTTTGCTCAATGTTGGTTAATACTTCAAAGGATTTAAATTCTGTTTGTCTGGTATAATTGTTTTGGGATAAGTTTATACTTCAGTAGACAACAGTGTAAGACCCGTTACTGAAAAAAAGTAATTTGTTACCGTTACAAATGACTTAATTTAGAAGGTTATTGAGTTACCCTGCATATTACTGACACCAAAATGTAGGTACATATTACATTAAAATGCTCCCCTACTTACAAAGGATATATTTTGCGCACGATCGTTCGTAAGTTGAATTTGTTCATAAGTTGTTTCAGTGCTATCTTTTGTATGTTTAAGGTTTATATGAGTATGTTTATGGCATTTATAAGGAACCTGCATTGTTTTGTACTGAGAAATAAAATCTTGATAAAATAATATGCCCTATACGGATAAATAAAGTGAAGTTGAACTTACTTATGGAAGATGGGTTTCAAGAGTTAGGCTACTTCCTCCTCTGGGGTACAAAGTGGCTGAAAAAAGCAAACATTTTCTCAACCGCATCAAGCTTCCTTATTCCACTTTCATTTCTTAGCGCGCTGGAGATACAGTACGGTATGTTTGCACACGAACTGGGACTGTAAAGCCAGATTTCTTCTTCAGAATGGATTCTGGGTGACCTCTCACAGTGCCACATGCCGGTAGCAGCGGAAAGGAGTGCCACAGCAATGCCCTGTACTCGAAAAAAGTTGCACAATACAAAGTCTAACTTACAGCAATCTCCAGATATTTATCGACAACCCGAAAAAATATTTGCTTGTACCATTGTTCGTAACTCGAATGTTCGTAAGTAGGGGAGCGCCTATACTGGATATTTTATACCAGGGATCTCCAACGTAGCGGCCCCTATGGTCAGCTAAGGTGACTGCCAACCTATTTTAAAAATAACTCACCAGCACTGTGTCAGTGTGATTTTCTAGTAAAATTATTGTTTTAGTGGTTTCACTTAGCAGAGACAAGGAATATACAGTATTTGACATTCAAAACTGTCCACCTTTACAAAAATTGCACACAAATTACTCACTAAAAAAATAGACTATATCAATTAAATTAATGAAATAATTAATCAAATAGGCTGAGTCTATCTAACCCTACTTCCAATAGTCAGATGCAATCGACATTTCGTTCTGTGTACATTGTTACACAGAATGACAATACAAGGAAATTATTATTATTATTATTATTAATAATGAACCAATAATGTAGTAACATGTAATAACATGATAAGATGTTATTTTCGAAATACATAACAAACTGGGTGCCCTTTGCGCTAATCGTTGACAAAAAGTAGCTCTCTGCTTGAAAAGGGTTGGGGAACCCTGCTCTATACCATGTATCATAGAAGCCAATCTATCAAAAAAGCTTCAAAATAGCCACAAGATTTTGTAATCAATACTTATCATATCGTCATAAGGACACGTTGAAGTCTTGGACACAGTAAATCATTACTCTGTAAAAACATCGTATCGGTTCACATGCAGGTCAGGAAAGTTTTTAACTTCCTTGTCCTATTTTCACATTTTTGCTAGTACAGTGGAACCTCAGTTCTCGACCATAATCCGTTCCAAAACCCTGTTCGAAAACCGATTTGTTCGATCACCGAAATCATTTTTTCCATTAAAAATAATGTAAATCGTTTTAATCCGTTCCAACACCCTGAATGTTTACCTTGAATGTTTAACGTAAACTAAAGCTAACCCAGGTTAATCGTACGTTCGCGTTATCGTAATCTTCCGTACGAAAGATTACGCTAACATGAACGTGTAAAAATAAAAAAATCAGGTCGTTTACAAGTCCTTTAGCACCCTCGTCTCCACAACAAGTGGTGAGCGGTTCATTGGAAAGGGGGCTCCGTTCCAACACCCTGAATGTTTACCTTGAATGTTTAACGTAAACAAAGCGAACCCAGGCTAATCATACGTTCGCGTTATCGTAATCTTCCGTACGAAAGATTACGCTAACATGAACGTTTAAAAATAAAAAAAAGGATAAAGAAAATAATTATGAATAGGATTTCTTACCTTTGTGGTGGTCAGCAGAAGGCGCAGGTGGACGGTGGGGTATTCCCTAGTAAGATCAGACCCTCGTACACCTCTTTCATATTTTGCCATTATTTCTTTCTTAAATGCAATAGTTGTACGCACTACTTTTCTTTTTTCACCTGTAGCAACTTTGCTGCTTGCACTGACTTTTTTCGGAGGCATGATTAGGGGCTAAAACACTTCGTACACCTATATTAAAAGCGAAAGCAAAACGAAGCACGTCCGCACGCGATAACAGTTGCTCACGTACGCCGCTCAGTATCGCACCCTAGCGTACCCACTCACGCATTACCGGCGTTCGAACTTCGATTTTTTGACCGAACAGCGAAGCAAGAATTTCTCGAAAGTTTTGGTCGGACTCCAATTTGTTCGAACTGAGAGGCGTTCGAAAACCGAGGTTCCACTGTACTTTGTAAATAGTCTGTAGTTTGCAATAGTCTATGTGCGGTCTGTGCAGCCCTTTGAAACTTCTTGTGATTAAGGGCTACACAAATAAACATGAGTTGACTTGACACAGGACAAATGCAATTATTTTGTCAACAAATCTTCATGAATGGCATAAGATATCAGTTCCCTAGATTAAAACTGTGGGTGATACTGTCGAGGTATTTTTTGTGCACTTTCACTATGTGTGTAGTACAAACGCAAGTGTGTTTCAAGATAGTAGAAAACATATCACAAAGAGGAGTAGAGGAATTAAGTGGTTGATGTTTACATTGGAAGATGTGAAAATTAAAGTATATTTAAGTCTTCATTTTGTTGTGATAGCAAAAGTCTGTTTAATGTACACATCAGGTCCAAGAGACCGTAAATCCGGTTCCATTAGAGAAATGCAAGTCTGTCTTTGAAGATATATGACATTATCAAAGCATCCTATTTTCAGGTTTTTACTGTGTTGTTTGATGTTCATGATGTTACTAGGACCAAAGTCTCTTTCCGGAACCGCCCTTTCTGCATTATTTTCGCTATGAGCATTGAACATGTTTTTATAAGTATGGTTAATGTGACAAAAATTGGTGTAGCTAATTTTGGAAGCAGAATTCTTTTGTTGTTTCAGCGGCGATAATTTGACTTTCCCATCGAATCGCCCTTTATCTTCGAACCTTCCTCAGTTGTTTTTTGTTTACCTCGTATCATATCGTTGAGGACAATTTTGCACGTTGAGCGTGTACTGAAGGTCCGGCACAAGCCGCTTAGGCACATAAATCAAACTCGTGCAGAGCACAAGGACGTGCAGAAAGAGATTAAAAATATACGTGTGAGAGATTGACTACCCGCTGGCCTTGTAAAAATTACTGACTACTCTTACAGTAGCCAGACATAAACGTATCAAAAAATGGACCTTGAGTCATGAAGGGACAGGAAATTCTGTAAAACCAATAAAGTGATTGAATATGTTTCAAGCGTCAGGTAAACAATTTACACTGCCACCATATATAATAGTTTTGAATAAAAATTCATATTTTATACAAAAACTTATGTGTCGTAATGAATGCACTTCATGATTATTCATGTATTTGAGTGTTATTGTATTATTCTAGATATAATTACTTGATTCCTTGAAATATCCATTCATTCTGTGGTTTTTCAGTCTCTACATTGTTTCAAGTGGTGTTTTTCAAATGGTGATCTTGGTTTGCAGTTTGGAGAGGGCCTTTCGTTATATCAGTACTTGCCAGACCCAGTCCAGACATAGGGCTGGCGTAAAGTAAAGATTTTTTCCACAACCTCTAAAGTTTAGTTTTTGTCATGGTGCATTCTCCAAGGTAGTAAGGTGACTGTTGGCCATTTTGATGGCACAGATTTGTCGCGGTTGCCATGGCGCCCAGTTGGTCCCAGCCGGGTGGCGCCGGGTTCTGTCGCGGTTGCCACGGCGCCCAATTGGCCCCGCCCATGGACACCGGCTGAGACGCGTTAACTGATTGCTTCTTGGGAGTACTTAAACGCAGTCCTTTGAGCCGTTAGTTGTCGGTGCATCTGGGAAACTTCTGCAAGACTTCTGTTGAACTCTGTGAAATGCCTAGTCTGTGAATTTGCCTGCGTTTGATCCTGTTTTATTTTTGGCCTGATTTGTTTGATTTTTACCACTCTTTTGTTTGGATTTTAATCCACCTCTGCGACCATCGATCCCCGGATCGAGTGTGCGCGCATTCCTCCTCTCCCTAATTCATTGTGACTACGTTACGCTATTGGGTTCTCAATCCTGTTTCCTGCCCTGGTCCGTGACAACATTTGAATCATTCAAGCTATTGTCCTGTAGCTCCTTTGTGCCCTGAAAATTCTGTTAAAATAAAACGTCAAACAAACTTCCCATATTAAATAACTTAACTTTAAATACAATAGACCTCAAGACACAGCCTTTATTTCAAAGGGAATTTGCCGTTGAGCGGGGCCTCAAAACCTAAGTGATGAATCAATGCTTATGAAGTTATACACTGTTAAAACCTTACACTTGCAAACCCCCAATTCTCCAGATATAAAACATTTAACTCTACCCGGCAGAGTAAAAGCCCACAGTAAACCACACCACCTACATTGCATATTACCGAATCTTATTGCAATATGTATTCTGTGTAGCACTATTTAGTTATTCTATATAACACGCTACAGTGGGTATTTGCACGTCACACTGGGTATTTGTATATTGTATTCTTCTTGCTTTATTATTGTATTGTTCTCAGCTCAGGGATGCTGCTGGAAATGTGAATTTCCCTTCGGGGATGAATAAAGTATCTATCTATCTATCTATCTATCTATCTATCTATCTATCTATCTATCTATCTATCTATCTATCTATCTATCTATCTATCTATCTATCTATCTATCTATCTATCTATCTATCTATCTATCTATCTATCTATCTATCTATCTATCTATCTATCCATCTATCTATCTATCTATCTATCTATCTATCTATCTATCTATCTATCTATCTATCTATCTATCTATCTATCTATCTATCTATCTATCTATCTATCTATCTATCTATCATTAAAGTAACAAAATAGTATGGTGTATAGCAGGTACTTTTCATGTGTAATAAACATTGCTGCAATTAAATAGCATTATAAATAAATACATGTTTATAGGGAAAATGAACTGGTTGATTGGAGTAGCAGGTGGACACAAGGTGGGCTGACCCAGACCACAGGTTAAAAATGAATCTAACTTTAAATAATCCACCTGTGAGGATTATCATGCCCTTTAGATAAATAATTGCTTTAATTGCCTCCTTACTTTCGCAATGATCTGGATTGTTGATTGGTTATGGCCATCCAAGGCTATTTGTGTGACCACATGCTTTGTTTTCATGGTTGTTTGTTTTTTTTCTTCTGCTTAAAGCATCACACTGAGAGCTTTCGGACCCATTGCAAATCATACAGTTAAAAAATACTGTAATGTAGTGTGTGCCTCGCAAAATCTTTATGAAGCACACAAGAAACTGCATGATGAAAGAGAAAAGCATTGTGGGAGGTAGGTAAGCCGATAGCATACCTTTACATTCATCATGTTCAGACGCAAACAGATAGCAGACCAATATTTTATATGAATAGCAGAAAGACATCTTAAATATGTAAAATTTGGCCTCAATGTTGATCACAGAGAGGAAGGTTGTTGTAATTTACTAGATGTGCACTTATGAGAGATTAAAATGAGATTCACAACGATCTGTGATCATTATTTGTTTTTCATTTCCTGGCATTCTTAATCCACATAAAGTCAAATCCTGAGTATCATGTATCAATCCACTAATACGTTGTTTTTCCTTCAAAAAGCATGTTTAGTTGTGATTGTTATTCACTAATGTGGATTACAAGCAGATTTAATGGCTTCAAAAGGTATTAATATGTGTTCATCCCCACCTAAACAATTCTTGTGTCATGCACCCTTGTTTCAATTTTGTTAAGAGTTGATTTTCATGGGGGTGGTGGGCACAGGGGATAACAAATCATCCACATATCAGCCCACCCTCCCGTTTTCATTTAGTACCGCTGATGTAGTAAAGATGAGATTCTCTTGCCAAATGCGTGACCTAATGTTTTCAATTTTGGCTTTCATTGAGCCATCAGAAGCCGGTGTGGAGATTGCATTCTGTCGAGCGAGCGCCTCGTACCTGATTCATTGATCAGACTCAATGTCCTATTGCGTGTCGGTTCTGTAAATTGTATGCAATTTTGCACGCAGAAAATGATTTGGGCCGTGCGGATACTGGACTTAATAGAGGTGTGGGGCTACACCAACAATTGCAAGGTTCTGAAATGACTTGGCTCTAAGTTTTACTCTTCATGTCGTGTACGTTCAGGAAAAAGGAAATACGTTTTTGAGCAAGCTGGTATATTGCAACATCTTACTATAAACTGGTGTACAAACTCAACAAATTGGCCACTAATAACTGTAAGATCTCAGGCCCAAGCCCAAACCCGACCCGAATTTCCGGTCGGGCCTAAAATGTTAATCATTACGTTCGCATTCGGGCTGGGCCGGGCTTCTCTGTCTCTGTCCTTTTTTTCTGAATATCCTCCGTCATTGTTCTATGTTTCTATATCTTTGTGGAAAATCTCTTCAGCGCAGACACAGAGAAGCCGGGCTGGAGTCAGCAAAGCTCACCCCTCCTTTTTCCTTCCGAGTCCTCACAAATCAAATTTTAAAAATTGGGTCTGCTTCAGGTTTGGTCCCTAAAAACCAGTTTAATTGGTCAAGCTCGGGCCAGGTTGGGTCAGGCTGGGGTTTTTAGGTCCGATCTTACCTCTAAGGGGAACACTTAGTCTAAGGTCAGGAATGAAAGTAGAACATATTTTTGGAGAAAAGATTTACAAATAATATTTGCATGTTTTTGCACATATTAGGCTGGGAGCTCTCTGCACGAACCAGTACATAAAAAGAAGCTCCCACTTTTAGAAATGTTGGTGACGGTGACCCCTGGTAATACTATTAGCGTCTCTGTTCTATGCGATAATATAACATCCTTTTTATGCTCTTTTCTTTGACGTCACATTTATATTCTCTGGAGAAAATTACCCACCACTTAACTATACAACAAAGTACTCCCTCTTTCAACAGTGAATGTGCTTTGAAAAAAAGTGCATCCATTTTCTTTGCAAAAAATAGTCTCACCAGATGCACTTCTAATTTTTGTTTCTATTCTAATGGTAATCCTAAAATAAATCAAGTGAGTATTTTTGATATATATACATTTATGCTTTATTGTTTGTATGAAAATGTTTGGGCACCTTTAATCATTTTTAGGATTTTTCTTTATAAATCATTGGTTGTTCAGATAAGCAGTTTCATATAAATATACCATATAGCAGACAAACTGTGATATTTAAGAGGTAAAATGACCTTTGTTGGGTTATCAGAAAGTGTGCAATAATTACGTAAAAAAAAATGTATGCAAGTGTATAAATGTAGGCACCCCAAAAGAAAAATACACACATTTTTAGTAGATCCTCTTTTTGAGGAAATAACAAGCCTATATATGCTTCCTATAGTTTCCAATAAGGGCAGGGATGTTGTTTAAGGGGGCGGCACGGCGGCAGAGTGGTTAGCGCGTCTGCGGCACACTTCTGAGGTCATGGGACTAAATCCAGCTACCAGCCTTCCTGTGCGGAGTTTGCATGTTCTCTCGGTGCTTGCGTGGGTTTCCTCACATTCCAAAAACATGCATGTCAGGTGAATTGGCTGGTCCAAATTGTCCCTAGGTGTGAATGAGCGAGTTAGTTGTCTGTCTCTGTGTGCCCTGCGACTGGCTGGCAACCAGTTCAGGGTATCCCCTGCCCACTGCCCGAACATAGCAGGGATGGGCTCCAGCACCCCCGCGACCCTACTGAGGATAGGCGGGTGCAGATAACGGATGGATGGATGTTGTTTAAGGCTCTATTTGACCATTCTTCCTTCCCAAAAAAATCTCCTGTTCAGTCACAAATGATGGCTTTTGAGCATAGACAACCAGCTTTAAATCACGATCAGATTTGTGATAAGATTCAGTTTAAGTCACAACTCAGGTTTGCGATAAGATTCAGGTCTACGGACTCAGATGGCCGTTCCCGAATGTTGTACTTGTTCTTCTGCATGAACACTTAGTCGAATTTACATTTTGTTCAGGGTTGTTGTCTTGTTCAAGTATCAAGCCCTGGTGCAACTTCAACTTTGTCAGTGATCCTTAAATATTGTTTGCAAGTATCTGCTGATACTAACTGGAATCCGTGAGACCTTCAAAGATATCAAGATTGTCAGTACCTGCACTGGTCACACAGCCCCACAGCATGATGGAACCACCACCAAATGTTACTGTTGGTAGCAAGTTTGTCTTGAAATGCTGTGTTCTTCTTCAACCATGCATACTCTTTTTACACCATTGACAAGGCTGCCTGTTGACAGGCAGGATGTATTTATGTTTTAAACTAGATTCAAACTTATTCACTGCCATTGGTGGAAAAAAAGGTAGCAGATAAGGAATTTAAAACAATCTATTTATTTTACATGATCTGATTATAAGACAATCTCATTTTGATGTAAAATTGTTAGCTGTACAGTACTTTGAAATAATCAACACAATCAGAGGAGGCACTCGTGGTCAGGAGTTTTCAACTTTTTGAACATCAAATTGAAATTTCTATCGAAAATGGATCTGAAATAAAGAGACACAGATGCATTTCCAGAGATGGGATTTTACCAAATATTTACTTAGTATTTGCATACTCAAGAGGTTCTAATATTCTTTAAAAATAAATTTTACCATGGATCTTGTTTCTCAAAATGTACTAAGATGTACAGGGACCTTGTTGACTATGGGAAAAGAAATGCGGCATGCGTTATCTATTGAGCATATCTGTGTCAGACATCCTGCGGCGATGGAACCATTATTGGATCAGGCAAGGTAAACATCATTATCTACACACACATGCGCGCACATGTATCGGAACGCACACAAAAAAATACACATTTTTGCACGGTCACACATTTACCAAAATGTCTCATATGTCATAATAGCCATAAAGGTACAAATCTGAGCACTGAAATCTCCTCTGACCCAAAGGCTGCTATCAGTTGGTTTGTATAGACGATTGACTTTCCATAACGTCTCAACTCTCCATTGAATACACTGAGTGGTTTGTTAAGAAAGACATAAGGATGGATGAGGATGAAAGAGAGAATATATATATTGATTTCAATTACAACAAGATAAAAGAAATATCTGTACTCTACTCGTCCAAAGCAAAACTATCCTGCAGACTATTCATGGCTGAAACAGCATTCAAGGGAACAAACCATATCCTGTATTTAATAAGTGTTGTCTTTTTTGCTGCTTAATGCTTTTATTATTGCAGATTGGCTTAGCGATGAAAGCTATCGATTGGAAGCCAGACCCCAAGTGGGGCTGGGACGGAGCCGGCAATGGATTTGAAAGGTGTTATCAGGGGAAGCGGAGGCGCAATATCCCCAACAGGCGTTAACCGCAGACTGGTTATGGCACAGTAAACAATAAAAGCAAATTATGAAAAAAACAACATACTGTTACGCAGAAGAGTTGTGTTGCTTAGCCTAGTTGCAACATTATATTAACACTGCTTACTGTTTAATGAAGTGTTACATGACTTCGATCCAAGGGATTGAAGACAAAGTCTTTGATTGATGTCTTACTAGAAGTACAAGGTTGCGATTCTCTGATGATAGTTCCTTGTTCTTCATTTAGTCCATCACAATGTGTTCTGTAAGTACCACAAATCAACTTTTTGCACTGAAGACCAAAATTTTACAGAGAAACAAAAATATCTTCCATACAGGCAATGAGGATATTCTCTTACATTAAAACCCGACATGGTTATCTTCTACATTTTAACAAGTTTCATCTTCTACACCGGCAAGTACCGTCTTCTTCTATCACACACCTGGGCGCTCTGGTTCTTAAGGGCCACATGTCCTGCGTGATTTTTGATGTGTCTCTGCTCCAATAAAGGTTATTCCAATCACCAGGGACCTTAACAAACTCCTGCCAACTTGCTAACAACTGATCATTTGTATCACCTGAGCTGAAGTTCTAAGGTCTTGGGAACCTCCTGTGTGGGTTCAAATCCAGCTACCGGACTTACTGTGCGGAGTTTGTATGTTCTCCACGTGCTTGCGTGGGTTTCCTCCGGGCACTCCGGTTTCCTCCCACATTCCAAAGACATGCATTTCAGGTGGATTGGCCGTTCCAAATTGTCCCTAGGTGTGAATGAGCGAGCGAGTTGTCTGTCCCTATGTGCCCTGCGATTGGCTGGGAACCAGTTCAGGGTGTCCCCTGCCCACTGCCCAATGATTGCTGGGATGGGCTCCAGCACCCCCGCGACCCTACTGAGGATAAGCGGTGCAGCTGATGAGATGAGATGAGTTTCTTTTGTCTTTTATTAGCATATTTGGTATTGGAGTAATCCAAAAGTAATTGAAAGTAATACAGTTAAAGTAACCCTACCCAACCCTGAAAGCCAGTCAGTGCCTTTCTCTCTCCTGAAAATGTCTTCTTACAATAAAAACAAGCGCTTTCTTTTTCTATTTTGAACCATCATATTCTTCATCTTCGTAATCATCTACAACTGCAATTATTTATTACTTATTCTACACTAAAAACATGCAGCATTTTCATTTACACCAATAGGTGATGTAGACTTGTTCAATAATTCAGCCTTACATAAGCAACAAAAAAAGCCATTACTCTTCCTCTTATGATGTTTTTTTTTCAAGCCTTCCTTTGACTTAATAAACTCCATTTACATGAAAATATGCGTTACATTGCCAGCAGAGGAATGCAACTCTTCATTAACTGAGGACTCCCTGTATAAGAAAAGTTACAAGACCAGAGAAGTGCTGGAGTCTATCCCTGGAGAAGATGGAACCGGTTGAGAAAAGCTGATTGGTTGACTTAAGAAACAAGGCTGATGTGAGCACATACTGGCAAAAAAGTAATAATTAAGATGACTTCAAATATGGTCAAATTGACATCAAAAAGAACATTTTGATTTATCAAAACTAAAACTGCAGTTTTTCTACCTTTTGGTGTCCTGAGAAAAATAAACGGCAATGCTGAGTAGGTACTTCGTTCCATTCTGCTATTCTTGGAATCCAAGCAGTTGGGGGTGGGTTAATGAAACCTCCTGACCTTGCATCCTGGGGGCTGAAGGTCAACCCGCACCAATGCATTGTGGGCGACGTGTTCTATCGCAGAGGAGGAGCGATGGTTCTCGCAGTTGTGACTTTGTACTCACCTTTTGATGGCAGGACAATCAGTCAACATGCGGAGAGTGGTACTGTTTGATGTACGCTTAAAACGGTGTGGGATCGGAAGTCAATCACAAATCTGAGTTCACATTAAGTCATTAAAAATGTACACAGTATTTGTTTACAAGATTTTTTTAATATTCCAAAAGTTATGACCGTAACCTAAAAACATAATTTTTCTGTACATTAGCCAAATGTTTTGTTTATCATTGTCTAGTGGCTCAAACCCATTAATTCTCATGTATCTTCCTCCTTCTCCCTGCACTTTTTCGGAGAGAGTAAGGGAATTATTATTTTATGAATTAGGAGTTTACTTCCTGTTTACCTCGTCATCACTTCGAGCCATGCTAGATCTGAAGTAAAATACACCACAACTGTTTAATTAATTTTTTTCGTACTTACATCCAGGCAAAACATTGAAACTATTTACAACAATAGAATTGTGTTAAACTAGCTAAAGATATAAGTATGATGCTCGACGAGTACTGCACTATACTCGTCTTCCCTGCCAAAATATCTCACTCCAGCCTCTATGTTTTTCCTTGTACCAGAAGCCCTTTGTTGGACTTTGAATTCTGTAACATGCCATTGAAACAAATAGGTATGTAAATTGATCCATTCCCCCACAGAATTACTTCCAAGTGGTCAGTATTGCCCAAGGGCTTTTCTAGGGCTCTCCCAACATATCTTGAAAGGAGTCTACTGTCCCTTACTGTCTCATTCCTGCAGTTTGCTGAGGAATGAGACGGTTCTTGTCTCCCTGTGAACACACAATGCTAGTATAAAGGGTAAAATTGAGTTTAAGGTGGAGTAATGAGAATGAACCTTCAACTCATTTATTTCTTTGTCAAGTATTTTTTGTATTATGCCAGTGACAATTAGTTTTAACCTATAAGTATACCCCATTTCCCTCCACCCCAAAAATAGCCAAAAAATTGAATGTGCGCTATAAAATCTGGTGTTCCTTATACGTGGACAAAACTGGAAATGATTCCCCATATTTGTGCAGTTATTGATCTGTCAACAAATATATCGTGACCTCGATTGCATATAAACTGTTGCAAAGGGGATCGAACCGAATAGCAATGGTGAGAGCACTGACCCCTAACCACCAGACAGCTACTGTAGGTACATGGACGGTTGCTCACTATTGCATAACATTGAATGCAACAAGAACTGAATCCAGATTGCAGCAGGGAGAGAGCACCAACAGAGATACAGACCTGAATGATAGGAATTAAGTCTTATCTTATTATCATAATGTTTTAAGTTACGGTACCAAATATTCTAGAGTAGAGAGAATCTTGTTTTACCTTTTCAGCTTAAACTAAGTATTGAAAGTGACAAATGTTTTGAATAGTACAGTCATGCATTAGTTCGTAGCATTCAGGACGGCCAAATTACTTGCCGCAATGCTGTTCTCTCATTCAGTTCAGAGACCGAATTATTTCCCTTAACGCCTTTCTCGTCATTCAGTTCATAATCTTGTACGTTTTGTAAATTATTTGTAAGTTGGCTCTACCACGGACAAGTTTAACGTCTGACAATATTCTGCGAGGCCCTGCCCTAGTATAACATGATGGGATAAGGCCTAATGCCTTTTCATGTGTCATCAGTGTCCCTAGCTGTCTAGTGAATAGGATCCGGTGCACTTCATGCCAAGAACAGGATTTGATTACTGCTGCACCCAATGTTTTGCAATAGTATCAAATCCTGATCAGTAATATATCCCGTTCGACAATCAATTCGCCGATATGGCACAACAGTATTTCATATGCAATCCTACCCCTTACAGTAGTTTTAAATCCATGGTCTGGTGCTCCTTATATATGAAAAAAATATATCAAAAAAGAGTATGTTTGGGGACTTGCGCCTTATAGTGAGGAAAATAGGGTACTCGTCATAACAATTGAAACGTGTTTCCCATGATGAGAAACATTGCCTTTGAATTAATTCTCATTGTGTAGCTTGGGTCTGGCACAGTCACCTATGAAAAAAATGGAAAAAAACAAAGAAGAAAGGGATAAAACGCAGAAAAATGCAGATGTACATTCTAAATGTTGACTGGAATCCACCCGCCTCCCCTGCTTGGATCATTAATTTGTGTCCTAATTAGCAGAAATGTCACAGTTGGAACGTCTCGTGTGTTTTTGTGTGAGTGTGTGTGTTTGTGTGTCCTATCTTTTTGACCTGCCCCGGCTCCCGGTCTCCCGGCTTGTTAGGAATGACAGATTGACGCTCTCCAGCGTCCTGCCACCCCTCCCGCCCAACGCCGGCTTCCACACATCCCACCCATCTGCTCTAGATGCATGCCAGCATCTTTAGCACATCCCTGTGTGATTGTGTGTAGGTTTGTCTTGCATTCTGTTTAAAACTTCCAGTTTTGTTCTGACTGAAAGATCATCAGAGTTTAATCACCTGATTTGCTCGTTTGTCGTCCAGTTGTGGTTAAGTATGCAGTGGGTTTCCTCGGGTGCCAAAGCTAGACAGGTGCATAGCGGTGAAATGCACTTGTGTATAACCCTCCACCCTATTTTTGATTAAAACCGGTATAAAATTTTGTTTCAGTTTTTCTCTGCTCAAATTTAGCATTACAAGTGTCAAACATTGAATACGAGCGGCCATGTATTAAATAATTTATTGACAATGTAACTATGAACACAATAACAAAATAAATTGACATGGTATTAATTAAACGTCTTTCAAAGTCTGATTTATCATCAGATACACCAACAAGATTTTTTCCCCCCTTGTGCTTTTTTGGGGTTTATTTATATCTTTCTTAACGGCTTGTCTTCTCCATTCTCTTACTTTCCTCTCCAGCACCATGACTAAAAATAGTGTGATAATGAGATAAATGATAAATGGCATTTATATAGCGCTTTTCAAGTCAATGAAGACATCCCAAGCGCTTTACAATGTTCTTCACACACCCATTCACACACCAACAGGGAGTCAGCCATGCAAGGCACCTACAAGCTTATTGGGGGCATTGGGGATTCAGTGTCTTACCCAAGGACACTTCGACATATAACACGGAGGAGCCGGAAATCAAACCTATGACCTCTTGATCCCAAGACGAGCGCCCTACCTCCTGAGCTAATGCCGACCCTAAGACAAAAACAATGCCTTTTTATATGTCATTATATCACAGGTGGATGGTTTCGCTGCGACCCAGGTTTAATTCACATTGTATCCCATGTTTTGTGATTGTGATCAGCAATAATTTTTCCTGAGATCTATCATTGCACAAATATGCTAAAATATTACGGTTTAACAATGTAACGCAAGCCCAAAATTTGAGGTTTTTTTTTTTAGGTAAGAAAAATGGGTAATGTAGTTGCTATGTTGCACTATGGATTCCAAAAGGGTTGGAAATTATATCAGGAGATTATTAACTTTTTTGCCTCAGATGATATTTTGTCACCATCATGTGGACGTTAGTGGAAAACACAGGCAGAAAAGGGGCGCGTGACAATCAAAATGCAGAACACAAGGCAAAATAAAAATCCGAGAAGCAAAACGGTGAAAAGTAAACCACGATATAGCAAAAGATTGCTGTTATAAAATTTTATTCCCCGTGGGATGAGGAAATATTTGATCATGTTCAGTTTAAGATCAAGTCACCACGTACATTCTTTGTTGAAATGAGTTTATTTGGTACTTTCCCCCAAGTCCAAAATAAACAGTCACATTACTATTTTAATTTGTGATGAATAAATGAAGTAGCAAAACCGAAATATTTTCATGCAGCTCAGGGGCTCCATTCAATCCCCCTGAGCTGCTGTAATTTTTATCGTGGTCACCAGGGGCGCTATACTTTGGTACATGAAACCCTTAAGGGCAGCACGGCGGCGCAGTGGTTAGTGTGTGGCACAGTTCTAAGGTCTTGGGAACCTCCTGCGTGGGTTCAAATCCAGCTAACAGGACTTCCTGTGCGGAGTTTGTATGTTCTCCCCGTGCTTGCGTGGGTTTCCTCCGGGCACTCCGGTTTCCTCCCACATTCCAAAGACATGCATTTCAGGTGAATTGGCCGGTCCAAATTGTCCCTAGGTGTGAATGAGCGAGCGAGTTGTCTATCCCTTTGTGCCCTGCGATTGGGTGGCAACCAGTTCAGGGTGTCCCCTGCCCACTGCCCGGTGATTGCTGGGATGGGCTCCAGCACCCCCGCGACCCTACTGAGGATAAGCGGTGCAGCTAATGAGATGAGATGGGAGATGAAACCCTTAAATCAAAATGTACTGGTCTGAAGATTGGGCATGTATTTTAGAAAGAGTATGAACACTTAACAAAGAAATGATTTGGATTCTTCTGATGTGTCTCCAAAAAATTGCATTTGCTCATTTCTAAAACACGATCTGGACGAGACTGTTCAGGGTTATTCGTTATTTCCTGTGTATTTTTTTGTTCATTGTGTATGAATTCACTTTTAACAGGCACCCCTTAGTGGTGTTTTTCCTTTTTTTTTTTTTTAATTTACTCTCTCTCACGAGAAGATGCAGCCAATTCGGTAATCTTTTTGCCTCCGCGGGGGCGAAAACAATCATTTAGACAGCGCCCATTTCCAATCTTCTGCTGTGTTTCTTCTGGACATTTCTTGAAGCCGGGAGAAGAAATATCTTCCGTATCTGTTGACTGGTGACATGGAATTGAGAAAGTGTGTGTTTACTTGGAGTGTATTTACTGAAGCTATTCCAGCATCCGACCAGCGTCCAGCCCAGGGATAGAGGAGGGCTGTCCGGTGCTGTAATTGAACCACGGCGTTCGTCGGGCTATTAGTCACTGGCCTTGGTCTTCTCTTAGGTCTCTTATAGCTGTTACGTCAACAAGTCCACTGCAGTTGTGCCTTACTTGTTTTTTTACTCTACTCTTTTCAGATCTTTTGATATTAATTATAAAAGTTTTTGGCCATTTCCCATACGTATATTTGCCCTGTCCCCCCAAAAAATCATGCCATGCCAACTTGCTGACTTTCTTTTGAGGAAAGTTTTTTGAATTCACTATAGTTTTAAATAGTCTACTAAACAAATAAATGGCAAAAATAAGAGAATGCATTGGTTTGTATGGTAGGAAGTAGATGTTTTTGCTCAATTTAAGATTTTTATTTAAAATCAGAGGAAAAGATGCGTAATGATTAGCCAAAATAAACCATTCTAGATATTTCATCTCATCAGCTGCACCGCTTATCCTCAGTAGGGTCGCAGGGATTCTGGAGCCCATCCCAGCAATCATCGCGCAGTGGGCAGGGGACACCCTGGACTGGTTGCCAGACAATCGCAGGGCACACGGGGACAGACAACTCACTCGCTCAGTCACACCTAGGGACAATTTGGACCGGCCAATTCACCTGAAATGCATGTTTTTGGAATGTGGGAGGAAACCGGAGTGCCCGGAGGAAACCCACGCAAGCACGGGGAGAACATACAAACTCCGCACAGTAAGGCCGGGAGCTGGATTTGAACCCACTCAGGAGGTTCCCACGACCTCAGAACTGTGCCGCACACGCGCTAACCACTGCGTCGCCGTGCTGCCCCATTCTAGATATATTTTATCAATTCATCAGAATATTGATTGGAACAGAAAAACTAATAAAATAGGGGGGTTTTATCATGTAAAATGAGCTAAATCGTCTCTTGTTGTGTTCCCTTGGGAACAGTTTCATGAACAAATATTTATTTTTAAAGAGACAACGTGGGTCATTTGACCTTTAGATGCTGCTGTATTGTTTAGTGCAAGTGAGAGGAGTGCTAACAAGCAAAAATAAAATTAGAAACTACAAACACTCAAAGTGACCAAACCGCACCATTTTTCTCATTTTTTTTCGCCCAGGCTTTCGCAAGGTTGGGGATTTTTTGGGGGGGGGTACAAAAAAAAGATGCGTGACAATTTTGTCTGCTCCCTCTATGAAAGGCTTATGTAAAATAAATGCTAATATCTCCACCTATGAGTACTGTGTGGCGGCAGCTGCTGCTCGTTGACGGATTGGCTTCCCTTCTATTTAAGCTCATTGCTCTCACTCTTCCTTTGTCAGTCAGTCATCGAACCTCTGTCCCGCAAGACGTGGGTTTTTACTCTCTCCGGTTTCCTGCCTGCCTTTCCTGTCCGGTATCGTTCCCGTCTATGTGTGTCCTGTTTATTATTATCTCCAGTTATCGTTCCCGTCTATTCTTGTCCTGTTTATTATTATCTCCAGTTTTCGTTCCTGTCTAGTTTGTCCTGTTTGATTTCGATATTCTGTTTTGGTATCAATTCTGTCTGTCCCGTCCTGTCCGGTATCGACCCTATTCATCCGATATCTGTTTGGGCAATTGGTATCGATCTCGTCGGCCTCTGGCTTCCTGTCATTCCACGCCAGCCTGCTGCCTAACGTGCATGACTCCCCATTTCCCATAAAATAAAAGGCTTGTGTGAGAAACGTCACGTATTTGGGTCCTTATCCTGTTCCGGGTCATGACACCATATGGCAATTCATGTAAGCACTGTAGTATAGAGCAGCTGTTTCATTTATTTTTCTTTACATGTCTGTTTCTTCTAAAATGCAAAATAAGAATTAAAAAAACATTTTAAAAAGTATCTAACATTACAGTGTTTTCATTGCTTTTAATTTCAGTTTTCATTGATAAATAAAGGCATTTTTTCATACATTTTGAGGGTTTTAGAACATTGCCCATTTGTAAACAAATGTTCAATGAAATATAACATGCACTTTAAGTATATTTTTCCCAAATTAATATAATTTTTCTTACTTTAAACCAGTACATAAAAGGATTTGTTAACCAAGTATACAGTAGATAGAATATTTGCACTTCATTTTCCTCGTGTTAAGGTTTTTGAGTTTTTCCTTGCCCTCGTGTATGTTTTAGATCAGGGGATGGTGTAATAATAGTCAGTGGTTTTCAATAATCTGTGGTCTGTGCAGCCCTTTGAGACTTTGTGATTAAGGGTTATACGAATAACCATGACTTGAGAAGCATAATTTAAAATACATTTACAAACAAACTGTTCATTAATGATTCCCCTGAATTGATCAATTGATTTGACAATCAACTATTTGCTGCATTGCTGCACTGTTTGTGCAAAATGTTTGCTATCAGCACTAGCTGCTAGCTAGATTGCGTTTTAAAGCTTCAGCCAAGTCGCACAATTTCAGATTTGAAACATTCTGATTCAGATTTTAGACTTAGAATTAGTAACCATAGTCAATATCATCTTAGAAAGTCTTTATAAAAAGCTCAATCATTCAATTTACCAGAAAAAGACAAATAAAAGAAACTGCCTGAAATGACGCCTATTTTTATTATTCTCACAAAGGAGTCTTGCTGAGGCTTTAAAGAATAAAAATTCATCGGTCTTGTTGATTGTTCGCTGGAGGTGATTGTTGTTGTTGTGCACTTTGAGAGAAAAATGACAGTTTGTCTGGCACAGGGAAGGAGAGAAAATAGGAGCGTTTCATCCTTTGTCATGTTTTCAAGCTGATGGAAGAGTGTGCAGACACGCTATACACATGGGCCAGCCTGTGGATAACCCTCTCACTTATAAACACTGCGGAGCCCGTTGTGTTTCGTCTCATTGGCTGCTGTTTATGTTAGCTTTGATAGCATCTCCCCAGAGCGCACGGACGAAGAAATCGAGTCCCCGAGCTGCTCTGGCCTTACATTCGCAAACGTCCAGTCCAAAAGAAGGCGGAGCCGACGGGGGTAAAGAGCCTCAGAAGAGAGACGTTTGCGGCAGAATTCCTCCCGGAAATGTTTCAATGCAATCATTTTAATAATAATGATAATAATAATATTAATACATTGTATTTCGAAGCGCCTTTCAGGAAACCCAAGGCTGCTGTACATTTTAGTAGGACACAACAATAATGGAAGAGTAAAACAAGAGTAATACAAACAAGTTATACATAGCAAATAAAACACATTAGAGTTAAAAGGAGCAGATGGTCAAGAAAAGGCAAGTCTAAAGAGGTGAGTTTTGAGTCGGGATTCGAAGCTGGAGAGGGTCGCAGAATTTTGGAGGTCAGGCGGCAATGAGTTCCAGAGTTGGGGGGCAGAGCGGCTGAAAGCTCTGCTACCCATGGAGCTGAGGCAGGCAGGAGGTTTAGTGAGATGGAGGGAGGAAGATGATCTGGGGGTGCGGGATGGCGTGGCAGTGTGAAGGAGGTAGGAGAGGTAGGGAGGGGAAAGGTTATGAATGGCCATGTAAGTGTTCAGCTGGATTTTGTAGTTGATTCTATGGTTGATTGGGAGCCAGTGGAGTTGGCGAGAGGGAGTTTTGGTGATGATGCGTGCAGCAGTTATGGACCAATGGCATTAGTAATGTGTAATAATGTGTTAATGGGGTTAAAGGGTTGAGGTGCATTTTTATACATCAATTATAGTGTTTTATTAAATACTTGTATAAAATTGTGTTTTATATTACTGGTTTTCAAAGCGAGGGTTTCACTTGCAAAATAATATTACAGTTTTCAAACGGTATGTTTGAGCTCAATATTATAATACTTTCATCTTGTCCCCCCAAAAATTCAGCTGTAGTTACCTTTTACGTACCGTAAATTAACAACTACAGTGTGCACCAGGTCAAAGGTGGCATGCTTATATTTTACCCTTGTTACACATTATGTACATGTTCCCGTATTTTTTTTTTTTCAATCAAAAAGCACTGAAAGGAAACACTTGGTAGCTAATTTTTTCCCTGGGTTTTATGACACATAGAGATCATGGGTCCCCAACGTGGTGTCTGTAGGCACCAGGGTGCCTCCCTAGGCAGGGTTCCCGCGGATCCTTGAAAAGTCTTAAAAGGTATTGAATTTATGATTCTAAAAATAAGGCCTTATTTGGCATTTAAATGTCGTAGATCATTTTTCTGAAAATCTTAAAAAGGAAAATGCATAGAGTGAGTAATATTTATCATGTTTCGATATCCATGAAGTAAAACGTTTGTTTTTTCCCCAAACATGTGTTTGGATGATGCTACACTCAAAATTTAAAAAAAAGGTTTTGTTTTGTTTTCTTTAATTGTTTGGGTTTTTTTGTCAACTTGGTCTTTAATTTGATTTCAAATGGCAATAAAGAAGGGTTAAAAATGTTTTAGTTTGACTTGCTTTAAGCTGTACGAAGCCTTCTAGACAGCTGAGGTGCCTTTTCTGAAAATTGCTAACCAGTGCTGGATCTCTGTTATTTTCTAGTAAAGTGATTGTTTTAGTGGCGGACTGGGTCAATTTAACTCTAGTCCCAATAAATCACCTTGTAATAACATAGTAACAACATAGTAATAACAAGATGAGTTGTTATTTTAGAAATGCATATCAAACTTTGTGTCCTTTGCGCTAATTACTAACAAAAAGTAGCTCTCAGCTTTAAAAAGATTGGAGTCCCCTGATATAGATGTTCATAATGGGATTGTGCTGCAATTTATGTCTTTGGACTTGAGAGCCAGCCACATACTATACACAAAATATGGTATGTACATTTTTGGACAGATAAACATCCATTATAAATTATAATCGTTAGTATATCATAAACCTAGTGTAACTCAAAGTATTTCCTGGGATTTTGGTATTTTTCTCATCAGTGCTGTGGAGTCAGTTGTATATGTGAGTGTTTACACAACTACACGATGCCAAAATGATTTTGTGCAAAATTACCTTGTGAGGTTTTTGGGGTCACTGCTATTGACTAATAATTGGCATGGATTAAAAAAAAAAATCATCACCAGTTTTTGACTTATTCAAAGCTTTAATTAGACAACATTAAATATTTACCTAGAAATTGTAGATGTAAATGTAAATCGTCTGCATTTAGGTAGCACTTTTCAAGTCAATGAACACCTCCCAAAGCGCTTTACAATGTCCTTCACACTTTTCCCTTTTACACTCTAACTAACCGATAGCAGCGTCAGCAGTGCAAGGCAACCTGCTCATCAGGGGCGTTAGGGATTCAGTGTCTTGCCCCTGAGCTAATGCTGCCCCAAAGTAGAGCATACAGTTCAGATGATTTTCTTTATAGGGACTTTTAGGACTTTTATTTTCCCAGGAGCCACGGGTGGCAGGGAGGGATAAAAAAATGGAAAACTGTAAGTGTACATTCGAATAATGTACACTGACATGCATTGAGTCAGAAAATAAAATGCCGCACCTGATTTTAAGCTGGTTTCAATAGCAATAAAAATGAATTAACTGATGACGTCCATTTTTTAAATTTTGAACCCAACGCACACCTAGTACCAACCTTGAAATGGAATTTGGCATGAAATCCTTTGGCGCCGTGCCCCAACACACATGAAGCTGTTTTGAGCTACAGCTATTAGAAGACTGCTAATGGTAAAAGCTTTCAGATGTTTATTTGCCCATGATGATCCTGATTTCCTGCCTGAGTATATCATATCAATCTTATCTGGACTTCCTAAACTGTGCCAACTGTGTTTAATTTCCAGACTGTGTATTTCTTTCTTACTTTTTCCCCCTTCTGGTGTGCGGAGCTTCTTTTATGAATTCCCTTTTCCCCCAAATAAACTCGTGTTCGTGCTTGGGTGCGACACTAGTTTTTAATTTTCAAACATTTCTGAAAAAGCTCCAAAGAGCCACTAGTGCGGCATTAAAAGGCTCCAGAACCTCAGGTTACTGACCCCCCACCCTATTGCAAATACAGTGGAACCTCGGTTCTCGACCATAATCCGTTCCAGAACCCTGTTCGAAAAGCGATTTCTTCGAACACAGAAATCATTTTTCCCATTACAAATAATGTAAATCGTTTTAATCCGTTCCAACACCCTGAATGTTTACCTTTGTTTACCTTTAAGACACAAATAACATAAATGTAACCGAGGCTAATCATGCGTTCGCGTTGGCGTAATTTTCCGTACGAAAGATTCAGCTAACATGAACGTGTAAAAATAAAAAAAGGATAAAGAAAAGAATTATGAATAGGATTTTTTTACGTTTGTGGTGGTCAGCAGAAGGTGCAGATGGACGGTGAGAGGGATGGAGGAGGAAGGAAAATTATTGTTTGGAAGGAGAGTCCGCTTCCATAAAAACTTCGGGGAGCTCTTCTGTCTGAGGGGTGCTCACACCTTCAAATCTCTTTGCTACGGATGACTGGCTAAAGGATGTTATTTTCTCTTAAAATATCTATCTAATGACACTTGTTTCTGCCTTCTTTTTAGCACTTTTCGGAAGTGGTTCATGACAGTGTCATTAAAGTCATGATGACTCTGGTGGCTGCAGCTTCATCGGTGTGGTGAAATTCTGTAACTCGGCCCATTTGCTACACATTTGTTTAATCTCGGACGTCCCCTAGTGTACTGGAGGTGCAATTGCACCTGAGAAAATTAAAAGGAGTAAAAAAATGTGATGTGAAACATCCACCCCGGCGTTCGAACTCCGATTTTTTGACCGAACAGCGAAGCAAGAATTTCTCTAAATTTTTGGTCGGACTCCGATTTGTTCGAACCGAGAGGCGTTCGAAAACCGAGGTTCCACTGTAGCTGTATGCAAAAAATTGCTAACTTGAAGCGCACCCGATTAAAAGTCGCATGCTCAAATTTAAGAATGAAACTCAATTTTGCTTAAGCATTAAACTCCAGCAACCTGACAATGACCCCGATGGTATGGAAAGAGAACAGAACATTTTTGATTAATAACTTCCACTGCTGCTTCGTTCGTATGTATACATAGAGGACTTGATTTTTGGGTATCATCAAGCCCACTGTTTTGCTTCTATTCTGTATTATATGAATAAAAAGTGCTGGCCCCTCCACATTTTCACCATTAATGTCATGAACCAGAACAGACTCTCGGATCCAATAGCTTTAGTTTCAAAAGAGTTTTTATTTGAAAGAGTAGTTGGAGCTGGCTTGGGACGTCGGCGCTTGTCGGTCGTCAGCCTCTCCGGGCGGAAGGGCAGCTCCGTGACGGGTAGACAGAAGGTACAGCTTAGCGGGTAAGTCGATGGCCGGGGCGGGAGAGTAGGTCGCAAAACGTGGAACGGAAACAGGTCAAAAACGGAAGGCAGGCATGTATCAGGCAAGAGGAGTCGTGGGTACCTTGTAGTCTGGAAAAACACTCAGGGATACAAAGAGTACACTCGGACATCCCTCTCTGGACGCAGACCGCTTTAGTGGAGAAAGTCAGCCAATCAGGAAGTGCGCTCCAGCGCGCCAAACGATTGCCCCAGGTGACTTCACTTAGGCAATCACAACAATTAATTCATTTATGCCAAGTTTACGGCTGGCAGCTCGACTTCCTTCAACAGCTGCCAGAGTTATCGATTTTGACTTAAATGTCGCTTTTTTTAAGTATTTTTCATGTTCATGAGGGTAAGTACAGGTTTACAATAACGGAGGTGGTGATTAATCATACAATTTAATTGGACCTTTGTGAACTATTAGTTCATTTTATTGGGCTACTGTTGCTGGAAAAAAAAACTTACTGAGTAATAAATAAGGCTTACCGTAGTTAAATCCACAGCAGGGCCGTAGCCCCGCAAACGCACATAATGCGCTCTGCGTAGGGCATCGAGCGCCCGGGAGGGCACCCAAATAAAAGTCATGGTCGAAATCAGGGTCGTGAAAAGGGCAAATTGTTAAAAGCTTTAAAAATGTGCGCTAATATGGTTAGACAATACAAAAGCAGCATAGACCACATTTCCGAGAAAAGGGGTGAATCTGCTTTGTGCCCCGACCTATTTCCAGTCTCATGGTGCCCTCCTCCTCCCACAGTGGTATGTCCGATTATGCCTCAATCGCAATTTGGTAAATACTTTTGCGAACATGGCCTCGAAATGACAACAAGAGTCGGGAGCGGGGGAAAAAAAAGAAGAAGAAACGAGATGACACTCATGTGTCGCTTGCCGGGAGTCAATGTTAAAATAAAAAAGCTCATTATTGTACCGCATTTCCACACCCATTTGGCGCACTGTTTTAAAGGGCGCACTCTTCTTGGTTCGAATTATCTTTTGTCGGTTCATATGGCGCACTGGCAAATTGGAGGAGACCGCTCCGGCGCACATACCAAAACAAGTGTTCATATAAAGAGAAAAAATTAAATTGAATTAAAAACGCCGTGAACAAAACTGTTCGATTGTGGTTTAATCAAGTATTTATCACAAAGTAAAACACCAGAATACATCAAAATTGTCAAAAAAAGAAAAACCAAACGGTTAATCACATGTTTTAAACAAAGCCCTCAAACTCTAATAGTGGATTATAATGTTGGGCAGATTGGGAAAAGTGTCACTAGGAGGCGTGCTTTCAGTATCAGTCTCAGACTGTCAGTGAAGTTTTGGATTGATAAGGTGAGTACAAATTAATTTGATGTCATATGTAAAATATTATCTTAAGAGCACTAAATCACTAACACAAATCTCGTACAAAGCATGTTAAAACAATTTTTTTACCAAGACAACAAGTTAAAACGTCCTCACCTTCCATCCATCCATCCATTATCTGCGTCGCTTATCCTCAGTAGGGTCGCGGGGATGCTCGAGCCCATCCCAGCTAACTTCAAACAGTAGGCAGAGACAGACAACTCACTCGCTCATTCCCACTTAGGGAAAATTTGGACCTGACATGCATGTTTTGGAATATGGGAGGAATCCGGAGTGGCCGGAGGAAACCCATGCAGGCACGGGGAGAACATGCAAACTCCTGCGGTACCTTGACTTGAACCCTGAACCTCTAACTACCCAGCCGCCGCGCCGCCCCTGTCCTCACCTTAGTCATCCAAAAGAAACAAAAGACAATTACTTATTTAATTCTCGTGTTTGTTGACGGTGTTATGTAAATAAACGAATTGCACTGAGAATTAAAAAAATACATAAAGCATTTGTGCCTAGAGCACCCAAATGGCTAGCAACGGCCCTGTTCCACAATGTTTAAAATGCACCAAAAAATGTGAGGCTTGAAGTCTGTTTTTTTTTTTCTTTATAATACTGGTTGTTAAAGCTTCCCTTGTCAAAGTTTTGTGTATTCTCTCCTGTTTTCCTTACAGGCTCATGAATATCAATATATTTCCTTATTTTGAGTGTCTACTAAATTATCAATTTATCAAATATTTGCGCCACTGCATATACAGACATCTCTCGACTTACGTACATTCTTCTTACGGATTCCGGCAGATCATTTTTTTCGGGATGTGGAAAAATATCCAGACATTGCTTTAAGTTCGATTTTGTATTGTCTGCACCTTTTTCTGAGTACAGGACAGTATTGTAGTGCTTCTTTACGCCGCTACTGGCGTGTGGTGGCGCTGTGAAAGGTCACCCAGCAAGCTTCTACTTGGGGCAGCAGTAACTCAGGAGATCAAGAGATCGCAGTTCGAATCCCGGCTCCACCGTGTTACATGTCGAAGTGTCCTTGGGTAAGACACTGAACCCTTAATACCCCCAATAAGCAGGTTAGCGCCTTACATGGCTGCACGGCCGCTGTAGGGAAATGTGAAGCACACTGTAAAGCGCTTTGGGATGTCTTGACTTGAAAAGCGTTATATAAATGCAAATCATTTCATTTCATTTACTTCCTGGTTCTTGTGTAATCCCCCCTCGGATGGGTCTGGCCTTGATGCGGCGAGGGGGCTTGCGTGTTCCAGTGACCCTGGAGAGCGATACCGTCGGGAGCTTGCTCCTGGTAGGGTCACCCATGGCGGGCCGGTCTCCGGGGTAGGTTCCAGACAAACAAAGACCCCAGCGTGTCGGTACGCTGTGAGGTGGCAGCCCCACCAACCGACTATCCTGCGGAGGGCTAACAACTCACCCAGGAGAAACACACTTTGTTACGAAACTGACCAGAGAAAGAAGCCGGACTGACCAACACGGTAACGGACCCCAGCCTGCCCCCGACCAACGAGTACGGATCGATCTTCGTCATAAGACCCGTGTCGCCACCTGGAATGTCCAGACACTCCTTTGCCCCGGAGCTGCCACCCTGCTGTCCCGAGAGCTCTGTCGCTATAACATCACCATGGCAGGGCTCTGTGAAGTACGATGGCAAGGCAATGGTGAAACAACAGCTGGCAACCATTGCTACATCTGGAGTGGCCCCGAGAGTCGGACCGGCCTTTACGGTGTGGCTCTTGCCATTCCAAAAGCCCTCCGGAGGTCCCTCATCAGCTGGACACCAATAAGCGACAGACTACTGTCTGCTCGATTCCTCCACCATCACGGCAAGATGACAGTGATCGTCGCCTACGCCCCCACCGATGTCGCTGATGAGGATGCGAAGGACGCGTTCTTTGACCAACTCCACCAGGCTGTCAACCAAGCCCCACCACACGACGTCACTATCATCCTCACTGATGCCAACGCCACTCTATCCAGCAATGATCGGTCCCCCGGCTCACCTGTCGGCACCACCTTCGTTGACAGCACAACAAACGACAATGGCAACCGCCTCCTCCTCCTCTGCCACCAAAACAACCTTTGTGTTGCTGACACCTGGTTTCCCCGGAAATGCATCCATCACTGGACGTGGTACAGCCCAGATGGCAGAACCAGGAAGGCATTGGACCACATCCTGATATCACGACGCTGGAAGTCGTTTGTAACCAACTGCCGGGTGTTCAGAGGAGCACAGCTTGGCAACACAGACCATCGTCTGCTGGTGGCCCAGCTCAAGCTAAAGCTCCGAGCCAACCAGCACAAGACTCTGCCTCGCCCCGACTCCTCCCGACTCAGCGACCCCAACATCGCCAGAGACTTCAGTTGCTCCATCCGCCGCTCTCTTGATACCCTGGCTCCTGACAAGCTGACAGACTGGGCGGCCTTTAAGGAAAGTGTCCTCCAGTCTGCTCACAATGTCCTCGGACGCCCGCGATCCTCCCCGAGAAAGCCCTGGATATCAGAGAGGACACTAAACACCATAGACCAGCGGCGTGAGGCCCGACTCCGAGGCGACCTCACAGAGTATCGGAGACTGAATCGCCTGCGCAATGTGGCCATTGCTGAAGATAGGGAGAGGTTTTGGCAGGCAGAAGCCCAACAGCTTGAGTCCGCGGCCAACAACAACAACATGAGCCGCGTATTCAGTCTACTACGCCAAGCCCGTAGCGGCCCACACATAAAGACAGCCCTGGTAAAGGACTCAGACGGCAACCTCATCATGACAGAAGCCAACTGCCTCGAGCGCTGGAAGGAGCACTTTAGCCTCCTCTTGCAGCACAGCACCATCCCGGCTGATCCCACCCTCCTAGGGGCTGCGAGCACAGCACCTCCTAACGACACCTGCTGCACAGACCCTGTAACACCCGAGGAAGTGAGAGCTGCTCTGAAGAAGCTGAACACCAAGAAAGCCCCCGGCATCTGTGCCATTACCGGCGAGATGCTCAAGGCCGGCGGTGATGGCATGGTGGAGTGGCTAACCCGCCTATTCAACCAGGTGTGGGAATCGGAGCAGCTGCCCACCGACTGGACCAGAGGAGTCATCTTGCCCTTCTGGAAATGCAAGGGCGACAGGCTTGTCTGTGGAAACCACAGAGGCATAACCTTACTCTCCATCCCGGGCAAGGTCTTTACCAGGATCTTGCTCAGCCGTGCCCTTCCAGCAATCAGAAGCTGCCGCCGTCCCCAGCAGGCTGGCTTTATGCCCAACCGCTCCACAACGGACCACATCTCTGCCGTCCGTTTGCTGATAGAAAAGACCCGTGAATTCCGTAAAGATCGCCATCTATATATCGGATTCATTGATCTGAAGGCCGCCTTTGACACCGTCTGCCACTCTTCACTGTGGAACATCCTCCAAGCTCTCAGAGCACCACCCAAGATCATAGCCCTGTTCAAGCTGCTCTACAGCAACACAGAGAGCTGTGTCCGTATCAACGGCATTGACTCCGACTGGTTTGCTATCTCCAGCGGCGTTCGCCAAGGCTGTGTGGCTGCTCCCGACCTTTTTAATTGCATCATCGACCATCTGATGTTCAGGGTTAGTGAGCGCATCCCCGGAGTGTCTTTCGGCAACTACCACCTGACTGACCTGGAGTATGCTGACGACACCATCATTCTCAGCACTTCCTACAGCCAGCTGAGAGACGCTCTGGGCATTTACAGCGAAGAGGCAGCGCGGCTTGGCCTGCAAGTGAGTTGGACGAAAACCAAGTTCATGTATGTCGGTGATGGACCAGATCCACCTCCCATCCAAATTGGTGGCGACATCGTAGAGCCTGTCAAGAGCTTTGTATATCTGGGGTCCATGGTGACAGACAATGGGGACCTAAAACCAGAGATTCTCCGCAGAAGAGCCCTGGCAGCATCTGCTCTGCAGTCTCTCTGGAAACCACTCTGGCGGCACCAGACCATCGCACGCAAGACGAAGCTCCGCATTTACAACCTCGCCGTACTCCCTATCCTGCTTTATGGCTCAGAAACATGGCCCCTGAACGACACCCTGGCCACAAGAATCGATGGTTTTGATAGCAGGGCTCTCAGAACCATCGAGAACATCAGGTGGCCCCAGCGAGTCTCCAATAAAGAGCTCAGAGCCCGCACGTGCCAGCCCCAAGCATCTTCCTTGGTCGCACAACGCCGCACCCGCTGGTTTGGCCATGTCCTTCGTCTACCACCAGACCATCCGACACGAGCCATTCTCCAGTTTGACCCAAAGGCCGCAGGCTGGAGACGACCACGAGGGAAACCCCGCATTCGATGGCTCGACGTCGTTGCGGGCGACCTCCAACAACACGGAGTTGCCGTAGAGGATGCAGAACAGCTGGCACAAGACCGCCAGCATTGGAAAAACCTGGTTCATCTGGTCGGCTCAACGCACAGGGACGGGACCCCCCGACCTTCGCTGGAGCAATAAGTAAGTAAGTAAGTTCTTGTGTAATCATAACAGTGTGTACTGTATTGCTAGCACGCTAAGAATTCTGACTTTTTATATTGTTCAGTATCTCGTGCATTCATTCAATATGGTTGGTGTAGAGTGTAGGGAAGAGGCGAGCCATTTCTTTTGAAACAAAAGTGGAATAAGAAATCTTGATGCGTTTGAGAAAATGGTAATTTGGTAGGGCAGCACGGCGGAGCGGTGGTTCGCGCGTGTGCGGCACAGTTCTGAGGTCATGACATCGAACCTTCCTGTGTGGAGTTTGCATGTTCTCCCCGTGCTTACGTGGGTTTCCTCTCACATTTCAAAAATATGCATTTCAGGTTAATTGGTTGGTCCAAATTGTGTGAATGGGCGAGTGAGTTGTCTGTCACTTTTTTTCGGCCACTTTTTACCGCAGAGGAGGACCTCTTGAAGCGCATCTTCCAAAAGTAAGTTAAAATCAACTTTATTTATCTTTATGGAGCATATTATTTCATTAAATATTAATTTTTTAGTACAAAACAATACAGGTTACTTATACAAGCCTTAACAATACTTATATAAACCTTAAACATACAAAATATAGCATTGAAGCAACTTACGAACAATTTCAACGTACAAACGATCATCCGGAACCTAACTCATTCGTAGGTCGGGCAGTGTCTGTAAAGTCATGACAGTATACATTTTTAGTTATATTCTTTTTTTTATTTTAGTCTTCTATATCTACTTCACTTATTTAGTCGTATTAATGTACATGATTATTCAAATATTTGAGTGTAATTATGTCCTTATTGATATACTTATCATATGTACCATATCACTTAACCTCTCTACATATCTATTCATTCATTCGTTACAGGTCTTTACTTTTTGTACAGGTCCTGCGTACAATTAATATGTTTGACAGTAATATAATTATTTTTAGAATGACCCCCTTGGAGGACTTTGTACAAACCAAAATGTCCCCTGACAGGAAAAATGTTCGACAGAGAGTGTGACCCTGAGGAATCCATGAGTGTAAATAAATCCAGCATGCACGCGCACTCATCTGGCATCTCGTCCTGAGCTACAGAATAAGAGCAAAGCCTCTGGTCAGCACTCTGCTGGTCCAGATGGTGCATTTGAAGGGTCCCAGGTAGGGGTCCCGGCGCGGTGCCCTTGAAGCCGAGTGATTTATAAACCAGCAAAGGCGTGTGAAAGGCGGCATGAGGACGCTCAACTTCGCCATAGCCTACATTGTGTGCACACAAAACATTAGTGGTCTAGCGGTGATTTAATTTCTTTTTTTACCTTGCTTTTTCTGTGAAGGTTCGTTCTATTCTAAAAACTGGAATTGGACTCATAATGAATTTGTGGATTACGTGAATCTTCAAGGTTTTTGTCACTTTTATTAGAAATGACATGTCATCTTGGAAACAAATATTGTCACATTAAAAGGAGTCGGAATGAGTGATGTTCGCTATTTAAAAATAGCTTTTAAAGACGGCTGCAACCGCCATTAGGCATTGTTTCTCATTACTGGAAGCCGTTCATGATTTAGCAACTGAATGTTTTTCGAAAAATAGCTCAGTATTCATTGATTCGACTATAAAGGTAACGGTTAAATGCACTAGCTGCATGTCATGTTATAACAATGTACAGCAATCCCACGTTTTTTGCGAGGGGTTACGTTCCAAAAAGGACCCTCGATAGTCAAAACCAACAAAAAAATATCTTTATTAACATATGCAAATAGTTTATTATTGATTTATTACTCAAGAAGAAACCGAATTTACAGGCTTAAGTACTTGTACAAACAATAAAACTACTGTACGTATAACAAGTGTTTTTACAAATAAGTTTACATGGGCGCCACCAGGCTGTACTTCCCTAAAACACACCACAGGAAATGGTGCCCCTATGACCCGAGTAGTTAAGGGAACCAACCAACCAACCAACCAACCAACCACCTAACCAACTCTCAAATTATAATTTTAAAAACAATCTTGACGTTTTATTGCCCAACTGTGTGGATCCATTTTACTTTACAAGATAATTTGTATGTCATGGAAAACTTCCAGTTCTGTCCTCCATAAACCATATATTTTTCCATTATCAAACACACAGTTTACCTAGCTCCGAGACGTTTCTTACGTGACCACGTCAAAGTTAAACGCCAGTTTACATCTTTCTTTTTATAAGGGCGGCTCTTTCGGCACGGCTCACTAAAAAGAGCGGGCTCTATCAGCATCCAAACGGCTCTTAAGATTATCTAACATTATGCATAAAATTAATTAAAAAGGGGGAAATAAAGTGTTAAGTAAATACTTTATTAATTTTTTTATTTATTTTAGTATGTGGCTATTTTAAAGCAGTTTAAGAAAGGTACTTATATGGGATATATATATATATATATATTTATTTATTTTTTATATATAATGAATAAAAATAATCATATAATCATATAAGGCTGCATATATACTGTTAGAAATCAAAAATGTTGCAAAGGCCTAGGCAAAATAAAAGGATAAAAAAATGAAGGAGAATAAACATGGTGGAGTTTGGCCTTCGTAATTTGTATTGTTCTTTGTCCTGTGTAGCACTAGATTCTATTTGCACTACACAGTGCAGCAACTAGTGTTCAATTATAACAGCGTCTCTTTGAAAGGTAAAAACAGTTTTTAGAAGTTTTTGAAAAATCTTTTTGAGTCCCAAATCCTAACCTTTCACGAGTTGTTTCAAGTTCTTTTTTTGTGAGAAAGAAGGTGCTCCTTGGCTAAAATAATATTAACAGAGGAGCACAGTTTGTTGGCCTTTAAAGATGAGGGTTATTCTCTACCATATTTCTGTTTGTGTTGAGAATGAAAAGCAAAATGTCACTCTGCTCCTCTTAGCCATTATCTTTTAATAGAGTTGTATAGTGTCCCTTTACTCATCTTCAATTAATGACGAACAATCCGCTCCTGGTGAGGACAGGCTGACTCAAGATTATTATCAGGTTAGCACTTTAGCCATCAATAAGATCTCTGTAGGAATATGTGTTCATTTTTTGCCATAATTAAAAATACTGTACAGTAATTCTTGTTTTATTTCAAGATTTAGTCAATTTACCACAAGGATAATGAATTCAAGGACACTTTTAGAAAATACTTCGATTAATTTGAAGGGGCAAGATATGTCCAAACACACAGCCAAATTGACAAAGTTTCTATTTGCTCAGATAATTAAGTCTCTTTGTTCAGACCTAAAAGTAATAATAGATTTTTTAAAAAGCACAGTCTTGAGTAAATCGAGTAAAAAGGGCTGGGCTGATGACAAACCCCTGTGGCACGCCTGTGCTGAGGACCAGAGGAGTTCATGTTGTCTTCCCTATTCTCACCACCTGAGGCTGGATGATTAGAAAGTCTCTGATCTGGTACAATGGCACAGGCAGACCTACTGGTTGAAGCTTCAGCGCCAACGTATCTGGAATAATTTTTGAAAGCTGAGCTAAAGTCTAGCGCAGTGTTTTAACTGGTGGGTCGGAGCTCGTTTTCATTGGGGCGCAGACCTTCGCCTTGACAAAATAATGCAATAAAATGAAAAAAACGTATGTTCAATTGCACTCCTTAACAATGGATGGTGATAATGCCCAACTAGATATTTTCTTCCTGTTCAGTCAATGTGCGCCATCCCAATTGTGTTTGAGCAGTACAAGATTTAATTTTATTGTGATTTTGTTGGTTTTATTTCCTAATTCTACCCATAATAATTGGTTCTAATAAAATTGGGATAAGGGGAGGCAAAAGTGGAAAAAATTTACAACGTTCGAGTAAAAGAAGGAAATGACTGCAAAATAGGATCATGATATAGGAGTTTATGCTATTGAAGCTCTACTTGTCACAAAGCGGAGCAGAAAACAGGAAAAAAGGACCCATTCGCATAGACGTACTCACAATTTATTGGGGGAAGGATGAGGAGGGTGCGCACACTCGATCCGGGGATAGATGGTCGTGGAGTGGATTAGAAATCCGAACAAAAGACAAGTTGTCAAAAATTAACAAACGGATCAGACCAAAAACAAAACAGGATCAAATACGGAACTAGGCATTTAACAGGTTTTAACAGAAGTCTCACAGAAATCTCACGGAGTTTAACCAGGTTTAACAAATGTTCCAGCAACGCACAGTACAAAGGAGCGTGCCTAAGTACTCCAAGAGCAATCAGTCCAATGCGTCTCAGCCGGTGTCAATGGGCGGGGCCAGCTGGGTGCCATGACAAACGTGCAGGACATGACACTACTGGAATGTCCGGTATGTGTTTTCTTTCACCGGTGTCTTACTCTTTATTATTTACAAAACCAAACAGTTATCAATGTCAATAGATATTTTGGGTACAAATTTCTTTTAGGATATGGCTATTTCAAAGTAGTTTTAGGGGTTTGCTTCTATGCCATATAGGCTATGACGCAAGTCTATAATGTACATTTTGGTTTTGCTGGTAATTTTGTTTTGGGGGAAAAAAAAGTGAATATATTTCTTCTATCCCCCCTTTAACTGCCCCCATCTTTTCATTTGATATACAATTGAGAAGTGGAAGTTATTTTCTTGACTTGGGTTGCAATGTGTCATTAGGGTGTAATAGGGGCGGCAGTAGCTCAGGAGGTAGAGCGCTTGTCTTGGGATCAAGGGATCCCAATTCCAATCCCGGCTCGTCCGTGTTACATGTCGAAGTGTCCTTGGGTAAGACACTGAACCAACCCCTAATACCCCCAATAAGCAGGTAAGCAAGGCCGCTATTGGGAAATGTGAAGCAAATTGTAAAGCGCTTTGGGAAGTCATTGACTTGAAAAGCGCTATATGAATGCAGATCATTTCATTTCATTTCATAATAGTGGGCCCTAAAGTCAGATCAGTTTGAAACTACTGGTCCAGTGGATTTTGTGGGATTTGCCTCCTTGGTGACCACCACACACAACTTCATGTGATGTTTTAGCACCCTCTCTCTATTCCTCCTCCTCCCCCTTCATCATCTCAGCTTGTCATGATGCAGATTCTGTCGACCGACTCCAAAGTCGGCCTCCCTTGTGCTTGTTTTCATTCTTCACGCATCTCAAATGTTTACCGTTGTGCGCTCGATGTGTCCGTGCATCAATCAGTGTCTCTCAACGTGTCAATCAAGCCGCTGCGCTTTTTCTTGTTTAGTTGAACCTTAATGCCTTCCCAGACTAATATCAAAATAGGAAGGGGGGTGATGAGGGCGTGCGGGCTTTTTTGCATTTATTTTGGTTGCGTTTTCAATTCTATTCTAATATATGTTTACAAAGGTGAAATTCAGGAGGCGACGTCAGACGAGCAACTCTCGCAACAGTTATTTAGATGACTGATTAAAGTTAAGGCACGGCCGGCGGGAGTTTTACCACTCTTGTTTAAGAAGTAATGGGGGGGGGGGGCTGTCATGTTTTGATGCATTGCCTGCCACGCAGAATGCAAACGAGGTGCCCCCAGTCGACAAATGCCACCCGGCTCACTGATAAGGCGCCCCACCTACGAATAAAAAAATCGTTTCCAGCATCTATTGATCAAGGTCAATAGAGAAGTTCCCCTTCTGGATGTGGAATTGTGTCTTCATCAACAAGATGCGATATTGCAGCATTTTTCAAAAAAATCTCAAGTAACTCTGTCAAAAATGTTTAAAAATTCATTTCTGGTAGCAGTTTCTGTCATGAACCAGAACAGGATCAGGACCCAAACGCGTGACGTTTCTCACACAAGCCTTTATTTTACGGGAAATGGGGAGTCATGTACGTTAGGTAGCAGTGTGGCGTGGAATGATAGGAAACCAGAAGCCGACAAGATCGATACCAATTACCCGAGCAGATATCGGACAGATGGGGTCGATACCGGACAGGACGGGACAGACAGGATTGATATCAAAACAGGATATCGAAAATAAACAGGACAAACTAAATGGGAACGAAACTGAAAACCAGTATTCAACAACGGGACAGAGAGGATTGATATCAAAACAGGATATCGAAATTAAACAGGACCAACTAGACGGGAACAAAACTGGAAACTGATATTAAACAGGACAAAATAAACGGGAACAGTACCGGACAGGAGATACAGGAAACAGGACCGAGTCAAAACCCACGTCTTGCGAGGCAGAGGTTCGTTGACGGACTGACAAAGGAAGAGTGAGAGCACTGAGATTAAATAGACGTAGAGCCAATCTGTCAACGAACTGCAGCTGGCGCCACATGGGCGGGGCCGATTGGGCGCCATGGCAACCGTGACAGTTTCATATTTTGGTTAGTTTTCAAAGCCAAAATTATTGTGTTGTATATATTGAATTCAATTGTATTTATTGTCATTGACAACAACGCAGCAGCACAGTTCTGAGGTCATGGGATCGAATCCTCCTGTGTGGAGTTTGGATGTTCTCCCTTGTGTGGGTTTCCCCTGGGCACTCCCATATTGCCAAAAAATACATGTTATGTTAGTTGTTCGTTCCAACATGTCCCTAAGTGTAAGTGAGCAAGCGAGTTGTCTGTCTCTGTGTGTCTTACGACTGGCTGGCAACCAGTTCACAGTGTCCCCTGCCCATTGCCCGAAGATAGCTAGGATGGACTCCAGCACCCCCGCGACCCTACTGAGGATGAGCGGGGCAGATAATGGATGGATGGAGTGATGATAACAACGCAGTGAAACCTTGTTTGCAACGACATTAGGTATGGCATCCATTGCAAACACGTAATGAAGAGGAAAATAAGGTCAAAGACAATTGACATTGTAGAGTGTCACTTACCAGTTTAGGAAGTAATACAGGTATTTATTTTGGATAATAGTTTTCCTGTAAACTTTCATTTTGCTATATTTTTTAAGTGTTTTTCAAGCTTTTGCTCTGTTAACTTTTTTTTTTTTCTACAAAGATAACACAAAATTACTTAAAATGAGTACATGTCAGTAGAACTTTTGTTTTTACTACATTCTAACGTATTTTTTGACATCCCGAAGAAAATGTTCGTATGTACCGTTGTTCATAACTTGTTCGTAAGTAGGGGAGAGTCTGTATTCCAATTATGTTTTCAAATGTAATGCTTCTTTTTAACTCCATTTATACTACATTGTATATAGTAATTTATGACCACATCTCAATTCAGATATGCTCACTTATTTTTGTTTGTACTGGTTGCAAAGTTTAGGTGAAGAAAAACAGAGGCAATTGGGTGTCACGACCAGAACGGAATTAGGACCCAGATGCGTAACATTTAACCACAAGTTTATTTAGATAAAGAGGAGAGGCAGCGCTCACAATCCAGTGCTCCCTGAATGCGGGAAGCCACAGTATTGGAACGTGTTCTGAAGTGGATCTTCCGGAGCGGGAGATCGTAGTGTTGTAGACGGAAAAACAGGTCAATAACCGGGACAGGAAGGAGGGGTCGAAAAACAGGTCGTAGACAGAGACAAACAGGGAAATCAGGAACAGACGGGTAGAAAACGGGTGAAAAAGCGGGACCGACGGGAGTCACAATGCTTGCATTGTAGAAACAGAGGTTTCCTGACGGACTGACAACAGGCAAGTAAAAGGACTGAGTTTAAGTAAAACGGGGAACCAATCAGGAAGCCAGCAGCGGCTGGCACCAAACAAGCGGGCACAGGAGAAATTAATCAGTCATCACGACATTGGGTTTATTCACTATTTTCCATGAGGAGTTGCTGGAAAAGTAAAGTTCTTGGTAAAAGTGGATTGAGCAAGATTGAGAATCAACAAACCGAATAACTTGTTTTTTTTTTCTATTTTGCTGAGTACATTTGTTGAGGCCACTATTACAGCTTTATATAAGTTTATTCTCTTTTTTGAAAAAAAGTCTGCGCGTGAAATTTAAGTATTGTCTTTCTAACCCATTTTCGCGATCCTATTTATGATGACTTTTCCAGTGCATAATTGTCACTCTGCAGTGTTCACACTTCCCTGTGACAGATTGCTTACAGGGTGGTGGAAACTTGTTGAAGTGTAAATATTAATGAGTCTAACCAAGCAAAATGCCCTCTGACAGAGTTAATTTGAAAGCATGTCGTCTTTGCAATACATTTGAAAGCTTTCCTTTTAAAAGAAGATTTTGTTAACAGGAATGTATTGTAGTTGGTTGAAGGATGAAGTTGTTGAAATATTTGATACAGGAGTCTTATTTTACCCATTTAAAAATAATTATGTCCCAACTGTGAATGAAGAACTAGTTTTCCAATATTCATATTTCCATAAAAGATTTTAACAAATAGAACGATGGCAGGTGATAAAGAAATTACTTAAATTATTGGAATTGATCATGTTTTCATTATTTTATTTTAATTGTTGGGCTTTCGAGCGTACGCCTGAATTTATGAAATAATGTTGTCAGCTCTAAAATTGGGATGTCAGAACATTGATAAGCAAAGTCGTGTTTTCACGATGTTACCAGTAACTGAGAAAATGTCATTCCACATATCATTGGATAGCTAAAACTCTTGGAATCCAATAAATGATTTTAAAATATACTTATCACACAAACATCTAGATCAGTCTAAAACCAGATACCGGAAAATTTATAAAAACGGGATAGCTCACCCAAAAGCGCTTGGAACTTTTGCTCGATGACACGATCACCCGCACTCATGGTGTGGTTACATTTTTGAAAGTCCACTGAATCCAACTGTGTAAAATCTTTACTTAAAAACACACGATAATTCTGACAGATTTAAAAAAAAAAAAAATCCGCCTAAAAGCATTCCTGCATTGTTAGACGATCTTCGTTGAAATCCGTCTGGCTTCATTACTCCCCTTTAAAATTAAACAGAACCGTCAGATATTTTCAATACTCCAAATGGCCTTTGGCCTTTTGATTGACACTACTGTCATGACCAAATTGGCTTGAAAAATCTTTAATTACTCGTGACTGATTCAAATGTAGATTGACACGTTGGTTAGCCAATGAAATTATAAACGTAAAAATGTAAACATTTATGGTGTGTATTGAAATCAGAGCTGAACGTAAACGTGCACAAAGCTAATGGTGATTCATTTTTACACACCATGTAAACACTGTCATAATAATACCGGCCATAGTCAGTACTCATACCTTGAAAAAAGGTATTGGCATTTGACCATTTCAGATAATAAAGTTCCATGTCAAATACTTCCTTTTGGCATTGGAATTAGTGATGTTCGATTCTACTTTTTTTCCTATACAACGAAGCATGGCCTATTTTGTTCTTTGTTTTGTCTCAAGATACTGATTCGCAGTAATTTAAGGATTTTGGTATCCGATACAAGAAACCATTAATACTGTACATTTTCTTCCTCAATATCCTCAGAAAACTACTGATACTTTTTAAAGAAATACCTTTAAATCCCAAAATCTCATCTCATCTCATTAGCTGCACCGCTTATCCTCAGTAGAGTCACGGGGGTGCTGGACGCCATCCCAGCAATCATTGGGCAGTGGGCAGGGGACACCCTGAACTGGTTGCCAGCCAATCGCAGGGCACACAGGGACAGACAACTCGCTCGCTCATTCACAACTAGGGACAATTTGGACCGGCCAATCCACCTGAAATGCATGTCTTTGTGAGGGAAACCAGAGTGCCAGGAGGAAACCCACGCAAGCACGGAGAACATACAAACTCCGCACAGTAAGTCCGGGAGCTGGATTTGAACCCACACAGGAGGTTCCCAAGACCTTAGAACTGTGCTGCACACGCGCTAACCACTGCGCCACCGTGCAGCCCTATATCCCAAAATAATATTTTTAAATACAAACACTATAATTCTTTTACATTTTGATTTTCTATTTTATGAAGGTAAAATGCACCTAGAGGGCAGTTTATACTCGTATGGGCCACTATCCCAATTACCTACTATCAAAAATGATGCTTTTATTGGGACCAATACTTTTTAGATACACGTACAAATGAATTCACAAATCGGTGGTTACTGTGCAGATAACTCAAGTGACGTCATCCATTGGGGAAAAAAAAAACGAGAAAATATTGATAACGTGGTGGTGTGCGGAAAAGGATTCCTGCATGTGCCTTAAGGCAAGTTCCCCCAATATATTGCAATATTGTCGGCATATTACACTTAAGCCGTCGCGCAATGCCTTCATAAATCCTTTTTTGGCGGCACACGACACTTTACAGCTTTCTTTCGTTCCCCATCACTTCTTTAACTAAGAAATTATTTCACAACGGAGCAAGACTTCTTGAAACAACATTAAAGATATTACTTCTGGAGAAAGCTGCGATTTTTTTCCTTTTCGGGTGAAGTGATTGCTGTGTGAGGCTTATTGCACTCATAATCTCAGTGTGCATGGTGTATATATATTGTCTTTTTACATTTTCCTTCTCATATTGTCGCACGGACCTCTTTGCTTTTTGCGCTGTTCTTTTTATTCGTTTTTTTTCTTCTTTTCGTCTCCTCGGCTGGTGTTATCTGTCTGGGCTCCATTCTGTGCTCCCTGATACTCCCGGGCTCGCTGGTTTTCATTTTCATGATAATCCAGTGACACCAGCGGACTGCGAAATCGCTTTGACTGCCTTTTCTATTTCTCCCAGAATCCATCCATCCCCCACTGTTGCTTTTTTCGCCTTTTTTTTAACCCTCCTTCCTTTTTATGGAAAGTCATATGATTAAATGACATTTTCTTTTTGATTTTAGGGAATTGTTAAAAAAAGAGAAAAAGTGAGGGACACGGTTTGTGATTGAGAGTGATGTAGTCGGTGACGGCGTTCTGTCGGGCTTTTGGGTGACAAAGACAAAGAAATAGCACAAATATTTTATAATAAATAAGCTCTCGCACAGTTTGGATGTAACTTTTAGAACAGGGGTGTCAAAACTTGCGGCCTGCAAGCCTCATAAGACGATCGAAGGGCCCACGAGACAACGCCGGGAGAAGCAGAGGAGAAAAAATAGGCTGCAGTTATAAATGTGTCCACTTCATGTCGACAAAGCCAGGCACCACTCTCATAGCAACTGTAGCTGTATTTCTTTCTCTATCTTTGTTCTCTTAATGTATTGTCTCTATCTCTTCTCCCTATGTCTCTGTCTATCTCACTTTCACTCTCACTCTCTCTCTCTTCTCCATCTCTTTTTCCCTCGCTTTTCTCTCTTTCTCTCGTTCTCTCCCTCAACCCCTTGTCACTCTGTCTCTCTTTCTTTTTTCTATCTCTCTTTTCCTCATCTCTTTCTCTCTCTTTTTCTCTCTCTGTTTTGCTTTGTTTTACCTCTTTCTCTTTTCTTTCTCTTTTGCTTTCTTTTTCATCTCTCTCTCTTCTCTCTGTCTCTTCTGGCTCTGTTTGTTTCTGTGTCTTTCTTCTCTCTTTTTTTTATATCTCCCTTTCTCTCTATCCTTTGCTCTTCCTTTCTATTTCATTGACGTAAGAAACAACTCGGAGGAGAGCGGGAAGCTGCGTCGCTGACCACGGCGTCAGAATAGCTATAGGACACACCGCGGTTGCCGTTCGGCAGCACCGCTTTTGAACACCAGTAACGATAACGGTGTTGTAACGGCAGAAAAAATAAGTAGTTCGATTACCCTGTTACTGAAAAATAGCGCTGTTATGTAGCAGCCTTATTTTTAACAAAGTTACTCCCAACACTGGTTATCAATACATTGAAAACCTTTAAGAATTAATACTAAAACATTTCAACATTGTGAACAGTTCAACTGCCTATCCAATTTAAGTAAAGAAAGCATTAAATAAAATTTCTGTATCACCATTGTCTTTACTTGTTTTGTGGATGAAAGTTAAATGAAATATTCATAAATGTAAACGAAACAAAATATGTCAAATATGTAATTGTTTCTTTTTGGGGTTTGTTTTCCCCTATCCCTTATATTCTCAGTGATTCCTGCATGAAATCATCATAAATTACGCAGGGGAATCATTTTGTAGGTTAGCTTCGTCTTTACCAGAATGTGACAAACGACCAAACAGATTGGATTCTTCGGCTGTAAAATTGAACATGTCTGAGCCACTGGACCACACCAGAAGCCCATTTCCAATACACTTCTCTTCTGTATTTTTGTGTCTTGTATTTTTGTTATGACACGGTAAAGGGACAAAAATATAAGGACAACCTAGTCTCGGGCCTTTGAATACCCTCATCTATTTTGTACTAATGGTTTGTACTTGGGCTTTGAAATGTGTAGCTTCAGGTTTCAATTTGTCTTGTCTTGTAGTCTTGTCCTGTCTTGTTTTTTTTCCTGTCCTGTCTAACCCTTTCTTTTCTTACCTTACCTTGCCTTAGTGGGTTGTCTTGGTTTAGTTTTGGCTGATCATCACATTCCCTCAACTTTTTATGGGGGGCAATGTTTCCTCTAATTTTCCACGGGTCTGAACATTCACACAAAGTCGGTGAGCAGCGCTTGAAACAACAGTGAGCAACCAAAATCCCAAGTGTGGCAAGATAATTAATTATCAAACATGTCCATAACTTGACATCAAGTTACATTTCGCTGAGTTTCCGGCAATGCAAAATGATTTTTTTCTTTTGAATAAATTGACTCATGTACTATTGCAAAGGTTGTACCGCCTACAATCGTCGTTTGTTCTTACAATTCTTTCACAAGATGTCCATTTTTTTTTTTATTTCCTGACATATTTTGTCGCATAATATTAACATTTTTGGGGGCTTATTTAGTCGGTTGTAAGATACAGAACTGTACTTAATCACATTTTTTAGTGGAAGTACAATGTTGGCAACACGATTCACTTGATATAATTGGAATTTATTTGAATGCAACACAAACTTTTTCTTTTTTTTTCCGTGTTTTTTTTCTCCTTTTTTTTAAATTCCTGTAAAATAAATCTCATTGTGTTTACTTTTTCCGAGCCGTTCCTTTTTTTTCTTTTTTTTTCTCTATTTACTTTTTTCCTACATTTCTTTCTTTTCTTTTTTTCTGTCGTTTTTCTAAATTTTTCCTTCTTTTTTCTCTTCCTTTTGTTTCCTTTTTTCTCAGCTTTTCACTACTTTTTCATTTTGGTATTTTTTTCTTTTTTGTTCTAATTCCCCCCTTCCTTTAAGTCATTTTGTGCATAATTTTACATAATATTTGGTCATATTGGGATTAAAGAAGCAAAAACAACCCGAAGAGCCGTTTAGGACCCGAAAGAGCCGGTTCCTTTTGGTGAGCCGAGCCGAAGAAGCCGGTTACCCGACAAACTCTACTAACTTTACTCAACTTCGTTCTCCTTCGACTCGACTTCAAAATACCGCATTTAGGACACAACGTCAGGGGAACCCGTGTATTTTTACCTGCTTCTTAACTAGTAATTTTGAGCCCTCATTTTTGTGCGCTGGCTAGATTTTCTTGTGCGCTGAGAATGTGCGGGCAGTGCGCAATTGCACACGCGCGCAACTTAGAGGGAACACTGATGGGGTGAGATAACGCAAAATAGTCCTAACAAGATTTGCTGAATTACTTTCAAGTAAATACAATGTGTAGTTGGCTAAAGCACCAGAAGCCGCTTTTATCACTCTCAAACATTATGGAAACCCTGGTAACTCGTATGTAAATCCATCTTGATATTTTAAGACACAAAAATACCGTTAAGCCACTTTAAGGCTCTAGTTGCTAGCCTCAGGTCCTTAGTTGTCACAACAATTTGCAAACAATTGGCGCTTTCTAATAGCGAGCTTGAAAACCACAGGACGAAGATGCTTCTCAGAAGGGGCTGCTCTAAGAGTTTGCTTCTTCACTCTCAATTCAAACCAACAACACAAGCAGTGGTGGAACTTATGTCTTTTAGTAGAGATTATTTTCTTTGGGTGTAGCAAAAGGTAGGTAGCTAGTTTTAGCTTATTAAAATAGGTCACTGATTATGTTGTCATTATAACATGAGTTTACCAGCTATATTCGGTTCATCACAGCATTACTTTGATAATCAAATTATTCATTTTAGTTGTTATAAATGCACTTATGTTCATCCACATATTTTAATGAAGTTTTTTCCCGCTGTTTTCGTATCAGTACTTTCCCAGCAATGGTCTTCAACCCTTATCTTATCAAACAACCCTTTAAATCCAGCTGTGTGCAGTTTTAACATAAGTCTCTTGTTCATTGAGATCCTTTCTCTATCTTGTAATGTGAGTTCCCATGAGAGCTTTTTCGAGTTTCATTTTTACATTTTGTATAATCCGCGCCTTTCTCCTATAAGAGAGGGGCCAAAACATTTGTCGATGCCTTTCTGGGGAGCGCATGCCTTTCTTGGTGGGAGACGCGCTTCCCATTGATTGGACCAGAGTGCACTCTAATTTTGTCTTTATTTGAAACTTTGTATTAGATCTCTTCAACTGCATTGCTTCTCACCAGGTCTATTTTTTCAAAGTCCGAATACTCGGTCTGGTCCCGGAAAAGAACGCGAGGTAAAACATCTGAAATGTCCTTTCGCATACACTAGAAACAAGTGTTCAATGTGAATTTATACATCTAGAATTCCTTACTAGTATTAGTAATCTTGTAGCACAACCACTGTATTAATTGTTAAATGATCTGAACAGAATTTGTTGTGGCAATAGCTAGGTAGCTAGTTGCTAATTGAAACAGGTCTGGTAGTTGGAACATAGTGCCAGCATAGCTAGTGCGGAATCAATGACTGTATCACTCCGTGTGCAAATAAATTGTGCAATGTAATTTTACATATCTACACGACCTTACTTCTACCAGTAATCTGCTAGCACAATTTCTGTAGTAATTCAGATTCAGATTCAGATTTACGTTATTGTCATTCCTGTACACGTGTATACAGAACGAAATGTCAATACATCTGACCCGCACAGTTTCCTTGAGCGTCAACCGGGATAGATAAGATTAACCATGTCTTCGTCAGAATTTTAGCGCAGCAGTTCGTCATCTCGCGGTTCGATGCCACTTCCAGTTGTTAAATGGTCCAGTTTATTGTCCAGAGAGCAAACGTTGGAGAGGAAAATGGATGGGAGAGGAGTTTTGAAGGGTTTAGCCTTTAGCCTAGCGGTTAGCCCGGCCCGACAACCTCGCTTCCTCGTCCAGTCACGCCGCTCTCTTGCCACTCTGCTTCGCTGCTTTGTAGGCCGCTGGGTCTTGTTGACATAGCAGTCCGTGGCTAATAAACACTCCCGAGTGGTCGTAGCACCGAGCGCTTGTTAAATTAGATAAAAAGAATTTGATAGATAACTAGCTTTAGCGATTGAAACAGGTCTGGTAGTTGGAACCATTTTACACCTGACTGAATCACTCTGTGTACAAATAAATTGTGCAATTTAATTTTACACATCTACACTGCCTTGTTGTACTAGTAATCTGCTAGCCCAATTTCTGTAGTAATTGTTAAAAGAGCTGATGGAATTTGGAACTGTTTTACTCACGGCCGCTTCCTCCTGGCTTATGTCACTGCAGCTTCAGTCCGCTCCATCATGGTGCGCGTGCATTTCTTGTATGCGCTCGAATAAACACTTCTTTTTTCATCTTTCGTGGAGTTTGGGCTAGTGTTTCAACTCTGCTTAAAGCAGGCCTTTTCTTACTTTCATCATTTCCATGCTACATATAAAAACAAAAAACAAAAAAAACCTGGAGACGAGCAAGAGGATACTCCCCACCCTGAGTCCCTGTCTCCCCTTTCCTCCGACCTAATATGTTCTGCCTCAAAAAGCTTTGCCAAAAATAAGGCAGACAGCAGTGGTGAAGACAAAATTATGAGGGCTCTTTGAACTCAGTGGAGCATTGTTAGCATGTACTTAACACAAGAAGTCCTAATTAGTGGCCAATTGCTCTTGTTTGGATGTTGATTCCAGTGCAGAATAAGTCTGCTATTACCCGCAGGACCTGATTGTGGCATCATAAATATACTTCCGATTTACTAACGGTCTAAAAATCATAATTAATTCACACGCGAGATTAAAAATCACAGATGTATTTGTGGGTCTGCAAAATATATGATTCACACTGAAATTATTTTTTTAATGCTAGTGGAAAAATTGGCTTTGAAAGTCCTCAAAAAGTGCTTGAATTTGGCTGTGAAAGCGGTACACAAACCCTGTAACATTTTGTGAATTTGTTTTTAGGAAAATTTCATTAGGGACTACTTCCCTAATGAAATGTACAATTAAAATTATCTTTCTAAATCTATCTATAGGAATTCATCAAGATCCATATCCACACCTACAGGGGTCGAAAAGGCAATTTACGTGGCATCTTGCTCAATAGGATTGTGTCAGATGAAAACTGGTAGTGTGAGCAGAGCGCTTCATTTTGACTCTTCTCTATGACAACGGATCGATGCGGCCCAGAGTGCCGATGGAAATAAATTGATTGTCGCCGATAAAAGTCCAATTAAACAAAAGAACGACCGTGGCAAAGTGCTGGCAGACAGGCAGATCGCATCTTGTCTTCTGGCCTCCAGGGGTTGGAGAAAGGTTTGGAATTTACTGATGAGTGTGGGCATAATAGTGCATCAGATACAGTACCTGCATGGATATTGATTCCGCACTAACTTAATGATGAAAAGAGATCTTAATTGTGGCCATACATCAGATTTCAGCAGTCAATTCTGCAGCTCGTCTGACCTTTTCCCACTTAATAACAGTGTGAAGCTCTGCGCCCTTCACCCACCCGCATGCATGCATGCACTCCTTATTCCATTTCTCGTCGTACCTGCTCGCTATTTCTGTGCCGTAACTCTTCTTGCAGAAGAATGATTTTGGTAGCCTTTTTGGGAACTGTTGGGCAAGTTTTTTTGTGTTGAGGTTCTATCTTGTTTTAAATAACCTGACTTTTAGGAATCTACTTTTTAAAGGCTTAATCCTAAGTATAAATACAAAACCAAAACCAAAAATGAACAGGTTGCATACAGCAAATTGTGGTTTTAATAAAAATGTAAATCAAAGCTTCACCCTTCTTGCCATCCTTGTAGCCTTTTAAACCAAATTACACAACTGGTGTTTAATTCTATAATAGTTTTCAAGTTATTGCTATTGGGAAAATACAGGAAAATTAACCAAAATTGAGGTAAAAAAATTAGGTATGAGCTCATTAAAAAAAAAGGGTGACGGGGTACTGATAATCAGCATTGGTATTGAACCAATACCAGACTGTATATTTACTTACTGATAGTTGCAACGGCAAACGATACTTATACAAACCACAGTTTTTAAGCTGTGTCATTAGCAGAGTTATGTCTGTGGCTAACAACTGCCGTCACAATGTCCTGATGTGCTCTGCGATTCAGAATTTTTCTTTTTTTAAGTTATTAAATGTTTTAACCATGTCAATTTGACTGACAGTTTACTTAGGTAAAGTTGCACCAATAATACTTCAACATTTTTGTACATAGTTTGTCGCTGAAAGTCCCAGTGTTGTGTAAAAAGGCAAAGGCTAAAGTTCAACATGGCACCACAATAATATTGTTAAACAAATCGACAAAAATGTTGAAAAGCTATTTTCTTTAAATGCACAGTTGAAATAAAAATCAACAGGCACCTATTTTTTCAAATAAAAAGAAATGTATAATAACAAGGACACAGATGCACAAAAGCACCTTTCTCCTCTTTTGCACACCTTCCTCTTTCTTTGCACGCCACTACTTACAATATTTCCAAATTAAATAACATAAGTCAGAAGTCTCAAGCAAAGGCTTTGGTCTTTCGGGCAAAGCTTTCAAATTGGCCCTTAACTGTGTTTCACCTGTCTCCTTTTGATCCGCATCACAATTCTTACATTTCATTTCCGGACGTCCTCGCCCAGGTAACTTATCGGATTCTCTGCCTGTACATTTCGCTCACTCTAACCCCCAAATGAAGTTAAAGATGATTAATGCTCCCCCATTCCAAGGAAATGTACACAAGCTCCTTCGCTTATCGCACTTGTGCACTAATAACATTTTCCCCACCATCTCCCTCACAAGCTCCCTAATTTGATTTTGAGCTCTATGATTGTTCTGTTATTGAGTTGCCACCATCATGCATATGTATAAGTCCCGCACGATGCTTACTCCATCTTCAGCTACAATATCCCGGAGCGATGAGGAAAACACCAGTCATTCATAAGTGCTGGAAGACCAGATGATGCGTTGACACATCAGTTGCATGAGTTACAGATCCCAATGACCGCAGCAGTTTCATTTAGTGGTCTGACTGTTCTACAGTGTTGTTTAACAACCAGTAAGAAAACCGGCCAAGAAACCTGACTCTGGGTTTGAAAGAATAAAGAAACATACAAAAAAATAAATCATTTACCTTGGCATTTACACCAGTTTTAGGATAATTAATTAATCGAATGATTTTAGGCTCCCACCAGGCTCGTAGGGATGACCTGAAACGTAGAAGCAGACACCCACCATCATGTTTTATGGTGCCAAAAACTACTATATAGGAGAACCATAAAAATATGGCATTGTTGACAGTGGAGTAGATTGCTGCAAAGATTTGAAAACAAAGAGTGTTATCTTGGCTTTTGGCTATGATCGGCCACCCTTGTATTTTGTTTACCCATTTAGTTCATCAAGAGAAACTCCTCATGCTTTGCCTTCCATCCGCATTCCGTATGATTTTATGAGGTAGTAGTGGTAATAGTGCTGTCAAAAGTTAAAGTTTCAAAGCTTTAACTTGGTGCTAAAGCATGTTTCTATTCTGAATGCACTAGCCCCATAGTGCAATTAGAAGTCAGCTGCAAAATATTTGAACAGAGTGAACCAGTTCGGTGTGACATTTTATTGCAAATTTCTATTTTTGTGCAACCCCAAAACAGGGAAGTCCACAGTGTATGGATTTGGCGTGAAGAAAAAAATGTCAATTTTTCTTTTAAATCCTCACAGCATGTATTGATTTACCCTGAAGAATATACAGTTGTAAACTTAATCCCTTCATTGCCTCCGGGTTGGCATTTTAAGTCAGGAAGGCATCATGTCATTTTAATTTTGTATAAGAAGTTGCAGACTGCTCTGTTTGTTTTCCCTACAGAATGTCTTTTCTCTGAAAGTCTGTGTCCAGTCAGGTTTTTTGGTTCTAGAAATGGTTCTTTTGAAATTCCGATAAATTATGGTAATGATAACAATAGAATTGGTGTATCATAAAAACTAATTCAGATTACAATAATCAATGTTGGGTTTTTGAGGGTGGAACCATGTGGGGGAAGGCTAGACCTGAGGCAGGGGTGCTCAAAAATAGGGATGGTATTCAAAAACAAAATAAAGTACAAAGTGAAAGACAAACAATGCTTCACAAAACCAAGAAAAGTCCAAACAAAACAAAACCTGACGTGATCCAAGTCAGAAACAAAGACCAAACCTGGAACATAGATACAAAGAACAAAGTTAGAACCATAGAAACAGAGTCGGTAAGTTTGAACTTATAACAATTGTCCAAACAAGAAACCAGAAACAAAAACAATTTAAGAAGTACCATTGATATTTGAAATAAAAATGACCTGACCTCTTGTGCTGTCCAAAATGTCATTATAAGGGGCAGGGATAAGTAGGGACAGGTTTTTAGTGTTTGGACACTAAAACTGGTTGGCGTAGTCTAGGGGAAGGTGGTATACCAGATCCTAACATGACCTACCTCTTTAAGGGCCAAATACCAGACAGGCTCAAAAAACAAACAAAAATAAAAACAACATTTACAGAGGCTGGGGCAGCTTAAGGTCCTTGCCCCTTGCTGCTGAGACTGGAAACTAGGAGCGGCCGAGGGGCTTTCACCTCGCCGCTGGGACTGGAACCGAAAACCGCCGCTTGCACAAGGATGTGGAAGTCTTCCCCTTGGTCCTTTGGTGGTCATTCATGAAAGTTTTGTTGGGTGGACCCAAGTAGAAATGTAGTGCAAATGAAAGTGGCCCGACCACGTGTGCTATCCAAAATGTCTTTGAAAAGGGTCAGAATAATTAAGGACAGGTATGTAGTGATTGGACACACCCGTGCCCGGTTCCAAACCCGGTTCTCGCTCTTTGGGGGAAGGTGGCATATCAGATCCTAACAATAAGTAAGTACAGTGGGACCTCGCTACTTCGCGGTTCGATGTTCGCGGATTCAGAGCTTCGCAGTCTGTAATGGTAAAACAAAAAATAATAATAAATTCTTTCTTTTTTTTTTTTTTTGGAAGGGGCGCTACTTTGCAGATTTTCACTATTTGCGGGAATCTCCCTCGGCCGACGACCCTAGCACGGCGCGCCATTCTCATTTACCGGCACGCGGTTTAGGTGCGGCTTCCGCTTCACCGCACCCCTGACCCCACAGGTCCCCCCTACCCCTTTGCCCCGCGGCCGCCCGTCCGTCGGCCGGAGCCATCGAGGGCCGTGTAGCGCCATGTAGAGCCATCGCGGCCCGAGCAGGAGATGCCGGGCACCGGTGTTGTGCCCAAATCCGACTCCCGTACAAAATCCTTCCCCCCTCGCGTGAACGCGCATTCTGCTGCGTATCCGACAGGCCGGCCTCCACGCGGAGCGCCCGACCCGCTCGGCTTGTCGCGGTGTCATGCGTATCGGGCCCGAAAGTACCCGCGCCGCGGGTTAGGGGCTCGCTCGCGACCCTAATAAGGATAAGCAGTGCAGATAATGAGATGAGATGAGATTTATTATTTTTTTCTTTTTGAAGGGGCGTCGCTACTTCGCAGATTTTCAGTTTTTGCGGGTGGTTTTGGTCCCCATTGACCGGGTCTTACTGTATGTATTGTTTTTTTCTAGCTGGCTGACCCAGTAAGTTGTAGTTCAATTCAAACCTACGTATGATAACTTTTGCTACCCCTGGACGCGAGGACTCATTTTGCCTGCTCAAGGGTGTTTGCCTGACAGATGGCAAAGCATGGTGTTAATTCACATCGCTGCTGACAGCACGTTTGTGAGAAGCCCCCATTGAGCGTATTCTGATTTACAGAGCTTATTTTTTACCTTAGGAAACATCCCAGGAATAACGCATGGGCCTCCTATCATGACATGAAAGGAAGCCGGATGTTGAAAAAAGATCTTCAGCGGGTCATTATCCCTGTCACAAATCGTTCATCAATACCTGGCATTCATTTTGCGGTAATTCACTCTTCGAGTGGTCAATAAGCGTTCACTTATTTCACCTTCACTTATTCTACCATCAATCAATCTCTACAGAAATCCCCTGGTGTTAATGAATGGCCAGCCAAAATAGATACATTAATTGAATGACTGAATGTATTATCCTGTTGGAGTGATTCACTGTTGCTTCTGCTAATAGCGAATTGGAGTTGTTATTAGATTCAGTGATGGATGAGAATTGCCACCGACATGCCACTTCAGCCTCGAGTGGAGATAGAAGTACATGAGTTAGAAAACAATAATGGATGAGATTTAAATGTTCTTGTCTTGCTTTATCTAATTACAGGTTTGTTTAAAATTAATCTTACTGGATTTTCAGAAGTAGCACGACTTCAAGTATTGAAAAATGAAGCCGTGTACACTACTGTGCATGTGCTTATTTCTGGTTTGGTGTTCATTAGGTCACCTTTTTATTTGTGAAACGTCAGCTAGTAATTAAAACACTGCCATGCTAGTTTTCAGAAAGTAATGCACGCCCTGATAATGTGCCGTGTATATTTAAATCTAGAGTACAATACACACTAGAACAGGGTTCGGGAACCAATAGCTTGTGCGTCACATATATGGCTCGGATATGAAATACTACTCTCGCAATTATTCACTATCTTGCTTCATGGAGGACCAAATTTCCCTCATGCGAGCCAGGACAATACTGGGGTTCGGTCAGTAATTATAAAACATGATGTTAACTACAGTTTAGAATCAAGATGTCACACTAACAGATCCCATTGTGGCTGTAAATCACTAAATAATCCTTGTTATGAAAGCTCACTAAACAGTCTATGTTATTGTTTATGTTTATGTATATGGTTATTGTTGAGCCACTTTATGATGAAAAGCCACAGAACAAACTTCAACCCCGAACATAGTTTTTCCCAGAAATAATGTAGAGCAAAATGATTGGTTTAGCACTACGAATAGGCGGAGCTGTACACAGCAGCCACGCATTCTTTCTCCTTTTCCCACCGCTGTCTGCTTTTGCAGGTAAATACGCTGATATTGTTAGATTATGAAAGGTCACTAGGAATATTGTTACAACCACATGACTTTTTTTAGCTATATTAAGTTTATTCTTTAATCATCACATCATAACTTTGATTATTACATTACTTAGTTGCACAACATATGTATCCACATATTTTAGTGAAGTATTTACTTGATGATCAGTGTACTTTCAAGCAATAGCTTCATCACATATCCTTAAAGACTCAGCAACGTGCAGTAGTAATCTTGTGCAGGAGTTCCTGTGTTTTGCTTTGTTAATGTAAGGTCTGAATTCTGAGGGTCTGTAATGTTGCATGTACAACTTTTTCACTATAAGAGCGCAGCCGAAACATTCTTGAATGCCTTTCGGTGGGAGAACGCGTCTCCATCAATTGGTCTGGAGTGCACTCTGATTCTATCTTTATTTTAAAAGCTTGTAATAAATGTCCACAACTGCATTGCTTCGCTCCAGCTGTAAATTTCAAAGTCTGAATACGTGGTCTTGTCTCTGGTGAGACATCAGAAATTTGTTCGCCTTCAGTACCCTCGTTTCCAGTATTTTACAAAAGAACTTTGCTTGCATCTTGTATTGAACCATTATTTAGGACAAAAATGAGACCCAACTTTCTTAAATAACTGCGGGAGTGAGACCAATTTTAAGTGATATATTTATATTTATATTTATATGGGACACAGGCTCCGGCATAATGTTTATGTCATAGATTTTCTCAAATCACCTAACATCACTAAATAAAAAGAATCACTCAATAAAATGCGCTGAAAAATTATCTTTTGTCTGGAGAGCAGGTTTGGGAGTTTTGTTGTATTTTGTCTTAAAATATGATATGTGGCTGTCTCAAAAAAAAAATCAAAACGTTTTTGCTTTCATGGCTCTTTCATTCAAAAAGATTCCCGACCCCTGCACTTGACTATAAGAAGGTTTGGGGAATAAGCCATTATTTGTTCACTGTATATATTCTTATGTTGTGGGAATGTTTCACTAAGCCTAGTATTTCTGAATATTTTCAAGAGTTTTGGCATCCCCAATTTAAACAAGAAAATCTTGAACTTGGACACAAGATATCATATAATTTGCTAGAAATTTAGAAACAATATTGGATTTTTAATGTCCTCTTGAAGTAAACTAAAACAGATTATATCTTGTCTGCCAAGTGAAAAATAAAGTTTTATTTTTGCTCAATGCACTATACTGTGTGGTTAAAAATTTAGCACTTTTATGAAGAACTGCAAGCAATCACCTAACCATTATTTATTCAGTCTTTTATTAGCAAATTTGACATTGATGTAATCCAAAGTAAACGAGTTACATTACTTCAATATTATAGTATTCCAATTATGTTACTGATTACATTTTAACAGGGAACTAGTAACACATCATATTGCACTTAAAAAGTAATGCTCCAAACCCTGACTATTAGACACATTTTTGTTGATTTTTTCTTTTAATAATCAAAGTCAGTAAAGCCTAACAGTCAGAAAACTAACGTACAATCAGATTGACTATCTTGACTTATAGAGTTTATTAATTGATTCAATGTATATCATTTTAGAGCATTTTGACCTTTGCAAGACTAACAGCTTATTGTCATTATCATTATTGACATTGATACTGCATCATGAAAGAATACTCTGCCCTTTCACAAGCGACTGAAAAATATAATTACTTACCTTTCTATTTTCTTGTAATCAGCAGTATATGTTAAGTTTAACAAATTTCATCTAATCAAGGGATTCACAAATTGGGTTTATCTCACAGCTTTAATTGTACCTTGCTGCTATCCACTATTGGTTTTGCATTAAGAAGGTTGATTTCATGTTTCCAATTTCTATTGCACTACAATCAGACCATTCCCAAGCCTCATCTACTCATCAATGGTAGCGAAGGAGTGATATTTCTTCTGTGTTTTGGTACCAACGCATAATGCTAGGTGGGTGTGGGTGTATCCCATAACTACTATGGTCGTAGGGGCACCGTTTCCTGTGGTGTGTCTTGGGCAATTACAGCCTGATAGTGTATATTCCTCTCCAAGCCACCACTGCATAATAGGGCAACAAATTGTTCATGGTTTTTTTGGGGTGGTATGATTTGAACGTAACACCAAGCATTATTGAAAAATAAACTGAAATAAGTAATTACCGGTAATTAAATGGCAAATTTCTGAGGTATGAAACCTTTTTTAATTTTATAAGGAATAAACTTGCAATTTTGCAAGATAAATACCTAAAAGGGTTATGTGTTGCCAGCAGAGATTGCCTGTGCCAAGTTACAAATCCTAAATGTGCAAAATAATGATGCAGATTGGGAAAGGTTTGGAATTCAGATAATCAATTATGACAAAGAGCCAAGAAATTCTCAAAGTCAATTATTTGATCTCCTTCAAATCTTACTGCTGGTCAATAAGGCAACGGAGATTGACACTGCCAGGAGAAAAGCCGATACATTACTTACCTTCTGACAGAGGAAATCGTTAAATTACACTTTTTAGTCAAGCTTTGTTTTAGCAGGGAACATATTAGGCATACAGACACCAGTCTGGACTGTACCAGTTCTTCATTAGAAACGGGCTTTCGTCAATTAATTTCAAAGAAATTAGTGTATTTCTTTCTCACAAATTATTGAAGCAGTAATTCTGAAACTTTCTTTCTCAACAATGTGTTTCATATTCCTTTCAATATTGTCTTTGAATATGTTTTTGAACCGAAGATAGGTCTAACACGAAAGTGGCAAACAATTATTATATAATGAAATTCTCTACAACAGAGATGCCCAAACACCGGGTCACGGAGCGAACACTTTTGATGAGTCATTTGTTTCCGGGCCCCACGGAAATTTCCATAATTTATTGTTTTTTTAATGTAGTTCATCACAGCTATGGTCACTCCAAACGTCAACCGGGCATGGAAATACATTTAAATTCAAGTAAATGTGCTTCGTACAGGCCAACACAGTTGCTTGTCAGGCAGTGCAACTGACATGTTTCAAGCGAAGGTTCCCGCCCGCGGACCGATGGATGAATCAACCCAACTTTCTGACCTTTGGTGTCAATCGGCATAGATAATGGTCAAATGTAGCCCATTATGTCATGTTGCAAAGATTATGCTTGATGCACAGTAAACCATAGTCGTGGCCAATGTTCCCTCTAATTTTCCACGGGTCTGAGCGTTCACACAAAGTCGGTGAGCAACGCTTGAAACAACAGTGAGCAACCATAATCCCAAGTGTGGCAAGACAATTAATTATCAATCATGTCCAAAACTTGACATCGAGTTACATTATGCTGAGTTTCCGGCAATGCAAAGTTATTTTTCACTTTTGAATGAATTGACTCATGTACTATTGCAAAGGTTGTACGGCCTACAAACGTCATTTGTTCTTACAATTCTTTCACAAGATATCCATTTCTTTTTATTTCCTGATATATTTTGTCTCATAATATGAACATTTTTGGGGGCTTATTTAGTCGGTTGTAAGATACAGAACTGTACTTAATCACATTTTTGAGTGGTAGTAAAATGTTGGCAACAAGATTCACTTGATATAATTGGAAATTATTTGAATGCAACACACTTTTTCTTCTTTTTTCCGTGTTTTTTTTCTACTTTTTTTTAAATTCCTTTAAAAAAATCTCATTGTGTTTATATTTTTGTTCTATTCCCCCCTTCCTTTAAGTCATTTTGTGCATAATTTTACATCATATTTGGTCATGTTGGGATTAAAGAAGCAAAAACAACCTCAAGAGCCGTTTAGGACCCTTGTGCGCTGGCTAGATTTTCTTGTGCGCTGACAATGTGCAAGCTGTGCGCAATTGCGCACGCGCGCAGCTTAGAGGGAACACTGGTCGTGGCCTACCTTTGTCCATCGAGGAAAGAAGAATAGAGTTTGAGGATGCATAGAATCCCTACAGCATGGACACAAAAGCAGTGCACAGGGCTCACATGACACTAGCACATGGTACACCGGTTGGTTTAATTGATTTTTAATGTTGCATTACTTGGCATGCGGTTGGAAATTTTTGTTAAACGTTACCAGCACGACTACCAGCACGACTAGAATGTGTTTCAGTTAGTGCAGATTCGTTCTTGTCGCCCATGTCATGTTTAATGTCGCCCAAAGAAAAAAACATTTTTGCACTCACATACCAGTATGTTCGTGTTCTTGTTTAACACATGTAAAGCAGATAAAAGTACTGTATACTTTACTGCACCTGTAAAGGTTTTCATTATATTACTTTTCATCACTACGCTCTTGGATACCATTTTAGCCCAATCAGAATTTAGAACACCAAGCACAATGGAAATCTTGTCAATTATGAAGTCTTAAACAGTTGTGAAAATAAGGCATGTTTTAACTCTGGTGGTAATGTGTGTTGTTGTGTGTTTTACATGCTTGTTTACAGATAGCAGTAAGAAACTGATGGCACTGATGGGACATGAAAGAAAGTTAGAGAAAAACGAATCGTCAATCAGACCTCAAAATAAGCAGCAACGTCAATGTATTAAAGGCAGAGAGCTGTCTAAACAAGCAGACAAACAGACTCGTGTCTATTGTCTTACAAGTGTGTCTTTTCTGGCTTTCCGGAGCACCAACGTTCAAAAGCGTGTTCACAAAAATAGATGTTTTTGCTGATTTTGGAGAGATGACAGTGAATATCTAAATTTGGAGATACAAAATGTGTTTCAGTGTTTGCGCCTGAAAATGTGGGCTATTTGTTGAACTGGATTTTAATTATTGACGCTGTGGTTCAAGAGGCCAAAAGAGAACTAGATAGAACTTGCAGGTCTCAGCAGAGGCGAGTTCTTGGAAGTACTGCACAAATACTGAATTTCCTGTTTTCGGCTTCATGTTTGATCAACGTTTCCAGATTCATATTTACGTATATTGCGCTGCAGCGAAACATCAAGGCTAAGAATAAAAGCATTCTCATAGTGAAGATTGACTGACAACTTGTATGCTCATATTGTGCAGGGGGTCAGTTGTCTGAAATTGTAACAACGTGATGTCATGTAGTGATGGAAGAGCGATAATTGAATAAAGCCTGTACAATTAGATTTCAACTATGTGCCGCACATTGCTAGTGATCCGTGAGAACTCGGCTAGTGTGTCACAAGAAATATTCAAATTTCATAAAAACGGCGACAGCATTTTTTTGATAACTATTCCCGAAAAGCATACTATCATGGAGTAGCGCCTTCTTCCAGTGATCATCAGAATAGCAGTAATATTCCTCTCCATTAGTAGGTGGCATGATTTGGCTATTGCTTTGAATTTTTATGCTATTAAACATTTTGAAAAGGAAATTTGCAAATTTTTTATTCGACCTTTGATATATGTCTAATCTAGACAAAGGCCTAAGTATTAGTGGAGGTTATAAAAAAAGAGAAGAAAGCAAAAAGCTCAAGCAAAAACAGCAGTCCACAAAAAGTTGTTCAAAAAGACAAATAATTATCTTTCCACGTATATTTTGGGGGAGAAATGTGTAAAACACACTTGAAAAGTGTGCTTGGTCTGTTTTTGTCAGTGCAAAGTCTTATGTTATTGTTGGTAGCCACCGTTCTAGTTGAGGTTTTCATCTTCATGGCCACTTTTGCCCATTATATTTGCACTTTTGTCCTGTACCAGCCGTTAAACTTCCTGGGGCTCTGAGCTGTTTTCCTGGGACAAAAAGCAAAACACTCTTAGCTCCTATTCATGCAATTATTGCCTCATTAAAAAAATCATACTAATGGAAGAACAGCTAGCTGGAACCCAAATTGTTCTGATATTGATGAAAGCACATTTGACATAATGAGACTTACACACTGTTTTTTTTTTCACCTCCAGGTCCATGGCTTGGAGAAGAGAGTCGACTTCTCAGACCTGGGCCCTGTCAACTCAGCAATGAAGACTCTGCCTTATGGTATGGGTGGAGGCACAGGCGTGGGACAACCTGGAGGAGCGGTTAAGCCGCCATACCAAACCCGAATATTCTCCACCTCTTTCGACCAGACGCCTATGAAAGCCAAGCCGCCCACCTACAGTTTCTTTAACCCGTACGACGCAGCCCGGAACCAGTCGCTGCTGCTAGACCAGACAGGCTACCGCTCCAAGCGGAAGCCTTCGCTGAAAACGGCGATGAAGACCAAAAAGATCTTTGGCTGGGGTGATTTCTACTTCAACGTTAAGACGCTCAAATTCAGTTTGCTAGTGACTGGGAAAATTGTGGACCACATCAATGGGACGTTCACGGTTTACTTCCGCCACAATTCCTCTAGTCTGGGCAACGTGTCGGTCAGCATCGTGCCGCCCACAAAAGTGGTGGAGTTTGAGGTTCTCCAACAGCAGCAATTTCTGCACCCCCAAACTCAGCAGGAGGTCCAGATCCATGAGACCAAGCAGACCACGCTGGACCCTAAAGAGGTGAAAACGTTCAACTGCAGAGTGGAATACGAGAAAACCAACAGATCCAAGAAGCCCAAGCCCTGCCTGTATGACCCGTCCCAGACGTGCTTCACGGAGCACACTCAGTCTCACGCCGCCTGGCTGTGTGCCAAGCCCTTCAAAGTCATTTGCATCTTCATTTCCTTCTTTAGCATCGACTACAAGCTTGTTCAGAAGGTCTGTCCAGACTACAACTTCCAAAGTGAGCACCCTTACTTTGGATAAAACAAAAAAGACAGTGATAATGGCGACAATGATGGGAACAATAGTCATATTGATTACAAATATGGAGCAGGGGACAATTTCTTGCCTCTACACTGCGGTGAATTGTATTTTTCAACTAAGTACAGTGGTACCTTAACTTTAAAGTGACCCTAATTATTTTCACTTTGAGAAATGGAATTATTTCATTTATTTATTTTCAGGGTTATCTGGGTGTCAATAGAAACGCAGGACTTTGTTGGGCATTAAATCACAAATAAAAAGTGAAAACACTTGCAATGTGCATGGAAAACAAGACACACATTACACTAATGCAAGAATGGGGTTGTGCCATTTTTTTCTGTAACTGAACATTATGAAAATGGTTCACTTTTAATGTGCTATTTAGTGATGTGTTACATGGTTTATAATGGGGGAACAGAGTGATAGCTGTCTATTTAATTAATAGCACCATGTTTGGGGATTCGGGGGGCTGCAATAGTTTCTGGCTTTTGTAATTGATTTCACTTGCAAAAATCAAGTTAATGTGAAGGAATTATCCTAAAGGGAAAGTCAATTGGAAAGGTTTTTCTAATGGAAATGTTTTACGGACTTCTGAACATTTTGGGGGGAATCCACAAGGGTTTATTTATTTACTGTTTATTAACTGTTGCAAAGCATTGTGTTTGAGAAGGGGAATTTATCTCGAAAATATTTAAGAACGTTTGCAGCAAAACTGTACTATGCTAGTTGTCTGGTCTATTAAACTTGGGAACTTTATCTGTGTGGCCTCTCTAAAATTATTTGTACATAAAAAATATATACAGTAAGAATATAAAAATAAATAACTATAAATAACATACACAGGAAAATTATTTCTCTCTCTTTTGGGGTTGCAGTTCAAAAAATAAAATGTTATCCCCCAAAAAATGTGTTTTAAAACAAATGAAAGCATATGATTTGATACAGAAGTCACTGTAATGAAAATTAAGTAGCTTTGCTAAATTCACTTCTTTTATTTTATTTTAAATTAAATCTTCTATGTTACAAAACTTTATTGAAATCAAGCAACAGCAACAATATTGGTCAATAGTGGCAATGTACATTAGTTTGTAAACAGTGCATAATAGTTCAAATGACAAACAAAAGTGAGATATAATAGTCAAAATAAGACGCTGCTTCTATCCAAATATAAACACATCATAACGTTATCATTGAAATTATTAATGAAAATAAGTAGCAAAATCCTCTAGTTTTTTTTGCCATTTGATGCTCACCTGGCGATGGCAAATATAAATATTTCAGTGGATTTTCCTGTGTAAATCATACTTGATAAGCACAATCAGTATTTCATGTTTAGCCTGGTGCAAGTGCAGACAATATATTTTTTTAGAAAAAAAAGTTTGGGATTAACTTTACTTTCAAAAAATTCTTCAAGGAAATAAGGAACCCAACAGTCAAGGTACCACTGTATTTTGAAAGTAACAAAATGCTGAGACCTTCTTCATTGTTAACTTCTGTTTTTGCAGTTATTTCCTGTAAATAATTACTGCACCCTCAGACCAGTTTTTGTTTCTAGATAATTGTTTCTCCATATTATTGGTTCAAACCCTCCTACCCTCTGAGTACTAGGCAGCCATCACCATTATGTACAGTATCTCACAAAAATGAGCATACGCCCTCACATTCTGAGTAAAGTGTTAACTTATCACCAGACAAGATTTGAAGTTATGACAGACATTCAAGTAATCAGTGTACGGCTTGAAAAACAGCTTATACATTTTCTATGCCCTCAACGGCTACACGCAATCATTTTTGAAAAGGCTCGCAACAAAAACCTCAAAGTTAAATTATCCAACCTAGCGATCTTTGCCCCCTGGTGTCTTGTACTAGTGTTATAAAGACCCATTTGCAAATGGGGTGAAATGTGTATTCAATTTTATGTTATTGCTCTCATGATGGTAGCTCAATCCGTCACCACATATTTAGAAGATGTAAGGGGTGTACTCACTGTTGTGAGATACTATGCGGTGCTGTAGTGTTTATTTTTTTGTAGGTGGGAGTGGGGGATTGACTGACTGTTTTCATCCCTTTGCACCCTACATTTGTATCCTCCCCGTAATAAGAGAGTTATATGTATAAGAAATGCTATGCTGGGTAAGCATACAATATGCTGTATGATAAAAAGCACATTAAAAAAATTCAAAGTGTCTGTGGTTTGCAAAGTGAATTTCTTTTTCTTTTTATCCCAAGGCCCGCAAGCATAATTTACAAGCTGCGGACCATAGTCCCGTTATCTGACCAAGGACGGTCTTGTGAATTAAGTTAACGTTTCATTATGATTATGAAAATGCGCGCCTGCCTTGCTGTGGAGATATGTCTTTTTATTTTTTTAACATACTGAAAGAAAGTTTGTTGTCGATATGAGTCTTAAGCAGAGAGCCGAAAGCGTTTGAAAATTGATAACTTTGAACTTCTTTGGCGAGATGTTATTTACGATATACATTTTTATTACAAGCTACGTATGAGGTGAAAGGAAAGGAAATTGCGGCGCTACACTGGGTAATGCAATATTTTGGTTTTGTCTGCCGTGTCCAGGTTTTCTCTCATTTTATGTTCATGGCTTTATCGGAGTCAAAAGTGTATGATTGCAAGTGACTATTTTCGAGTGTTCAAAAGCTAACGCAACCTGACCCGAGCATTGATTTAATTAAAACTACGGTTAAAGCCGCCGTCTGTCGTATCGGCTGTCTTTGGTAATACCAAACCCGTTTACGTTTATCTTTGTGTCAACATGGTTTACTCTCCAAATTATTTTACTTTGTGCAAAGAGAATACGCATCTGCCTCATCAAACTCTGCCAATGAAAAGCCCATGGATAAGTTGCAGTAACTAAGCAAGTAGCCTGCACTCGAGTTTCCCTCCGAGGTTTGTCCATGGCCTTTTAAAGTAAAGTACAGTAATTTATATTTTTGCACTTTTAAAGGTCATTTATTAAGTAGTAAAAAGACCCGTGAGTGTTTTATTAACATTCACACCAGCTTTTTCTTGTGTGGCAATTTGTAAGGACTACAATTGAAATTGCACTATTCCCGGTATTACAGTTGTCATCTACTGTATACGCGCAAAGAAATCACATTAAGGTTTTTGTCGGACTGCGAGTTATAGAACTTGGGTTTATCATTATCTAAATTAATCATGAATTCATACCCAGGGCAGCACAGTGGCGCAGTGGTTAGTGCGTGTGCGGCACAATTCTGAGGTCATGAGATCGAACCTCCCTGTGTGGAGTTTGCATGTTCTCCCCTTGCTTACTTGGGTTTGCTCCGGGCACTCCTGTTCCCACATTCCAAAAACATGCATGTTAGGTTGATTGGCTGGTCCAAATTGTCCCTAGGTGTGAATGAGCGAGCGAGTTGTCTGTCCCTGTGTGCCCTGCGATTAGCTGGCAACCAGTTGAGGGTGTCCCCTACCCACTGCCCGAAGGTGGCTGGGATGGGCTCCAGCACCCCTGTGACCCCACTGAGGATAAGCGGTGCAGATAATGGATGGATGGATGGATGGATGGATGAACCTATACCCATTCTAGTAATCAGTTTACATGTAGGCACTGCACACAGTTTCCTTCAATATGGACCAGTAGTACAGAGACGTATGATACAAGCCAACTCCAACTACCTTGCTAAAAGAAAGTCAAGTCATGTTTTTTTTGTGTAGCCCTAAACAACAAGAAGTCTCAAAGTGCTGTACAGACTACATACTATTATTACACCATTCCCTGATCCAAAACTCACATGAGGGCAAAGACAAAATCAAAACCTCAGCACGAGGAAATAATAAACATTGAAAAGGGGCTGCAGGTGAGGTAATTCGTAGGATGACCAGGCTTTAACGGATGTTGAAAGGGCATCAACGAATAATACACAGAAATGATCAAGCCTTATCTTTTATGGTTGATTTACCTGGTACATTTACATTTTATTTTCTGCCCCCACAGCGAAAATGCCACAGTTGTATCCATCCATACACATTAATTGAAGTACATAGATGTGTCAAGCCACGAACGAGCACAATTTGCAAACAAAGTAATGGAGCACACTTTTGGAGTGCGGAGCAGACGACAAGGGTACTTTGATGACTTTAGTGAGTGAAATGAATGACATTATCCTTCTTTTGTTCAAGTAAAGTTCACCTTAAATGCCGACACTATCTATTCTTGCGTAATGACATGGCTGGTCCTTAGCCACTCGGATTGGCCTGCGTGCTAACTGCTTTTATATGCATATTAATCAGTCTCCAGGCATCTGAATAATTCATTCGGTTTTCCCCAAAAATCTAAATTCTGAACCCACCCATTCGCTGAATTTAAACACAGTCCCTGTATCAAGACTGAGACAATAATTTTATTGCCATGACAACTTAAAACGGAGCTTAGGCAATTCCATGTGCTTTTAAAGTATAAAGGTTAAGCATACATTTATAACCAAGCCCCTTCACCAATCGAATCAGTAACAAGTGTTGGGCGCATTTCTGAAAAACAGTAAAAAGTTACAGTTAAATGAAATGAAATGATCTGCATTTATATAGCGCTTTTCAAGTCAAGACTACCCAAAGCGCTTTACAATAGCGGCCGTGCAGCCATGTAAGGCGCTAACCTGCTTATTTGGGGTATTAGGGGTTCAGTGTCTTACCCAAGGACACTTCGACATGTAACACAGAGAAGCTGGGATTCAAATTGCGACCTCCTGAGCCACTGGTACTTCAGTAAAAAAGCGATCCCATTACCCTTTCAGATAACTGATTCCCAAAAGTAACCATTACTCTGAAAGTAACCATCTAGTTACAAATTACCGAATGTACTAGGATTGAAGCCGACCCCCTAAACCGCTCTAAAATAGACACAAAACAAAATAAACAGAATAAAAGGTGTACATCAACCTGTAGAAACAGTGAATCCCTATTATTTTTTTGCAAATGTATAAGCGACTACATGCTACCAACAATTTGCTACTGTTGACACGTAGCTAAAAATGCGCATATAAAATGACCCCATCCGTTTAGCATTTTATTTATAGTTATAAATATGGCTTGGATGCAAACATATATGGTAGGGAGAATATCTCAATGATGATAATTTAATGTTCTCTTGAGACAGAGCCGACGTAACTGTATTCAGTCGTACTGTAGGTAAATATAGACATACTCCCCATTCTTAGTTTTAGCTGGTGGATTGAGAGCCATATGCTACATCTTGAGCAAAAGTTTAATAGTGATCACAAGACATTGTTATTCATGATCCGCTTTAAATAAGTAGCGGAATAACGCACCACGTTGTAATAACATTTGAGTTACAAAATTGTATTACTAACGCATTAAAGTACTCGATACTAAGAAAAGTAATTCATACATTTGATGGTGAGCGCTAAGCCACTCCCTGAATTGCTACGGTATCCATGTATCAGAAGCAGAGCAAATATATATCAACAACAGCGAGCGCCTCTCTAGTTGATATTCCTGATAGCAGAGCCATATATGTCCTTCTGGATTCTGTAAATGTATCTAGGGTCTCAATTATGATATGCGGAGTTATATTCATGGCATCAAGGTGTCCAAAGACGCTTGTAAGGGTGGATGCAAAATGTTGGCGACCAATGAAAGTCAGAAGCCCCATACCAACTACACATAGAAATGGATTCAGATTTTTCAGCTCTGACGTACTCTTACTCAGACCTGTCAACCTCCACGGCTCCATGCTCTTACAAGCTGTCGTATTTTCCCTGACAAAATACAAAAAAATCTTAGACCATATTTTTTTCCAAACGTGTTTATTTATGTAGTTTAATATGTTATATTGTTCATGTGTTTTGTTATATCATATATTGTTAATTAACATTTTGTTGTGAGATACTGAGTTGCTCGACATGAATGAGGTTTATTATGAAAAAGTTAAAAAATTAAGCAGCTTGGACGCTCACTGTACAAGGAAAAAATACATGCAAATATAATTAAGTAGAATTTTCTTATTCAAATTATTAATTCATTTACTGCATTAAATTATTGTTGGTAATATACTGATTAAAGGGATAACCACAAACCTGTCTTTTTTTCATTTTCTCCTTTTATACTTCCTTTTATTCTTAACTTCTTGATACAACATAATAATTCATCAAAGCAAGTGGGCCGTTTGGGAGCCGCCTCTCTTTAATGAGTTGAGCCGAAAAATCCGGTTCTCTAAAAAGAGACTGACTTCTTTTCACTACACAACTACCATGAAATGATGCATGACGGAATATCCCCAGACGGCAGACGCATACGCACAGTAGCATTAGACCGCTCGCTTCGTTAGCAACGAAAAAACGATATGTAGATAGTGGCCACCGCGGCGAACTCGTTTGACTTGATTGATATGCCATTTTGTAATAGTCGGTGTACACCGGATGGTACCCATATTTGACAAATTTGCGTTTTTCCGTACGGATTTTCTTGTACGTCGTACACGTCTTAAAATGCATAATAAACGTACTTTGTACAGCAAAAACGTACAGGTTGACAGGTATGCCTCCTGCAAATGTATAGCAGGGTATGTACACTTGATTGTTTTACCTTTTAACAGACCTTCATGAGTTTTAGATATGCCACCTCGCTCTTATTTCTTGACGCTTTTAATACTAAAAACAAAGCAAAGTTTGCTTTAGGCTTGCAAATACCTTTATAAGTTCATAACCTATGACAGAATGAACTCATTCTGGAAATTTTTAGGGTGTGTCCAGGTTTCTATTTCATTGTAATATACCACATTCACGTGGGAGGGGCGACACGTCATGTTGTGAGGCTTATAGGAAGCTGTGTTATAAGGAATTAGTTGAAATAGTAACCAAATTATTTTCTCAGGATGTTACTGTGAAGGTAGGCGTTAAAACGCGGGTTGGCTGTATAGGTATTTATTTTGATGGTTGTGTCAGAGCCAGAACAGACGGTAGACCCAAACGCATAACGTATCACACCAAGCTTTATTGCAGAAGGGGAGAAGTAAGGCGCGGTAAACCAAACGCCAGCGATTCGGCGATCGGTTGGCAGGAGAACCGATCGGAGGGGTCGGAGGGCGAAAAAGAGTCGAGAAGCCGGGATGGGAGATCGGAGCGTGGTCAGTGGGCAGAAACAAGTCGGGCAGCCGGGATGGGAGATCGGACCGTGGTCAGAGATTGGAACAAGTCAGATAATCAGAGACGATCGGGAAGCCAGGGACACGGGATCGATACAGGATACAGGATGCAGGCTACAGGATACAGGACAGGTCGGGAACAGAACGGGAGCCAGAGTGAAAGAATGCTTGCCTTGCAAGTGCGGAGGTTCGCTGACGGACTCACCAGGAGCAAATGAGAGTACTGAGTTTGAATAGGAGGGTGACCAATCAGGAAATGAGCAGCAGCTGGAGCCAAAAGATCGGGCACAGGTGAGGGCAATGGGCAAATCATGAAATATTGATTTTACATATAATAACAGTAATGAGTCGGGCCATTTCTAAGACTTCATACGAAAAGGCATCAACCTGTCAATCATAGGCGATACTAGACTTGGGTTCGAGCCCAATCTTTGATAAGGGACTTAAGTCTTAAGTGATCTATAATACAAGTGCCCCAGACACATTATAGATCCATTTTGATACAAAACACTGTATAAGCGTGTGGATCACATGTGCGCTGTTTGTGAAGCAAAGACGACGGACCTGAATAGGCAGCCACGGGCTTTCGTCTGCCTGTCAGATGTATGAATTGCATTCCAGGAACGCGTAACTTTGTAACATGTTGGTCCCAACACTGTCAGTAACTGACAGGAATCAAACCAACAAAACACAGCATTGCTTATCTTGTGGTTTTTTTTAGCGATATGTGATTGTTCTTGCTTGATAAACATTTCTTTAGAATGCGCCTCACTTCAATTGATGCTTGAAATTGATTTTGTTTCTTTTTGAACTTGTCCAAATCTACCAAATCTAGCCTTTCATATCATGGCTGGAGAATTTTGCATATTCAAATCAACTGATGTGCAAAATCGCTTCTTCACTCGTGCATTTTGGAAAATAGCCAGTTAACAAGAATATATTGTTTTTTTTTTTTTACATGCTTTATTTCACACATGAAAAGTGTACAGAACCAACTTTTTAAAGCGGAAACAATAAAAACTCAACATTTACAACGTTTTTTTAGGGAGGTGATTCATGTATTCCTTCAGGGAAAAGAGGATAAAAGATTGGATGAGCTGACCGGATAAAGTAGAATGCACTCAGCCAGAAGACGTAATCAATCATATCTCCTTAAGCTCATTCATGTGCATACCTGCAGGGCCTAAGATAATTTATAATACTTCTAGAAGCTGCAGTTGTTTTTATGTTATGACATAAAAATTGAGTATGCACTCTATCGTTGTGTAAAATAAACAATGCAATAAAAACAATTGTGAAGAACAGAGTAATGAAAGTTTGCATGTGATTTTTTTATGAGTGGAAAACTAAACCAAGACCATAATTAACAGTAGATTTATTATATTATAAAATCAAATGTATTTGTCAGCCCAATTTTAAATATTGTACATCATCACTCATTTTGTTTTCATTTTATTTTGGAACAATTGCAAAGAAGTAGATTTGATCTTTCATGATTATTCTTTTTTTGGAATGAATACTTCTGTAGTATATAAATAGCAGATGATAAAACATGTTCATTTGTGTTAAAGCATATGTTAAGCATAAGTTACCATTTAGTTAAAAAAACTGATCATTTGCTTTCACTAAGTCATGTCAAGAAGTCAAGTCATGTTTATATGTATAGCCCTTAATCACAAGGAGTCTGAAAGGGATGCACAGACCACAGACGATTGCAAACTACGGACTATTATTACACCATCCCCTGATCTAAAACCTACATGAGGAAAACTCAAAAACCTCAGCATGAGGAAAATGAAAAAAAAAAAAAACTTAAGAAGGGACCGGGCATGAGGTAATGCCCCTCCTAGGATGACCAGGTTGCAATGGATGTTGCATTAACAAACAATACATTGAAAAATAAAATATACAATAATTAAAGTATGATATAAAATGAAAGATCAGATCAAAAGGATGACCAGGTTGCAATGTATGTAGCATTAACAAGTGATATTGTCAACATGAAATATTGGTCATTCATAAATTATAGAATATAAGTGTGTTTAAGGCTAGATTTAAACAGTTCCACTGAGGTTACACAGCGAATCTCAGAGAGCGCTCTTAATACTGTTATTCTTATTTGTGTTTTATATTTATCCATATTTATAAAACTGCATGGAATCAATGTGATATTGAGTGTCACTTTCTGAATGAGCCTTTGTTGTTTCACTAATATTTAGGCTGTCGGATCTATTATATGGCCAAGGTTGACAGGTATGACACTGTCAATTTATCTCTCACAGAATATTATTTCATTTTTTTAAAGCTATTTTTTTATCTGAAATAATAGCGATTGGATAAATTCAAACTTGTCAACCTGTACGGTTTTGCCGTACAAAGTACATTTATTATGCATCTTAAGACGCGTATGAGGTACGAGAAAACATGTACGGAAAAACGCAATTTTTTCCATTATGGGTACCATCCGGTATACACCGACTATCACGAAACGGCAAATCAATCAAGTCATACGAGTTCCTCTATCTCTGTATCGTTTTTATCGTTGCAAACGAAGTAAGCTGTTTGATGTAGTAAAAGGAAGTCCGTATCTTTTTAGAGAACCGGCTTTTTCGGCTCAACTCGTTAAACGGCTCACTTGCTTTGAAGCATTATATTACGAATTATTATGTTGTATAAAGAAGTTAAGATAAAAAGGAAGTATGAAATGAGAAAATGAAAAAAGACAGGTTTGTGGTTATCGCTTTAATCAGTATATTACCAACAATAATCTAATGCAGAAAAATACATTCATAATTTGAATAAGAAAATGTAATATTCTACTTAATTATATTTGCATGTATTTTTTCCTTCTACAGTGAACGTCCAGGTTACTTAATTTTGAACTGTTTTTATAATAAACCTCACTCATGTCGAGCGACTCAGGATCTCACAACAATATGTTAATTAACAATATATATGATATAACGAAACACATGTACAATATAACATGTCAAACTACATAAATAAACACCATTATCCATCCATCCATCCATTATCTGCACCGCTTGCATCTGATATGATATATGATATGCACTGCATCGCGGGGGTGCTGGAGTCCATCCCAGCCATCTCCGGGCAGTGGGGAGGGGACACCCTGAACTGGTTGCCAGCCAGTCGCAGGGCACACAGGGACAGACAGTTCGCTCGCTCATTCACACCTAAGGACAATTTTGACAGGCCAATTAACCTGACATGTATGTTTTTGGATAAACACGTTTGAGAATCCCACGTTTGGTGATCCCAAGAGCCAAGAAGTGTTCTGCAGGTTCGAGAGCGTTCTCCAGGTTCGAGAGCGTTCTCCGTCCGGGCACCGGTGCTGTGGAATGCTCTTCCCCCTGAGATCCGATCTGCAACCTCAGTGGAAATATTTAAATCTAAACTTTAAACACTTATACTCTAACCTATACTTTTTGTGGACAATATCTCTGTATTATTTGTAATTGCAACATCCTTTGCTGTCTGGTAATCCTGAAAGGGGGATACCACATGTGCGGCTTCTCAAGGTTTCTTCATTTTCCTCATGTTGAGGTTTTTGAGGTTTTTCTTGCCCTCATGTTGGTTCCAGATCAGGGGATGGTGTAATAATAGTCTGAAATAATAGTCTGTACAATAACCTGTGCAGCCCTTTGAGACTCTTTGTGATTAAGGGCTATACAAATAAAAATGACTTGACCTGACTTGGGAAAAAAAATATGGTGTAAGATTATTTTGTATTTTGTAAGGGAAAATACAACAGGCATGGAGCCGCGGAAGTTGACAGGTATGTAAATTGCTGGCACACGAGTAAATCAAAACGATTCAAATAAACTGATTTGCTCGCCCTGGTAATTTCCCTTGCCAGACTTCATTTCCCATCCTGCATCTCGTCGGCGCATGTTTGCGTCACTATCTGTTGCCAACAACTTGCTCAGCCTTCTTTCGTAGTGTGCGTGTCACCAGTGTGGCTGCAGGCTGAGCTGCTTCGTCTCCAAACCGGCCCGGAAAACTGGAAATAATGCTGTCCTTCGCTGTCAAACAGTTGTCACGGGTAAGTTGTTGAATAATAAACGTTCTTGTTTCATTTTGGGGGTTTTAAAACTGCAATTTTAATTCATCACATCGCTCGCTAGCTTGAACACAAGCTGCTCTCTGGTCTGGTAACAAGGTGATTGTTGAACGCTTTCTTATATGTTTTCCTTTCTACATAGTGACATTAGAGTCATAAATTTGATTTTTTTTTCTATTTCGTGCTTGTGAATATGGATTATTGTGGGTGACGAGCTAGCCACCTGGTGCGTGTTATGTCAGTGTAGTAGCTGCAGTAATGATGCAACAGCCACCGCTCAGTTTCATCATGAGCTGCACTGACTTCAATTTCTTTTTTAATGGAACACCTCATATTACAGTCTTAAACAAATCAAAACTTATTTGCATGCATTTTTATGAAAATGGACTGCAACTCATAAGTGCTGTATAAAAACATGCCAGTAAAATATAAAAAATACTTTTTCCCACCGGACAACCAGGGATATCCAATACAGAGCCCCATACTCAGTGGTTGAAGTAAATTAATATCTAAAATGTAATATGTATTGATCATTTTGAGCCTGATATTTTATGTTGAACAGTGCCCTGTTATAAAACAAATGAGCCAGTTTGATTAAAATGTTTTCAACAATTTGGCCCGGATTCTTTAAAACAGTTTTGGGTGACTTTTTTTTTCACTTTTTTCATAAATTTATGTAGCAACTAACAAGGTTGTGTGAAATGAACTCAAGTATTGGATTAGTTCATATTTAATTAAAATTAGGTTATTTTATTCCCCCCAGCCCTTTTTAGTGGTTGCTGAATAATAAAAAATGTACTCCTAACTTGTTGAATATTCGTCTATTTTTCTTTTTATACGTGCAAATGATATGCAAATTCTCCCAAAATGATAGCTTCAACAGGTAAGAGAGGTTTCTTTGAATAAAAATGCTTTTTATCATTTATTTAAAAAAGCAACATAGACGCTGCCCTACTTGCGAACTTATGAAGATCGTTCATAAGTTGTTTCAGTGCTATATTTTGTATGTTTAAGGTTTGTATAAGTATGTTTAAGCTTTGTATAATTAACCTGTATTTTTTGTTCTAAAAAATGAACATTTCATAAAATAATATGCTCTATAAAGATAAAAGAAAGTTATGTTTAACTACTTTTGGAAGATGAGCTTCTACAGTTAGGCAACTTCCTCCGTGTTAAAAGTGGCGGAAAAAAAGCAGTGGAACCATTTTCTCAACAGCATCAAGTTTTCTTATTCCGCTTTAATCTCAAACGGAACGGCTCGCTTCTTATATACATTTTACTCCAACCATAATGAATGGATGCACAAGATATTAAACAATAAAAATGTCAAAGTCCTAAGCGCCCTGGAGATACAGTATAGAATGTTTACACACTAACTAGGAAGAGGTACCAGATTTTTTTTCTTCCGGGTTGATGCTGAGTGACCTCTCACAGCGCCACGCAGGGGAAAGAAGCACAACAGTAATGTCCTGTACTCGGAAAAAGGTAGACACAATACAAAATCTAATTTACAGCAATATTCGGTTATTTTTCAACATCCTGAAAAAAATGTTTGTATCTATCAGTTTTTCGTAAGTCGAATGGTTTACTCGTAAGTAGAGGAGCGTCTGTATTATAATTTACAAGCCAATAATGTGATTAAGGGCTGCAACCCACCATTATTTTAATGTTTTATTATTCTTTATGAACTCAATCTTTTTTTTACTTTAAATCTATGTAATTTCAAACAGAACTATAATTCAAAATATTATTGAACACATTCATTTTTGATAATTTAGTTACCGATTTGGTCCATAACAACTATTTTTGGAAACGTTCATCCTAGGGTCGCGGGGTGCTGGAGCCACTCACTGTTGATTGCCAGCCACTCGCAGGAGACACATTGATGTACAACCATTCACATACATGCATCCATACATAGGGATAATTTGTATTCAGCAAATAAACTACTATACATGTTTTTGGAACGTGGGAGGAAACCTGAGTGCCTGGAGAAAACTCAGGCAGGCACGTATAGAACATGCAAATTTCAAACAGGGAGGCTGGTACCTGGTGTTAAACCCAGGACCTTTAAACTATGAGTCGTACGTGCTAACCACTCACCCGTACTGCCCATACCATGTCAGAAAATGAGCATATATTCTACTTATTTTCAAAGTAGAAGCAAATACCTGGAGTTAGCCCTGGGCGATAAAACAATAACGGTAATCATTGTCATATAATTTTTTTCACGATAAATCAAAAAAATGTTTGATAAAAGTCGATAATTTTAACTGTAATTACACCGCCCCAACACCAGAGAAAATGGGGGCGCTAATGCAATGAAAACAGAGGTTCCAGACCAATATTCAGGAGATGATGAAGGTGACGAGGACCAGCCAATCCTTTCGCAGGAATCTCGTAAGAGCAGCTCATAGAGTGAAAGTGAAACTGCACTACAACACAGTCAAAATAAGCAATAAAGAAACAAAGTACACCCAGCAGACCCACTCAAAGCATGCTGAAGGGTCGTAGACAGGAGAAACCCCTCATCTTCAGTTGTTTGGGGGTATTTTGGTTACCTAAGAGTCTGATTTAAAAGATTAAAAAAAAAACGTAAACGTGTCGTGCACTGCAAACTTCGCTGACAACATGTGCCAAACGAGAATGGGAAACACGACACACTTATTCCACCATTTACAACAGTATTGCCCGCTTGAGTATGACAAGCTACAGGCTAGTAAGAAACAAACTGCTAGATAGCAAGGCGCTACCTGTGTATCCCTGAAAGCAGGTGGGAACATCGTGACATGTCACAGAGCAGATTTAAAGCCTGATACTTTGGACATACCGTAAAATTTGGACTATAGAGCGCACCTGATTATAAGCCGCACCCAGTAAAATTTTAAAGGAAAAAACATTTTGTACATACTTAAGCCGCATGTGCTCACATTGAAACATGATATATTTACAGAGGAAGAAACCCAAAAACACTCAATGATTTGCAAACTTAACTGACCAGTTAAGGATTGTTGAAAATATTTGCTACATATTTTGGTCCCAATATTAATGAAATGTTTGATTTTGGTTGAACGCAAAAGGCTTCTTATCATTAAAAAGAAAAAACAATAAAATATAAAAACATTAAAAACAATATCTCAAAAGGTTAAACGATGAAATCATTAAAATAGTTATCGATCAATTTGATAATTATTTAGTATTCGAATATTAGATTATTTGTTGCAGCCCTAATTCATTTATTGTTTTGTTTTCATCATGCCAAATGCCAAGTTTTTAATCCATGTTTGGTCTTCAGCCCCAATAACAGTTCCAAAGTGCAAATACAGAAAGAAAAACACGCAAGGGAACTCACTAAATATTAACTAACCAATTTGATTGTTATGTAAGTGATAAGGTTATTTTGTATCAGTAAAAACAAGTACTGGGGATAGAAAACTTTAAGAGGAGTAGAATGTTTAAAGTCTTAGTAGATCTTAAAAAGGTAAAGCGTCGAGGAAATTCGTCAAGTGTGGACTTTTTTCCTGTATGGTGTTCTCGAGCTGTAACACGACATACATCATTTAGCAGACATAGCAAGTTGCTTATCTGTTAACTTATTTGTTGTCGTTTTTATAGCAGTGAATGATTTGTGAGACATGTTTCAGAATTTTCTAACCGCGTTTGAGAGTGCACACTACTTAAATAATGCACTGGTGAGGATTACGCCATAGTGTAGGGTTGTTTTAAAAACAAACCATCTGAAAAAGAATTAATGCACTTTATGTTAAACATATTTATTGTGCAGGTTTAACAGCAGACAGCTTTTGTCTTGCCCAACCAAGTGATGATCCCTTCACATTTTGTGTATATCCACAATATTTAATCGTAAACAATGTTCTCACACTTGGTGAATGTATGTCTAAATCTGCGCACAGAGTAAGTCTGCCAACTTTAGCAACTCTTTAATTTTACTGTTAATCATGGGACTTGGGACATGGGACTGTTGGGAGGACTTTGGACTTTGGTTTCTGTGGTCTCTTAATTATAGAGCATGCCATCTTACGATCCAGGAATGGCAATCCCTTAGAAAAATTTGGAATTGTTACGGATGCCAAAGCTGCCACTCAGTTGACGCCCATGACACCGATATATCGATGCATGAAATGAAATGATCTGCATTTATATAGCGCTTTTCAAGTCAATGACTTCCCAAAGCGCTTTACATTGTGCTTCACATTTCCCAATAGTGGCCGTGATCTGTGCTGCCATGCAAGGCGCTAACCTGCTTATTGGGGGTATTGTGGGTTCAGTGTCTTACCCGAGGACACTTCGACATGTAACACGGACAAGCCGGGATTCGAACTGGGATCCCTTAATCCTAAAACGATCGCTCTACCTCCTGAGCTACTGCCGCATTATGCATGATACTGGTTTCTATACCCTAGTTTTAGTTATGTTTTCAGGTATTCATTGTTTTAAGAGTTAATGTGGAATTCAAAGGATTGACCCACTATGTCGCAAAGCATCAGGAGTTGATAATTCTGAGGCATTTTTTAAAATTCATAATTTTTCCGTTACTTAGATTCACATGCATCTGTATCGAGTCACTTTGCTTGATAATTGGTTAAGCGAGTGTCATGGGAACAGTTTTAGAAGTTCTCATTTGACAAAGTCATGTGCTATACACGCGTAACATCAGATGCTATTTTCTCCAAATTAACGTGGTCAGGGCTGTCAAATTCTGTATGGCTCTGGGGCCATATCCAGACTTTCTGTCCCGAGGTGGGCCGGATCAGTGAAATAATGTCAACTCCAAATGTTTCTCATTGTTTTTCAGTATTATGCTTTATCATTCAGCCACATTAGTAAACTAATATACGTATCTTAATCACGGATGACAAGGGATCTCTTCTAGATCCAGCACGTGTATTCACAAACAATGGTGAAAATATGTTTTGATATTGAATGTGTTTACTGGTTTATTTTAACAGTTGAGTGACAGCAGTCTTACACCTGAACTATATCACCATGCTATACAAAATAAATGCTGCCCTCTAGCATCTGGAGAAAGCATTTGGTTTGATATATTCACAAAATCATTACGTTTGACATACCTGCCGAAGACTATCACCTTCAGGTCTACAACATGAGTGTTAATAGCTTCAAAAATTTAGTCATTTGAGTCCATATGTTTTTTTTAATATTATTTGTTTTTCTTTAAAAAATAAAAAAACATTCTTTATTATTGTTCCAAACCAATCTAGTCACTTGTTGCGCAGGGTTTTTTGCTACCATCACCCCAGGATAGAACTATTCAATGGTGATTAAGCTACAAGTAGTAATCAAGCAGTGACTTCAGTCTTCATTTCTAAACCCAAATACACATAGCTACATGTGGACAGATGCACATGACTTTAATCATTAGGCAACCTTTCCACATACTTTCATTGAGCTTGTTAAAAAATCCAACCACATCAAACAGCACTCAATTTTTAACAGTGCCCAGTGGAGTGTAGACTCCTGCCATTGCAGTGGAGCACTGAGTGACTTGACGATCGGCTTCAGTGGCGTCTTAAAAGTCTTGATTGTCACCCTGACAAGCCTCCGACCCAGAACGAGCAAAGCCGCTCTGGGCTTTGCCTCCCATCACCACACGCCTCTTCAGCCCCATTCCGATTTCCTCAGTTGAGTGTCATCCCGACTGAATCACGGGGCAATTTGTAACAGACAGCCTTCCTATTAGCCACTGACACAGCAGAGGAAACTCTGTCAGACTGACTGATGCTTCTACTTTTTCCACTGCCTCTCAAATCTTTCTTTGCTTGTGTATAATCCACTCTTTTTTTTTTGTCTTTGCTGGCTGATTGTTTGGTATGACCATTGATGAATGGCAGTCACCTGTAAAATTGACTCCCCTCAAGAATCGCCTGAGGAAATGGGACCCAATAATACGGACGAAGGATGAATGGAACATATTACTTTCCTTCTCTATCACCGTTTTTTTTTTGTTTTTTTTTTTTTTTCGACAAAAAAGGTAAACTGCCTGAAGTCACGCTTGTACCAAGCAAAAAATCCAGGACAATGAACCACATAATGTTTGTGGAATGATGACAGCGTCACATAGTTCAATGGAACATAACTGGATTTTCTTGAAAGGAAACCAAAAACCAAAATATTCAAATCCCCTCTGTTGTGTTTCTTGACTGTTTTTGAACATATATGTTTTACTGCTGCAGAGCATGGCCCCATTAAAAAAGTACATTACTATACTCTTAGTGTTTTTTTGTTTTGTCTTTTGCCTAGTTGGATCAAATGGGACCCTTGTCCTTATATTATTTTTAGGATGACTCAAGAGCTCTGCCGAGCTAGTTTTTAGAATGAAAATGCAGTGTTGCTGTTTTGGTTGGGCTTCTTCTGCTTATCCCGAATCAGTTTACAGAAACCCCTCGCTCCTTCACCTTTCAGTTAATGCTGGTTCACTCCTTCACAGATTTTGAATGCAATTGTTTTTGTCGTTATTGTCATTGATATAAACCTAGAAAGCAAGGGTGGATTAGGGAGGGCACTCTGTGTGACTGACTCTGTGCGTAACAGGGATAGGCTGGTGTATGCTGTCAGTCAAACAGCCGGGGGTGTTGGGCATATTTTTTTGTCATCCTTGTCTTTTGTCTTTTTCCTGTTGTGATTCTTCTCCTTTCTGTGATTCTATTGTTTCTCCTTTCAGACATGTGGTTTTTCTGACTAGTTGGTATGGAACACGTTAAACATCAATACCTAAGCAGTTAGCCTTACAATGATCCAATAAGGACAACTGATCACTCAAGAGAACACACATCCAGCCTTCCATTCATTTTCGACAGTGCTTGTCTTCGTTAGTGACAAATTAACCTTCTCAAAGCTGTTTCTTTGGCACAAGCTAGACTGATCTTAAAAGAATCATTCACCTTCAAAATCATAACTTTTCATTTTATGTAGTATATGGTTAGATCTGTTGTGCATGGTTAAAGCCAGACAGGAAATCGTAAATATGTGGACAAAAAAATGTCAGGAGCATCAAACCTCTTACCAGTAGGCATACATAGAAAACAATTGATTTGGGGAATTAGTAGTGTCGAATTTTGTTTTATCAAAGTTAACTTAGGACCATGAAGAAAATTTAGACCATGAATGACACATTTGGTTCCTGTGCTTTAGCTTCCATACTCTTCAGATGATTTATTTCCTGCATTTTTCAATTAATCCCCACTAACTGTCAGCAAGGAGACGAGCATATGCAGGCAGACCTCTGAGAACTGACCCACATGTTTGTATAAAAGCACCTTCGTCTTACTCGGGAGTTAATTTGATGAAAAGCTCATTTTAAAGAAACTTGCCAGGTGTGTGTGCTACTTGGAACTATATGCTTAGCGGTGTAAGGTGACAGCAGAAGGAAGGGCAAGCAGGCATGTGTCTCAGGAAAACTTTTTCTGGCTTTCACTGCTATTGCTTTGGCTTTCCCCTCCACGGAAGCGCAGACAGCAAAGGACAGTTTTCGCCAAGGTTTAATGACCCAAGTGATTTCTCAGCAAGAAGCCAGGCTTTCATCGCAACCTTCTCTCGCTTCCTTCTCTACCCCCAAAACCCTGGAGGGAAAATGAGGATGAGGGATTGTCTACCCTTTTTTTTTTTTGCCTTCCTTGCCATAGATGACAGACGGCCAGGGCAGAGAGTAGGACGCCTCTGCCTTTACCATGCCAGCCTGATACCTTTGCGTGTCACCATTGTCCTCTGTGCCACCAGCAGGAGCACAGCCAGAGGCATAATGGGTGTTGCATCATGCGGTGTTTTTTTTCCGCATCTCTTTGGGGCCAGGTCATTGCTAGCATAGCAGCTCACAGGGGTGACTCTCAAGCACATGGCTCAGGAGCAATTCCCGATTCACAACCAACCCGAGACTGACTGTTTGCCAGCCCGGCGAAGTACTAGAGTTACTTTATCACGCTATCAAAATAAAATGATCTAATCTGTGCCACATCATACTATCCATGGAGAAGGGAATGCATGCGGGAAAATAGTGCAAGAAAGTGTGAGAATACTTTGATGAAGTTTGTACCTGTGTAGTTTTTCATGACCAATCTGGAATAAAGTTAATGAGCTGTAGTTTGTTTCTAGCTTGAAAACAAGTTTGCGAAAGCGAAATTATCACGCTTTTCATCGGCTAAACTTGCTGACGTGTATTTCTATTCACTTCAAGCCAACTCTCGAGCTTTTTAATTGCTTATTAATAGCACTGTTGGAGGGAGGCCTTTTCGCATTCCCTGGCACAGAACGGGCTGACGATTACTACAGACCTGAGGCTGCGAGCATGGTTTGGACGCACTCATTGTCATTTTTCACTGCTGATTAAGTGAAGCAAAGCCGCCAATCTTTCTTGAGCCCAATCAACCTTCAGATGTTCTTGTTGCGCTTACACTGTTATCTTTTATGTGTGTACTGAGACGTATTTTGGGAAGACTATTAACTCTGCCCTTAGCAATTATTTCTTTTTTTTAGTATTATTAATGGTTTTGAACCCTTTTTCTAATGAAATGAGATAATATATGTTAGGTTTTATTATATGGCATAAGGAAGATATTTTGTTTAAAAAAATATTTCTACTCACTAATCCTTCAAAAATATCTGATGGCAGATGTTTTTGCTCATTTTGGGCATTTTATATTTATAATAGAATATATTCAAATAAGAAAATAATCATTCAAAAGGGAAACATAATTTTATCTTTCATACAGATATCACTCATTTTTCTTTATTTTCTCATTAATTGAAGAAAATAAAGAAATTATGAATAATATTTGCTATCATAAAATAGAAAAATAAATTATCTCAATTTATGAATTATCTGCCAAATCAGACACATTTGCTCATTTTAAGGATTACCTCCATTATGCACAAGAAATAGTTTTAAAATAAAGTTAAATGAAACATAATACACAAAGCCTGGCTGTTTTCAGACCTATTAAGCAGTAGCGTAAACTTTGCCTGTGTCCACAAATGGAAACATAGTCAAATGTTTCAATGTTGCAAAACCAGAACAGGCCAAATCATGATTAGATAAGACGGAAACGCTGAATCTATTCTCTCTTTCCGTACACCAAGGCTGTAAAATTTGCTTTGTAGAAGTGCTGAGGGCAGCGTAAATGAACCACTACGCTGATAATCCATATCATTAAAACACGCCAGTGTCCAATTCCATCAGGCGACATAATGGGAAATGTTGAAGCGGGGCTAAAGTGAGAGGCAATGTACTGTACTTTTAAGGACGATCTTTCACATTGTGTAACTAATGTATCGAATGTATTCAAACCCTTTTTCACAATTTGTTTTATTTTAATGTACACGTAGCACCCCATATTGACAAAAAATGTCTATTTTTGCACATTTAAAAAAAAAAAACTAAAATATCACATGTTCTTAGGTATTTAGACCCTTTGCAGCAACATTCATAATTAACTCACAAGTTATCAATTTCTCCTCACCTGATTTGGGATGGTTCTGCTCGTTTATTAGAGTCCAACAGTGTTTAATTAAGCTGATTGAACTTCATAAGGAAGGACATACTCTCAATATAATGCCTTACAACTCGTGGTGCATGTCAGAGCTAGGGCTGCAACGATTAGGCGACAAAAATTGATAATTGAAATATTCGATAATGGATTCTATTGTCAACTATTGTCTCAAGACACATTTTTTGACTCATTCGACTAATTATTTCAGTAGTAGTCGACTATTGAAGTAGATGCTAGTTACAGCCTTATTCAAAGCAAATAAGAATCATAAAGTTGAAGAATTGTCCAAGGAGCTCAGAGACAAAATTGGCCAAGTTTACAAAATAATCTCTGCAGCAGTCAATGTTACTAAGAGCACAGTGACCTTCAAATGAAAAAAATAATTGAAACAACCCAAATTCTGAGAACTGGCCAAACTGAGCAATCATGGAAAAAGAGCTCTGGTAAGAGAGGTAAAGAAGAACCCAGAGATCATTGTGGCTTTTTTTTTTCATCTCTGCAGCCACTGTGTCAACGTGCCCCAGCACGCATCTTTGCACGCGGGCAACAGTCCCAAGCCGTCAGCCGTGCAGTGGACGAAGAGCGACCGTGGACAGGCCAGGAAAGTCTGGCTCAGGATGACCCGGAAATGTGGGACCTGCTGTTGAGGGAGAAAGACCGGCAGTGTCGTGGCTTGGAGCTCATTGCATCAGAGGTAAAGATAAAGAAGTTCTAAAGCTTGATTTGTGGTTTTGCAAGGAACTGCCATTGTTGATTAATATTCTTTTTATGTCAGATCGTTAATCAAGACCTAATAATTCAAATGTCACCTCCTCATGTGAAATAACACGTGGACTTCATTGAAGGCAGTAAGGGGGGAAATTTTACTTAGAAAAGGTTTTACTTTTTCCTCACCACAGTTACAGTTCAGCGAATTGTGGCAGCCGTTTCCCCACACAAAGCCATGGCGCTTTGGTGCAAGATAACGTTGATATCTTCATTCTGCCTCCTGCCACGAGCCTGAAGAGAGCTTAGTGCCGCTCACGCAGGACTCTCGGGTGTATTTTCCCACGAGTGGAATTAAAGACATCCACGTGATTCTTCAATGCAACATATAGCAGCTGTAAAGAGTAGTGCAAACATATGTAAAATAGAAAAATACCTGTGTAGAAAATTCATGACAACACTAAATATATCTTGCATTGAAAATTGATTACGGGCTATTGTGTAATGTTGGACCTCTACAATTAACTGTATTGTGTAGTGCAACTAAAAACGAGTGCTACCAAGCACAAGGAATTATACAAACCACAAAGACTCAAAGTGATAGAAAAAAAAACTAAAATTCCGGCATTGTATGTGCTTGTGAGTCATAGTGGCAACCATTAAGTTTTTTTCTGTCTAACATAGTTGACAAAGGGTGATTTCCTTTTGACCTTTTGGAAAATGACCAATCAATTATTTTTTAATTAATTGTTAGATGATTCAAAAACGTGTTTTTAATACATGAAATATGAGAGGCAAATATGTTACAGATACATCAACCAGTTGATCATCTAGATGAAATCAATATTCAAATGTGTTGGCAATGAATCTCATTAATCGATTCGTTTTGGTGGAAATTTAATCAGATGCTGCATCACACCTTTTTTACGTTGTTGCATAAGCATTGGGAAACTTTGTTTATAATATGACGTTTAATCCAAAAAGAAAGTTGAAGTTATTATCTTATGAATTGAGGAGTAATAGTATATTTTGATTCGGTTCAACTTCACGTTTGTTCATATGTGTTTAAAGGTGGTTGGACTGTACTTTTCTTCATATGGTTTGTTATAGTCATCATTTCTGTTGTGCAGCTCTGGATTTCATGTATTTAGTTTGAGATTCTCATGTCTGTTTTATCTCTATGCGCACTCTGAATTAGTACTTCTAGGCGAGCCGAAACATTATCAAAAAGGATGACTCACCTCTTCCTACATAACACATATTTATTTGCTGTCCTTGTCTTTTCTGTTGACTCACACAGTTCTTTGGTACACTTTTTGTGTTTTCACCACAGAATTTCTGCAGCCGAGCTGCTTTAGAGGCTCAGGGTTCCTGTCTGAACAACAAATACTCTGAAGGCTACCCAGGGAGGAGGTGAGTATATCATCTGAGCTCTTGTTAGCGATGGTAATAGACCTGTAAACTCGGCAATTGAAATGTGGTCATGAATACCAAATAGAAAAATAAAACAATCAAGCATGTTCTCACATTTGTTTTGTCTTTTATTTGATTTACACAAAAGTGTGAATAATTCCAATCAGGGTTGGGTAGGGTTACTTTAACTGGATTACTTTCAATTACTTTTGGATTACTCCAATACCAAATATGCTAATAAAAGACAAAAGAAACTAAATACGAATAAAATTATGACTCACAACATGTTTCTCTCCTGGCTTTGATCTCTTTCATCTCTGGCGAAACTAACATAAAATGCGACAGAAACAAAATGAAAATAAATCCAAACAGCTTGCCAACATCATTTTTGCCGTCCCATGTATTCCGTTACTCCCCAAGCCTGCACAATATTTAGTCATTTTATTCATATTTCGTTTCTTTTGTCTTTTATTTGCATATTTGGTATTGGAGTAATCCAAAAGTAATTGAAAGTAATCCAGTTAAAGTAACCCTACCCAACCCTGATTCCAATGAAATATTTCAAAGAATTAAGTGTGAATTGGAATATTTAGTTGCAAAAAATATTATTCTCTTTTAAATAAATACATATCCTATTTTTTCTTAACCAAGTTCTAATCCGTTATCAACTATTTATGTCACCGTAATTTGTACATCCGTATTTATAGATTAGAAAAATATATATTATTTCTATAGTCTCATATCTAGGCCTTGGCAGTTTTAAAAATTAACCTGCAAACAAATTATATTATTCAGGTGTTCCAGTCCTCGTTCTTAAGTCCCATTACCATATTATTCGCACTATAAAGCGCACCAGATTATAAGGCGCAACCACAAAAATAGTCTATTGTGATATTTTTTTCATATAAGGCACACCGTACTATAAGGCACATGGAATTAAAACTACTGGTTGCACAAATAATAAAAAAGTGACGTATTTTTGCGAATATGCTACTGATCACAATTGCATAGCATTGGATGCAACTGGAATTGAACCCAGGTTGCAACGTGGACTGCGCCATGTTCTGTCCTCTTGACCAATAAGGTTACAGATGACATGAAAAAGCATTATGTCTTATCTCATCATCGCACTATTTTTAATCACAATACAAAATTGTTGATGTTTTTGGGTCAGGCCGCGAGAATATCTCCATACATTATACTGTTCTGTGGTACAGCCGACTTACAAAATCTTTACAAAGCGCACAATATTCTGAATTGAATGAAATGAAGAGCATTGTGGGAAATAATTTGTCGTCTTCATATCTGAGAGACGGGCACTGAAAAAGCTACAGTCAATCATGGACAATTCATCACATCCTCTACACAACGTCATCTCCAAATAGAAGAGCACCTTCAGTGACAGACTGCTGTCCCAGTCTTGTTCCACGGACAGACTGAGGAGATAATTTCTTCCTCATGCCATGAGGCTCTTTAACTCCACCCGGGGGAGTAAAAGCCCACATTAAATCACACCCACACATTTGCATATTACCCTATTTTTATTACAGTGTGTATTTTTTGTAGCACTATTTAAATACTCTATATCAACATGTTACATTGGGTATTTATGCATTATATTCCCATTCCTTTATTATTGTTTTATTTTCAACACAAGGATACTGCTGGAAGTGTGAATTTCCCTACGGGGATGAATAAAGTATCTTTCTATCTATAAACACATGGCCACACATATTCAAAACCTTTGTTACTTAAGATGCTTAGTTTAAAGTAAGAGTGAGTAAGTAAAACAACATTTTCTGTACTCTAGCATATCTATTACTGTGACTAAAAACAGTGTGATTATAAGATATAACAATGTCTTTTCATGTGTCATCTGCATCCCCAATTGCAAGTTGTGCAAGATGTTAAAAATGATTTTACCCCCTGTTATGAAATTTTGGGTGTGAGCATACTAACACCAAACCATTTTTTTCCAAATCTGTCAAACATAGTTGACAATAGGTGATTTTCTTTTGACCTTTCGGAAAATGACCAAACAATCAATTATTTTAAAATTAAATGTCAGATGATTAAAAAACGTTTTTTTAAGTCCATGAAACATGAGAGGCAAATATGTTAGGGCTACGTCAACCAACACTTCAGCTACGACACTCCTTCAGCTGCGATCTGGGTTTAATTCTAGTTGCATTCAATTTATTGCCATTGTGAACAACGATCCATGTCCCTATCAGCCTGGTGATTTGGATTCAATGCCCTTAACATTGCGATCTGGTTCGATCCACAGTGCCACCATTGATATGCAATTGTTGTCAGTGATAAAATTATCGACTGAAAAAAAAAGTAAAGCATTTACAATTTTGTATGCATAAAAGCCACACGATCAAATTTCTGTCTAATTTGGTGTTTTTGAGTGCATAGTTATAGTCCGGAAGATACTGTAATTTTTTCAACATTGCATTTTGCTTTGCATACTTATCAATTTTGCTGTATATTATTAAAATTCTTACTGAAAATGGACTGTTTCACGGTTGTTCAATTGTGTCATTAAAGATATTATGGCGGAGCAGAAGTGGTGGATCAAATTGAACTCTTGTGCCAAAAGCGAGCCCTGGATGCATTTGACCTGGACCCGGCCAAGTGGGGTGTCAATGTGCAGCCTTACTCGGGGTCCCCCGCTAACTTTGCTGTCTACACTGCTGTACTCAACCCCCATGACCGTATCATGGGCCTGGACCTTCCAGATGGAGGACAGTTAGTATCTTATTTGGTTTCTGCAAAACATGCTATGCTTTATCATAAAATCCTTGTAAAAACTTTTCATTTCACAATGTGCAGTTCTCTCTGTCAAGTTGTTTTATAGCCTGCCCTTCTTTTCTGACCTAGTCTGACCCATGGCTATATGTCAGATGTGAAGAGGATCTCGGCCACTTCCATCTATTTTGAGTCTATGCCCTACAAACTTAATGTGAGTAAAGCCCTCCACTCACTACTTGGTTGTAATCCTAAAATCAAGATAACCAGTGGAAATAGACATAATCACAACCATGCCAACATGTCTTCAGTAATCATAGTTTCCAAGTGTGAAACAGTCTGCCCTCAGGGAGCACAAAATAGCTGAATTGTACCTCACCTCTCACCATCCATTATGTCATCAGTTGCTGCATTTATGCCTCTTATTTTTACCAATGTAGCATCATTTTGGTGGCCATAAAGTGCTTGAAAACCCACACTTATTGTAGGTACTTGTTTCCTGGTTAAAATGTCTAATTTTACCTGGTTCCCTTTTAATAATGGTATATTATTAGTTGTAATACCAGTCAGAGTCATGGAAATGGCAAACTAACCTAATTTTCTGTCCAGAATCAATTTCTCGACCCGGCATTTAAGAAGGAATCCTGTTAAAACTATAAAAAAAAACAAAAGGCTTTCAGATAAAGTCCTTAACATGCTAAATATGTATGGCTTTATTTATGTAGTTTTTCCTGAAGAAGTAACCAAATCAAACAGGGCTTGACAATCAAATTTACAGGGTGAATGGGTAGAAAAATTGTTGTGGTTTTTAGTGCCGATCTTGAATCTACGAACAAAGTTGGGTTGCGTTGTTTGAATCTTATTCTTAATGTTTAAAGTTAAATATCTTCTCTATTAAATACGTGTTAATAATGCCCAACTGAGTTCAAAGAGCCCTTGTGCTTTATTTTCCACCGTGCATAACTGCTTTTATTGTACTTTAAGCAAAGCTGTGCAGGGCAGAACACATTAGACAGGAGGAATATGCGTTAATAAAGAAAAGTGAGGTCATGCTCATCCCCATTGGTTTTTTTTCATTTTAATTTGTTGTGGAGCCTATAAACGATGAAAGTAAGAAGAGGTGTACTACAAGTAGAGTCTAAAAGTACACTTTCGAACTGCGATGTCTTGATCCCAAGACGAGCGTTCTACCTCCTGAGCTACTGCCGCTTATTTAAATAAGTCTAAGAAATGGTCGTACTTGAACGTGCATCAGAGGCTGCACTGCTGACACAAGCCAGAAGGTGGTGGCTGCGAGTAAAAAAAAACATCAAAATTCCAAATAGCTCTATCAAAGAAAGAAGAAAAGTTTTGTCCTAAAATTCTTTACATAATAAATATCTACAACTTTATTTTATAGTGTTTTTAAAAAAGTTAACACATCTCAGAGAGCTTGACCATTTCATTTATATTTTGTGTGAGTAAAAAATGCGTGATTCTTTATTTCGATTACTGATTTCTAATCTCCTATTTAAATGCTTGACTGCCACAATTAGTGGACTAAATCCTGTACAATGCGACACACTTGTATTATTATTACTGTTCCACCAGTGGTATAGAATTGAAACCTGCCACAATTTCTTTAACTTGGAGGCTTTTAGGCCAATTTTTTATCAATTAGCTGAAAATGGCATCTTTGATGAGGGGTTCCACTAAGGACAGCCCTTATCCTTAGTTTAGCATAAAGCCAACCTGCTGCTTTATGCTTAAGTCTCAGGTCCATCACAGCGAGCGAGTCTTGATCGGCTAAGGGATGGGGCTTCCAGTCACCCTTTCCGGGCCTTTGTGATGCATGGGCAACTGGGACCTCTCTGCAGGAGAGATAATGGGAAATCGACAGGCCGGCCATCACCGCCGGCTCTGCCTTCACAACGGTCAACTTGATAGAGCGGGGGGACAATGGTAGATGTGCTCCGCAGATAGGAGATTATCCGATTGGCTAAATAAAGCGTTCCCTTCTCGCTCCATTTACCTGCCTTTTTTCTATCTATTACAGCCCTTTCCCTGCCATCTAACACTTGCCTGATGCGTCAAAGTTTTACGCATTCTTTGTAGTTTGACTTATTTTTAATAAAAGGAAGAAGCCTGTCTTCAAACCATCCTGTGGGCACCTCAATGGTTATATTATCACTGCAGCAACTCCTCCTTTTTCCCTCCTAGTTCTAAAGTAGCTGGTGTACTTAAAATGGAGTGGCTTTGAAAAAAAATAATCTGTCTTTGATGTTATTTGCAAAGTACACTGATTTTCAACATAATTGTATCTCTTCTTTTCGTTTAATATAATCTGGACCCTTCTCAACTTCTACCCTAAATCTTCCCCCTGGTCTTCTTCACCCTCCTCCTTTTACCTGACGCTTCCCCACTCTCCTTTCAGCCTGCGACAGGACTCATCGACTACGAGCAGATGGAACTGACGGCCAAGCTGTTCAGACCCCGGCTCATCATCGCAGGGACCAGTGCCTATGCCCGCCTCATTGATTACGCCCGCGTCAAGAAGGTGCTCAAGTCTCACCTGCCCTTGACCTTATCCTTTAAGCCTGTTTTGGGGTTTGATTTTGGCCAATGTCCCTACACTTGGAATCAAATATAGTGATGTTGAAAAATGACACTTATACTTCTTCACAGTTAAAATAATACTTTATGTTTTTCTGTGTTTTGCTTGCCGATGTCAGATAATTTGAGAGGAATAAGGGAAGCTCATCACCTCAGTTAGACATAAATTATTAGCACCATAATGCCACAAAGAAGTATGTTGTCTAAAATTTGGATTTTTTTTTTAGCTCAGAGGCAGCTATCAACAGAGTTTTAAGACTAAGAGTAACGTGAAATTATACAGCAGTTTATGCTTATACTGCCCAACACAGCAACACCAGAAGGAGCAGCACAATAGATTACCGTATTTTCTGGACTAAAAGCCGCACCTAGAAAACCAACAGATGCCATATATCTGAATGTGTACCTTATAACCCAGTAGGCCTTGTATACCGCAAAATACTGGGGGATAAAATTGGGAACGCATAAAGTATCTTTTCATGTGCATTACTACACAAAGTTTAACTGTATACTTCCGTATTTGTGCAATGATTGATCAATTGAAAAACATTGCTGACCAAAATCATATGACTAGGTATGCAACGGGAATCAAACTTAGGTCGCGGCGATGAGAGCGCCTAAACCCAACCACTAGTCCACCGGTGATACGCCATGTCCAATTCATTGTCAGATACACCAAAGAGTCGTTTCCCCCGTTTTGCCTTTTTGTTTTTATTTATTTTTCGTGACAACTTTATTTTCTCTATAGTTTTATCATCCGTTTTTGGCACCATGAGTAAAAATCGTGTGATTATGAGATAAAATCGAATGCCTCTTCGTACATTATCTGAATTAGTAGTGGGTCTGATGATTAAGTTTTGTCACTCTGTCCACTCCACGCATCGGCCCGGTATTGCAGTACCTCCGGGAGCGGTGCATTCGCAATGATCGCAGCAAGGCTTTAGGGCTAGGACTTTAGCTTGGCCTTTTGGCTGAGAGTAAGTGTCCCGGCTCCTAGGCTTTGTAGCGTATTATGAACTGACCGATAACGGATAATGGATAATGAATAACGAAGATAGATCAATAACCCTTAAAAACCCCACTCTAACTGCTCCAACCTGGATTAAATTCCCCCCGCATACAAAGTTTTGTAATTTTGGTAAACGACGTTATTCGACTGATATATCATTACACGCATCTAAACTGTAAGCGTATAAAATGTGCAACGGCTACACACAAATAACTGCGGTAGCTCTTACTGTAGTTTAAAATCCATGCGTCTTATAGTCCATTGAGCTTTATGTATGAAAAATATATGACAAAAGATTATTCTTTACATATGGTACATTTCAGCATAACATCACAATACATAAACTACTAACCTTTGATACACTTGAAATTCAAAAGGCTAATATGGTACGTAAAATGTTTCACTTCAGATTGTGTCTTACAAGAAGTGTCTGTAAATTGACGCCACTTTAGACTTACATTTGCCCATATCCATCGTCGCTCTCTCTTGTTAACACAACCAGAGTGAAGGCAGACACTTCCAGGAACTTCAAAAGACACTTTCAGTCTCGCAAAGTGCACCAGAGAGCCTGTTATCTTTTTGTCATTCCCACTCGCTGATTTGTCTCGGTTGCACAGCTACACTTTTGCAAGGTGCCATCAGACGGCGTGCCCCGCCAATACGGTGCTGTGCGTCTTTATTAAGATCCATAACGACTCTGCCACTTCACCTGAAGTGGAGCCATATTTTTCTACCCTCCCACTGGCGTTCCTCTGCGGAACCATTCACTGTTTTATGGCACAAACTGCCGGGCTCCTCGGCAGATTTCCAGTGTCGTTATTTGGAGCGGCACCAAAACGTCGACACTTTCAAACAGCAACATACATCTGCATCCTCCAACTCTTGACGAGTTGATATTTCTTCTCACATCACCAGAGGAGTTACTAAAAAATGTGATGCGATGCAGTAAAAATTGTTTTGATAATGCACATTTTACTGGGTCGCCCAAAAATATGGCGCTCTGATCACTTGCCAACGAGTCGTTTGTATGCTGTTTATTATGGGTAACTCGTCTTCAGAAATTTTGGCAAGGGAAGGCAAAGACGTGTCCCGCGGTATTGTTGTATATTTTATGTGGGTCCTCAGAACAATGCTGACATGCCACAATACACGAGCTCTCATTTAAAATACTGAATTTTCTACTTATCCCTTATTGTATTATCTTTGTTTTTATTAGGGTCACAGCTGGAAGCTATTGCAGCTGACATTGGAAACCTTTGATTTGTTGACAGTCAATCACAATAAAAAAATAAGTGTTCGCACTCAGTCTTGAGACTTACTCACCACTTAAGATGTAACAATATCTGTCGCTAACAATACAATATGAGCCACATAATGAACTTTACAATTATAGATAATTTACTAGTTTTTAACCAATGTGCAGGGGCACAAAAGTGTTGTAAGTGCCAGAGGATATTTCCCAATTTATTTTAGCAACAAAAAAAAAACACGCCACTCTCAGTATATTTTCTTCCAGTGATCAGCCAAATAACAGTTAAATTCATTTTTATATACTATTTACATACTCATGTGGTATAGGGAAGTATCCTTAATTAATCTGTCTGAATGAGTTGTTTAAAATTGAAACACAGAAAGTAAAAAAAAAAACTTGAGGTTATTATATCAGAAATTTTGCAGATTTTAATTTAAAATGACGCTAGAACGCAGTAAAAAACGTCCCACCTACAGATATATTTTTTTAATTTTAAAATATCATTGGTGTTTTTTCCTCAAACGAGATAATAAATAATACTTCATACTGGCCACTTAGGCGACATGATGACATAAGATTTAAAAAAAACAAAAACAAAACATTTAACTGAGTGTTAACTTTTTTTTTTTAGAATTCCACGGACGGTGTGCCTCAATATTTTTTAATGAAAAAGTGAGCCTTGGCTCAAAAAGGTTGAAAAACACTAGCTTATTACATGCGGTTATTAATATTGTTAAATGATTACTTCTTACATTCATTTAAACCATTGAGGCTCAGTCCCATTACTCCGAATTCCCCTCAATTTTACACCTCACTCTAGATAAGCACATTCAAGTGTGAAACTTCCGCAAAGCGAAGAGTAAGGTGGTTGTGCCAAGTTGAGGAAAGATAAACAAGGGTGAAGCGTTGTACTCGTCTGGCAACTTCTTTTGAATTTTGCAATTTAAACACTAGAAGTTATTGTACTAACCAGTTCTGATGTCACTGTTTTAGAGTGAAATTACTAGTGAAAGGCCAAAAAGAGGAATAAAAATCTCATGTGATTCATCAGAACAACCACACCTCAAAGGGATGATGCAGTAAACAGGAAGTACATTCCTAGTTACCTAGAGCAGGGGTCTCCAACGTGGTGCAAGCAGGCATAAGGTATGCCTCTAGGAGCACCTGAGTACCCCGTGACTAGCATGAGAAATCATTGTCATGATCAGTGTCTTTTAAAAGTGTGTTTTAGTGGTTGAGTGCTTATTTTAACCCTACTGCTAATAATTTCTGCTTGGTAAGAACATAATAACATTGTAATAACCTAAGTTGCTTTTTGCTAGTTGCATTTGACCTGGTAGCCAATCAGTAACAAAAAAGTAGCTCTTAGGTTCAAAAAGGTTGGCGACTCCTGTCCTAGAGCAATCATTCACTTGCTTTCACGCAAGAAGTGAAAGGGGGAGGAGCAAGATGATACAAAGTGGGTTGATGAAAGAGGAAGTAATATGATTCAGCCAAAGTCAACACAATCACTAGTAACATAAGGCACTTACTTGCTCCTGCATGCACACATCGTAAATAAAGTCTGCTTGAGGATTAACTTTGAAAAAAAAAACGAAATTGGCGACAGCTTGGCAATTGTGGCAATTGATTCTGTTTCCACAGAAATACCCCCCATTTTAAAAAAAGACAAAAGGTAGATGCAAAAAATTGGAACACAAACAACTTTGCACACATCAAGGGTAATGCCGTTAATACTTTCATCCCTCGCTTTGTTTGTTCAAATAAGTTGGTAGCCGTGCACAAGTAGTGGGTTCGCCATATGACTAACGACAGTGTCTGAAATAACGTCTGCCCGGACGCCGGGGCATGCATCTTTTAGGTCGGGCGTACAACCCAAAAACAAAACGTCTCCGCCCGGGTGGCCGACGACTTTTTCAAGAAAGAAAGAAAAAACAAAACGAAAGATTTTTTTTTTTTAAATCAAACGTTTGCTTTATTCCGATTTCAAAATCTTTGTTCGGTTTGGAAATTTCGGAATTTTGGTTCGTTTGGCAATTTACATACTCAGCAGCCAATCGGATAACTTCGTGCTTCCGGACTTTCCCGAGTGTTATAAGGTCGTGCATTTGCATATCATTTTGCAAAGTAGACGCACAGAGAACACAAGAAAAATTGAAAGTGGTTAGGAATCAAGCCAAAACCTCAGCCCCAGAAGAAATATTCAAAAGAAGCTAACAACATTTATGACGCTACAAAATGTAAATGTACATTAAAAGCATCGTGGAAAGAGGAGGTCACATGGCTTGTAGCAGATGACGCAATGCAAACATTGCATAATTGAAGATGAGTAAATACAGGTACATACTGATGGCAGATGGAAAACAGCAATGTCATATACATGCAATTAATGTTATAAGTAGATTTATAATAAACATAATTTTAAAGTGTTGCTCTGTTATATATTGTGATTATCAATCCTTAAAACAACGTTTTGTTTTTGGTGTTTTTTTGCGATTAGTCGTCTTATTGCACTTCAAGTTGTGAAAAATGGGGCAGACAACCTTATGGCTGGGCAGGCAACATTTTTTAGAGTTGTCTGCCCTGGTGTCCGGTAACTTTTTGTCATGAGTTTCAGACACTGCTAACGATAACAGTTCTTTTTACAATATGATGATGACACTAACTAAAAACCAAACATGGTTTATGAACCAATTGCATCGTTTGGTAATAGGATACAAATATTTTGTCTTCCACAGCTGTGCACTGACATTAAAGCCTATATGCTGGCTGACATGGCTCACATCAGCGGTCTGGTGGCAGCCAAAGCCATTCCGACTCCGTTCGAACATGCCGACCTTGTCACGTCCACCACGCACAAGTCCCTCCGGGGAGCCAGGTAACACGCTACCAAGCTAAACATTCAAACCGGGAATGTCATCCTCGCTCACGTCAATCACAGTGGCGCTGCTCTATTGTTGCCTTCAGAGCGGGTCTGATCTTCTACCGCAAGGGTGTTCGCTCCGTGGACAAAAAAGGCAAGGAAATCATGTACGATTTGGAGGACAAGATCAACTTCTCGGTCTTCCCTTCGCTGCAAGGTGGTCCTCACAACCACGCTATCGCGGGTGTCGCTGTGGCCCTCCGGCAGGTAAAGTCGTTAACTGTGAATTTACTGAGACGAAATATAATGGTCATAAATCAGTATAAAATGATAGAGTAACAATTGTGCAATCACCTTGATTTAACATATTTTGTTACTGTGCTTTCAGGCCCAGTCTCCTATGTTTAAGGAGTATATTGCACAAGTTATCAAGAACTCCAAGGCCATGGCTAATGCTCTACTCAGCAAAGGCTACACTCTGGTTTCAGGTAAGCTTTTTTCCTTATTTATGGCCCACCTTCAAAAAAAAAAAAAAACGTGACTTACTCATTGGTGAAATATGTAGCAAATCACTACTTTTGTTGTGTAGAAGAAAACTTGTCAATTCTCTTTAGCGTAAATCCTCTGTATTTGTAGCCTGATGTTTTCCAACTTTTTTTGAACCCAGGTACACTTTTTCATTTATAAATCTCGAGGCACAACGACTGTCGAAAATGTTTAAAAATGAATTGATGAGAACAGTTTCATGTTTTTTCAAGCTTAAATTATCATGTGGCCTAAATTTACGGGATAATTTTTTTCATTATGTATGGGTCACCATGGCTCGTTCATTTTGATTTATTTTCAAATTAAATATTTTCAACTAACTCACTAATACATATATATACAGTGTTCATCTTACTTCTGAAAAGTGATGGGTCCCGGGGACTCGCATTCTAAAAAATCTGTGGGTCCCAACAGACATCTATGGGTCCCCAAAATTTAGTGTTATCGAGGTTAAAATCGTAAATCAGCGACAAATATATAATATAAATCTATATATTCATTCAGTTTTAATCATCAAATTGTTAATTCATTTTCTGCATCAAATTATTGTTGGTAATATACTGATTAAAGGGATAACCACACACCTGTCTATTTTTTTTCCTTTTATACTTCCTTTTTTTCTTCTTTATACAACATCATTCGTAATATCAAGCATCAAAGCAAGTGAGCCGTTTGAAAGCCGGCTCTTTTTAATGAGTTGAGCCAAAAAAGCCGGTTCTCTAAAAAAAGACGGACTTCCTTTCACTACACATCGAGATCTCGTTGGCTGAGATCGGCGTGCAGACGAAAACTCGAACCGCGAGACCAAAACAACGATGGCAGATCTGCCTGACGAAAGATTTGGAGTGCAGTAAATCTTTGTTAAAAAAAGTAATCGGGTAATAATGACAATTTTGTGGCAAAAAGGTTGCGTCCCGGCAACGCTCGTTGATTTGAGACGATGCGTCCCCAACAAAATTGATGCGTCTAGGACGCAGGGACACGGGCAAATGAGAAGACTGATATATACAATCTTTCACTATCAAATCAAGTCTTCAATTTATTCAACCGCACGAAACAGCAGTGGAAGTTATTCCTCAAAATGAAAAAATGCTTCACTTCTTTTTTACGAATCATCGGCTACAATATTTCGCTGAACTTTCCTTTAATCCACGAGGAACGATAACAAGCGACAGCAATTTGGTCGATTAGCGCGGCAACCACCAATGACGGCAAAGGAAAAAAACATGTCTGTGTTGCAATCTGGCCATGTTCTCCACAAGTATGGTTGCCCTGGTGCTGTCGTCAAGAAATATAAGGCTCACATTTTAGGTCATGAAGCCCTCATTTGTGTTTTCTTTCAGTAAGTATGCACTTGTCTTTGTAATCGCTATTATGAATGTTGGAATGATCTGAAAACGTGACATAAAAAACTCTGAGCAGAACTGAAAAAGGTGTGTGGGGCACGGCGCCATTGCAAGAAATGGACGTGAATTAGTTCAATTTTTAGGGTTTTTTAAGCCTAAGGCTTGTCGAAAGACAAAATCGAGTTTTGTCTTTTAATTTGAGCATGCAGCTTTTAATTTGGTCCGCTCTGTAGACTGTAATTTACGGTACTTGTACCGAGTTGCGTCCTCATTTGTTCTCCGACAACCCATGGGGTTAAGGCATCCGTGAACCCTGATACAAACCACTATATTGTGTTGTTTTAAGAAATATTCATCATTGCAAAACTTGAATAAAATGTTTTAGGAGGGACCGACAACCACCTGGTTCTGGTGGATTTGCGACCCAAAGGCATCGACGGCGCTCGGGCTGAAAGGGTCCTGGAACTGGTCTCCATCACAGCTAATAAGAACACCTGCCCCGGCGACAAGAGCGCACTGACCCCCGGAGGCCTCAGGCTCGGTAAGAGAGACCTTCAAGCCACTCTGAGAATACTAAATTTTCAGCCCTTCCAGGTTTTTATGTGGTTTGTTTTCAAAATGCAAATACACGGCAGAAATGTGTCAGCCACCAAATGGCCACAAGCGCTAAGCATAGCATGATTAATTAACTATGTTGATCTTCTTAATAATTTTTCAGGAAGTTCAACAGCTCAACAGTTACACTGCCCCATTTAATCATAGTCAGTTATATGGAGTTTGTTACGATGATTTCTTTTTTTTTAATACGCTGGTTGGCAACAATGGCAGACTTTAGCTCATTGTCCTACATATGTCCATTTACAGACTGTCATTTTTTTAGCGCCCCCAACATATACAAAAACATAAGTCTAGTCAAGTCATTTTTTTTTATATAGCCCTTAATCACAAAAATGTCTCAAAGGACTGCACAGGATTACAATAACACAATTACCTGATCTTAAACCAACATGCGGGCAAGTGTTACCGCGGTGTACTTATCCCACCAAAGATCCACATTCACGCTGGACTGGATGATAAGGTTTTTATTACAGTTACTGCAAATGAATGAGTCACAACATTAGCTTTTCTGCTGGCTTTGATCTCTTTGATCTCAGTAGCAGCTCTCTCTGGAAACTGTCCAACAAAGCATATCAAAGAGCTTTCTTTTCAATTTACATAAAATAGGTTTTAGAATATCACAATACATTTTTACATCCATTTTAACAAGATACTTTTAACAAGAGATCGTATAGTGAATTTTTTACGTTTACAATGAATTCAACATATTTTTATTTAGTCTGAATTTTAACCAACATCATCCTTTTTAATGTATATGAGAAAATAGAAATAAAAACAATAATGAGTATAAAAACGGGTACAATTTACCTGCAAATGAATGAGTCACAAAATTAGCTTTTCTGCTGGCTTTGATCTCTACAAGGGGAATTACATTTTAGTAAAACAGAAACAAAAAGAAAATAAATCTAAACAGCTTGACAATATCAATCACATTACTGTGCATGTTGAGAGATTTGTCAGCTATGGTTATAATGTTTAAAATTAACTTCTTTTTTGGAGCACCAAAAGATGTGTCTTACCAGTAGCAGTTCTCTCTGAATACTGCCAACAAACCCCGCCTCCCGGTCACATGTCAGAAGCCAAAACCAAACCCCACCCCATACCAGCAGGTGGCACTGTTGGACTCATCATTGCAGGACTCTTACCAAAAACTATACACATATTTCAGCAGGAATTTCAATGAAACAAAAGTTTTTATTACACCCGTTACACAAGGAACAACTCAAAACCTTAGCGTGAGGAAAAAGAGAAACCTTGAGAAAGGACCTCACAAGTGGTAATGCCCCTTACAGGATGACCAGGATGAATTACATTTAGCATTAAATTTGCATCTTGTATGTAATATTTTTTCTATCACTTTCTAAAATGCTAAACTAACCTCATAGATGATTAAGTGAAATCACTACCACAAATTCCCAGCATGAAGATGTACATGACAAGTGTACATGATAAGTTTACATAGCAAATATACGTGATTGTGATTGGCTATTTTAAATCTGCCTGAATCATCAGTAGCATTGAATGCAATGACTAGAAAACTTTCACTGCACCATACTTCATTTATTGCTGTTTCAGATGAAGCCTTCCTCACCGAAACTGTAAGCCAAAAATTACTTGTGCGACTTTGATTCAACATATTTACTTGGGGTGTGTTGTAGGCGCTCCAGCTCTGACCTCCAGGCAGTTCAAAGAAGCTGACTTTGTGCGGGTTGTGGAGCTTATGGACGAGGGCTTCAAGATCGCCTTAGACGTGAAGAAAAAGACTGGTGAGTGGGCCCGAATATGTTACCATGCGCCAGCAGAAGCTGTGAATTAGTGAAAGACTTAGCTGCATTCCTGTGTCAAGGCAGCTTTTATATCTTCTTTCATTTTCTGTGCAGGAAAGCTGCTGGACTTTAAAAACTTCCTATTGGAAGACCCCGAGACAGTGGCACGAATCGCTGAGCTGCGTCACCGAGTGGAAGCCTTTGCTAGGCCTTTCCCCATGCCCGGCTTCCACGACCATTAGAGAGATTGCCGGTCTTGTTTGAAAAATATGGGAAAAAAAATCAACTAATGAAAAGCAAAGCCAGATTTTATAAAAGAGAAGAACCTATTTTTTATTGCACACTTAATTACTGGTTCATCGAGGATAGTCTTAATGTTGTGAAGCAGCCAAATCAGTGTTTCCTGACATTCATTGAATCATTGACTTTGAATCTCTGGCCCAGACTTTCAATAAGAAATTTCGCATGGGTTTGTTTTTTTTCAAGCCTACTCCCACATTCCAGTAACATGAAGACCTGAAATTGTTTTTATGTGTGAATGTAAGTGTGAGGAGTTGTTTGTCTGCGGCCTGCTGTTGACTGGCAACCAGTCCAGGATGTCACCCACTTCAGATGGACCGGATAGTGTACTGACAAGCACAAAACGGCTTAGCGCTCAACTGCATTTTTTTTTTTCCAAAGGTACTAATAAAATGGTTCAGTAAATTTTGGGTTCTCAGACCACCGTAATCACTGCATCAGTGATCTATCCAGGTCTGTCTTTTTTTCTTCCCTTTGCACAGCATCTCTTAAAAGTACATTTTGCCAAAACATTTAACTCCTATCATGTTTCTTTCAATAGACTTAACATGCCAATTGTTGGTTTGATAGAAGATTGAGTCTAAATGAAATAAATCGTTCAGAAGAATATGCCCTGTTTGTTTTCTTTATACGTTTTGATGTGTTATGGCCGCTTGAAATCTCAAGGTATTAAAAGTGTTTGCTTTTAGATGGACGTTGTGTATTATTTAGCCCCTCATGGTTGGATAAACAAAACAAAAAACGATATTGATTCAAAAAAATATATGAACTATCAAATAATTATGCATTTGTATCAGTTCAGGAAATCTGCATATATGTAGCCTCACTTAGTAGAAGCTGACATAATTGTCGGTCATATTGCTGCGACAGGTACCCGAAAAATCAAACATTTGGTGAAAGGCGTGGTAAAAAAAGATAATAAACTGCAGTTTGGTCACTGAGTTTCAAGTTTGTTTTCGTCCTTGTTTCTTTTTAGCACTTGTTTTCAGTTGCATGACACTCCACAGTGATATTTAGTGGTCAAATAATCTGCACTTATTCTTTAAAGTTGATTGGTTTTGCTTACTTGTTTTTTTTGTTTGTTTTTTTAAATCAAGTGACTACCCTTTGCCCATTTTTTAATTAAGCAGGAAAATTTCACAGTTTTTACTCAATTAGTGGGTGGAGCTCTTATTGACTGTTCAGTGTTTTCATCGAATTTCGCCGCTATTTCACGGATAAATATACTTCTAATTTTGCTGCAGTATTTTATTTCCAGTAAAATTGGGATATCTTTATCAGGGCTACATGCTGTGAGATTTTGGTCTGGTGAGTCAGATTTACAAATAAATTAACTTAAATTTTGTTCGTTATTCAATTGGCACAGCAAGAATGCAATACAGTGGAATCTCGGTTCCTGACCATAATCCGTTCCAGAACCCTGTTCGAAAACTGATTTGTTCAATCACCGAAATCATTTTTCCCGTTAAAAGTAATGTAAAATCGTTTTAATCCCTTCCAACACCCTGAATGTTTACCATGAACGTAAACATGAAGCTAACCCAGGCTAATCGTACATTTGCATTAGCGTAATCTTCCGTACGAAAGATTACGCTAACATGAACGTGTAAAAATAAAAAAAAGGATTAGGATTAGGAATAGGATTTCTTACCTTTGTGGTGGACGGTGGGGAGAGAAAAATAATCAAAAGTTTTTCAACCTCTTCAAAAACTTGCGGCAGTTGCTTGCTTATAGCGCTAACTTCCTTAGCCGCATCACTCGATTTCACAGCCTCCTTATTCTTTACTATCGTACTGATAGTAGATTTAGCCATGCTGTATTCACTAGCAAGATCGGAAATTCGTACACCTCTTTCATATTTACTTATTATGTCTTTCTTAAAGGCAATAGTCGTACGAACAACTTGGGTTTTTTTTTGCTTGCACGGACCTTCGGAGGCATAACTACGGGCTAAAACACCCGTACGCCGCTCAGCATCGCACCCTAGCGTACCGGCGTTCGAACTCCGATTTTTTGACCGAACAGCGAAGCAAGAATTTCTCTAAATTTTTGGTCGAACACCGATTTGTCCGAACTGAGAGGCGTTCGAAAACCGAGGTTCCACTGTATATGAACTGTAGCATATAAAAACCAACATTTATTTGTATAACTCAATGAGTTCATGTGCTGCTTAAATAAAAGTCCATGCAACAACAACAAAAATATTGGATGCCCTGTCTTGCTGTTAACATGTTAATACTATCTAATTCTATTGTTTGGGTCTGTGGTGTGCGCATAATCGCAATCTTTCGCCTCACTATCACCCTCTGTCATGAGGTAAGAGAATTGAGCAGCTCACTGCATCTGAAGATGTTCAGCATTCACATACATAGTAATTGTGTTGATACCATTTATAATGAAATGAAATGATATGCATTTATATAGCGCTTTTCAAATCAAGACTTCCCAAAGCGCAAGACGAGCGCTCTACCTCCTGAGCCACTGCTGTGAAATTCAGCAGTTATTTAAAGAAAATCCCCAAATTGTGAAGATATATTAAAAATAAACTTTAGATTTCAAAGAAATAATACCACTTAATAGATTCCCTATTTTATATTTCTGTGATGATAGATAAGGCACAGCCTGACCTGAAAACCACCCCCCCAAGACTCCACTTTGGTGTGCGCTTTCAAATAAATAATTTTAAATACATTTCATTAAAAAACAAGCATCTGTGGTGTCAATATAAAGTAGTAATTATGTGTACTATTTATTTTGTTTTTAATTGTGGACGATGTATTCTAGGATTAAAATTATTTTGGCAAATTAACGTATTAAAAATCCACGTCCTTTATACCTCTTTCAAAGCAGTACATTAGAAAATAAGAACAAAATGTAGCGGAAAGAATACCCATCACCATGAGAACAAGCGATTACAATGGTGAAGACGTGGAGATTCAAGAGAATAAATCTGTAAGCAACAAAATGCGTGAAAAAATACTATGCGTCTGTAATTGTCATAATTGTGCACTGTATTGGCCATCTGCGCCGCTTCTGCCTCGTGTTACTCATACATCAAGACCGTTTTAATCTCTTCTTATTGAATGAAGACACTCGAGTTTTCTAAAGGATGAGATAATAAAATCTTGTTACTACAGTAGGCCCCGTGGCAATAAATCATGTCTTTTTAATGAGCAGAGGGATAAATGACAGTGTCAGCGATTAATAGGGTGTATGCCGCGACATTACCTGCCATCATTAAAGTCGATGTGAGTGTAAGAAAATTTTAAATATAGAGCAGTGGGGCTGTAATTGAGACATCCATGCCGCAGTAACGCATTGTGATTGTGTGCTAATGGTGCTCATGTTTCAACCGTTGCAAGAGTCTTGATGGCATTATTGGTCCGTGCAATAATCCTGGTATTTCAGTTTTGTAACAAGGGTAGATACTTATCGGATGAGAGCCTTTTATTCATTCGATTGGTACAGTCTATTTCCTTTATCTGAGCTTTTTTCCTTAGATTATTATTTTTTTCATGTGAGGGTGAAAATGTTGAGCTCGCCAATGCGGCATAATTCCTAGCTCAGCGCTTTTGTGAAGTCCAAGCTATTCTCATACTTTGACATAAAGATGCCACGGGGATATTCCTGAATTGATATAGGAAGGATGCCACATGGCATCCTGATGTATTTTAAGTGGATTTTCTTTTTCTTATTTGCTGCAACTTTGTACTTTTAATCGACCAGTTAAAAATGTTTACTCATGCCGGGGGGCATCAACTATCGTATTGGTTTCCACATGGACATTACACGAGTGTAAGAAATTTAGTTTTGTTTGACATCAATGAAGTGCAGTTATGGCTGGCTGGGGAGGCGTGGATATATACAATTAAAATTATATTTGATGGTTATCTCTATCAAAGCGGCGCCGCCACGAGCGGCTGCCTTTCCAGCAGCTTCCCTGTTATCTCTCACTTTTTGTGATTTATTGTTTTATTGTCTGCTCCTATCTTCGGTGTTTTTCTTCCAGTTTGACAACTGCACTTTGGATTATTTTCTGTCCTATGGACATAGATTTTAGCGCACAAAAATGCGTTTATTCGAGGAATCAACTCCCTGCCCTGAAGAATTATCATGCCGGCGTGATGAGGGGGCTTATGGTGGAAGAAGAGCCGGCTTGCTAAGCGGCCAGCGGCGTTATAAGTCTTCGGTACCATCCGTAATCATGGTAAATGTGAACTCACTACCAATTAAGACCAACGAGTGCTGGTGGAAAACATCGAAGCGCACAGGGAGCGCAGTTGCTGTGTTTTGCGGAAACTTGGCTCACGTTTAGCACCCCGGATGCTAACTTGTAGCCACCCGGAGCTACCCGGAGCTATCCGGCTTCAGCGCCGCTATACAGAGACACGAAAGCCTACGGGAATCGGAGAGGAGACGGACTCGCTAACACGAGGTGGTGTATCCCTGGACACAAAGAAAAAGATTTCCATCTGCCGCAGGGATGTCGAACTTTTGGACTAGCGTGTGACGTCATCCACTCCGCTACAAGCACCCCTAGGGCATTATGTTAATCTGTTAATAAACAACAGGGTAGACTGCTGGAAGTGTGAATTTCCCTACGGGGATGAATAAAGTATCTATCTATCTATCTATCTATCCATCTATCTATTCAATGTTTGACTTCTATCTCATATAAGTTTTCAATTTTTGGAATTTCTTTGTAAAAATGCAGAATTTTCACATGAAATATTTTTAATACAATTGTAGGGATTTTTCTAGCTTTCATTTTGAAAATCATTAGGATTGAAACGAATTATTCTTTTCTGCAGTAAGTGAACGAATTTGCCTCTAGGTGTTGCTTGTGATTCACCGTGAATCTTTTTTATTTCTCTGAAGGATGCTGGAATTTCCCACTCTGATAAAAATTAAATTGTGATTACTCGAGTTCTTTTGAGTTCTGATATGATTTACTTATCCCAAGAAAATTGAATTAATGAACTAGGGCGATGGAAATGACACACAATTTATTAACACAGAGAATTAATGATAGGGGGGTGGGGGAGGTAGGGGAAGGCGCTGGAGATTATAGGTGTTTTCGACCGCTGAGAGTAGCATAAAATGAAAGTTTCCCACTATAATGCTAGTCGATTTGGAGAATTTCCCTTTTACAGGGAAAAAGGCCCATTCCCAAGAACCAGCAAACATGGTGTTAAATCTAAAACCGTCCTCTTAAAACTTACTTACTGTTTTGGAGAGATTTGGTCTCGTTCTCCAGTTGGTCGCAGCATATGGCCCACATGCTGAATTAGGCTGCAGTGCAGGCCCGCATGGCCATGCCGCTGTCATGCAAGGCAGTAGGAAAGAGGGCGAGCTATCGATCAGCTCCTCTATTTATATGGACCAGGGATGCTTGACCAGATCATGCCTCTATGAGCATGGTCTTAGCTATCTGATACTCGCAGTATTCGGGTGACGGACTTTTAAGTTGCTAAATTTGTTAAAAAGCCAAAGAAGTGAGAGTTTTGCGTAATGTTCTGCACTTGAGAATACCCTTCCAATCGACATAATTACGTACGGTGAGAACATTATTTTTATCAATACATAGCCTTGGATGTTTTGATTACATTCAAAACTTCATGTTATCAGATTTCATTTTGGTACATGCTGAATTGGTACGTTCGGGAACTGTCCAAAAGGGGACGCAGTCCTTCCATCCATTCCAAAGACCTGAGTTACTTGGAAGTCAATTTTGTGCTGGGCTTATTTGCTCTACACAAATACTATGTTTTACTTTGGTGAGTTTCTATCTATCTATCTATCTATCTATCTATCTATCTATCTATCTATCTATCTATCTATCTATCTATCTATCTATCTATCTATCTATCTATCTATCTATCTATCTATCTATCTATCTATTACTTTAACTGGATTACTTTCAATTACTTTTGGATTATTCCAATACCAAATATGCTAATAAAAGACAAAAGAAACTAAATATGAATAAAATTATGACTCACAACACGTGGTAAGCTTTGACTCCTGGATTTGATCTCCGGCAAAACTAACATAAAATGCGACAGAAACAAAATGAAAATAAATCCAAACAGCTTTCCAACATCATTTTTGCCGTTCCATGTGTTACTAAATTTTGTGCAGGCTTGTGGGAGTCTTTTATTAGCATATTTGGTATTGGAGTAATCCAAAAGTAATTGAAAGTAATCCAGTTAAAGTAACCCTAACCAACCCTGCTATCTATCTATCTACCTTGGTCATATCCCTCAAGAGGGGTGACCGACAGCAAGACAAACACATACAATAACAAAGAAAATAAAAGGGAAAAAATAGCAAAAAACACCCACAAAAAATTTTGGACCATGGCCAAACCAAATGCCCAAACACCCAATCAAAGTTAGGCACCTTGGCACCCGATTCGGACATGCTTCCATCCCTCCAAATGAAACGGGACACAAGAAAGCGGCCATGTCACTCGGGTCAGGGTGATACAACACACTTTTCTCTTCAAGAGCAGGGCCCGACAGCTTTCACTGGTTTACCCCTGCTGCATCATACGATTGCCCTGCCCATCCCTTAGAACGCGTCCAAACATCTCACTATCCTTTTACAACACCTCTCCACTCATTCCTATCACCAACAAGAGCTCTAGCTTCCACTATATTTAGACCTCTTTCCTGCAGTGCACTCATAACACCATCCATCCACGTCAATCGAGGCCTTCCTCTTCGTCTCCTTCCATTTGAGTTTCTAATTGATATTGTATTTTGCGATTCGCTCGATAACCCCAAATAAATCATTTAAGACCATGTGAATATTCAAGTTATCGAAAATGGAATTTGGCTATCAATTTTGCGCGGTTTTAAAACATCTGACTGGCAAAACTACATGGATTGTGATAACATTCTATTTAGCCTTTTTATTTAGATTGAGATGTTCATCAGGAATGTTTTTGTTTTGTCTGTTTTTTGATACTCAAATCTCCATGTAAATTTCCTGTCCTTACTTGAGCTCATCTAATTAACACGATTTGGGCTTTTGGTGCAAACCATGAGCATTACATGTTTGTCTCAATTACCAAGCAGTGAAATAAAAGAGAAAAAAACATGCCTTTTATTTGTATGATAGCACCATCTTGACCCTCTGACCCACAGTTTAAACATTTTTTCATCTTTAAAATGTTTTTTTTCATTGTGCCATACAATCTTGAGGTCACCACCATGTGCAAATGAGAATATTTTTTTCAAAAAGCCAACAGCACGCCCGCTAAGATGGGGTCAACCCCACTTATAGTATCCAACTGACAGTTGTGGAATTTGATGTGCTTTCTCGCTCTTGAGAGAGAACGATGAAAGGCGTCTCTATCTCCGCTGCATCAATGGATGCGCCCAGGGCCAAACTCGCCCGACACCTCCGCTGCTTCCTGTTTTTTGCGCCATGTCCTATTTACTCATTTAGCCATCTAACTGCTGGCATTTTATCTCACCAAGTGATATTAATCCTTATCTAAAAATATCTGGCGGAAGACTCACTCAATTTCTTGCTGACAAGTAGGAAGATGTGCCTTTCACATGGGCTGGCTCTGTTTATTGTGCCAATGCTTGATTTGGTGGCTGTTATTCGGCAGACAAATTTGCCATGTGATGATTATATAGATCCAAATGGCGGGTACCATAATGTAGGGCAAAGGTGAACAATGTGATTTCCATAAATTCGAGACAACAACCCCCTACTTTTTTTTTGCTACATTCTATCCAAACAGTGAAGCTTTAACTACGGTGATGCGAGCGGCCCTTTTCCACGCCTCCGGCGCTCTAAAAACAAAACGCGTCTGAAAATATCTGTGATGCCCTTCTAGAGGAGAAATTAATCAAAGTTTTTTTCTACCATCATTCATATAAGATATAAAAGGAGCAAAACAGCAGGTACTTTATTCAATATTTACTACGTATTCCCGATATTTCAAATCATTGACCATCAAGTCCTCAATTTATACATCCCAGTTACATAGCGGTGGAGGTTATTTATCCAAAACGCTTCTGTTCTCTTCCCGTATCATCGGAGTCATTGTCAGCTCGCCGGAGTTTCCTGTAATCCTCGAGGAATGATGACAAGTGGACGCAATTTGGTTCATTGCCATAGCAACCAACAATGACAACAGCACATAAAAACCACTGTGTTGCAATCTGGCACTATTCTCCACATTATGGTTGCCCTTAGCACTGTTGTCTGGAAGTATAGGGCTCAATTCTTATGCAGCAAGGCCATTTCCATGTACTTTTGGCATAGTAGTAAATATGAGCAAGCTTTTGTAATCGTTCCGGTAGTCTCTATCTTGATGGTATATGTTTTAAGAACACGGACGTAATCAGCTCAGAAACAGCTTCAGGTATGCAGGGGACAGCGCACTGTTGGCATTCTGCATCCAAAGGCATCAATGCCAAATTCCCCACATAGTTGGCGGCAGGTATAAGCCTGAAGCTTAAAATCTTTTGCGGGTTGTACGACAAAACTGAGTTCAGTTCTTAAATTTTTATACAGCCATACGCTTGAGACAGGGGGTCAGTGACCTGCGGCCCAGTAGCCACATCTGGCTCTTAAGCCGCTGTCGAAGTGGTCTCCTGGATCTTTTTCACAAATTTTTGAAAATGGAAAACTTTGAGGTGGAACCAAGTGTTGCCACACAAGCTGACTAGAGTTTGTCTGGAAAACACTCACAGCAAAGTTCAGGAAGTTAAAATCGATTGACAGCCATACGTCGGCAGAAGATCAGGAACATCAAGGGCAAGTAATGATCTCAGAGATTTTGCTTGCACTTAGGCGCCGCTTAGCCGTATTGCAGCCTTAGGTTTACTCCAGCCCGGCCCATCAAATCAAGTTAATAAGCCGGCGTCCGTCTGGTCCACGCTTTTATACCTGCGGGCCGGGTCGGGTCGGGGTGATTTTTTTTAGGCCCGATTTTATTTCTGAGGGACACTAACACACAGTTAGAAAAATGGTCTACATCTTTTAGTTACATTTTTGCTAAACTGTATTAAAGCTATATAAAAAAATGGATTATTGAAAAAAAAAACTACAGTTGATACTTGTCTCAAAAGGTCTTTTTTTAATGAGAGAATCTGGAAATTTGAAATCTGGTTTCTATGCTAATTCAAGATGAATAAGCCATCCATCCTCAGTAGGGTCGCAGGGGTGCTCGAGCCCATTCCAGCTATCTTAGGGCAGTGGCCAGGGGACACTCTGAACTGGTTGCCAGCCAGTCGTCAGGCACAATGAGACAGACAACCATCCACTGACTCATTCACACCTAGGGACAATTTGGACCGGCCAATTAACCTGACATGCATGTTTTTGGAATGTGGGAGGAAACCGGAGTGCCCGGAGGAAACCCATGCAAGCACGGGGAGAACATGCACACTCCACACAGGGAGGATCGATGTCATGACCTCAGAAGTGTGCCGTACACGCGCTAACCACTACGCCGCCGTGCTGCCCTGAATAAGCCATACATTGCTTCAACCTTCAAACTGGAGTGTTTGCAATCAGGAACTAAAATAAATTTTATAAAATTTATATTAAATGTTTGTAATTCCATTGAAAAATGTAATATAGAGCAAGTGAGTTATTTCTTCAAAATATATCTCACACATTTTTGGGAGGAGGGGTTATGTATCCTTAGTACTCTCTGAAATTGGTATCATGTGAGGAGTTAATAGACCCACACTTGTACTCATGTGAATAATTGGTATTGAACATGCCTGTGTGTGCCTAATCAATCTCATCTCATCTCATCTCATTAGCCTCAGTAGGGTCGTGAGGTTGCTGGAGCCCATCCCAGCAATCATTGGGCAGTGGGCAGGGGACACCCTGAACTGGTTGCCAGCCAATCGCAGGGCACACAGGGACAGACAATTCGGTCGCTCATTCACACCTAGGGACAATTTGGACCGGCCATTCCACCTGAAATGCATGTCTTTGGAATGTGGGAGGAAACCTGAGTGCCCGGAGGAAACCCACGCAAGCACGGGGAGAACATACAAACTCTGCACAGTAAGGCCGGTAGCTGGATTTGAACCCACGCAGGAGGTTCCCACGATCTCAGAACTGTGGCGCACACGCGCTAACCACTGCGACGCCGTGCTGCACCCCAATCAATCTATTAGTCCTAAATTTAACCCGATAGCACAGAAAGTGTGTATCCAAAGTGTTTGATGGCAAGTTGTTATAACGTGTGTTAGCTCTTTGGCCTTGGAGGTTTAGACAAAATGGTCACTTACTGAATAAAACTGTTCACGCTGTGGGTGTGTGACCTTGTGACTGCACTCCGGTGTGATGGCGATTACCTATCAGTAGCTGATGTACACATACCCACACACAAACACAAATGTCACCAACCAGCAATAGACAGTACCACTTGTGCAAAACACTGTTGCTTGCTGGAAGCGTATTGCTTTTTAGTACGAACGGAAAAACCTACTCAGGTGGCCTCACGTCGAAGATTGTTCATTAAGGGATTAGGAGAGCCCAAAAGTCCGATATTGAGACTGTTTGTGAGTCCTTAAGAACAGATTTTTTAGGCTATTTTGTTGCTTGGTAGCCATTGATGCCAAGTGACATACTACAACACACAGAGACACACTTAAAGTCTCAAAACACGAAATACCATCACTCTGAACCCTACAACACAGTAGGAGGCTTTTTTTCAGCTTATTCCTGAAATAAAAATGATAATTTTGATCAAACACTTCATTGATTTCTCACCGGTAATGGAAAAAAAACAAGCTCTCTGACCCACACAAATATTCATCTCTCATGACTGAGTTCTATTTCCGTCTTCCTGATGTGCTGCTTCGTATCGCTGCATGTGTGACTTTGTTGATGAGATGTGCAAATCATGTTTATTCAAGTGTAACACCGTCGTGCATGAACACAAGGTCCACAATCAAAAAGGGATTCACGGCAAAAATAGCAGAATTCCAAGTAAGAATTGTGTGTGTGTGTTTTTGTAACTTGAAAAATACAATTTGATAAAAGTATTCTGATTTTAATATTGTAAGCCTGCAAAGGATATTTCATCGGATTCCAGTTTGTTGTTTTGACTATTAATGCCCGCTGTTGTTTGTTGTTTTGACTTTTATTACATCATTGTCACTGTTATGTTGCTGTTCTTTGATATCCTCACCTTTTAGGGGGGATCTGCTTTTGTAACTTAGTGTCATGGTTGCCATGGATGGCGCCCAATTGGTCCCCGCCGTGTGGGGCCAGGTTCTGTCACGGTTGCCACGGCGCCCAATTGGCCCTGCCCACTGACACCAGCTGAAACGCGGTCTTGCGAGTTGCCTGGTGTCAGAGCATCTGCAAAACTTCTGCTAGACTCTGTGTGATATGCCAAGTCCTGTGAATCTCCGTTTTTGTCTGTGTTTGGATCCTGTTTTATTTTTAGCCCGATCTGTTTAATTTCAATCTACTTCCGCGACCATTGATCCCCGGATCGAGTGTCAGCGCATTCCTCTTTTCCCCAATAAATTGTGAGTAACGTTACGCGATTGGGTTCTGATTCCTGTTTCCTGTCCTGGTTCGTGACAGAACGCTCTGACCAAAAAATGAACCCAGCGAACGCTCACACAAGCCCGGATTGGGGGGAGCTACGCTCTGCAGCAGTTGGACCGGACAGAGGGCCCCGTCTGGCGATTGTACAGTGACGTCACCGCCCTTCAACTGCTGGTCGAGCTGTCGGCAAAGGCCCCGCCTCCCATTTGGCTTCTCTCCCAATCCTTCTTGCAAGTTTAAAAGCAGTTGATGTCTTCTTTAACTTGAGTGTCACTTAAAGTTTCACCTTTTTACAAGTGTATGTCAAAATTATGTACCCCAACAAAGTTAGCAGAACTGGTTCTGTAAAGTAATTTTGTTTGCTAAACTGGTGCTAGGAATTATGATTTAGATCAGTGGTTCCCAAAGGAAGCGGTTTAAAGATCTGAGCTGGCGGTGAAGAAAAAGGGGGCTGTAGGGGGGCGGTAGGGGGGGGCGGTAGGGGGGCGGCAGTCCAAACTCGAAGTCAGAAGTTCAAACGTTTATTTGACGATTTGTACACATCACGTGCAGCAGGACGAGTCAGCGGATGACGCATCAGGGTTTGGTTACCGCACGCCGCTCTGGCCCAGTCAAATTGCAGCATACCAAATATAATGAAAGAATTGATTTTTTTCCATATATGTCTTTGGGGCAGGGGGTGCACTTTGAATGCACTGGGGAGCCAAGGGGGCGCCAGCCTGCAAAAGTTTGGGAACAATTGATTTGAATTATACGACTACACTTGTAATAAGACTTACGTTTCAAATGGTCTCACTATTGCAATCCCTCATTTATAGTGGCTACTGCGGACCAAAACCCCCGCAATATGCAAAAATCCACAAAGTTAGCCCCCTTGCTCCATTTTGAACATGCGCTCTACTGGCACCTGCTTGCTGCAATAGGCGACCTGAGAGAATGGATAGTAGCCGAGTGAGTGTTATTCATTTCAAAGAGAAAAAAAAAGTGAAAAAAGTGCCTCCACTTATGATTTGCTCTCTCAGCCCCAGCTTTTAGTCAACTGGGGATAATAGAATAGAATTTACTTTTGTCATTTTCATTCTTTGTAACAATGCACACAGAGCGAAATTTCGATATACCTGACCCGTACAGTTAACTGTAGCGAGCCGCTGCAGCCGCAGCCAAACAGGGTGCCGCCATTTTAGACCTAACTGCTGTGTTCGGAGTCATTAGGGGACCAAACCCCCCAATTCCAACCCTTAATGCCAAGCAGGGAGGCAATGAGTACCAATGTTGTAAGTCTTAGGTATGATTCGACCGAGGCTTGAACCAGCGACCTCCCAGTCTCTGAGCGGGCGCCCGACCATCTAGGCTACCGAGCTAGTATAATACATCATCGCGAAGACAGTGCAGTTCATTTTAGTTATTCTGCAACATCTATTCATTCATTTTGCAAGTGGAAACTTCTTACATATAAATATAACAAGTATGTCACCCCAACAGGCAGGATACAAAGACCCTCTAATGTTCCAGACTTAACTCTCTATAGGTGAACCACATGCACTCTACAACACCTGACATGTGTCAAAATAACAAAGATTCTGGGGGCCAATACTTTTGCTAGGCAATGTAAAAGCAAACCAATTTGGCGGTTGACCAGTTCCACTAGCCAGACACTTGCTTCAAATTGTGCCCGGGCCTATAACCTATGAAAATTCTTCCAGGATTTCTGCTTGCCTGCATTTTTCCTTGATTGGTCTTTTGAAGATCACTCTTCTTTCTTTTCCGCTTGCTCATACTTCGGTGGAATTTCGATGCGAGACCTTTTGCCTTTGTAGAGAATTAAACATGCTGTATCCCGACCTTTTTTGTCTGCGACGACTTTCATTCTGCCGGCATGCAATGCACATCCTTGAAAGTGCTCCCTTTTCTCAGTGGAAAAAAAAAAACCCACATTGACCATCAGTCGGCATCTCAGATTCACCACTTCCTTCCACTTTCGGGTCACGGCAATACTTTTTTAATATTTTGACGATTGTTCTCCATCTGTGACCTTGTGGGAGAAGCACAGCAAATGATTACCTACAGAATCTGCATTCTTGTTTGCTGGTTCTGACTTTTGTTTGATTCTCTCCAATGGTACTTTTGGTGCCTTGGAGTGATTGATTGCAACACTTGATACTTTTTCAGCTTGTTGACTGCAATGTGTGATGCAGATTAATTTTCAATTTGTATCCCCTCCACACTAGCCAGTGATTATTATGGAAGTCCCTTTTTTCAAATACCGAATCCAACCTTAAGGCCCGGTCACACAGCCTTTCACGGACGTATCGAGGCTGAATCACGGCCAGAAATTTCTGCCCGTGAAGCAGACGCTGTTGGACGCTTTGAGATCGCGATACAGACGAGATACAGCCGTGCTTTACATGCGGTAAGAAATTCACACGCGGATGGCCGCGCGAAAAAGTTTTGCGCTGCTCAAAACTTTAGACCACAGGTAACCGCGGGCGGCACACGTGGTACACACAAGGTAAAGACGCGGTAAGAACGTGCTAGGACGTGCTACGGCTGCGGCCAAGACGTGGTTACACGCGGGTAGGACGCGAAATTTTAGCGAGTAATCGCGGGTGGAGCACGGTCATAGGACATTCGTTCTGCGCCTGTATCGCGGTGTTATCACGTGTAAGCACGGTCAAACGTGATGCAGCCGCGGTTACCCGCGATAAGGACGCGGAACAGTCGCCGGCGTCTGTTTCGCGGGCATACCACGGGTAAACAGTGGGTTTAGCCAATTTTGCACATTTTCGACCGCGTCTGCTTCACGGGCAGAAACTTCTGGCTGTGATTCAGCCTCGATACGCCCGTGAAAGGCTGTGTGACCGGGCTTTAAGGTCCGAAAAACTTCCCTGTTTTCCCTGTATGTAAGGACGAAATAAATTAATTGCATTGGTTTGTTTGTATTTTTATAATCGTATTTAAAGTTGGACTTAAAGGAACTTGAGGGAAACAAAGCCACCGATACTTAAAATGTATTCTAACGTACTCACCATACTTTTAACCCTGCAAAATACAGTGTGCTTTTTCTACCTGATCAGCAACCCCCAATTTTTTTTAACTTTGGTGGGCAGTCAGGCAGTCATATCTAAATTGCGTGATTTTAATTTTCGGCCTAAATAAACTGTCCTCCACCCGAGTCCTCACCAATAAAATAGAAAATTTGTATGATGCGGCAGGGGTAAACCAGTGAAAGCTGTCGTGCCCTGCTGTTGAACAAAAGAGTGTGTTGTGCCACCCTTACATGGCCTGAAGCGACATGGCCGCTTTCTTGTGTCCCGTTTCATCTGGAGGGACGAAAGCATGACCAACTTAGGTGCCGAGGTGCCTAACTTGTTTGGGTGTTCGGGCATTTGGGTTGGCCATGGTCCAAAAAATGTTGTGTGTGTTTTTTTCTATTTTTCCCTTTTATTTTCTTTGTTATTGTATGTGTTTGTCTTGGTGTCGGTCACCCCTTTTGAGGGATATGACTAAGGTAGATAGCTAGATAGCTAAATAGATAGCTAGATAGATAGAGAGATAAAAGTAAAGTAATGCAGCTTGAAACGATGATTACTGTGATGCAACATGTTTCAATGCAACCACGCCACGATGTGCGGCATATTGAGTGATGTACGGTTTTTGTATTATTGTTAAGGTTTTAGATGTATGCAGTCATACACAGACGCTCTGACTTATTTGTATTGTTTATTGAATGCAGGTACGTGGGAAGGCTATATGTTCATTGTTATTATTAAGGTTTCACTATCAATGTGCTCGCATGTTGTTTGCTTGGCATACCTTCAGCTATATCGCCTCGTGCTGAAGATGTATGCAGTCATGCACAGACGCCCTGACTAACTTGTGTTGTTTATTGAATGCAGGCAATAAACCGAGTGACTGTGAACCCTTGTGTCGCGCATGATTGAGGGTCGTTACACAAGTCCAGGGGCAGTTGCTGATTACAGGACTTGAATGGTGTGACTTTGTTATCTTTGCCAATGAAGACATTCTTGTGCAGCGCATTCACAGAGACCATGCTGTGTTGCATTGTATGAAACAAAAAGTTGATTTGTCTTTCTTGTACACATTTATGTCAAAATACCTTTCAATGTGCAAATTAGTTGACATGGAACAAATTTCAATGCAATAGTTATTAGGAGTCAAATGTCTATACACATCTTGTGGGCATTAGCTATCAGGTCCGAGCTTTGAAATCGTTCTAAGGTCTTGGGAACCTCCTGTGTGGGTTCAAATCCAGCAACCGGACTTCCTGTGCGGAGTTTGTATGTTCTCCCCGTGCTTGCGTGGGTTTCCTCCGGGCACTCGGGTTTCCTCCCACATTCCAAAGACATGCATTTCAGGTGGATTGGCCGGTCCAAATTGTCCCGAGGTGTGAATGAGCGAGTGAGTTGTCTGTCCCTGTGTGCCCTGCGATTGGCTGGCAACCAGTTCAGGGTGTCCCCTGCCCACTGCCCGATGATTGCTGGGATGGGCTCCAGCACCCCCGCGACCCTACTGAGGATAAGCGGTGCAGCTAATGAGATGAGATAAGACCTATCTACTCTATCCAGTGCTTGTTAATAAATATTCCTTCTAGTACTTTCCTTGACATCATCTCATTAATATTCTACCACATGCATAATAACAATTAACACTTAGTCTATGGGTGCTGTTTAGTCAGAGGTGGAGGAAAAATATACGAATTATTCTGACAAAAAATTAAGCGGCAGGCTGTGATGGGGGATTTTTTTGTCACAGACAGATGTGTGCGTGTACAGCGGCAAAACGAAGACGCGTGCACACAGATGGTTGTTTTTTGGTCCCGGTTCCTGCCCAGTCCTCCATATGCATGAGGCACAGGCAATGCGTGTGGTGGCGCCCTGTCAGACGGGGTTGAGCGGGCAAGGACGCTTTGCAGTGTGCCTTAAAGTGTGTGTATTTTGTGCGTAATACGTGTGTGTCTATGTGCAAGCCTCTAGAACTCAACAATATACCTGTCAGGCTGAGAGACAGAGTCACGTACAAATACATACACGGCGCACGCGCTCTGCATGTTGAAACACACAGACGTGAATATTTTAACATCTACTCATCTGGTGTGTGTGATTCTCTATTGTGAATACAGAGACCCCTCGCCACTCTGCGCTTTGGTTATTGCTGGTTCACTGCTTTGCAGATTTAGAATTGAATTGTCTTTATTGTCTATAATAGCAGCGTATCGTGACTTTTGTTCTGCAGCAGACAGCGCACAGCAAATGCACAGGGGCAGGTCTCACAGTGCTGTTGGCACCATGTATTTTTTGTCAAATGCTGTGCAATTTTTATGCCGGATGTAATGGGTTGCACACCTTCCAAAATGGTCAGTTTTTGACTCATCAGTCCACAGAATGTTTCTCCTGTAATAATTAAGATGCCTTTTGGCAAATGTGAGACAACTCTGTTCTTTTGTGACAGCAGCGGTTTTCGCCACTTTCATCAAGCTATTTGACAAAAAGAACATGATGACAACAGTAAAACATGTTGGTGGCAGTGTGGTGGTCTGGGGTCTCGATGCCTCAGGACCAGGACAACTTACTTTGGTTGATAGAATGACAATAATCCTGAAGTAAAACGTCCAGCCATGAGTTTGGGTCAAGCACTCCTGGATCATGCAACAGGACAACAATCTAAAGCACACCGGCAAGTCTACCTCTGAAGGGCTCAAAAAACGAAATAAAGGTTCTGGAGTGGCCAAGCCAATGTCCTGATTTAAGTCTAATTTAGATTCATTGGTGTGACCCTTGTAAGCAGTTCATGCTAGAAAACACTTCAATACAGTGGGACCTCGATTATCGCGGTTAAAGGGGACCAAAACCACCCGCGATAAGTGAAAATTCGCAAAGAAGCGGCGCACCTTCAAAAAAAAAACCTTTTTTTTTAAGACTCGGTCAATGGGGAACAAAACCACCCGCAAAAAGTGAAAATTTGCGGAGTAGCGACGACCCTTCAAAAAGGGTCGTGTCTTATCTAGCCGATGTTAGATTGTTTCGTTAAAAAGTATCTGCTACATGAGATGATTTTTCAATATCCAAATTGATTATCTTTTTAGTGCGGTGATTTTGTTTACGTGAGAGTGTATTTTACTTTATGTGTTTCTTTTTTTAGTAAAATTAGGTAATTATTGCTTGAAACATGTTTTTCTTATTTGTTGGCCCAGCCCTTCACAGGGTTCATGTTTTTACAAACGTGCCCTTTTTTTCTAAAGAAAGATGTGGGTTTTCTTTTGATATGCCCCATGCCTATATAGCTACAGAACTAAATTTTACTGTAGGCCATAAAAAATGAGTCAAAATGGAAAAAAATGTCTGGCACCGCTTATTCTTAATTGAGAGAAATGTCTGGTATTAAATGAGTTAAAGCTACGTCGATTACAATAGACACAAAATTAAGCCAGCTTTTGTGGTATTTTCGGGCGCGATACGCACGACACCGACACAGTTACGGGGGTCCCGCGCACGTCTGCCGCCTTTCGCCCCCTGCACGCGGACGGCCGCCTGTCGTCGTGCCGCGCTACTGGGGTCGTCGGATGAGCGGGCTCCCCCCAGTTACAGGGGTAGCTCGATCACGCCCGCTGCCTTTTCTCGCGTTGCGCCGTGTGAGGCCGCGTCCGCCAAACTCGCTCTGTCGCGCGGCCCGGGAGTGACCCCCGCCACCTATGTGTTCTGTGTTTTTATCTGTATATCTAAAGTTGTTATGTGGCAACAGTCGTGTAGTCTTTCTCAGTCGGTAAGGATATCATCTCGAGGTCAGTTTGATCCTTGTGGGCTTTTATTCACTAGCTATTCACTAGCTATTATTAGCGATAACCGAGGCCTTACGGTATTTCCACCCAGTAAAATTGTCTCTGCATCTGTTTATCAGTGCTGCACTTTAATGTTCACATAACACCACATCTTTTTTTAATAATGCTAAGATTTGTTTAAAAGAGACATATGTATTTTTAAAGAAATCACAGTAAATATTTAAAATTAGTGCAAGGATGGCAATGTTTTTCAAGACACACTCATAACGTTTGAGTCTGCGTGATGACGCCGTTATTAGGTGATGCTGTATTTAAGACGGATTCTTTATCCGGTGAACGATGTGCAGAAAAGTGAAGAAAATGTTTGTTAAAGACCTCCACATTTGTGGGATGAAAACAATTTAGAGCGGGCAGTCTCAGACGGAATTTAATCGGGGCCCTCCGGTATTAGGGTTGCTGGTGAAGTTGGGTGGTATGGCATCATACATTCCACTATTCTCACATTTTTTCCAGACAAAAAAGATCTAAAGATAAGAACAATGACTGTATTAAGGAGAACAAAAAATAAAGCAATCCGTAGTAAGTGAATAATAATAATACTAATAATAATAATAAAATTTATGAAATTAAACAAGATACAAGATACTAAACCTAAGCCTAACCCTCTGAATAGTCAAAAGTCCATGTCCCTCTTCTCTCAATTTCTCTCTCTTTTCTCTCACCTTCTGTCTGTCTTTATCTGTCCTCTTTTTCCCCAGCTTCTGTGTCTCACTCTCTCCCTCTTTTACTGTGTCTATCTCTTTCTCTGTCCCTCCCTGTCTTTGTCTCTCCCTCTCTCTCTCGACCTCTATCCCTCTCTCCTTCTCTCTGTCACTCCCTCTCTACATGTTTCTGTCTGTCTTTGTCTCGCCTCTGTCCCCCACTGTGTCTGTCTCTCTGTCCTTGTCACTCTCTGTGTCTCTCTGTCTCTCTCCCTCTCTATCCGTGTCTGTCTATTTTGTCTCTCCCTGTCTGTCACTCCCTCTCTTTCTCTGTCTGTCTCTTTCTCTGTCTCCTTGTCTCTTTATCTCTCTTTTTCTCTCGCTGTCTCAGTGTTCTCGTTTGCCCGCGTCCCTGCGTCCTAGACGCATCATTTTTGCTGGGGACTCATAGTCTCAAATCAACGTGCGTCCCCGGGACGCAACTTTTTTGACACAAAATTGTCATTATTACCCGATTACATTCTTTTTAAACAAAGATTTACCGCACTCCAAACTTTTCGTCAGGCAGATCTGGCAGATGTTGTTTTGGTCTCGCGGTTCGAGTTTACGTATGCACGCCGATCTCGAGTTGTGTGGTGAAAAGTCCGTCTCTTTTTAGAGAGCCGGCTTTTTCGGCTCAACTCATTCAAGAGAGCTGGCTCTCAAACGGCTCACTTGCTTTGATGCATTATATTACGAATTCTTATGTTGTATAAAGAAGTTAACAAGTATAAAAGGAGAAAATGAATAAAAGACAGGTTTGTGGTTATCCCTTTAATCGATATATTACCAACAATAATTTGATGCAGAAAATGAATTCATAATTTGATGATTAAAACTGAATGAATATATAGATTTTTATTATATATTTGTCACCGATTTACAATTTCAACCTCGATAACACTAAATTTTGGGGACCCATAGATCTACATAGCAAATACCGTAAATTCCAGACTATAGAGCGCACCTGATTATAAGCCGCACCCACCACATTTTAAGAGGAAAACCAATTTTGTACATATACAAGCCGCACCTGTATATAAGCCGCATGCGCCCACATTTAAACATGTAACACAAACACAAAACTAACCCAAACCCGACTTCGAGTCCCGCGATTGAAACTAAATGTCCTTCATTAAAGTCCACAGTCCAACAATCACAGCCGTCAAAATGAACGGAAAATGATACCGGTACTTAAGGTTTGAGTCCAGGTCCCGTTGAAAGTAATCCAAAGGTAAGGGTGGGAAAAATATATCAGATGAACACATTTACTCACGCAAATCCTTTTTCTTTAACCAACTTTTTACCCCCTCTCCTTTCCTTGTCTGTCCCTCACCTTTAGCGGTCTCCACTTAAACTCGGCACCCCGCGTTTGTTCCGCCCCTCATTTTTCGTTCATCCGTGCAAAACATATCAGAATAAGTGTCTAAAATAAATACAAATACATTACAAAAATATACAGTTGCAAATACATATTATACATGGGTTACACATATTTACAAAGAAAGACGGTACACCGAGAGAGTTTTCAAAGCTTTAGTAATAATAATATAGCTTTGACAGGGCAGTTAATGGTAGCAACACTCGAGCGCCGCTAGCGGCCGTTAGAAAAATTACATAAATTGGCCGCATCACCTAATAAGCCGCAGGGTTGAAAGTTAGGGAAAAAAGTAGGGGCTTATAGTCCGGAATTTACCGTAGGCATCGTAGTCAGAAAAACTGTTAAATATTAACACCCCAAATTTGGCAAAACTGATGATACTCATCGTAAACTTGCTCAAGTCTGTCAACAAAGTTCCAAATGGTTTTTTTAGATCTAAATCTGCCAAGTAACAGATGTTGAAAACATTTTCTTTTTTTGCCTCTTGCAAGAAAACATTAATTGGACTCACGTGATCGTCACAGCCAATTGATTTGGTTTGCTGTGCAGACTGTCACACGGTGGGTAGCGAGCATCTGTTGTCAGCCCACGCAAGTCTAGAGGAGCGGCGCATCGACAGGTTGAACCTGAGCGGCGTTGATGCCATCCAAACTTTTTCTAAACATCTGTGCTGTTATTTACCTTGTTGTACTTTAGCACCCGCTGTTAACAACTTTTGTTTGACGAGACTTGAGATTTGCGAGCGCGGTAGTGATTGAATATTCAATACAAGGAATATGTTTGGGCACAAATTAGGGACGCATTTTTATTTCAACATCTTGGTATTATTGTCTTCTGCTAGAGTTTTGTGTGCACTGGTACGTGCAAAGAAATGAATGCATTGAACAATGCTCACCGAAATCAGTTTTATAAAGTTTAGTGAGTTTAAATTTAGATTGATGTAAGGTGAATGCTTATTTCAGACAGCGTATAGGTCACAGGTGTCAAACTCATGGCCCACGGGCAGTGTTTCCTCTAAGCTGCGCACGTGCGCAATTGCGCACTGCTTGCACATTCTCAGCGCACAAGAAAATCTAGCCAGCGCTCAAAAATAAGGGCTCAAAATTACTAATTAAGAAGCGACTCAAGTCAAAGTTACAGTGCATGAAGGTAAAAGTACACGGGTTCCCCTGCCGTTGTGTACTAAATGCGATATTTTGAAGTCGAGTCGAAGGAGAACGAAGTTGAGTAAAGTTAGTAGAGTTTGTCGGGGTACCGGCTTCTTCGGCTCGGCTCACTAAAAGGAACCGGCTCTTTCGGGTCCTAAACGGCTCTTTGGGTTGTTTTTGCATCTTTAATCCCATATATTATGTAAAATTATGCACAAAATGACTTAAAGGAAAAATAAAGAAAAAAGCCAGAACAAAAGAAAAAAAAGAAATGTAGGAAAAAAATAAATAGAGAACAAAAAGAAAAAAGTAACAGCTCGGAAAAAATAAACACAATAAGATTTTTTTTTAAAGGAATTTTAAAAAAAGGTAGAAAAAAAAACACGGAAAAAAAGAAGAAAAAGTTTGTGTTGCATTCAAATAATTTCTAATTATATCAAGTGAATCTTGTTGCCAACATTGTACTTCCACTAAAAAATGTGATAAAGTACAGTTCTGTATCTTACAACCGACTAAATAAGCCCCCAAAAATGTTAACATCACGCGACAAAATATATCAGGAAATAAAAAGAAATGGATATCTTGTGAAAGAATTGTAAGAACAAACGACGTTTGTAGGCCGTACAACCTTTGCAATGGTACATGAGTCAATTCATTCAAAAGAGAAAAATGATTTTGCATTGCCGAAAACTCAGCAAAATGTAACTTGATGTCAAGTTTTGGACATGTTTGATAATTAATTATCTTGCCCCACTTGGGATTATGGTTGCTCACTGTTGTTTCAAGCGCTGCTCACCGACTTTGTGTGAATGCTCAGACCCGTGGAAAATTAGAGGGAACATTGCCCGTGGGCCACATCCGGCCCGGCGTACAATTATATCCGGCCCGTGAAATCCTTTTATATACATCTACTATAATGGCCCAGGTCTATGAAACCCTGATAACTTTCAAACTATACTTGGATACTAAAAACCACAATGGCCGAGAAAAATTATGTTATCTGACATTACCGGTAAACCCGTGTGTCTTATTTGTGGAGATTTTGTTGCCGTAATTAAGGAATTTTATGTAAAACGGCACTCCAAGACAAAACTTCAGAGTAAGCTGAAAAACCTTGAATCCAGAGAAAGGATACAGAAAGTTGAAGAGTTAAAGAAGAATGTGAAGATATTTTTCACTAAAGCAAAATTCCAAAGTGAAAAGCACAAATTTCATTTACATTTTCAGTTTTTTCATACTTTCATTTTTATAGTTTTGACATGAGATATTTATATGGAGAGCAACCATTTTTGATTCATTTAATGTTTAAGTTTGTTTATTCTCGAATAATATTCCTGACTTCATATTTATTCATGTTTTTTAGTGTATTCAATAAATATTTATCCTGTTCGGCCCGCGACCAAAGGTGTGGTTTGAGTTCTGGCCCTCTGTATAATTGAGTTTGACACCCCTGCTCTGGGTGGTAAAACATTGAACTAAGCTTCTTCTTTGACCTGTCTACTGTGTGGAGTCCATTTTTTTTTATTCATGAATCTCTTCCCAGACCCGGTGTTCCCATCCCAACCAACCTGGCGAGATCTGCAAAATCTGGTTCGAAGGTAGAATAAATAGGCATTAAAAAGGTCGTTATGAGTTGATTAAAATGACACCAAATTCGATCATCCGTAGATCCAAGCAATTCCTCTTTATTTTGTTAGCGTAACGCTACATTTATCTATCTTTCACTTTGTCACCTATTAAATCCCAAGTGTGGCGTTTATTCAAATCCCGTCTGTGAGAATGGTATTAAACTAATTTAATTTACTATCTTAATGTTTAATGTCTTGGGTAAAATATCATGAACCTCTAAAATGGTACAAAACAATTATCTTAAAATGTTCTAGTAGCCAATAGTCAGATAATAAGGTTTGATAAATCAAATAGTATTTTTGGTTTATCATCAAAACAGATTATTTTTCAGAGAATTAACATGTACTGCAAGTCCCACAGTGCTTTGGGGCAGAAAAAAAACCTAATCATGATAAGGTTGCAAAAATTGATGAATGGAATCAGCTAATTTGTTGAAACTTAAAGTCACTGCCACGGACGTACGTACAATAATTTTAAAACATTTTACTCTAATGAATGGAGTGTGAATTTAATCATGTCTGGTAATTTATACGTTTTTTGATAATTTCGAATAGTGTATGCTGTATCACCACTTCTAAACTGTTTTTTTAAAGACGTTTTTGTTAGACCTATCTCGTTTTGCCAAACCTGATAAATCAGTCGACTAAAATTTGTATACATGTATAAATAATCGGAAAGTGAAAAGAGAAACAAAAACATTGCCAATCCTATGGTTGGACTGAGACTTAATTCAGATTATTGTGTGTATTTATATTGTTTTACATAATCAGAATACTGACAATATTCCGTTTACAATCATATTATCGCCTGCATATGAAACGACCCAATGTTTAGGTACCGTATTTTCCGCACTATAAGGCGCACCGGGTTATAGGGCGCACCCCCAAAAAATAGTTTTTGGTCCTATATTTTCCATACCTAAGGCGCACCGGATCATAAGGCGCTACAATGGGAACGTCGACAAAACAGTCAAATAGTTGAGTCAAACGTATTACCCTCTTAACATTCCGAAAGCTTGCAAAGAAGCAAATACGTGTCTCAGACATGTACGGAAACAGTGTCTGTACGATGTCACCAATCACTCAAATGCATCGTTCCAAATATCATTCGGAATGGAAAAGTCTTGGGATTCAAGAAATGCCAAACATTTCTTAGTTTCCATTTTATTTTTTGCTGGCAACTGTGTGGACAGCAAAGTAAGAATTTTATTGTGCAGGGAAACGGGGTTCTTTACTGTGCATATGACAATAAACACTTTGAATTGAATTTGGTTTTAAAATAGACTCATCACAGAAACATCAAGATCGTTCTAAAACAAGATACCGGGAAAATATAAATCCGCATAGCTCACCTAAGTTCTCTTGCAGCCTTCACGTTCATTAATGATACGTAATCATGGTCTTCTTACAACCGTGAGTGTAGTAAATCCAGGAGAGTAAAATATTTACAAATACAGAATAGTAAAAAAATGTTTTCTCTATGCCGTAGTGCAACTCAACGTGTGATTCGCATTCATCTTTTTCGGCCAATTGCAGGCTTTGTTTCGCCCCTTTAGCCTATGCGAGCCTGTAAATGATAAAAAGGATCCGCCCCCTTTACCTCCGAATAACTTTATCCAATAGAGACTGATTCAAATGATGATTGACACATTGGTTAGGAAATAAAACGCCGGTATATAAATCCCAGCATACACCACTGACTACTTCGCCTTCGGGGGAAAATCTAGTCGGCGGTTGCTTGCCTTAGTTGCAAGACTTTGCGACTTAATATTGATCCATATATAAGACGCACTGTATTATGAGGCGCATGGTCAGCTTTTGAAAAAATAAAAGGCTTTTAGGTGCGCCTTATAGTGTGGAAAATACGGTACACAAAAAATGCAGGATTTCTGGAGTTTGAGTGCAGTAGACCACAGGTATCCAACTTAAAACATCATGGCTACAGTTGGTGGACTTTGTTGTACTCTGCATTTTATTTTTTTAGCAACTTTTAATATTATGAGGGTGGCACGGCAGCTGGGTGGCTAGCGCGCAACCCCACGGTGCAGAGGTTCAACGTTCAAGTCCAGCTACCGCAGCCTTCCTTGTGGGGTTTGCATGTTCTCCCCTTGCCTGCGTGGGTTTCCTCCAGGCACTCCAGTTTCCTCCCGCATTTCAAACACATGCATGTCAGGTTAATTGGCCGGTCCAAATTTTCTCTAGGTGTAAATGAGAAACTGAGTTGACTGTCTATGTGTGCCCTGCGACGGGCTGGCAACCAGTCCGGGGTGTTCCCTTCCCACTGCCCGAAAGTGGCTGGGATGGGCTCCAGCACCCCTGCAACCTGACTGAAGATAAGGGGTGCAGATAATGGATGGATGGATGAATATTATAATATAAATCAAAGACAAATTTGTAACTTGCCCTTAATTTTAAAACTAATCAATTCACAAGGTGGTTGTACATTTTTACGCATTCAGAGTCATTATGGCCCTCCTAGGGAAACCATAACAGCAAAGTGACCCCCGACGTAAATGAGGTTGACACCGCTGCTGTAGATTGCCTACCACCATCCATATCAGTAGTCCCTCGTTCCCCCCATAATGTTCCGTTGTGCGTCGTTACGTCCAAGATGACTTGCGGTTGTTTACTATGGATAACAATGGACGATTTAAAATCAACCCTCTGCGGCCTGTTAAAGAGTGCTGCCTTTGCAGAGCTCTCTTTCGGAATGAGCCCTACGGTCATGATCGCCGTGATCGATTTATCAAGGGATTATAGGTTAACTAATCACAAAATCAGTGTCCTAATGCGGTTGACACAAAAATGCTGTCTTAGTGGATAAAAGGTAGGTAATTAGCTTTCCTTGCTTGTCATTAATCTTGCTTTTTTTCTTGCTTTTCGGGCTCCAGGTTAGTTACCTGAATCAGTCCAGTTCATGTATTCTTTTTTTGGGTCGCAGTATTATATTTTAATTCATCTAAATGGTAAATGGTCTGCATTTATATAGCGCTTTTCAAGTCAATGAAGACCTCCCAAAGCGCTTTACAATGTGCTTCACACTTATCCATTCACACACACACTCACACACCAAAAGCAGACATGCAGCCATGCAAGGCGCCGACCTGCTTATTGGGGGCATTTGGCATTCAGTGTCTTGCCCAAGGACACTTCAACATAGCCGGTAATCAAACGTGCGATCTCTTGATCCCAAGACGAGCGATCTACCTCCTGAGCTAATGCCGCCCACAAATCCGACTCAGTTGCAATTTTGCAATTAAATACAGTAATCACTTGTACAGGTCGACCAATTATCGGGCGGGTCTAATATCGGGCGGGTTAATCATTGGCACCGGTATTTGGGAATTTGACGGATATCTGTATCTGCATTTTTATGCCATGAGCCAATTATTTAGGGTCGGATACAACTGACTCTCTCCACCTCTCTCTCTCTCTCTCTCTCTCTCTCTCTCTCTCTCTCTCTCTCTCTCTTCTCTCTCTCTTTCTCTCTCTCTCTCTCTCTCTCTCTCTCTCTCTCGCTCTCCCTGCCTTCTGTCTCACACAGTACCCAACCTGCACCTTTTGATTGGGTTAGCTACCAGCGGTGGAACTTATGAAGTAGCAGGAATATTCTGAGAACATAGTAATTAAAAGACTCCTGAGTCCTGTCAAGCCCGATGATAATATTGAGATTTGAAAAAGTCTGTGGTAGCAAATCATGATTAAGAGATAGAATAAAAAGTGTACTTAATTGTTTTTTTGGGAAGCACGTTCAGGTGGAGACTGATACGTTGTCTCATATCAGATTCAGATTCAGATTCAGATTTACTTTATTGTCATTCGTGTACACGTGTATACAGAACGAAATGTCGATACATCTGACCCGCACAGTTTCCTTGAGCGTCAGCCGGGATATATAAGTTTAACCATGTCTTCGGCAGAATTTTAGCGCAGCAGTTCGTCATCTCGCGGTTCGATGTTAGTTCCAGTTGTAAATGGTCCAGTTTATTGTCCAGAGATCGAACGTTGGAGAGGAAAATGGATGGGAGAGGCGTTTTGAAGGGTTTAGCCTTTAGCCTAGCGGTTAGCCCGGCCCGACAACCTCGCTTCCTCCTCCGGTCACACCGCTCTCTTGCCACTCTGCTTCGCTGCTTTGTAGGCCGCCGGGTCTTGTTGACGTAGCAGTCCGTGGCTAAATAAACACTCCCGAGTGGTCGTAGCACAGAGCGCTTGATTTCTGGATGATCGCATATCCAGCAAAAAAACTGCGATCGTATATTAATCTGCAGTTTGAGTGGACTTTGTGCGCAATTAAAACTGAGTCGAAGACTGGGTTTTATGACCGAAGTGTAAAAAACTGTAGCGAGCCATCTTTGATTGATTGATTATCATAACATTAGTTCCGCAATCAAGCATGTGAGTGTGTGTGATTGAGAGGGAGCATAAAAAGCACGCTAGAGTGGAAGGCTGAGTGATTAGCTGAGCACACACAGAAACAGGACATCACCACAGGTGGCGATGCCATGGTGTTGTTACTGTGACCCGGTGATGCCAATGCTGGCACCTGGGTATTGTTGCCAGCTAAAGCAGGTTACCGTGGGTCTTGTCTGTTGGCCCTCTGGCCCTCTTCGTCCTGTCGGCAGGGTAATCGATCTTGGTGCTGTGTACTCCAGTGCTTCTCGGTGGTGTGGGGCACAATCTTGGTTGCCAACTCCCTCGGAACTTCCATTGTGGGGAGAGCGCTTGGCTGGACTGCAGTACATCGTTATTTTGCTGAAGGTAGAACTGCAGCCAACACCACCAAATTCACAGCGGCAAGTATGTCGGCATTCACCACACAATACTGAACTTCAACTTACAATTCCCATCCGCAGTCACACTCTGGCGACGCCCAGTTCACGTCATCCAACCGCCTCATTTTCTACGCCTAGAGCTGTTACCATAACATTAGTTTGTCAATCTGGCTCTAAAACAAAAGTGTCCTCAATAATTATTTGGAGGTTTTTACTTCGCGAGTTTGACTAGACAGGACCTTTTTGAAATGCAACTCCCGCAAAAAAAAAAAAAAAATGATTACTGTATCGTACTTAGAGATGCTGAACATGTATTTTAATGGAGCTCATCAGATCATCATCAGAACACCACTAATGATCATTTTCCGTGTGTATGTAATCAATAAATACTATTCATTTACATAAATAAAATTAGCAGTGTTGAAAATAGATAGATGTCTATACTTATGAATTCATTTGCTCAACAATGCAGAACAAGGGTAGGCCTTATTAATCAACTTTAAGGCCTCCATTAGTCCCGTTTACTTGCAAGCAGGCAATATGCATCAGGTCGAAATGATTAAGGATTTATTTGTGCAGTTCTGTGAAATGAGTTGTAACGCTCGCTTTAGCATAAAGATTCTAAAGACTTTGGCTAGAGACTGTAAACAACAACAAGAACGCCAAAGTCAAACTCTCCTTTGATATTCAAGAGAATCATGTTATCATTTTTTAATCCTTTCATTTAACTCATTCTGTGCCAGACGTTTCTCTTGAATGGGAGGAGCCTGCCAATTTTTGCCATTTTTCAAAACACAATAAGACCAGTAATCGCAAAAAAAAACCATCGTGGCAAAGTATTAATGATGTATAATCAGAATATATAACAGAACACTTTAAAATTAAGTTTATTATATATCTACTTATAACATTCTTTGCATGTATATGACATCGCTGTTTTCCATCTGCCATCAGTGTGTACCTGTATTTACTCATTTCGATTCATGCAATGTTTGCGTTGCGTCGTCTGTTACAAGCCACTGAACTCCTCTTTCCGCGATGCTTTTAATGTACGTTTACGTTTTGTAGCGTCATCAATTTTGCTAGCTTCTTTTCAATCTTTCTTTTGGGGCTGACGCTTTGGCTTGTTTCCTAACCACCTATTAATTTTTCTTGTGTTCTCTGTGCGTCTACTTTGCAAAATGACATGCAAATCGCAACCTTATGACGCTCGGGAAAGTCCGGAAGTACAAGTTATTCGATGCAGGCTTCTGATTGGCTGCAGAGTATGCAAACTGCCAAACGAACCTTAATTCCGAAATTTCTAACCCGAACGAAGATTTTGAAATCGTAATAAAGCAAACGTTTGATTTGGAAAAAAAAAATGTTTTTTTCTTTTTTTTTTTCTAGAGAAAGTTGTCAACCATCCGGGCGAAGACATTTTGAAAAGTTGTGCGCCCGACGTAAAAGATGCATGCCCCGGCGTCCGGGCAGACTTTATTTCAGACACTGTTAAGACATATCAAAGGAAAGTGTCAACCCTCATCATTTTCCAGCTATTACCCTTGTTTAGTAGACAACAGTTAACCATTGCTAAGTTTCTTGAAAATATTTGTCTCCAAGATATCTTCAGAGAAACAATGTTCTAAGTGAAAGGATTCAATTCAAGCAGAAATTTCACTTTGGTGCTTTTTTAGCATTTGTGATACTTCCAGTATCTTAATGTTTTCCGAAACACAAGGGCACTTTGCTTGAAAAATAACATTTTACCGCAAGAACACTGAACTTACGAATGAACTATGCATAAACTATGCACAAACTTAGCTGTCCAGCGCCTGATTCTTCTGGGGAAGTGATCACAGGATTTTAGTCGCCCATGGCAATCACGTTCTGTCAGGCGTGTGCGAAATTTTATCCCTCTCTGACCAGACAGTGATGATGGCACTTTGTCATCACTTTTTCTGGTTGCCCTTTTGTCTATACCTTGTAAGTCTCACCACACTGCTACATTACGCCTACTTGCTGCGTGGGGCTGCCAACACACACTCATTTGCTAGAAAAAGGAAGTGGGGGCTGCCAAGATGTGTGGACAAAGATTTGATCTATACTGCCATCTAACGGGTAATTATAGTACTGAAGTAATACACAAAGAATTGATACTTACCGATAAGCAACAAGAAAAACGTACTTTTAAGTTTTCGCACTCAGGGACAATGCTTCTGAAAACATTATGGCACTGACTGAGTTAATCATTAGTATGTTATGTAAGCTTTTTCCATCCATTATCTGCACCGCTTATCCTCAGTAGGTCTGCAGGGGTTCTGGAGCCCATCCCAGCTATCTTTGGGTAGTGGGCACGGCGCACCCTGAACTGGTTGCCAGCCAGTCGCAGGGCACACAGAGACAGACAGCTCACTCGCTCATTCACACCAAGGGACATTTAGACCAGCCAATTAACCTGACATGCATGTTTTTGGAATGTGTGAGGAAACCGGAGTGCCCGGAGGAGACCCACGCAAGTACGAGGAGAACATGCAAACTCCGCTCAGGAAGGCTGGTAGCTGGATTTGATCCGATAACCCCTTTACTGGGCAGGGAACGCGCTAAACCACTCAGCCGCCGTGTCGCCCGTAAACTTTTTTACTTCCTGACATTAGCTTGTTTGACAGGGCATCCCTGACGGGTAAGACTTTGGCTTCATCCAAATTCTAGTCTCGCTTTTCAAATGGATGTAGTGACCCCTCCAAATAATAGATGATGGCATTACAGCTTTTCCTCACGAGCCGAGATTGCAACCACACGGCAGTCTCCATATGGGGTTCAAAAGTCTGCTCCATATCTAAGAGAGTTATCGCTAGACAGCACGCAGCGTTATTTGGGCTTTGGCTGAGCAGAAGGCAGAGAAGAAGAGCGTTCTTTTGAGCAGAAGGTTCCTCACTTAACATCCAAGTGTGAGAGTAAGCACAGAAAAAACACAATCTGTTTCTGAAATTCTCAAAAGGCCTGAAAAATAACAATAACCGCAGCCAACTAATTGTTTTTGTGCATGATGGGCAAAAGTACAAAAGGATACATAGAAAGGCCGGAATTACTCTGCACATGCAAGTGACACAATTTAGTTTTTGTTTGCTTGTTTTTTTCCTTTATTGATTGTGGGTATTCTCTGTAGACCGAATTGTGTATATATATATATATATATATATATATATATATATATATATATATATATATATATATATATATATATATATATATGAGTTACCAGTTCAGGGTGTCCCCTGCCCACTGCGCGATTTTTGCTGGGATGGGCTCCAGCACCCCCGCGGCCCTACTGAGGATAAGCGGTGTAGCTAATGAAATGAGATATATATATATATAATTGTATTTATTTATTTGCGACTATGGTCCAGCAAGACCGGTTTTTATTATTGAGCAGCACATTTCAATCTTGGGACGACAATGGTCATGACTCTGTCATCCTGCGAGGTCCCCCTTGATGCATTTTTTAAGAGATTGTGACACCATTGCCTTCCAATCCTCCCAGACGGCAAACAATTTCCAGACCATCACTCTTCCTCCGTCACGTTTTCTTTGCCAGCATAGTAATACGAGTTTTGTTGAAAAGTTCCACACGAGCTGCTGACAGATGTGTCGCAGCACTCAAGATGAGGTTGTTTTTTTCCCCACCTCAATAACGATTCGTATTTCTTTATGCGTTTTTCCTACAGGTGAAGCACATGCAATGAGGTTATCTCAGTTCGGTGAACCTGTTAGCGGTTTATTATTCAAAAATGCACGTTTTTGTTTTTATGGTGTCTGTGTGCAATGTAGCTTCTGAGACACAAGCTTGAGATTCCATCTATCACAGCAAGTAGTTTAAGTCCTAAATTAGCATAGTAGCCCCAGACTGTCACACAAGCCCCACAATGATTGACTGGTAGACTAAAATAAAGTTTATAGAGCGCTACCAGGTAATATGGATCCTCTATAGTAACCTGTGTTGGACGCATTACTTTAAAAAGTAATGATTTATAGTTAATCACTACTTTTTCCAAGTTAGTAACTGAGTTACTCTGTAGTAAAGTAAGTATTTACCAGGGAAGGTACCTATTTTGGTTACTTTAAAGAGAAGTTGTATGTCAAAGAATTTGAAATTTTCTGAGCAGTATTTGAGTCAGTTGAATAAAGACGAACAGACAGGGTTTCCAAATTTTCAAAATTTTGAGAGTTATTGTTTGATTTAAATGTCTTGCATATGTATTTATATTTATTTAGACTACACAGACACATGCTATCATCTTTAAGTATACGGTATATATAAATTAAGCCTTACATGCTATCTTCTGGCAGCACGGGGGTTCAAATCCAGCTCCAGACTTCCCGTGCGGAATTTCTATGTTCTCCCCGTGCTTGCGTGGGTTTCCTCCGGGCACTCCGGTTTCCTCCCACGTTCCAAAAAGATGCATTTCAGGTGAATTGGCCGGTCCAAATTGTCCCTGAATGAGCGAATGAGTTGTCTGTCCCCGTGTGCTCTGCGATTGGCTGGCAACCAGTTCAGGGTCTCCCCTGCCCACTGCCCACTGCCCAGAGATGGCTGGGAATGGGCTCCATCTATCTGTGTAATATTTGTTATTGCAACATCTGTTGCAACCTGGTCATCCTGGAAGGGGGATTACGTCATGTGCGGCCCCTTCTCAAGGTTTCTTCATTTTTCTCATGTTGAGGTTTTTGAGTTTGTCCTTGACCTCATGTTGTCAAGAAACGGGCCTGGAAACAGGAAGTCGGAACTCATATGCATAGACGATCTGTAGCTTTAATTAGGAAATAAAAGTTGTCCAACACACAAACGGACCAAAGACAAAACAAAACTGTTTAAAGGCAATCAAAATTACAAACTAGGTATTACTCAGATCAAACAGGCATGAACAGGTCTTCAACAAGGTTAAGCAATGGTCTGGCAACGGGCAGTCCCAAAAGGAGCGTTTAAGTACTCCGCAAGCAATCAATTCAATGCGTCTCAGCCGGTGTCAAGGGGCGGGGCCAGCTGGGCGCCATGACAACCGTGCAGGACATAACACATGTAAGTTTTAGATCAGGGGATGGTGTAATAATATTCTGTAGTTTGCAACCGTCTGTGGTCTGTGCAGCCCTTTGAGACTCCTATACCAATAAACAAGACTTGACTTGACATCAAAGGTTTCACAACACATGTTTATGTATGTATTTATATAGTGGGAGATGCCTAGTGTCGAGAACACACTCACATTCTTGCCTTCTTGCCTCTTTCTGGGAAATTGATACAGAAGAGGGGATTCCCAGCCCCTCTCGTTCAATTTAACTGTTGTGTTGCAACAACCGTCCGAATCGGGGACCTCCCGGTCTCAGGGGTGGGTGCCATCGAGCTGGTCACAACTTGTATCTAAATTTAAGCATGCAGTCCATGTCACCACATGTATCACACACAAACGGTTGCCATACAAAGTTGAAAATTACTCGATTACATTTTCCAAGGTAATGTATAACACAAAAGCAATATCAAGATCAAACACCAAGGCTGCCTTGAGGAAAGCTAACAATTATCTCAAATAGTTATATGAAAAAAATCTACTCAGAATAAAGTTGTATGTTTTATTTCAAAACGTAAACAAACTACTTACACTAGCTAAGTAAAAATAAGTCAAGAGTGGCTCTGAGTCCAATTTATCGGGAAGTGGGAAGCTAATAACATGGCAAGCAGTAGCAGTCGGAAAATAATGCTAGAAACATGACTTCAATAAAACAAAATGGCATAATTTTTCCTTCAAAACACAAACAATACACTTACCGGTGCAGCGACTAAATCCTTTGAGCAAGGACCCAAAATATTTCTTCGTGGTTCCAATTTGCAGACGAATCGGAAGCTTCGCACATTTGTCTTTTTAATATTCAAAACAATTCCACGAAGTAAAAGAAATGTAAATATCTCCACCTATGTTTTCTTTTATGAAAATTAACATTAGTATCATAGTTCATGATTTTTTTTGCTTGGTATTCAAATCAATGTTGTTGTTTTTTTGTTGTTTTTATTGAATGTCATTATTCTTACCACTTAGGCACTGAATATTACATATGGTCCCTTTAATGTACTTCTAAGTGTTTACATTTCTATTACGGATACCCACAATTGATAAAAGAAACAAACAAGCAAACGAAAAACTAAATTGTGTCCCTTGTGCTTTGTAGCACTTTTTTTAGGTTACACTACACAAGAGAGCAACATCTAATGGTCAAATATTACACAGTGTACCTTTAACCACCTATAAATGGCTTTCTTAAATGCCAATATGAAAACACATCTGGAATATAAAGATTTTCTCAATCGATCCTAAAATACAATATCAATCATTGGTCACACCAAGTGCCACATCCCAACATTTAACCAGTTAAATAATTTAAATACAGTAACTTAGACTATAAAATATGTTTCTAATTTGACAATCAGTGAAGGTAAATAAGCTGTCTTTATACAATGCGTTAAGCCTGTATCACTTTATGCTGCAAATCAAGCAGGTTTTCTACTGGCCACATCTTGATGAAGTCTTTACACCATTACCAAAAAAAGTGCTGAATTTGTTAGCAAGTTTAGCAACAGCATATTTATCACTTAAAACAACAGCCATAACACATTTTTTCTGCCATCTCAGCGGACTAATCTTAAATGTACTCCAGAAAAACTTCTTATTTTCGAAGCATGCAATTTTGCGAGAGGCATTACAGATCTTGGTGCATTGCTTAATAACATAGCACTCAAGATGACATTCTATCTGAAGGCGACAGCAATAATGGCCTTTCCTTTCATGATAAAATTCTCATTTTGGCGCTACAACCTGAATGGATTTATCTCCAGGTGTGATGAGGGCATTTAATGAAATCTTTATAATGGATTACACAAGCTTCTTTCATTGCTTTATTAATATGTTCTTTATGAAATGCGAGCACTGTTATTCATTACAAAGCCCACGCAATCTGACTTTGTGGTTGGCAGCCCTGCAGTCCAACTATTTTTGCATTTCGAATGCATACCTGCAGGGTGGCCGCCTGATGGTAGTGAGAATGAAAAAGGAAAAGTAGTACAGTGGAACCTCGCTAGTTTGCGGTTCCACTTTTGCGGGTTCAGAGCTTCGCGGGTCTAAAAAATATACCTTACCTTCTCAATAAAAGCATTTATTGACTTGAGCAAGCACAAACTTATGTCAACTTAGGACACAGTGTGGACACTCTTATTGTGAAGGGGGGGAGGCTTTGACACAATGCTTAGTCATGGTGAGTTACCGCTTCGCTCACCACCCCCCCTTCTCCAACTCCTCCCACCTCACCCCCTTCTTCTGTGGCGCTGTTTATCATGGAGGAATTCGGCGACGCGATGTAAGTATATTCTCTTCTGTCACATTTCATCTCAAGTTTGACTTTTTTATACCAAAAGCGAGCGGTTGTTTGTACTACCTAAACATGGCTAATTGTGTATGGTTTTGTGTATTTGTTGTAAAAGCCGTTCGATGCCGTTAGCTAAAGTATGTTATTGTCAGAAGGTAGCTCTTTCACTTTCATTAAAATGAACACAGACTATTTCTTTAACTGTTGTTTCCCAAAACGCTTCACAAACACTCAACAAATATCACATTTTCAGTGTTTTTATTTTCAATATGTAACCGGAAGTGTTAACAAGCGAAATAAGCTGCGATGGCTGCATGTGGTTGAGAGCGGTTAATACAATCATACTGAATGGTTCGTAGTGGTTTCGCCGCAGTCCTATTCAGTGTAAATTGATTATGTAAGACATGGCTACACTTGTGGGTCATGTTTAGGTACATTCAGTTCCAGTGTGAAGAGTTCTGGATGAGTCATCCAATAACTCCTTGCCATCATGCCAGCGATCACTTCGGTATAATGGCAGGGGGGGTATACTGTATACCTGTATACGTTTTTTTAAGCATTTTTTAAGGGGCGCCGCTACTTCGCGGATTTTCAGTTTTCGCGGGTGGTTTTGGTCCCCATTAACCGCGATAACCGAGGGATTACAGTGCGACCTAATTCGTGGTTCCACATTCTCGGGTTCAGAGCTTCGCGGGTCTAAAAAATAATAATAATAAAATAAAATAATTTAAAAAAAAAAAAAAACGTTTTTTTAAACATTTTTGAAGGGGCGTCGCTACTTCACGGATTTTCACTTTTCGCGGGTGGTTTTGGTCCCCATTAACCGCGATAACTGAGGGATTACTGTACTTTACTTTGAACAGAATACTGCAACTTAACCTTGGCAGTGCTACCAAAAAGTATGAATCTTCTGTAGTGTACCATGTTAGTTTAAAGCAAATGACCAAATACGTATTTTCAAGAAAATCACACAAAAAAATCATCTATTATCTTCACCGCTTATCCTCAGTAGGGTCGCAAGGGGTGCTGGAGCCCATCCCAGCTGTCTTTGGGCATTGGGCAGGGGAGACCCTGAACTGGTTGCCAGCCAGTCGCAGGGCACATAGAGACAGACAACTCACTCGCTCATTCACACCTAGGGACAATTTGCACCGGCAAATTAACCTGAGATGCATGTTTATGGGAATGTGGGAGGAAACCAGAGTGCCCGGAGGAAACCCACGCAAGCACGGGGAGAACATGCAAACCCCGCACAGGATAGTTGGATCTCATGACCTCAGAACTGTGCCGCACACGCGCTAACCACTGTGTCGTTGTGCTGCCAAGGACAAAGCCAACTAGTGTTATACAACAACACTGACCCATATCTACATTTGAATACAGAAACAAGCACCTTTATAAGCCTATTTGATCCCTACAAGGCAAACGGTTCAATGACATCGGCTTTGCATGTCACCACATCAATGTTAGCTCCCTGTTGTTGGCAAAGTGCAGCGCACAATGAGGGTTCAAGATCCTGTTGCCGCATAGTACGCACTTTCATAAACCAAATATTTAAGATGAATGTAGGTGAGGGAACATTATATCAGGTTTACAACATCCCTGAAGTGATATTGTTCGAGCATAGGTAGTGTATTTTGAGATGAGTCACCGGACCAGCGTCTGGACATGAAGCATGTCAACGCCTGCATCGACCAGCCAGAAGAGATGGGAAACTCTGTCGTTGGACAAATTTCAACATATCACCTATTGTTTTCTTTTATAGATGTTCACTATGTCTGTTAAACAATGCTACATCTATTGCAGCTGGATCATCCTGGATGGGGGGTTACCTCGAGGGAGGGGCCTTCTCAAGGTTTCTTATTTTCCTCATGCTAAGGTTTGGAGTTTTCTTTGCCCGCATGTTGGTTTATGATCAGGGGATGGTGTAATTGTAACCTGTGTAGTCCTAGGAGACCTTTTGTGATTAAGGGCTATACAAATAAATGTGACTTAACTTGACTATTATGCTTATCATTTAACAGGTTTATTCTTTCCTTTTAATGAAATGTTATTATTTGCCCATGGAGGCTGTGCATGTTAAATCATCAGAACACTTGCAGTGATATCATGGATTGCAATATTTCATTCATAGTGGTCCTCCATCTTCTTAACATTGTTAATGTAAAATGCAAAGTTATTCTGCAGTGAACTAAACTGTTACCAAATTTTGGTAGTTGATACCAATAGTGTATTGAATTCCCTACTCAAAAATGACAGAAAAAAACAGAGCAATCAACACAGCCCAGAAGATCATTGCTGCTCTCTGCCCAGTCGGCAAGACATTAGCGGCCTGCAATGCCACAGCAGAGCCAGCAACATTAAACAGGACTCTTCTCACCTTTGTTCACCACCTCTTTGACCTTAGGCCGTCTGGTAGGCGCTACAAGTCGCTTAAAACATGAACAAATGGGCTTGGAGGCACTGCCCTAAACAAGAGCACAAAACGTTGAAAAATATATATCTTGCGACTTTTTCTTGCTGCCTAATGTTATTGCACCATTTTTTATTGCACTATTTTAATTTTGCTATAATTACAATTAAGGCCTGTCTCTAAGCACTACTAATATTTCCCTACTTATCCTTTTTTTTCTCTTTAAAGTGTTTCTTTTGTTTTACCCTGGAGTGCAATGTCTTATCTCTTTGCAATATGTTGCAAAAGATCTTGACTTTAGCCTAGTATTTTAGTCTGCAGCTGATTTATTTCAAAGCGAGACAAAGTCTTTGTGTGTGAATAAACTGCTCCAATCATCGCATTCAATTTTTGTTTTGGTAAAAGTTCGCCACTTTCGTTTAAAAGCATTTTTCTCAATACTCTGGAGACTGTTTTTTTGCGCGGAGAAATAGAGTGTGTGATGATATCTACCTCTTTTAATGTCATGTTTGTGATAATGGTACCTGATTTGGATACTTGCTCATACCTAGTTTATAGTTTTTCCTGGCTAAAATCCAAACCCTTGAAAATGCCCTCAAAACTAGCTCTGTCATATCTGAAAAAAATGAGAAAATAATATTGTAATATAAGCTTTGAGAACACTGTGTATTTTATTAATACATGATATACAAATAATAAAAAATATTTAATACATAAAAAATAAAACAGCCTATTCTGGGTAGCTGATTTGGAAATGGAAAAGGTGTGATTTTGATACCCAAATTTCTCTTCAAACTCTAGAGAGGTTGCAAAGGACGCATTTTAATTCTAGCTCGCAGTCATTTTCATAAGAGGTGCCGTGTCCTCGATCGGGATCAGCAGGTTGCTCGTCCGAATCCGCCGAGTGAGCGATGATTATATTCGCAGCTCTTGTCGAGGCGTGATGAATAGGTGCGCTTTCCCACCAATAATGCTTCTGAGCAAAATGAAACCAAGTCTTGAATAAATGTATCGAACGTCACTTGTGTGCCTGGTCAGCACTCTGGGCGGTGGGGGGATAACAGGAGGTTGCCAGTGTGACATGAAATTTAAGCACTCAGCAGCTCCACAAAAGCCCATTAGTCTTCATTTTAGCCGGGACATGCAACAGGGCCTCGAGTATTGGAGTCGCCGCTCGGGGCTAATTGAAAGAAATTGTCTGTCCGTTTACGTTGTGTTAACGCGGTGGCGGGAGTGTGCGTTGCGCTTTTGACGATCTGTGACCCGTGCTAGCTAGTTGCCACGCGTTCATCAGCATGTATGACTTTGGACTGATCCTGCCAGGTTCAAAACGATATCCGGATGAAATACGAGCGTAAATTACAAACAAACCCATTTATTAGAGAAAAGCAAGCACATTAAAACTAGGCAAAATTGCGTTCTTGGATTGCTATCAAATAATGCCATGGACTGAATCTTACACCGTTTCATGGGTTCTGATTGGAGGATAGAATAAACCACGTGCACATAAAAGTATTCTGATTGGTTTGGACAGGAATTGATTAAGATAAGTCCAATTTGTTGAAGAAGATAAATCGAGAAATCGTCTCATACGTGTTCAAAGAATGCAGGAATCAAATGATGTCAGAGGGAGCTCTTTTGTATTGATACACAATTTCAACAAGAAACTCAGCGAATCTCAGATATGCGTGGGTCTTTATAGTTTCAACACAGCATGTGTACACCGGTCTAGCCCCGCCCCCTTTCACACTACACTCTTTCACGTGTACATGCCCAGGGTTCCGTCCTTATTTGGAAGTGTTTTTAAGTTTATGCCAGTTTATGTCACCTTGCCCTTTGCCGTTATCTGTTGTCCTCCCTTAAGGAGGATTGTTTATACTAATTCGTCCGCCGAGACCTTCCCGAGATGTAAGCAACATTTGTCCCAACTGTAATCAAGTCTTTCTACATGTCGGCAAGTCTCCTGAACAAATGTATGCAAATCTATTCTACAAATGCAAGTCTATATTCTACAACAGAATCACATATTTAAATGTGATGTATAATGTTGGTCACTAGATGGCGTGCGAGTATAATAAATGATACATCACAGTAGTTCATTGTTTGAAAAGTGATAGTAATCTTGAGAAAATTGCCAGTGACCTTCAAGTTGTATATGTTAGCAGAAAGGAATTCTGCACATCTCTTTGATAACGGATAGGGAGCCTTCCAGTGGCCTACAGGTTGTAGAGACAAAGTTCTTTTGGCTTGGGAAACCTAAGCTCTTGACCTTTAAGGCGCACGCTCCTGAAAACAACTTGAAAATGTAACTGCACACTATTTGAGTTAATATAAAAGTATAAAAGTAAGAGTAAAACTATATATTGGGTATAAAAGTATAGAACTTAGAATAAAAGGCACACTTAGACCATAATTCCCTTACACTCCATGGACAACCGCCCCGGCAGAATATTGGAATATATCACTGCATACGTAGTCATGAGTGTACGAGTTTCCCTCTCACTCTTGTAACTTTTTGGAACTCCGATTTTTCTATGCTTCTCAGAGCTACTCTTCCGATAGAACGAAGGTCGCGATTGTAGTCCGTGTAATGTCTTTACTAAGAAATAGTGAATAACGTGATTAAAACAAAAAAGTGACTGTTATCTATACAATGAGTTTACTAAAATGTATTCCTGAGAACGTCACCAAAAGTGACTACAATAGAATTATTGTAATGCATGCTTATAGTGTGCTATAGTAGCCTCATCATAAATCATGTTTATTGTACGTAGTTTTTCGCTGATCATTGTAACCAGAGAACCATTGCGAATAAAACCCTGGTTTTAGTGGATTTCGCCGTGTAAACAAATGTTTGAATTGAATTTAAAATCTGGCAATCTGATGAGGGTGAAGATATTCTTGTGTCTCGCTACGTGTTCTTTCCCGGGACCAGAAAGGTTTTGTTAAATTGATAACAAATATACGATGTGTCTTTTTGCATTATTTCTTTTTTTAAAGCTTTTACTTATGGGCTCCAAAAATCAGTTATAGGCTTCCTTTTAATAATAGTCAATATTGGTATTTGTCCAGAAAACCCATATTGGTTTACTCTTAATTTTACAGTGAAACCTGATCTGGTGCTCCAAAAGGCAAGACAAAACAAATAGAAATATTAAGCTTCTTTCTTCAGGTTTAATTGTCAATCAATTATATTGTCAAATATTGAACTCTGGATTAGCCAATTAACCTGAATGGAACGTGGGAAGATGCTGGCGTGCCCGGAGGAGACACAAGCAAGCACGGGGAGAACATGCAAACTCCACACAGGAAGGCTGGTAGCTGGATTTGATCCCCTTACCTCAGAACTGTGCCGAGTACGCGCTAACCACTCAGCCGCCATGCAACCTCATCCTCAATATCAAATATTAAAATCAGTATGATACATACTAATGCCTGTACTACAATAATAAGCTAAATTCGACTCATTTATAGTAAGAGGAAAAAACTGACTTCTCCATCTTCCTTTCTCGTTGGCAATTGCACGTTTACCAGGTAAGCGTCTGAATCCTGTGGAGCAATGAGGAGGAGGAAGGCGACAAACAGAATAAATAAATCGTCTCGGGCGCAAGTTGATTGGCATGGGTGTTTTTCAAATAATGGGATGCATCTGTTGATAGTAAAGGATGGGGGAGGAGAACCTTTGCAGGTTTACGTTCCTGGCGGCCCCCGTGGCGTTGCAGCAGTCGTGATGAAGGCAGACAGCTGACAGGTTTCTCCCAGGAAGACGCCGACGCCACCGCCACTGTTGCGTGCAGCTGCTAAACTTAACTCTGGAGAGGAGCGAAGAGAAGGGAAAACAGCCAGAATGGGAGATGGGGCCCAAAAAGTATAAGAAGATAAGAGGGTTAAAGCGTAAAAAAGGAGCATTCAAGAGTTGGAATGACAGAAGAATCCTTGGCTGACTTTTTTCTTCTACTTTGCTTTTCCAGAGTTGAGCTAACATTTTTTTTCTTGTACTAACGTTGATAAAGAGTTGAAAATTACACATTTGGGAACGATGCACATATTACATTAAAAACAAAATCTTCAAGCTGCCTTGAACGCCTACCTCACCCCATGCTGCATACCATTCGCTACTGGTGACACCTAGCCAAATATGTGCATGTAAGCTGACTCATGATATCAGTATTTTTTAGTTGTAAATTTGGTTTACATGCGAGTGTATCTTAGTCCGATCAGAAGGTTTCTCCTACTACTGGTAAGCATGGTAACCATTCTATCTTGTGGGGGGAGCAAACCCCTACCCCAAAAAAAGACTGGAGAAGGATGAGCGCCGCCAGGATGTTGCTTGCTTGGGGTTGTCCATCGATACGATGATGACCATCTTCTTTTAATTGTGAGTCTGCTGATGTTTGAAGAGTCCGATCCTGGAACCACAGATGCGGTTACAGACAGAGCATGTGAAGGGGGTGCTGGGGGGAGCAGGGGTGGCCTGGCGAGCATGTCTCTTTGCACGCTTTGCTGCACGGTGTTGCATGCGCTGTTCCTCCATGTAATCCACTCCATGTGAGCAGTGGGAGCGCCAGAGGTCTCGGCAGGAAGCAAGTTCCTCCAGTAAGGAGGGGTTTATCTGACATCTCTTCAGGATGTTCTTCATTTGGTACTTGCCCATGACACACCACAGGAAGTGATGTCCCAATGACCTTGGCGGTTAAGGGACCCGTGAACCGTAATATACGGTAGGGACAATATCTACATCAGGAGAAAATCTGCCTCCCCATAACTCTATTCAGTTGTATGTTGTAGTTACGTAGACCCTTCGGAGAATGTTTTTTGGGGCTCCAGCGTTGAATGTGACAATGTTAATGTAGCAAAAATCAATCAAATAACATTAAAATTAATCATCTACATTTGTTGCAGAACTCCTTTATAAGAGAAATAGTCTTCCTTTGTAACGAGTTGATCTCAACGCTGTCTGGCATACAGTAGCAGATACCAGTGTAGTGTGTTGTTTACTAAGGGTTCCAGAAAACCACACATAAAACACGCACGGCTTATTGGGGAGTGGCAAACTCAGCACCTGTTTATTGGAAACAACACTCAAACTCACAAAACTCACATCCATATGTTCGAATTATATTGAACATATCAGCACATCATAATAGTCAGATCAGTGTTAGGGGTGCTACTGAAAAAAGTAATTAATTTAGTTACTTCGTTTAAACAGTGATGGGGTTACCCCCCTAGATTACTGACACGCTTTTGTTAAAATAACTGCGTAGTTACAATTTATATACCCACATTTAACTCAACCCCCCTAAAATAACTTAGAAAAGCTTGCAAACTAACACAGCCGTGACACTCCATATACATTTTGTCTTTTGGAAAAATTGATTTGTCTCTCAGGAACCGTCCTCTTATGGTTCAGATCCTACCTCTCAGATAAGACGCACTGTGTTAAATATGGTGAAAGGACATCTGAGCCCTTTAGTGTTACCTGTGGTGTTCCGCAGGGTTCAGTAATAGGCCCCCTTCTTTTCAGCATTTACATGCTTCCATTAGGTGATATTAGTCGCAATTATATTATCAGTTTCCATTGCTACGCAGATTACACTCAACTATATCTTCCGATGGAGGAATCTGCCACGCTAAATTTTGGAAATTTGGAGGCCTGCCTCACTGAGATAAAAGAGTGGATGTCACTCAATTTCTTGTGCCTTAACTCTGGAAAGACCGAAATGTTAGTTATTGGTCCATCTAAATGCCGTTCTCAAAAACTGCTCTGAACATTGACAAATGTAATATCACCCAGTGTGACTCAGTTAAAAATGTAGGTGTCATATTTGACCCCGATTTGTCCTTTCAGACAAACGTGAAGAATATTACTAGAACAGCTTTCTTCCATCTTCGCAACATTGCTAAAATTCGTCCTATGCTGTCTCAGTCAAATGCGGAGATTATAATTCCCGCGTTTGTTACTTCCCGTCTCGATTACTGTAATACACTACTCTCCGGTCTCCCGAAGTCCAAAATCAAGAGCCTTCAGCTGGTACAAAATGCTGCAGCGAGGCTTTTGACTAAGACAAAAAAGTTTGATCACATTACCCCGATTTTAGCTAACCAGCATTGGCTCCCTGTTGGCTTAAAATGTGATTTTAAGGTTCTGTTGGTATTGTACAAAATCATGCATGGATTTTCTCCCTCATATCTTTCAGATTTAATTTCCCCCTGTTTTACGGTCCGGAGCCTTCGCTCTGAAAACGCTGGTCTACTAGTGATCCCAAGAGCCAAGAAGAGATCCGCAGGCTTGAGAGCATTCTCCATCCCCTGTGCTGCGGAATCCTCTTCCCTCTGAGATTCGATCTGCAACCTCAGTGGAAATGTTTAAATCTAAGCTTAAAATACACTTCTACTCTATAGCATATGAATAACCTATATTTTATGTTGATAATATGTGTATTATTTGCCCTCATGTAGGTTTTAGATGAGGGGATGGTGACATAATAGTTTGTTGTTTGCAATAATCCCTGATCTGTGCAGCCCTTTGAGACTCCTTGTGATTAAGGGCTATACAAATAAACATGACTTGTTCTTCAAACCAGAAATGAACACGATTTCCTTGTCCATTTCTCGGTAAGGCCCAAGACGTTTATTTCCTTTTCCTGGCACTGTGTATTGCATAAGTAAATGTATAAATAAAAACACCTAAAGTCAGCACTCTTTTGTTTGCACCATTGATTTTTTTGTTCCCTTATTTCCCTGATTTCAGTATTTTATTTTACAGTTGTAAATACAGCTTAGATATGAGTATACACTGGAGATCAAAGTTACAGAATAACTTTAGAGAACAAAGAATTGAATAATTTTGAAATGATACCATCTTCACTGTCCCACAGTTGACATTTTATTGTTTCTATACCATGGCACTACAACACTTTTTCACAGAATGACTAAAGGCATTTCACAAAAGGAAATATTTTTCAGAAAACGCACCGATAAAAATAAGAGAACACACGAATCAAAATTAGAGAACAATAACATGCTATGGGATGGGAAAGAAATCTAAAGGTTACAACAATCAGTGTTAAGTAAGCTATTTATTGTGTGACATTTGCAAAGAAGGCAGTTGCCAAGGCTGTCTTTTATTTTATCTAGTGGTTTGTCTTAATATGCCATATTTCACAGTCAGCAATAAGAAAGAAGTGGAATGGCCTCTGCTGTGAATGACTTCAGCACATCTGCAGCCACAAAATAGCTCTGGTGTAATTTTGGTCCATTCTTCTTCCAGCCTCCTCCACAGTTTGGTGATTGTAGTGGTTTTATTGACCATAACTTTGTCACAAAGGATTTTCCAGAGGTTCTCTATTGGATTTAGATCAGAACTCTGGGCAAGCCATGCCGTTAATTCAATATTTTCACCTTCAAGGATATTCCTTAACCTGTTTTATTGCATTGTCCCGCGTGAAGAGTGTAGGTCAAATGGACAATGAACACAAGTAAGGAACCATGTGCTGTTGAAGGAGGTTCTGCTACACAAGAAGCCCAACACCAGCTGCAGAAAATATAACCCAAACCAGAACACTTCCTCATCTATATTTCACTAACTTTTTTATACATTTTGGGTTCAGTCTTTCTCCAATGTGTTGCCAAAATAATGCTTCCCTCAGACCTAAATAAATTATATTGCTTTCATTACTAAAGTGAACTCTGGACCAATTCTCTTCTGTCCACACAGTATGCTCCTCAGCAAAGCTCAGTCTAGCTTTTTGATTATTTTTTGCTAACGAGAGGTGTAGAGAAAATTGCTTCAGATTATATTAATTTGGTCCAGTAATTACCGATTCAGCCAGCAGGTAGTGTTCAAGGTTTCCCACCCGAATAAGTTCGAAATAGCCTCAAATTGTTTCAAACAATTATTATGAAGGAAGCATTACTTTAAACATTTTTTTGCTTTACATTATTGATTTTTCAGTTCATTTATATGGTGAATGATTGATCAGTCCAGAATGAAAATAGTAAGTCAAGTCAAGTCATGTATATTTGTATAGCTCTCAATCACAAATAGTCTCAGAGGACTGCACAGACAGATGATTACAAACCACAGACTATTATTACACCATCCCCTGATCTAAAACCTACATGAAGGGCAAGGAAAAACTCAAAAACCTCAACTTGAGGAAAATGAAGAAACCTTGAGAAGGGACCGCACATGAGGCTATCACTCTTCCAGGATGACCAAGCCGCAACAGATGTTGCTATAACAAATAATACACAGATATTGACAACATGAAATATAGGTCATTCATAAGCTATAGAATAGAAGTGTGTTTTAAGCCTAGATTTAAACAGTTCTACTGAGGTTGCAAATCAAATCTCAGGGGTCAAAGCATCCCACGACATCGGGGCCCGAATGGAGAATGCTCTCGAACCTGCGGTTCTCTCCTTGGCTCTTGGCATCAATAGTAGACCAGCATTTTCAGAGCGAAGGCTCCGGACCGGATTACAGGGGGAAATTAAATCTGAAAGATATGAGGGAGCAAGTCCATGCATTATTTTGTATACTACCAACAGAACCTTAAAATCACATCTTAAGCTAACAGGGAGCCAATGCAGGTTAGCTAAAATCAGAGTAATGTGATCAAACTTTCTTGTCTTAGTTAAAAGCCTCGCTGCAGCATTCTTTACCAGCTGCAGGCTCTTGATTTTGGACTTCGGGGGACCGGAACGTAGTACATTACATTGAGACGGGAGGTAAAAGACGCATGTAGAGACACATACATAAATAATGCTACTTGTTTAATGCTAATACAGTGGAACCTCGGTTCTCGACCATAATCCGTTCCAGAACCCTGTTCGAGAACCGATTTGTTCAATCACCGAAATAATTTTTCCCATTAAAAATAATGTGAATCGTTTTAATCCGTTCCAACACCCTGAATGTTTACCATGAATGTTTAACGTAAGCATGAAGCTAACCCTGGCTAATCGTACGTTCGCGTTATCGTAATCTTCCGTACGAAAGATTACGCTAACATGAACGTGTAAAAATAAAAAAATCAGGTCGTTTACTAGTCATTTAGCACCACAAGTGGCTAGCGCTTTATTGGAAAGGGGGCTCCGTTCCAACACCCTGAATTTTGGGCTCAGTTACAACACCCTAAATGTTTACCTCGAATCATAAAGCTAACCCAGGCTAATCGTACGTTCGCGTTATCATAATCTTCCGTCCGAAAGATTATGCTAACACGAACGTGTAAAAAAAAAAAAGATAAAGAAAAGAATTATGAATAGGATTTCTTACCTTTGTGGTGGTCAGCAGAAGGCGCATGCTGTATTCCCCCTAGCAAGATCGGAAACTCGCACACCTCTTTCATATTTAGCTATTATGTCTTTCTTAAAGGCAATAGTTGTACGAACAACTTTTCTTTTTTCACCTGTCCTGCTTGCACCGACCTTCTCCGGAGGCATCGTTAGGGGCTAAAACACTCCGTTCACCGATATTAAAAGCGAAAGCAAAAAGAGGCAAAGTGCGCATGTGATAACAGTTGGACAACAGGGGTGGGGGCGATCTACACGATCTACACCCGTACGCCGCTCAGCATCCCACTCTAGCGTACACACTCACGCATTACCGGCGTTCGAACTCCGAATTTTTTACCAAACAGCGAAGCAAGAATTTCTCGAAATTTTTGGTCGAACACCGATTTGTTCAAACTGAGAGGCGTTCGAAAAAACTGAGGTTCCACTGTACTAACTATGTTTATTTTTTATTAATAAGAGGTTTGGTCACTGCAGTTTCGGCCTTCAGTCCAAACAGTGAGACAGATCCTCACCATGTTCAATACTGAACTGGCAAGCAATTCCAGCTGCAAGTGTGGAAATGATTACCTATTGACATCTTCTGCAGTGACCTGTCCTCTCTTGCATCTGTCTTCCGTGGATGAGAAGCCTTCTCGGGCGGCTTGAACGAGTATGTGATCTTGTAAAGATTCAAAAACTTTCAAATCGCAGAGCTACTAGCTACTAGGGTCATCTCTTTTGTTTTCATCCGGTTAACCTGCTGCTGGAGGCTTTTAGTCACTTTAGAACTGCCCACCGTCTATCAAAGTCAGTGAAATTGCAAGATAGTTAAATAGGGGTTGACAGATAATCAAGGAAACTAGCAGCATATTCTAGATTAAAACCATTAAGTGGGAGGCACCTGAAAGTGTTCTCTAATTTTGATCACAGCATTTTCGGCTTTGTTGAAATGCTTAATCCGTTTTGCGAAAAAGTGTTGCAGTAGCATGGCATAGACACAACACAATGTCCTCTAACTGCTGAGCAGTGAATATGGCATTTAAACTACCTGATTTTTTTATTTTTGCACGTTCATGTTAGCGTAATCTTTCGTACGGATGATTACGCTAACGCGAACGTACGATTAGCCTGGGTTAGCTTCATGTTTACGTTCATGGTAAACATTCAGGGTGTTGGAACGGATAAAAACGATTTTACATTACTTTTAATGGGAAAAACGATTTCGGTGATCGAACAAATCGGTTTTCGAACAGGGTTCTGGAACGGATTATGGTCGAGAACCGAGGTTCCACTGTACTCCAATACCAAATATGCTAATAAAAGACAAAATAAACTAAATATGAATACAATTATGACTCACAAGACGTGGTAAGCTTTCTCTCCTGGCTTTGATCTCCGGCAAAACTTACATAAAATGCGACAGAAACAAAATGAAAATAAATCCAAACAGCTTGCCAACATCATTTTTGCCGTTCCATGTATTCCGTTACTCCCCAAGCCTGCACAAAATTTAGTAATTGTATTCATATCTAGTTTCTTTGGTCTTTTATTAGCATATTTGGTATTGGAGTAATCCAAAAGTAATTAAAAGTAATCAAGTTAAAGTAACCCTACCCAACCCTGACTGAAAGTATGTCAGTTTTAGCTATGTTCGAGTTACACTGCACGCATCAGCACATGACAATACTCATGATGCATTCAGTGTGTGTGTGTGTGAGTGTGTGTAGGAAGCTGATCCTGATACCGGAGTCTGGAAGCCTCCCTTGAACTTTTCAGATTGTTGAGAGCGGAAGGTCTCCTTATTGTGTTGTGTATCACGAGAAGATGATGAGTGCTCGTAGCCTTTGCATATTTTGCTTGCGCACACCTTTGCAAGCGTGGACAGCAGCGTGACCGAGAGATTTGTGCACGTGGCAGGTCGCGTCTGACTGGCTGGGAGCGCTGTCACCAATTTGTTCCTCGCCATAGGGGACGTGCCGGAAATGGAGAGGTGATGGCAGCTCCCTGTCCTCCTCGTGGATAATGAGGCCTGCACTCTCTCGATGTGTGTGCCTTTAGTTACCATTTGTGTCACTGAGCTGCCATGGCTTCCATTCCCAGGAAGCCGAGTTGATGTTCGGTTTAACACACACATCGCAGGCCACACACAACTTTCTACTTACTTGGCCTTATAACTTTTGGCTCACTAAATAATTTACACCCACACACAAGCGTAAACATGCAGTCAGTCAGGATACAAAGCATTGCACCTTCCCAGGTGGGTAAACTGAATCAAATATAAATTTGCTGGCTTGGGTTTTACGCAAATCTCTTGGGGTTGATTGACCAGTTTCTATTTAAACCGCTGACATGCAGTCAGGGGAAACAGGTAAGGCAGTGGCTGTCAGCATGGAAAATTAAAAAAATATATTGTATAACTAAAGTTACTATTTATTCAGTGTTTTTTCCCATTAAACTTCACTTTTTTCATGTTGTTTTTCAAAATCGCAGAATTTTCACATTATATTATGAATATTAATAGCGGATTTTCCGTACCATAAGGCGCACCACCAAAAATTAGTCCTCTGTCATTTCTTTGTCATATATAAGGCACAGTGGATGACAAGGCACGGGGAATTAAAAGGGTTGGGGTTGCACTAAAATTATTAAGTAGTGCAGAAATGAATTAAATTAAACAGATTGTATCCACCAGACCACTGGAGTTACAGGTAACATACAAAAAGGCATTGGGTTTTATGTCATTGTCTCACTATTTTTATTCACAGTACTGTGTTGTTTGTGTTGTTAATAATTTGGGTCGCAAGAATTTTGCAGGACATTAAACCAGTCAGTACAGTATAGTATTACCAACTCACCTGGTGGTTAGGATTTGGTGCTCTTACTGTTGCAATCCAGGTTCAAACCCTATTGCAACCCTAGTTATGCAATTGTGGTAAGTGATAAGAATTCGAATATAGACTGATCAATTATTGCACAAATATTATAATGTGCCGGAAATCATTTCCATTTTATTCCATATATAAGGCGTACTAGATTATAAGGCCTATGTTCAATTGTCTGGCCAACTTGGGGAATTGAGTGTACCTTATAGTCTAGACATAGTACACAGTACAGAGGGTCCTCTAGTTATACACGAGATACTTTCCGGGCGATCGTTCGTAAATTAAATTGCTTCAGTGCTATATTTTGAATGTATAAGGTTTATATGAGTATGTTTAAGGCTTGTATAAGTAACTGGTATTGTTTTGTACGGACAAAATAAACATTTAATAAAATAATATGCTCTATAAAGATAAATAACTTTTACTTTTGGAAGATGGGCTTCAAGAGTTAGGCTACTTCCTCCTCCGTGGTAGAAAGTGGCCGAAAAAAAGCGAAACCAACCATTTTCTCATTTTCCTTTAAGGGACAGTGGGTATTATTTAGCAGCTCCCAGTGGAAAAATGTCCTAAATTTACAAATGATTTTTTTTTAAATAAGCAAAAATACATATACAATCATATAAAACCCACCCACATTTTGTTTTTAAATACATGTAGGTCAACAAATTCGCATTTATTTTACATAACTTGAGTCCCACCTGGTGTGAGCATCTTGTTGCTATGGTACCCAGAAAAACAAAAGTCCTCTCAAAAGACTGAGCAGAAAAAATGAGAGACAATTGTCTGGGTTTTGATCACTTTGAGTTTGCATCCTTCCTTGTGTTTTTTAGCACTCCTTTTCGGTTGTAGGGCACAGTAGAGCATTATCTAGTAGTCAAATAATAAACACTGTCACTTTAAGTAAGTGTTTATCGCGCTTTTCAAGTAAAGACCTACCAAAGCCCTTTACAATGTGCTTCACACTTACCCCATTCAACAATGGAAGGCCTACTTGCAATGGCATTAGGGGTTCACTGTCTTGTCCCATTTTGACATTTAACTCTGAGGACCGAGGAATCGAACCTGTGACCGCTCGGTCCCAAAATGAGCGCTCATCCTCAGCTACTGCCACCCTATGTAATGATTGTTGGATTCAGCACCTTTTTTAAATAATCTTGAGTGTGTGTTTTATTTCAGCGGATTAATTGTAACATTCATCCATTCATTCATTCATTCATTCATTCATTTATATCGGTAGGTGGCAGAATCATCTGCCCATGAAGTAGTATGAAATCTGTTCAAGAAGATTATCCATCAAATAAAGTAAAAATATTGCACATAATTCTGCTGATTTAAATGTTTATTTAAATATAATTTTCTTCCTCTACTATAAAAACTGTTTTTTTTTGTTCTGCTTGTGGTTAAGTTTTGCTCATTTTAAGAATCACTTTGGGTATTTTTCTAGAAAAAAAGAAAATAAAAATTAAGTTGCAAAACGTCATATAGTTATATTCAAAGTTGGGCAAATATACTACCCAAAATGAATAACCTATATTGTTAACTTTTTATGTTGTTACAGAGAACAAAAACTCGTCAATGTCGATTTAACCAACAAATGTAACTTGCTGTTTTTCTTTACTGAATGACAAAAAAAAAATCTACCAAATTTACACACTGTCCCTTTAAAAACATAAAACTGGTGCCGGAGATAAAATTTTAAAAATGTTCAAGTGCTGTTGTCCTTGAAATCTTACAATGAAGAAAGTTTTCTTTGACCCCATCGAAGGTTGAGAAACTGAGAGACCAGTAAAAAAGGCATTTGCAGTTCAAGGTCGCCCTCTTTAGGTTATAAGCCGGAAGTGCAGCCATATTCATTATTAGAGAATCTTTTTTTACAGGACGCCATGGAGTCCTTTTTTTAGAGGCTTTGTTTTAAGCAGACAAACTATAGTTTATTTATTTATCATGTGATTTAAAATAGCAGTATTTACGAGGAAACTAATTGCAACCTGGTCAACGTTTTTACTTTATATTATACTTTAATTATTGTATTTTTTAAATTTATTATTTGTTAATTTAACATGTTAAGTCATGTCATGTTTATTTGTATCGCCCTTAATAAAAAAGAGTCTCAAATGGCTGCACAGGTCAAAGACTCTTGCAAACTATTATCACAGACTATCATGACACCATCCCCTGATCTAAAACCTACATGAGGGTAAGGAAAAACTCATCTGTTAGAGCCTGGTCAACCTGGAAGGGTGATTACCTCATGTGCGGTCCCTTCTGAAGGTTTCTTCATTTTCCTCATCCTGAGGTTTTTGAGTTTTTCCTTGCCCTCGTGTAGGTTTTAGATCAGGGTATGGTGTAATAAGAGTCTGTGGTTTGCAATAGTTTGTGGTCTGTGTAGCCCTTTGAGACTAGTAGTAATTAAAGGCTGCACGGAATAAACATCCCTGCGACCCTACTGAGGCTAGGCGGTGCAGATAATGGATGAATGGATAGAATAAACATGACTTAATTGTTGAACCCTACTTATCCTCTAGACTACATATACTTCAAGGTAGGGTGCGCGGTTTGAAGTGTCCGTAAAAAGTTTCAAATTAAATACTTTCTCTAATTAAGAATGAGTTACAAATGACCAACTGAGTTCAAAGAGCCTTTATAAATAAAATAGAAAATTATATATACATATATATGAAGTGAATTCACGCGCTTGATCGCAATTTTCTTCAGATAAAAATGGTGAAAGTAAGAAATAGACCGTTTCAAATACAGTACAAATGTCAACCCAACCCCTAAAAAGATGAAAAAAGAAGAGTTTATTCTGGCGCATCTAAGCAAACCATGTACGTGCACGCGCCATGCAACCAGCTTGATAGAGGCTGCAACGAGGATTTCAGCCAGAAGATGTCAGGAAAGTAGAATATTTTTTTAAATTATGGGCATCACCTATACAGATGGGGTGCGACGTTTGAAGTGTCCTTAAAACGTTGAAGGTTAATTATTGTCTCTATTAAGTACGTTTTAATGCCCAGTTGAGTTTAAAGAGCCCTTATGCATTATTTTCCATTGTGCCTATCTGATTTTATCATAGCTTTATCAGACATGTTCAGAATGGAACACATGTTTGAGGAAAGGGGTCAGGGGTGAGTGCTCAGAACGTCATGCTCGTCTCTGCAAGTTATTTCTTGATTTCTGTTTGTCAGTGGAACACAAAAAAATGGTGAAAGTAAGAAAAGACCCGCTTCTAGTAAAGTCCAAACACCAAACCAAAACAGATGAAAAAAAGAAAAGGTTATTCGAGAGCGTCTAAGAAATGCATGTTATTGCACGCAAGTTACGCGTTATTCTCTAGCGCCATCTCCTGGCTAAAGTCACGATTGCAGTCTTATATCGTCTATTAAGTGTTGCTGTCCACGGTATTATTGTCGTATTGTCAATGAGTTCATCTGATGTTGTTGATGATATACCCTTTTAAATCAGATGTCAACCCGAATGATCCACTATTCCACATTTTGTGCTCCATTTTGTTTTAGTAGAATGCGAGTTAGAAGGCAATTTCCAGCTGTTTTTATTTATCTCAGCAGGCGGCCATTTTATGGAAAGGTCATCGACTTCGCTCAGGCTTCTGCAAATTACTATTTAAGGCTCTGCTTCATAAAGAAGGTGAACTGTGAATGGTTGTTAGCTGAGCACTTGGCAACATCGTCCTTAGAGACAAATAAAAACAGGTCCACCATGGCTAAACTCTCGTTATAATAGTGTTTTTGTGCTTGTCCGCGCGTTTTTGTTTGTTTCAATTTGTTAGTGTAGCTTGAGGATGGTTAAAGTAACAAAATACCTGCTTCAAGTACAGTCCAAACGCCAACCCACACCCCTAAAAAAATGAATCAAGAAGGGGCTTAGGCGCAACTACGAAATTAACCTGCACTCTCATTATAAAGAACTTGACAGAGGCTGCGATGACACAAGCCAAAGGTGTACAAAAGTTCCTAATTCCGTACAGCTCCTTTAAGTGCAAAGTGAAGGACATCATTTGTCGGAATATTTTATTCACTGGGCAGCTCGAAATGCAAGCAAATCCATAATAAACACACTCTCCAAAACGTGCTATTTGTAAACATTTAGAGATGATAAGTGTGAATAGAAAGGTTCGATTCTGTTATCCTCAACAAAACATAAATTGGGTTTTAGAGAAATTGTGGATTTGTACGTTAACAAAAACATTTGAATGCATTTCTTTAAAATGTACTGCAAATTAATTAGTATTTTGAGAAGTACTAAACAAGTACTATTGTCAAGCAATCAATATTGTTTTTATGTGAGGAGGGATGTAGTAAACATGTTGTATTTTATTCTGACAAATGAAATTAAAGGAGAACCTAATCATCTTTAGGGCATTTTATAAAAAATATAATAAACAATTAAAAGGAAGCACTTTTGAGTCACTGCAGAAATTGTCAGCGATTTAAGTAACGAAGGCTAAAAGGTCAGAAATCCCTGATCAAACAGCATTTGACGGTTTTTTTTCCACTTTACTGATGTTTCTGTAAGCTTGGGTCACAGCAGTACTATTTAAAAGAAAAAACACGATTTCAAAGCCCTTTTTGGATGTGGCCCATCAGTGCATGGACGACGGCGGCTTGAAGAGTCCGGTCCTTCGAAAATGTCGCACGATGAAGGGCACGGACACGAGGGTGATGCTGATGCGAACCGGCGCAAAGAGTTTGTGGACGGCGTAGGCAAGGACAAACGTGCTGGTCCCTGCCGCCATCTTGGAGCGGATGATTGCCTCACTGAAGCCCAGCTTGCTCAGCACGGCCGCCATGTCCATACCGCTAGAAACAGAGTACACGGTTAATATCAAACTCTTATTTCAAAACGACCGTAAATTCCGGACTATAAGCCGCTACTTTTTTTCCCAAACTTTCAACCCTGCGGCTTATTCAGTGATGCGGCCAATTTATGTAATTTTTCTAACGGCCGCCAGCGGCGCTCGAGTACAAAAGGTAAGATTTAGGCTGCAACTGCTTAGCTTGTGCACAAATTAAATTAGCATAGACATGTCCTCATCATGCAAATTGCAAAAAAAAGGCACATAACGCAATCGAGCAGTCCGATATAAAAGGAAACTTTACTTAGCGAGCGTGATGCTAGCGTGGTTTTTAATAAGGGAGCGTGAGACGACGCCTACGTGGGAAAGTCTCTTTCCCATACTGAAGGAAGACGACTTTGATTACGTTGGTTATAAGGAGGAAGATAAACTCTCTCGGTGTACCGTCTTTCTTTGTAAATATGTGTAACCCATGTATAATATGTATTTGCAACTGTATATTTTTGTAATGTATTTATTTTAGAAACTTATTCTGATATGCTTTGTACGAGCAAATGAGAAAGAAGGGGCGGGGTAAACGCGGGCTGACGGGAAGTGGAGTAAAGGTGAGACGTGTTTGTGGACGCGGCTGACAATAGTGGATATATATTTTTCCCACCCTTACCTTTGGAAATATACACTTTTTTCCTTGGATTACTTTCAACGGGCACCCGGACTCTGCAGGTCTGCATTAAATCTTAAGAACCGGTATCATTTTCCGTTCAATTTGCCGGCTGTGTTTTTTAGACTTCAGATTCAGATTCAGATTCAGATCTACTTTATTGTCATTCTAGTACACGTGTATACAGAACGAAATGTCGATGGATCTGACTCCCACAGTTTCCCTCAGTGTCCTTCAGTGTACAGATATAAATAAGCTGTATTGTGTTATTTACCATAGTGCCGATAGTGCAAGAAGAGACGCTAACCAGATGTGCAAGATGGGCAGTCAGGTTAACAAGTCAGGTACACAGTACCATTATATTGTAAACAATAACACTGTAAGTAATAACACTGTAAGTAACAATAGTGCAGAGATCAAATGTGCAAGGAGTGGCAAGCTATAAAAAAACTGCCACTAGTGCAAAAGTCAAATTAGCAGCCGTTTAGATTTAAGTTAACTATATGTTAGATTGACCATTTAACAGTCTAATGGCCAGGGGGACTAGACTATTGCGGAGCCTGGTGGTCCTGCACCGCACACTGCAGTACCTCTTCCCAGAGGCTAGCAGAGTGAATAGTCCATGATGGGGGTGAGAGGGGTCCCCGGTAATGTTCTTAGCATGGGATAAGCAGCGCTTCTGGCCAATGTCCTGAATGGAGGGAAGTGTAGTCCCGATTATTTTCTCCGCTGTCCTCGTTACCCTCCTCACACTACCCCAGTCGGTAGCGCTGCAGCCTCCACACCACACAGAGATACAGCTGGTCAGGATACTCTCTATGGTGCCCCTGTAGAATGTGATGAGGGATGGTGGGGGCAGGTGGGCTCTCCTCATCCTCCGCAGGAAGTACAGGCGCTGCTGTGCCCTCTTAACCAGAGATGCAGTGTTCACGGACCAGGTGAGTTTGTTTGTGATGTGCACCCCTAGGAACTTGATACTGCTGACAACCTCCACAGCCTTGTTGTTGATGCAAAGTGGGGCATGGTTGGGCTGGTTTTTCCTAAAGTCGACAATGATCTCTTTAGTCTTGTCAACATTCAGGACCAGGCTGTTGTCCTTGCACCAGCCCACCATCTGCTCCACTTCCTCTCTGTAGGCCAGGTCGTTGTCATCCCTGATGAGGCCCACCACCGTTGTGTCGTCAGCATACTTCACGATGTGGTTTGTGGCGGACCTAGGGGCGCAGTCGTGTGTCATCAAGGTGAACAGCAAGGGGCTTAGGACGCAGCCTTGGGGGGAGCCCGTGCTGAGGTAGATGACATCTGAACTGTTCTGACCTATCCGCACAGATTGGGGTCTGTCACAGAGGAAGTCCAGCAGCCAGTTCCGCAGGGGGGTGTTGAAACCCAGAAGCCCCATTTTGTCTACCAGATGTTGTGGGATGATGGTGTTGAATGCTGAACTGAAGTCCAGGAACAGCATCCGCACATGGGTGTTCTTCTCCTCTAGGTGTGTCAGGCTCAGGTGAAGCGCAGAGGAGATGGCATCCCTGGTGGAGCGGTTTGTCCTGTAGGCAAACTGAAAGGGGTCGAATGAAGAGGGGAGACTGGAGGTGATGTGCTCTTTAACCAGTCTCTCGAAGCACTTCATTATGATAGGAGTCAGTGCAACGGGCCGGTAATCGTTGAGTGATAAGATCTGGGTTTTCTTTGGCACTGGGATGATGTTGGCAAATTTGAAGCATGATGGTACTTTGGCTTGGTCTAGCGAGGTGTTGAAAATGTCTGTTAGTACACAAGCCAGCTGATCGGCGCACTCCCTAAGTACCCGCCCCGGAATGTTGTCCGGGCCTGGAGCCTTCCTTGTGTTGACCCTTCTCAGGGTCTTCCTCACGTCAGATGAGTCCAGGTGGAGTGCTCTTTCGTCCTGATTTGGAGCCGCTTTCACTGCAGGGGTGCTGTTTTGTGCCTCGAACCTACCAAAGAAATTGTTGAGGTCATTCAGAAAGTCCATGCTAGTGTTCTGCACTGGGGTGGTGTTTGGCTTGTAACTGGTGATGGCCTGGATGCCTTTCCACATATCCCTGGTGTTGGTTGTGCTGAGGAAACGTTCCTGAATCTTTTGACTGTACGTTCGCTTTGCTAGTCTGATGGCACGGTTCAGGTTAGCCCTCGCTGATAACAGCGCCTCCTTGTCACCAGATCTAAAGGCAAGGTTACGTACTTTTAGTTGATTGCGTATTTCAGCAGTCATCCAGGGCTTCTGATTGGCACGGGTGCATATAGTTTTGTTATTGCTGACGTCTTCTGCGCATTTACTGATGTAGGCTGACACAGAAATGGCGTACTCATCTATATTTATTTTGTTGTTGTAAGTGGCAGCCGATTTAAACATGTCCCAGTCAGTGCACTCAAAGCAGTCCTGTAGTGCCTCCATAGCCCCCTCAGACCACACCCTCACCTGCTTCACTGTTGGTCTTTCTCTTGTTAGCAGGGGCTTGTATGCAGGAATTAGCATAACAGAAAGGTGATCTGATGAGCCTAGGTGGGGGCGGGGGGCTGCTTTATATGCACCTTTGATGTTTGTGTAGGCCAGGTCTAATGTGTTCCTACCTCTTGTAGCAAAGTTTACATGCTGATGGAAATGCGGGAGAACTGTTTTCATATTGGCCTGGTTAAAGTCCCCCGCCGCAATAAAAATGCACTCAGTATAAGCATGCTGCAGTTCACTCACAGTTCGGTAGAGAATGTCCATTGCCTCCTTCGTATTAGCGCTGGGGGGCACGTACACGGCCGTAATGATGGTCGCGCTGAACTCCCTCGGTAAGTAAAACGGTCTGCAGATCACCGTCAAAAGTTCAATGTCTCGTGAGCAGTGATTCGAGATTATCTTCGCATTTCTGCACCATTTATTGTTTGTGTAAATGCATAGACCGCCGCCCTTGCTTTTGCCGGTGAGCTCGCCGCTTCTATCAGCGCGGAAAGCAGTTAGCCCCACAATGCTAACCGCGTCATTCGGGATAGATGAGTTTAGCCATGTCTCCGTCAGAATCAAAGCACAACAGTTCGTCAACTCGCGGTTCGATGAGAATTCCACTTGTAGATGGTCCAGTTTGTTGTCCAGGGAGCGGACGTTGGATAGGAAAATGGATGGTAGAGGCGTTTTGAAGGGTTTAGCCTTCATCCGAGCCGTTAGCCCGGCCCGACAACCTCGTTTCCTTCCCCGGTCACAGCGCTTCCGCTTGCCACTTTTACTCGCTGCTTTGTAGGCCTCTGGCTTCTGTTGACGTAGCACTCCGAGGCTAAGTAAACACTCCAGAGTGGTCGTCGAAATTTGCGCTGGATTTCTGGATGTTCGCATATCCAGCAAAAAACTGCGATCGTATATTAATCTGCAGTTAGAGTTGTCTTTGTTCGCCCTCATAGACTGAGTCGAAGATTGGGGTTTTTGACCAAAATGTGAGAAACTGTCGGGAGCAAATCCGGCCGCCGCTTAATCGGGTATTGGTTAATTTTGTGTTTAAATTGCGTTTTTTTCAATGTGGGCGCATGCGGCTAATATACAGGTGCGGCTTGTGTATGTACAAAATCGATTTTCCTCCCAAAATGTGGTGGGTGCGGCTTATAATCAGGTGCGCTCTATAGTCCGGAATTTACGGTAGTCTTCTAAATCGCATGTGTCAAACTCATGCTCACAACATCATTTAATGTGGCCCGTGAGTCAATACTGAGTAGAAGGTAAGATCTTGGGGCCGGGTTCGAACCGGGCATAGAATGTCAATCTTTCATTCGTGCCTGGTTAGGCTGAACTTCTCTCTCGCTGATTTCATTTTTTTCAATAATCCGATTGTCATGTGTTCTATTTTTCTCCTTCTCTGTGGATGATCTGCGGCATGCACTCTGTTCAGCGCTTGCCCGGCCCAGCGGATGCCTTGCTGTGGTGCTTACGCTGCCCGGCGGCATTGCCGGACATAGATAAATACAAAAGGAAAAATTCAGGCTTGCTTCATGCTCGGTACCTCACATCAACCTAACCGTTCGGGCTCGGGTTGGTTCGGCCTTTTATACCCGCGGGCCATGTTGGGTCAGGCTTGGATTTTTTTTAGACCCAAATCTAACCTCGAGTAATGAGCAAAGCACAAGAGAAAAGAGTTGCATTGCGTGACTTGCTGTTTAAAATGTCACTGGATGTCGCCAAAGCCATTAATCAACCAGAGAACATTGTGAAAACCCATCTAGCTGTTTTTTTACTTCAAATAAAAGTCAAAGTTGCACTTTTCCACAAAATTTCCTAAATTTAATAAGGGTTAGCGCGTCATTTGAGGTGTCCTTAAAATTAAAATAGTTTGTCTTAACGTAGGTGTTAACAATACCACAAAACACCTTGAACATGTTCTGTTTTTTTAATCACATTAAGGCATTTTGTTTCTATAGAGGCCAGTAAAACTATAATTTTGTTTTTATGTGGTGGATGATTTTGTTAATTTTAACAATTTTACAAGGAAATGAAATATTTTTAAAAGAAAAATACACCACACTTTAAGGATTTGTTTTCTATTGTGATGAAAGTCATTGATGACTAAATATGTCAAAGCTCTGTTTCAATTTATACACTGTTGTCTTTTCAGAGCAGGGAAAAAAATGGGGTACTTTCAGAGAAAATCAATTTTGGGTGTTAAAACACATTCGCCATTTTCACCTGGGACAAAACGACGGACACATTTGACTACAGTGTAATAAATGTGTCATATTCTCTTTGGACTAAATCGTTTAAAAGGCAGGTGAGTTCAGTTTTTAACATTTATAGGATCTGAGCTGCGACGGGGCCAGCTTTAATCAACCCAAGTACATGTCCAAAAAGACTTAATGTTGAGCGTGATAATGCAAGCCGGCTGTGGGCCGCAGCGGCTCTTCCATAGAAGGCTTATTATCTGCAATGTGAGAAAGTCTGCAGGCTTCCCTGCTAATCTGCTGCAAATCTCTTTGCTATGTCTGTTGGTCGCCTGCCAAACCGCCCTAACTGTCACACACTCAACACAAGCTAAAAGGCTTTACTGTTTCTGCCTCTTTTATTCAATGAAAAAAAAACTGTCTGTGGTCAGATCTTCTGTTCCTCAAGTATTTTCAGTAGCCTGAAACCAACTCATACTTAAGATTGTTTTGTTCTCTGTAAGTCTAGTGAGAGTGCAACAGCAGGAAGTTTTTTTAAAGCTTCTCTTCACAATGGTTACATGACATTTTTCCACTTCCCACAAAAAAATCATCCAAATTCAAACTACCGTGGGCCCAATTCAGATTTAAATGACTGTTTTGAAAAAAAAACAACCACACTGACAGATCTTATAGCAATACTATTGGTATGAGGCAATAGTCTGGGAGGAAATATCAGTATCATATTGAAAGTGTAAAAAGTTCAGGACACCCTTATTATTTATTATATTGCTGTCATCCAAGTCTCAACCACACTGCACATGGGCAAACTTCAGCCTGCGGGATGAGTTTGTGTCCCCCTTCTTTAAAAAACACATTATTATTTTTTAATCTCTTGTATTGTTATTAATACAATTCATAAAATTTAGTTAAAAGGTTATTGAGACCCCTGATGTAATTATTGAAGGCTGCTTTGTCACCTGGATATGAGGAGGTAGAACATTCCCAAAGACATGAGGGAGATTCCCACATGGAAAGAAACCCCCACAGCGCCATACTCCTTGAAGACCTTTTTAAGTTGCTGAGTCTTGTTGGGCTTATCTCCCTCAGGCTTGGGGTCCTCGGGAGATGTTCCTCCAGGAATTGTTTGTGGGGCTTCCTTTAGGTTGTGCTCGTCCTGGGGGTAACATAATAAGATTTAAAACCTGCCACTTTTTTTGGAAGTGATTGCGTTTTGATGTTGGTAGGTCTTAGACAGTGACGGGGGAACTCATCATGAAAGCTCAGTTGAATGTACAAGGGAAGCTTGGCAGCTCTGTCAACAAACACAGCAGTCAAAAAGGAAGCCGTGGGCGAAGAAAAGTGCTTTCTGCTTATTCAAAGAGGCCACCGAGGCCGGACTTAAAGTAAAAGGGGGCGGGCGGTGGCATTGGGAAGGTCATGTGAGTGGGTGGCCATAAAAAAGATGTTTGGGTGGAGGAACAGTGGGAGCTCTATGACTGATAACTTCTCTTAGTGTCGAGTCAGAGCGACACCCATCCACACACCTCCACCCTGAGGCTGACGACCTTCTGTCAGTTGCACAATATTGACTTTTTATTTCTTTCAGTCTTTATTCTATAATTATTTGTTTTCATACGCTTACAAGGAAATCAGTGTGGGTCCTTCAGCTTGAATAAGTGCATTCGTAAATACAAGTTGTGTATCTTCGGAAGTGTTTAGGGTAAAAGTTTGTACCTATTTTAAATATAAATCTAATCTTAATCTGAGCCGAACAACGTTATAAATCCCAATTAGTGCGCGTGTGTTTGTATGTGACCTTTAGGCTCTGACACAGCTGAACCGAATTTTGTGAAAAGGTACACGATTGTACTTTAGGCCTCTGCAAATGTCTTTAACTCCGTGTCAGGGACTTCCAATGAATAACAACAAAATCAATAAACTTCGGCTTTTGCCTGGTCTTTGGTAGGGTCTCTAACGCCCTCTGGTAGCCAAATAAGGTACTACAGCTCCCAACCAATGACCAAGCCGCCAAATTCAATCTTCTATTGGTCCAACACTGGGCAATGAAGGCTTACTATTTAAAAATAGTCGTTGGTCAAACGGGTCCATTTAACACCGAAGAAGGTGTAATGTGCTGTACAATACGCATGCACGCACGCTTAATCACCAATTCATTTTGGCTAATGAGTTAAGTGTTTTTTTTTTTATGCTCGAGCAAACACTAAAGGAAAGCCCTGTAATTCAGCCACACGAGCAAAATTAATTAAGCCAGGATAAGGTCACACTAGCACGTATTTGTATATGCATCAAAAACAGCAAAATATTTATTCCCTAGAAAATAATGTCACTAATATATATTAAGAATTTGCTTAGAACTAAATTTTACTTTTAAACAATTACCAAAACAATTCTGTTCAAACAGGTCTGTCTGTAAAACCTTATGTATGGTACAATTGGCTTTGATCAATTTGTTAAAAAATATAAATAGAACTCTTTATTTTCATTCATAACAACGTAATGAACATTTTTGTTCACATAGATGCCAACCTCTTGACACTAAAAAGCTGTGAGGTCCCCGGTTCGAGACCAGGTGGAAACATATGGGCGCCACCAGGCTGTACTTGCCGTAGACACAACATAGGAAATGGAGCCCCTACGACCCGAATGGTTAAGGGATCCAACAAACCAACCAACCAATGTTATCGCACACTCGATTTTTGCGGGCAAAACAGTCAAGTCAAGTCATTTTTATTTGTATAGCCCTTAATCACAAAGAGTCTCAAAGGGCTTACAATCTGTCTCCAGAATATATGGGATTAAAAAAATGGGTTCTTGTTTAAAACAAGAGAGCAGTGCTTGGAGACTGGCCGAAGTTGTAAGAACATCGTAACATTAGTGCAATGAACAATAGTAAATACAATTTAGCAGCAATAAGATTCGAATACAAATTATGTCAGGGGTCTCTAAGAACACCTGGGTAGCCCGCGGACAGGTTCTGAAAGTAGCTCACCATTGATGGATCATTGCAATTCTCAATTAAATTTCATTTCTAACTGGCATGAGGTTTGAGTGGTTACCATAACTTCTAATAATTTCAACCTGGTAATAACATAGTTGCAGAGGATGTGCTATCAGAACTAGGGATAAGTGAGTATCAATGAGATTTTCAAACATATTTTTCCAACTGGCAAGGTGTTTTGGCGGTTAACTGAGCCAGATTTTTAAGTCAGAGTTGAGATGTGCTAACTCAGGGGTCAGGAACCTTTTGACCCAAAGAGCCAAAAATGTTTTAAAAAGAAATTGAAAGAGCCACGTCACATATTTTCAGACAAAATTGAAAAAACTGCCAAACACACTCTCTAGACAAAAGCTAATTCTTCAGAACATTTTATTTCACTGTGTGTCATTTGATAATTTAATCAAATGTATGAAATGATAATAATACCAAATCTTGTGTCCCAAATCAATGTAAATATGCCATTTACAATTTGTCTTCCACTTTACGTTAAGAGTGTTGAGGCAATTTTTTTCCATTAAATTTGTCCTTAATAATGGTTTCAAAACAATGTGCATGCAAAGTTCTTTTGTAAAAATGTCACAAATTACAGCAAACGATAAGCATATTTTCGATTGTTCTCGATTGTTCTCAGCTCAGGGATGCTGCTGGAAATGTGAATTTCCCTTCGGGGATGAACAAAGTATCTATCTATCTATCTATCTATATTCACTTTCTGTGTAGACTGCACTGAGCTAGAGAGAGAGACAAGGAAGTGCCTTGCGCTGTGTGCAGGGATCCGCCCACCTGTACTGCTCATCCAATCAAAGTCGTTTGCCAGCGTTTTTAATTATCAGATTAAATGGTTTCTTATCGAACTTCTGCATTAAATTGCTTCGGCTTTATATGGACCAAAATCGGGATGAAATCACTTGAATTTGGAACGCCACAGAGAGATGTGCAATAGTTACATTTTATTTCGGAGCCATATGTACTCACGAAAAGACCCATATATGGCTCCCGAGCCACAGGTTTCCTACCACTGTGCTAACTGAACACCTGCCGATTGACAACGAGTGCGCATGCGCACTAGTACCTTTGAAATACATAAGATCAATAAACACAGAACAGTAGTGTTTTAACCATACATGACATTCTCCAAGTTCCATCAATTCGCCATTACTGTACACCGAATACACTACCTGCTTTTTGTCGTCCATGTCACTGGACTTTTGGGGGGAAGCCGTGGCGGTGGAGAGCCCTCGGTTACATGAAAACAAAACCACCGGTTCCGAGAAACGGCCGCGTAGCCTCAAGCGTCCCCAGTCCTGGATAAACAAGACGCGGTGGTGGTGCTCCTTTAACGGCCCCGGCCGTGCTCCCGCGATTCGTCCGAGCGCTGAGTCCACGCAGCAGGTCCAGTCCCTTTGAAAGCCTTTTGCTAATGTCAGTGGGCCGCAGTGGAATGCACGTGCCGTCGTCCTCGTCGCACGACTTAGAAACATGGCCGTCATTCCGCCCTCAGAGCGAGTTTCCAAAAAGGTTTACGTTGGTAGAAATGAGATAAGGCAGACGGAAGGTCGGAACATGGTGGCTGCGCCCCCTCCCCGGCCGCAGCTTCTGACTGGCAGCCTGAAGCTTCCTCCCACCAGAGCCGAGCACACTGACAGCGGTCCGCGCAACCGCAGACGTGACCGGAAGGAGCGCCCGTCAAAAGAACAAAGCAGGCGGCGGTGAGACGTATGTAACATGCGTTGATAGAAATAGCCTCTAGGGGGAGCCGCTAAGCTTCTGATAGATCCTGCTGCATTTCTTGATTAAAAGAAGAAAAAATGTGATAAGAGCAAACGTAATGAATGTGATAAGCTGAGACTTATATTGTTTTTATTTTTATTTTTTAATTCAAAGTTTGATTTTGCTATCCATCGTTGGATAAACTCCTAAATATTTTATGTTTTATAGGTTTTATAGTTTTATAGGTACGTGATCAACAGGGTTGGGTAGGGTTACTTTAACTGGATTACTTCCAATTACTTTCGAATTACTCCAATATCAAATATGCTAATAAAAGACAAAAGAAACTAAATATGAATAAAATATGACTCACAACACGTGGTAAGCTTTCTCTCCTGGCTTTGATCTCCAGCAAAACTAACATAAAATGCGACTGAAACAAAATGAAAATAAATCCAAACAGCTTGCCAACATCATTTTTGCCGTTCCATGTATTCCGTCACCCCCCAAGCCTGCACAAAATTTAGTAATTTTATTCATATTTAGTTTCTTCTGTCTTTTATTAGCATATTTGGTATTGGAGTAATCCAAAAGTAATTGAAAGTAATCCAGTTAAAGTAACCCTACCCAACCCTGGTGATTAATGTCTTTCAAGTGACTATCATGTACCATACCTGCAGGGTAGAGTGATATTGTGCATCCTTTTGGTATACCAACATTGGTTTTAAAGCTTTGAGTTGTACCTTGAAGTACCTTGTTTGACTGTTTAATGTCCATTTTGTTTGTAATGATGCAATGTTCAATAATAAGTGTTGAAAAAATAAATGTGTCTGTTCAATAAATATACTTGGTAATATTAATAAATAGATAAAAAGCGTGAATTTGTGATTTGTTTTTAAGAATAGTTTTAAACCAAATGATTCTAATCAACCCAAGCACCCCCAAAAAGTATAGCATTTTTCCTTAATAAAGGCCAGGATTTGCTTAGATATGATAAAAATGCTAGCTATTAAAAAAATGAAAACAATAAAGCATTAAAAATACTCCACTGTCTTGTCTAAATGGTTCAGTCCATTTGATTCCTAGCACCGCTCTAGCCTCCCTCCCCACTCATCTTTTGCCCGGCTAGTGTCACTTTCGGCATAGCGGCGGAGTCTGTGGAAACTCCAATATATTAGGAGGTTTCAAAGTTGTGGCCCAAGGGCCACTTGCAACCAGTGGGATGAGGGACAGTGTTTCTTTTTTAGTGACAAAAACATTTATTAAAGCAAAAAGAATATTGATTAAAATAAATAAATAAGCAAAAATGCATTAACTATACTTTAAACCTGCTTTTTTAAAGATCTTGTAGGTCAAGAAATTCTCATTTAACACAACATGAGCCTCACCTAAAGGAAGCTGACACGATTGTCCGCCATCTTGTTGCTATGGTCACCCCCCAAAACCAAAAACCTCGTGAAATGCTGGACAACACAATATGAAGAAAAATGGTGCTGTTTGTTCACTTTAACTCTCCGTAGTTTGTATTCTTCCTGGTGCTTGTTAGCACTCTTTTTCGATTGCATTACGTAATACAGCGACACTTAATGGCCAAATAAATGTAATGTGCAGCCCACGCAAATTATGGATTTATTTGTTATCGATTGATTAATTTCCATCATAATTCTTAATGTTTTATGTCTTATTTTGTATGGCAAATTAAAAAGAACTGAAACGTTTTTATCAAAGCGTTTTTGTAGAAAGCCCGATTTGGCCCAATATCAAGCAGACCCGAACTCCGGCAGACCCTAGAAAATTCATTTTGAGACACCAGATTTAGGTAATTTGCAAACAAAACGAAATTCAGAATTAAGTAGTTGTTTTTTTTCAGTGACAATGACAATAAATTATTGATTTTATGATACAAGATAAGGGATCCAACCAACCAACTAAAGGGGTAGTGTGTGCACTTAAAGGGACAGTGTGTAATTTTGTGCCTCTCAGTGGTACGGAAAAAAAAATTCAGTAAAAAACAACACATTGATTTAAGTTCTAGGCAAAAGTAATTAAGCAATCCTACTAGGGTCGCCGACATATTTGTCTTCCATCTTGTTGCTTGCTGTGGCACTGGTTTTCGTTCACATTGGACAACAGTGCCATCTCGTGGTCAAATATTACACACTGGGGCTTTACGTTTTTTACAAATGATCATGTTCTTGCTATTGTCCTGTGTCTTTATGTATTTTTTTTAGAATATTCTTCACACGTTCAAGAAAACAATCCTCATTTTGTTGTGCGTTCTATAATTTGAAAATACATACCTGAGTCTGTGTTTGTGGGCATTTTTATAGATCATTAGGACTTGTGATAATCTCGTCCAGTCCTCCATCCGAGGGTCAACAGTCCAAACTACTCCTGGCACCAAACGCTCTTCCTGTCTTCTATTTGGCTTTACTCTTACCTGGCACTGATCCACATGGGCCTCTAGTGAAGACGAGGGGGCCCGGAATTGCAGCCAGCCCGCCTTGCAGCAGTAACACACTGAGGATGTGGTCCACAATGTGTGTTTGCACTCGCTTTTGTCTCTGCACCTTTCACCCTCGCTTGGCTTGGCACGCGTTCCAGAAGGAACTTTTCAACGTTTACTCTGCAAACATCACTTAGTCTAACCTGACGTCCTTATTTGATCACTTACTGGGTTTGTCCTGAGTTTTCTTTTCGAGGAAATCAAACGGAGACATTTTGCCCCCTGTATAATGTGGAACTAGTGTATCCATGTCAACCAGACTTAAGGCCAGTAAATGTAAGACTTCATGAATAGGCTACAATCCAGCAAAAATAAAGGCAGTGCATAATAATAGCTGTCAAATTTCACGCTTAAAGAATTTTGTCATGTAAAAATGCCAGCAAAGAAAAGTGACTTACTGTGACTCTATTTGTCGTGAGACCAGAACAGACCAAGAAACCCCAGAGCATTCGTTACAGTTCTTTATTTAAGATAGCAATCAGGGCTTGCGGGAGACGTGATGGCTGTCAGACGTCAGCAGCGGAGCAGAAAAGAAGGCTTCGGATCGGGTGGCCAATCGGAGGGCGGAAGACAAGCAGGTCGAGTTTACCGGGGCTGGAGAGAAGATCGTAGCGTGGGACGGAAGCAGGTCGGGTCGGAGGCAGGCAGAAACAGGTAAACAGAGTTCTAGACAAAACGGGCAATCAGGAGAGTCACACAGAGTTACAATCGTAATACTCGGACGAAGAGGTCTGGGCGCAGCGCGCTAAAGAACGAAGCGTCAGCCAATCAGAAGGCACCTCCAGGTGACCAGTTAGCAATCATGACACTATTATTGATTCATTTTTGGCCGCTTTACCTACAAGATTAATTCGCTCCCGGATAGAGTTCCTACCTAGAATGTCTTGTATCTCGAGTGAATTTTCTCCATAAGAAATAACTGAAAATCAATTAATCTGTTCCTGGACTCCAAATCATTCAAGTTAGCCCTGAATAGCTATACAACATACCATAGTCAGTAAAAACACATTCAACTAATAATAAAACATAAAAATACAGTAACTAGTCAAATCAAATTATATAAATGTGAGTTTATTATGAGCACTTACCATGGAGGATGTCGGCGGTTACTAATGTAGGTTATTGTGTTGCTGTGGAGGGAGCAGGAGAGACTGTCGATGGTTTGTAAACAATTAACAAGCAATTAACCGGTCCAAGGGATTAGGTCTGGAAACACACTTGTTAATTGGGACAAGATCATAATGGCGGTGGGCAATCTTGAGCACCTCTAGTGGTAGCGTCTGGACATTCTCATAATTTGATCTTTCAGATGTCAGGCAAGATTATTTCTTGAAAGACATCTTATATCTCAATTTTCTCATAACGATAGTAGCTAGCCTGCAGAGTGGCCGCTGCAAGCGTAACAATTCGTAACCATGCGTTAAGAAGCAATATCATCAACAATTTTGAGAGTTGCTGTCCACTGAAAATGATATCAAAGTTTGCCAAGACTCAGATACCAATCAATTAGGTTTCACCATCTTTCTAAAACACTGTCATGGCACTTTTCAATTCTGTTCTACCAAAACAAGTATGATTCTGCGTTTACTCTGGTAGGCAGGCAGAGTATATCTTATAAGAGTTTTTTGGAGGTTGACTTCTGCTTTCCGATGGATATTTTTACCAACTCAGACTAGACCACGAACAATTCTCAAAATATACAATTTATTCAAAATATGTCAACACAGCCATCAATGTGTTCTAGTAATTACAACCTCAGTAGTTTTCATTATATCATGTTAATACACATATAAGTACTGTATATTTTATGAAGCAATTTGACCTTTCAATGTATTACTCTTCAGCCTGACTCTTAGTTGACATATAATTTAAAAAAAAAAGGCTTCATTCCTGACATTCGAGAACTTAAAATAAAAAATTCACACATCGGAGGAATACAATAAAAATTGACACCTGAGTGCACTTGGCAGGCAGTTGACAAACACAAGGTGGGCTTACTAAAGTAGATTTCTTTGTTATTTTCCATTAGGACTCTACAAACAACACAGACAAAGTCAGTTCATGGAAACAGACAACGCGAGTATTTACAAATTAATCTGTACGTATCATGGACACTGTACAAGGGAGAGCAGTAGGAATATGAGTTCAAAGGAAACCGTTCACACCCTAAATTACATTTCTAATGGAAGACTCTTTGGCACTGTCATGGAGACGAGGCAACATATATTTTGTATGCAAACAGAAATGGGATCTTTCATGAACCATTCAATAAAAAATGGACTCACATTACAATCTCTAATCGAAAAACTTAATTTGTATGGGAACAGCTGAAATCCAATTTCATCAATGTCAGGACAATTTGTGTATGATTGGAGATACAAAGCTGGATCTCCACTGTGGTGGAGGACCGATTGAGATGTGATGGTTATATATTCCTTGATTGTTGAGGTGACAAATTTTTAACATTGTGTTTGAATTAACAGCCGAAATGAACAACCTTGTCACCAAGTGTCAACCTGGAAGTAAAAAAATAACACAAAAGCGTTTGAATGAGACATTATGTTCAGTCTGTCTATTCTCTTCACATCTCAAATTGTTCTATTTTAATGAGCTTCACTACAATAAAACTTGTTTAACTGGTAAGAGTTCCGAATCCTGAGCACCACGGCTGATGAGTGTTTAGCGCGTCCACGGCACAGTTCTGAGGTCATGGGATTAAACTGTCCTGTGCGGAGTTTGCAGCATGTTCTTCTTGCGTGGGTTTGCTCCGACATTCCAAAAACATGCACGTCAGGTTAGTTGGCCGGTTCAAATTGTCCCTGGGTGTGAATGAGCAAGCGAGGCGTCTGTCTCTGTGTGCCCTGCGACTGGCTGGAAACCAGTTCAGGGTGTCCCCTGCTCACTGCCTGAGGATAAGCGGTGTAGATAATGGATGGATGGATGGATGGATGGATGGATGGATGGATGGATGGAGTTCTCAATCCTTCAGCACGCTGATACCAAGTGTTGGTATCATTAGTAGTTTTGACACCTAGATGTTTTCAAAAACTAAAAACGTACACATTCAAGTGTCACAAATGTCCTTATAATTATATAAAATAAATTATATTTGGGGTATTTTTTAAGAGTTCCTCTCTCATTTTTTCAAATAGTATTTTGTACAGATGACATGATAGAATGTATTTCCAAAAAATCTTAATGGGAAGCTGAGAGCCTTCCTGATTGGTCAAGAGCATGGTATCCGAAAGCATCATCAATTGCTGTTTCAAGTACAGATACATTACATTACAGACACATACAGATGCTAATACCTGATATCGGTATACAGTAGAATTACCAGTGTTGATTTAACACTCTGTGATACAGTCATATGTTCACTAAGGTAGTGTTAAAAGTTTACTCTTTAAACTAATGTAACATTTTATTTTAAAGTACGCAGTAATAGTTTTAATTTATCACTTATAGAGTCATATTTTAACCTTACTTCAGTGAACATAGAGTTCCTATTTACAACGTGTTAATTTAACACTGGTTAAGTGGTTTACTTTAAAATAAAGTGTCAACTTTACATTAAGTGTAAACTTTTAACACCACCTTAGTAAAAATATAGTGTAACAATTTAATACTGGTTATTTTTACTGTGCAAGTCCCTAGTTTTGACACTTGCTATTGAAATCAGGGTAATTAAAATGATAAATTATAATAATTGTGTAGAGTAACTCCAGCTCTATGTAATTATGTGAGAAATGTAAACAAAATATCATCCTACTTCAGATGCAGTCATTGTGCATTTTTTTAGGAAGTTATGCAATTACAAAATCTTTTTTGTTAATTATTTTTAGGGAAAATGTGCAATGCCTTCTCTTCTCTGACTTTCACTCACTCCAGACACCATCCGCAACAATAAATACACTTTAACAGAGGAACACAAATCATGTCATAAATAAATGCACGGTTAAAAGTTCTCACCCTTACGGGATCTCAAAGCGGATCCATACAAGTGTAAGTTGGGGGACGACAGACAAAAATACAAGAGTGGCATTCCTTCCCTTTACTATTTGAGAGTATTCAAAGTAGGGCTGCAATAACGAATCAATAAAATCAATTAGAATGATTACAAAGCGTTGGCAACGAATTTCGGTATTCATTTGTTCTGTCGCGCTATTTATGCGTCACTCAGCACCAATTCATTTAAAATTATAATTCAATACATGTAGGAGTGCATCAAATTTTGGTGGAGTAGTAGAATCGTCGGCCTGTTGCGGGAACATGCTTGTAGTAGCACTGAAATCTAGCAGAGAGCGACTCGAGATCAGATTTTGTTGCACGACGTTCTCTTAATACTCCAACGAAGTTGTAGTAGCACGTTCGTCTGGCAGAGGGCGCTTCAAGACATTATTTTGATGCACGAAATTCTCTTGATCCGATAAAGTACTCGCAGAGTTATCTGAAATATTTGCATTTTTATCGCATAAATTTTCATGTATTTTGTTTATTGTTAAACTACTTGACCAACACTTGGATTTTCTATTGTTTTACATTACCGATTATTAGTTTTTTGCTGTGCACTACTTTTCTAACTGTCTAAAACGTTGATGTTTGAATAAAGAGGAGGAAAATAAGAATGTGTTTCTAAAAATCGGATTCATCGATTAATCAAATAACTGTTAGTTGCAGCCCTAATTTAAAGTCTACATTACTGAGTGACGGTTCATTGACCTTCCTCTAAGTCTCCTGTGCAAACACTTGCAGTTCTCAGTCGCAGTCCGCTGGTGGCGCTACGACACGCAGCAGCAGGTCCTGGACTTGGGCTGGTCCTCATCCACGGGCTGCCTGAGTCTAAGAAGCGGCGGCTCGCCACTGGCCGGCGTGTAAAACACGGTGCTGCCGTTGGACGACACGAGCGGCATGCGGGGATCGTCCGACAGGGATTTGGTATCGGAAAAGGAATCGGTGGAACCGTTTCCCAGGTGACCGTTGAGCAACGGGTGGTTCAACAGCTTGGCCGCCGCCCGCTGTTTCTTTAATTCCGAAAGCGTTTGAGCTCTCTCGCGGGGGGAAGTTTCGCCCTTGCTGCTAGCGGCTGAGCTCTCGTCCCCTGCTGCCTTGCCATTAGGGGGTGGCTGCGGGGGAACGCACGTTGTGGTAGAGATCAGGCCGTTGTGTTTGCTGCTGCCATCTTTGAGGATGGTGGTCAGCCTGGTCTGGTCGGATGAATCGGCGGCCTCCACTGGCTTTACCTGGACATTGGAAGTTCAGTTTAGCAGCCAATTTGATTCGGCAAAATAGGATATCTAGTGATAGGCAGTGTTGACAAGGGAACACAATGTATTTTCTCTCTCGGAGTCACAAGTTTCTCTGTAACGTGTTTTTTTTTTAAACTTCTCGGTTAGTACATGGTGCGCTACTGCTTTATTTAGCAACTTATCAACCGCAGATCATGAATTTACAATTTATTCTTACTGCTTAAAATAACAGCATCAGTCACATTATCACATTTAACCCTTAATCTGACAGCAGACCAGTTGTTTATATTTTCATATTTACCAACAAAGTACAACCGAATACAGTTACCGTGGCGCCGTCTCAAGCACGAGTACGTCTCTATCAGATATTCTCCCTATCATATGTACCTGCATCTAAGCCGTATTTAGAACTCTAGAAATACAATAATGAAATCAGGGGATCAGCTTAATATCAAAGATCGACCAAGATGGTAATTTAAGGACCAATACCAATTATTAGTGTAAACCCGATTACTGTTTCTTGAGCAAAATTCAATTGCTGTAAAAGCTTAAAAAAATGGCGGATGGAAATTCTAATAATGCAAAAAGCACCGAAAAGATTTGTTATAAATTCAAATCAAACTTTAATAGCTCTCTAAAACATTTTTACAGTGATTACATTAGAATATCAACACAACTAACATGACTAATATTTCACTTAAACTAAAACTAAGAAAGAGTGCAGGGAATAAAATTAGGCTTAGCAGCAACTCATATAAAGGTACATAAAAACCTAAATACCCCAAAATTGTTTACAATCAATAAATAAAAATGACAATACAACCACCATAACTTAAAGTAACTTAAAACAAAAATTGCTTCGGAATTTCAACAGTTTGCAAATTGAAAAGTGTGGGAACTCCTGTTTTAGAGCCAGATTGATGAAATTATTTTATGTTACCAGCTAATCACTCAGCCTTCCACTTTAGTAGGTTTTTAATGCTTCCTCTCAATCACAAACACACCAACTTGATTGACAAACTAATGTTATGACAAGAGCTAATATATCAATCTGCACCTGAATGTGCATCCCCAAAACAAGTAAACGACACGTTTTACACTATCTCTTAATCACCCACGCAGTTCTCTCCCACATACTTTTTAAAATCTCAATATTATAAGCGGTTTTGATTCACAGGCATGTCAGAAATTAGTAGAGATGCCTCTGTTTACTCCGCTTGAAGTTATTCTTCCTGCTTCAGTACCCCCGTCGCTTATTCAATCAGAAGGCGTCCAAATGGGTAGCGTCCGAGACAAAGGGAGGGACGAGAAGGAGAAAAAAAAGGCTTGGCTGCATCTGAGCCTAAATAATCGGCCCGTTGAATTAATAAAAATACTGATATCGATATCCTTCAAATTCCCAAATATCAGAGCCATTCGATAACCGGCCTGACTGATAATCGGTCAACAACTAGCTTAAATGCACATAATGTATTTGGGTGTCCGTCATCAATGGCGAATGTTAGGCAGCATATAGGGGAGAGGGGCGTGGCTTATACAGGAGCAGGAAAAACAACGGAAAGGCAATGAAGCAAACGTGAGCTCAAAATTTACGGTTAAAGTGTGCTGAATTTTGGCCTTTTTATTTGTAAAATCGTATTTGGAATACACCTTGCCAGGAGGAATAAAGGCGTCTTTGACGGTACCGAGAAATGGAAAAGGAGATCTTCAAGTGGTCTGAAGACCATAGACCAAATGCATATGGAGTGTCTCGGAGTGTCTTTTACACAAGAGACTTTGTGTTAAAACTGATTTAAAATCAGTTATTCTTGACTCAACATTTTGCACAGTATGTATTATGTAATCAATAAAACTGAATGAAAATAAATGTGTGTCTGGTGGTGTTTTCTGTTAAAATAGATTTCAATCATAATGGTCTAGGGTTCTAGGCTAAAGAAAGTACGTTTTCTGTGAGGGAGGGTCACATCACCCTGCCGTATTAGATATGCATCTTTTATGACAACCTAAATGCATAAATACATAAATAAATTGATTTTAAGGTATTTTAGAACATACCAAACCAATTTGTGACTAATATGAACAACCTAGAGCAGGGGTCGGGAACCTATGGCTCGCGAGCCATATATGGCTCTTTCTATGAATATCTATGGCTCAGAGACAAATTTGATTGCATGCAAAATATCTCTATCTTGTTCGAAACTTGAGTTATTCATCCTATTCAGGTACACGCAAATCCAATCCAAAGCTAAGCAGCCGACGTTACTTCGCAGTATATATAGGGCACGTTTTTCACTACAATTTACAGTCAAGGTGTCACACAAAAAAGGGGGGCAAAACTCGTTTTGGCTGTACAACGCTAAAGAATCCTTTATATAAAAGTTCACTATATAATCTGTGTTCAGTGTTCAAATACCTTATGATGAATCCACAGAACACACTGTAAATACGCCAAAACACCGGAAGAGAACTTAGTCTTTTGATTGGGTGAGTGGGAGGGATGGGTGGAGCCATGCAAAAAGCGCAAGCACTCCCTCCCATCTCTCGCCCTACGCCATCTGCGCCAAAAGTGAGCTCATCAGGCTCCCTATTTGCAGAATGTTGTGACGTTTTTACACAATAACTGCTTGCAACTGGTTTTGAAACCAATATGTATGAAAAAAAGGGTCAAAAGGAGTTTAACCGATCTTGAGTAATTGCAAGAAAGAGACAAGTTTAAAGTGGTATGTTTGTTGATTTTGGGACAGGGGCTCTGGCATTATTCTCTTTTCATATTTTTTATCAAATCATCAAAAATAAATGTGCTGAAGACTGAGCTTTTGTCTGGGGTGCGGGTTTAGCAATTTTGTAAATTTGTCTCATAATATATGGTGTGGCTCTTTCCCAAAATAAAATTAATATTTTTTGCTTTTATGGCTCTTTGAGTCAAAAAGGTTCCCGACCCCTGACCTAGAGTGATGGATGCTAATGAGTGTGCGATGAAACTTGTTATATATTTATTTTATGCTTTTTTTTTCATCAAACTTTTTTTTGCCTGAATCTTATCCATGAAATGGAAAATAATTAAACATGACATGGAAAAAAACAAAAACAAAAAAAAATTCCTAAAATTTGGAGCAGTGCAAGGCTTTCTTGAAAGGGTCTCAAAAGTAGTCTGGAATTTCAAAGCCATGTTGACATATCTAATAGCCACTGAATGCCAGCAATATTTTTAGAAAATAAATGGGGGAAGTCGCATTGCAAGAAAATAAGCAACTTTTTAACTGAATGTGGGAAGACACTTCTTATCTGATTGCCCCCAGCCCTCCCGAAATAAAACAGAAATGACGATGCAGCCATTTAAACAAAGTCACTGTTCTTTGTAAGCAGGCTCAGTTAAGACTGTTTGGCAGAACGGAGGTGACCTGAAGGAGATTAGATTCAGCACATAGAGATTGAGAGAATGCTGCAGAAAATCGAATGTGCAGCTCATTAACGTCCTCCCTGCCACTAATAATAGACAATGACACGCACACCCATTACAGCCCCCGTATGCGGTGTCCTCTTTGGACAGGAGATGAGACATCTGGCTCTGATGCCAATCACAAATATCCTTTGTGACAAGATAGTTATCACAAAACGACTCACATGAGGCACCTGGACGATCTCCTGGTTAGGATCTTTGTCTTTGTCCTCCTTTTCCTCTTCCTCCCGGCCTCCTCTCCACACGATGGCCTCCGTCTCGTACTCCTTGCGACACAGGTTGTGTCTGTCGGATAGACTGGCTCGCCTTACCACCTTCCTGAGGAAAATGAGGAGAAAGAATGATGCAAGATCAATTTTTTTGTGGGGGATTCCAGCCTCAAAATGTGTTTAGTTGGGGCCACAAAGGCTCTTGCGCTAATATTTAGGTAAAAAGAAAAACCCAAACTGTGTCAAAAATTCACTATTCCACTATTTGGATCATTTTGATCCAATTTTCTGGGGTGTTAAGAACAGAATCAACGGATTATACAGATTGTTTAAAAAAAAAAAAGAAAGATGATTGTTGTTATTTTTTTACAACAGGACACAAAAAGTCAAGCTTTTGTCCACTTTTTTATTTTTGACAACCTAATTTGGAGGATAACACTTGACACTCTAAACAACGGCCACCAAATGATAAGGGTGCTGTCAAGAGGCTTCTCCTGCTACTCGTAACTATGCCAACCAGTACTGTTTTCCGTGGGGGGAGCAAAATCATAACCCCAAAAGATCGCCTCGAGGGGAATGTACTTGCCCACGACACACCACAGGAAGTGGTGCCCTGACAACCCAAGTGGTTAATGGTTCCGTGTACTGTGAATTTTAAGTGCCTACGAATATCGAGCAATCCTTCCCCACAAATATTCAGTTATCATTTAAACAGAATGAGGATCAGCTTCCTCCCAAAAATCTATTTCTCTTACTGTATATCATTAATGTATTAATTTTAACATTTGTAATCCCTGTGCATATATTGTCTGTCTAATTTGTTTTACTTTCACTGATAGGAGAAGCGGGCAGCACGGCAGCGCAGTGGTTAGCGGGTGTGCGGCACAGTTCTGTGGTCGTGAGATCAAAACCTCCCTGTGCAGAGTTTGCATGTTCTCCCCGTGGTTGCGTGGGATTCCTCCGGGCACTCCGGTTTCCTCCCACATTCCAAAAACATGCATGTCAGGTTGATTGGCCGGTCCAAATTGTCCCTAGGTGTGAACGAGCGAGCGAGTTGTCTGTCTCTGTGTGCACTGAGACTGGCTGGCAACCAGTTCAGGGTGTCCCCTGTCTACTGCCCGAAGATAGCTGGGATGGGCTCCAGCACCCCCGCGACCCTACTGAGGATAAGCTGTATGAATAATGGATCGATGGATGGATGATAGGAGAAGCCCTCCAATTTAGTTATACTGTACCTGTAAAGACCCCATCAATATCGGGAAATCATTGTTTTGTCCCCACCAATATTATGTGATCGCTATATGCCCAACAATGCCAATACCAAACCTACCCTTTATTTTCCCAAAACCAAGTTGTCAAACACTGAATAGATGGATGGGATAGTCAGCAAGGGAAAAAGGTGCAGTTGCAATAATAGGCAGCAGGTGTCAGCACTCACCCACGACTGCCTGCGCTGGACGTCCGTCGACACAGCGAGGTCTTGTGTTTGAGCTGAGACTTCATGATGATGTCATGCTTGTGCTTCAAGTCCAGGAGAATGGCTCTAAACTCCTCATCCTCACACAAGTCTTAAAGTGGAGGAAAAATGTTTTACTATTTACAAAAACACATTAAAGTAACAGTTAATTTACACTTCTACCCTCAGGATTGAGGTACAGGAGTGTGAAATGCAGGACAACCAATCTAAAGAACTCTTTTTACCCCTCTGCTATCAGAGTACATACTTTCTTAGTTTTATTACGCTGGCAACTGTGTGGACAGCAAAGTAAGAATTTCATTGTGCAGGGAGTCGTGGTTCTTTACTGACAATAAACACTTTGAATTGAGTTTACCAATGGGGGTCTCCTCAAGGAAGGTCTTGGCGTTGAGACTGGCACCATGAGACACCAGCAACTCGGCCACGTGCATCTGATGAGTGAGAATGTACATTATGGCGTGTTACAAACTTCAGCGCAGAGATAAGATCGTATGCCCAAGCCCGAACCTGACCCAAATGTCAATCATTATGTTCGGGTCGGGCTTCTCTCTCTATGACAATTTTGAAATAATTATATCTTTAGAAAAAAAAAATACCAAAATGATGTGTGCATACTAAACAAAAAAAATCACATTTGTTAAAAAAAGAAAAACACATATCTAAATTACAAAACTATGCTTTGGCTCTTGCCAACTATAAATTAGATGCTTTGGCTCCCTTTTTAGGAGGGTCCTCCTTGTAACTAGAAATTGATCACACGGGTTACAAAAGTCATGCAAGTCAAAGACTACTCGAATAATACTGGGCCCAAAATTAAATAAAGAAAATTTAGATTATCCTTTTGTCTGGATTTGTTTCAATGAAAAAAATACAGTTGTGGTTTAGTCAAAGTCAAGTCAATCAGGGGATTCAGAAAAGAAAAACACTACCACACTGGTAGAGTGGTAGGGTTCGATCCTCAAAATGGGTGGATGGACATGTTTTAGCGTGTAACCCACTTTAGGGTATGTACACCTTTCCAGGTTCATAGGAGCTTTATGAAACAAGTTACCGGACAATACAATTGGAAAAATAGAACTTTAGCAAGAACTTTGAACATATACAATAACACACAATATTTACAGAATAATATTGGTCCCAAGTTCAAATGAAAGGATCATTTAAATTTTCTTTACTAAATTATGGGCCTAATCCTGTATATATTGTGTTTTGTTTTAAATGTTCAAAGTTCTAACTAAAGTTCTATTTTTCACTACGCCAACATCACAGTGTGCTGAGGCGATCTGAAGTAGATTTGGCCACGAGAGTCAGTGGTCCACAAAAAAACAGAAGTCACTTCATCACAACACATATTCTAAGCTTTTGCAATTTCAATTCAAATAACTCCTTCCTGCCGCTGTCTGTTACCCACCCATTATTGTTATTCTTTGTCTCTCTGCCTCTTTCTGCAGCATTACAGTCTTAAGGACATACTGCTGCTGTAGTTTATAGCCCAATTTTCAACCGGTCAAAATTCCGTCAACCCTTAGAAAAATTCATCAATGATGGAAAATTGTTGTTTAATGTAACCTCTGCCCACACAAAAATATCAAAGATGTAAAGGTTTATACAGTCTATTTTTATTACAAAAGACAGGCTTTAATTTGTTATCATAAATCACCTCTTCTCCTCCCGAGTCTACACAAATAGAAAATGAAATTTCAGGTTTGCGTCGAGCTCCGTCCTGAAAATCAAGTTAATTGGTTGGGCTCGGGCTGGGTCGGGCTTCAATACAAGTGGACCTGGGTTGGGCTGGATTTTTAAGCCCGATTTTGGTTTTGCTTTAGCGTGGAATCTCACCTGACCCCAGCAGGCAGCGGCATGGAGCGGCTGCCATCCATCCGTGTCTCTCAGCTCCATGCGAGCGCCACCTTCCAGCAGCAGTTCGGCGGCTTGCATGTAGCCGTTGGCGGCCGCAATGTGCAGCTGCAGAGGCCAAAAAGCCAGCATCAGAGATGTGTCCATAATTCTTTAAGCCCCGCCTCTTAACTTTAATAACTCATTATGTCGGGTCAGGAATATACAACTCACGTGTCAGGTATAGCTTTTTTCATGAGTACATTGGCCGCAGGAATAAAAGAAGGACTACGCTAATCTTCACTCTATTGTCCCGAATGTAGTGCTGTGTACTCGAAGCCAAAGCGTCGCTGTCGTGGAACGATTCAGTCCAGAATATATAGGGCACAGTCCCAAATACATTTTACAGTAACAGTGATACACAAACTGACCCTGTTTTTGCTGTCTGTTTCTATAGAACCCTGGATATGGAAGCTCGTAAAACAATGTATGTCCACTTTATGATGAAAACCCACTGAAGAAACTATAGAGACTAGAAAACGCCAGCCAAGCACCCATAGATATGGTGAGGGGTAGGGGCAAGCATATCTCTGCACACATAAACTGTTGCCCTTACTCTCTCACCCAGAGCCCACTACTTATCCTTGCTGTATGCAGTATTTTGTGACATTTTTACAAAATAACTCTGCTTGCACCATGTTTTGAAACCATTATTTACGTAAAAAAATGACGGTCAAAATGAACCTCAACGATAGAGACTGAGACAAATTTAAAGTGGTATATTTGTTGATATGGGAGGCATGCTCTGGCATCATTATCATTAGTATCTATTAGATTTTACCAAATCATCAATTGTCACACAGTGCAATAAAAAGCTTTGAAGAATTTACATATGTCTGGAAAGCGTGTTGGGTGATTTTGTTGAACTTTGTCTTGAAATGTATGGTGTGGCTCTCTCAAAATAAATAAATAAATAAACATATTTTGCTTTCATGGCTCTCTGATATATGTCAATCAAGCAGACTACACAGGAAGGAAAGTACACCAGTAACTCACAATAAAAGGCATTTCAGTTGAGAAGAGAAGTTTATCCTTACATAACAATTTCCGTGTCTCTAGAACACTCTGTTTTCTTTTATTGTGCTTTTAAGCAAAAGATGCAGAATGCAAGATTATAAACCTTTCAAATTACTGGAATGAATTGGACTCGAATTGCTCCGAATGTTCTTTTCAAAAACAAGATCAATCACTAATATGTATTCCGACCAGATGTCTACTTTTTAAGAGCTTCATATTTTCCAAATAATGTAATCGTGTCCTCTTCAAGCATAATTCCCCAGAACCTCCCCCCATCTCTACTGTTTTATACATGTATAAAAAGATTGTGACCTGTATAAAGGGGAGCGTGATAAACAGTGCCATTGTTTCAGATTTTGATGCCATTGTGACCGAATTGAGTATGTACTAAATCTGCGGTTGCTACATGCCCACTCAAAATCATTGACAAATATAATAAGTGGTCAATTTCTAGGAGTCTAAATTCATTCCGTACCATAGTTGCTTTTAAATGGTTTGAATTTGGTTTTAAAAAAATCCCAGAACATATTGATTAGTCACTTCTGACTAAACCCTCAGTTGGCATTATTCTATATTTTGACCTAGTCATATTATTTCCTAAACATTATTTTTTTTAATAATTTTACTAACTTTAAAGGAGTTGTACATAATAAGATGTTTTTTACTCGGGGCTGCCATCTCCTGGCTCATGTCATCATTGCACCTCTTGTCAGCTTATTCATGATGTGTGCATTTCTTAGAACAACCTCGTCATTCTTTTAATTTTTATTGGGGTTTGGATTGCTGTTTAGAGTTTACTTGAAGATGCCTCTTTTTACTTTCACCATTCTCATGCTACACTAAAAATAGAAGCAAAAAAAACAGAGGGAAAAGCATGAAGTAATTCTTTAACGCTACCCCTCACCACCCATTCCTCCTGACTAAGGTGTTCTGCCCTGAACAGCTTTGCAAAAAGTAAGAAAAGCAAATAGATGTGGTGGAAAACAAAGCATAAGAGCCCTTTGAACTTAGTTGGACACTGCTAACACATACTTAGTAGAGAAAATATTTATCTTTTAATTTTCTTAAGGACACCTCAAACAACGCACCCCACTTTTAATGAATTCATCACTTATTCCTCATAGAAATGAGAAAACTAATCCCTAAAATGGGCTAAATGTTCTGACAAAATATTTTAAGATTATTTTTATTTAACTATTTCTATATTTTAAACTTATTTACCAGGTAAACCAATAAAAGAATACTATCTAAAATTAAAAAAAAGATCTGCCATCTGAACAAGAATGCATTTTTTTTACTTGGAAAACATACCAGCGTGGCTCCCTGCGAGTCCTGACGGTTGACCTCGTCGCCAAGCCTCACCAGATCTTGAATATCTCCCAGCATCCTTCTTTCCGTGGATGCCCGGGTCTCGTTGATCATCTCCTGGGTGATGCCTGCCGATCGAAGTCACACAAACAGCGCTAATTGCCCTTGCCATTGATTTTTCCCATCAAAGCTTGCTTCTATAACGTAGAGTGTTCATGAAAAGCTTTTTGCACTTGATCTGTTCACACACTCCATATCGTGTCTGTGAAAAATAATGAATACTATCCTGAGTCCATTTCCAAAGTCAATTGAAATCTGACGTTTGGACTGTCTTGACCTGAAACAGAGGCTGCCGCGCTGCAGCTCTTCCCTTTGCATGAATCCCTCCTCATAACAACAGGATCAATATCACAACCTCCTTGCATTGTTATTCTTTGTGGAGGAAAAGTGACAGGCTGTCAGAAACAGGATAGTGCTGTGATAAATAAACACCAGTGGATATAGAGTCAATATGTACAAAAAAATGATGTTGATTGCAGTGTATAATAACCTAGCAACTTTATGTGAGTCACATAAGTAGATTTAACACACTTAGGTCCCAAAAGCTTCAATTTCTCCAACTCAAAGAACTTTTGGCAAGGCTAGTGTTTTCATGATTACCGATGTGAATCACCTGTGCCCGCTCATTTGGCGCCAAACGCTGCGGCCTCTGATTGGCTCCCTGTCTTTATTTAAACCCAGTCCTGTTAATCTCCTGTAGTCAGTCCGTCTGCGAACCTCTGTGTATACAAGGCAAGCCTTTTTCGACCCTGACTCCCACCTGTCCCGTTTTTGCTCCCATTTGTCTCCGGCTATGACCTATTGTGATCCCGACCACATCTACTCTCCCGTCCTGGCTTACGACTCGTTTCCGACCCCGACCACGCCTCGCTCTCCCAGTCTCGGCTACCGATCAGTTTTCCCGTCCCTGACACCGCCATCGCTCACTACGGAAGGTCCACTTCCGTGTTCAGATCACGATCTGAGAACGAGAGCGACTTGCTTCCCGCGTCCAGTAAACACTGGATCGTGGGCGCAGCCCTTCGTCTTTCCATCAATAAAACTTGTGGTAAACGTCACACAATTGGGTCCTGTTTCCGTTCTGGTCCTGACATGTGCAGTCTTTAAATTACCTCCCCTTGCTTACATAATTTACGCTAATACTTACTATTTGTCTACACCAGGGGTAGGCAAACTATGATAATTTAAACAATATACATATATAAATCATTATATAAAAATAAAATAAATAAGAAATTAAAATAAAAAATTAATCATTGAAATATTCTATCTATCTATCTACCTTGGTCATATCCCTCAAAAGGGGTGACCGACAGCAAGACAAACATGGAAAAACAAAGAAAATAAAGGGTAAAATAGCAAAAAACACACACACAAACAAATCTATTTGGACCATGGCCAACCGAAATGCCCAAACACCCAAACAAGTTTGACACCTCAGCACCTAAGTTGGTCACCCTTTCATCCCTCCAGATGAAACGGGACACGAGAAAGCAGCCGTGTCACTCGGGTCAGGGTGACACAACCCACTCTTCTGTTCAACAGCAGGGTCCGACAGCTTTCACTGGTTTACCCCTGCCGCATCATAAGGGTGCCCAGCCCATCCTTTAGAACGAGTCCACAATCCCCCTATCCTTTCACAACACTTCTCCACTCTTTCCCATCATGAAATATTCTACCTAATTGCTAATTAAAAACATTAAAGGATGTATTATTGGATCATTGATTATCTTTGTAATTAGCTTTCATTATGATTTGATTAAATGGTCTATTAAAATAAATACAAAATGAAATATGTAGATGTCTGCATGGATATTTACTCATGAAGTATGACAAAAAAAATCTATTTTTATATTTTAGTTTTTAACCAAATGCAGCCGGCCACTAGGAAAGTTTCCACACTCTTGGTCTACACCAGAGGTCGGCAACCCAAAATGTTGAAAGAGACATATTGGACCAAAAAAAAAACAAACGATTTGTCTGGAGCCACAAAAAAATAAAAGCCTTACAGTATATAAGCATATGTTGGCCAGGAGAGGAATGGCCGCAACCAGGCAGTGCTTGCCAGAGACACACCACAGGAAATGATACCCCGATGAACCTAGTGGTTAAGGGACTCAACCAACCAACTAGCCAACCAGCCATACAACCCCTAGCAAAAAGTATGGAATCACCAGTCTTGGGCAAGCCCTCAGACATTTTTTTCCGTGGAAGAAACTCTGATCACAAACATGAAACAATCATAAGGTCATTCTGGTGCAAAATATTGACATTCAGACACCGTGCAATTGTTTTGTGATCTGAGTTTTTTCTACAGGATGAAATGTCTGAGTGAGGGATTGCCCAAGACTAGTGATTCCATACTTTTTGCTAGGGGTTGTATAAGCCTTATAATGGATCCAACACATGCTGTATGTATCTACATTAGCTATGTTAGCCCACTTTCAAAATCATTCAATTGGATGTAGCGCATCCTATGTAGAATGACGTGACTACTCTGTTGTAGGATACCGCCTCAAGTAAAACTTTATTATAGTATTAATGAATGCTTTGATTAATTAAATATATGCAATAAAAAAAAAATCCAAATTTTGATGATTACAAAAAAAAAAAATGGAACGTGCATAACATTTCACTGATCTGGGTAACAAAAAGAGTGCAATAAAACACAGCATGCATTTATAAAAATAAAATAGCAAAAAATAGTAGTTTGTGACGCTGCCCCTTTAAAAGACATAGAGTTTGGGACACACAACTCTTAGAACACAGGACAGTGGAGAGATATAAAAACAAGCCGAGGACAGCAGCCCGGTAGTTTTGCATTGCAGATAAGTTCTCCAGGCAGGAGTTTAAGCCTGGGTGCCACGACTTCCCATCACAATATATGACGTTGCTGCGTTCGAAGTGACAACCAGCATACCGTGTAAACATTTTTGGAAAAGCACCAGAGAGTCGATCAACAGCGCTAAAAAGCCGGACGCGACTCCTGAATTGCGGGTTGCTGACCCTTGGTCTACACATTTCTCTAAGATTTCTTTCATGATAAATCCCAGATCCACAATTAGATCGTACTCATACAGATTACAATGTGATAATCTGTATGTGACTGTACCATTTTATGAGAGGTCAACAGATTATTATCAGGCGGATTGTTGGCACCGATATTGGCGGATTGCCTGCGACCGGTATCAGAATTTTATTTTTTAACGGGTCGATTATTAAGTCTCAGATGCAATGTCATTTTCTCCTACTCCTCCTTTTTTTCTGTATTTACGCAGTTGAAATACTGTAAAATGTTTCAGGGAGCACTTTAAGTTTTGATGTGCCCTATACGAGTTGCGGCTAAGTCTAATTTTATTTTCTGCACAATTAGTTTTCTATTTAAGTGAAAGATAAGTCATGTTAGTTGTGTTGTAATTCTCATTTGTCTATTGTAAAAGGTTTTAGAGAGAGTTTTATTTGAAATTATAACGAATGTTGTTTATTTCTTATTGCATTATAAATCAATTTCACGCAAATTTTTAAGCTTTCACTGAAAATGAACATAAGCTCCAAATATCGGTTGTCGGCCTCCTCTTAATACTAATAATCGGCACTGAAAACCCCATTTCAGTTAATCCCTATATTTTATGTCTCAAATGATCTTGTTGGATCTACACTGAGTTCATTTTTCTTTTTGCCTTTTTTACCACTGCAGTGAACTTTTGTCCTTCGATACAATTTTTCTGTCCATCATGTGCAGTGTTTGGTTTTCTTATTAAAAGGCAGTTTGCCATTGCATCGTAAATAGAGCTCTTGCAAGTCTTAAAACTGCGACGAGAGCAATTAGCGTGGCTGGGCTCTCCCCATTGATGCTCTTTTTGTCATTCTTCTCTCCTACTGTGTCGATATCTGCATGCTTCAAAAGAGTCCTTTTCTTTGTGTTCCTCAGTTCGTGTTTTCTGTCGCATGTTCAGCGAATACAGAGTAGTTTTCCTTCCGACTAAGCTCCTGGACTAAAACTTTGATTCACTCAAGGGAATTTTGGAGACTAGCTAGCTCACTTATCATTAAAATGTGTTGTTAGTGTCATTGTTTGAATTTAGCCAGCATAAACTATTTTTTAAAATGTTTAAGAATAACTGGTGGCTCTGGGGTAGGGCGCCCACCCCAGACTAGGAGGTCGCTGATTCCAGCCTGAGTCATACGCAAGATTTACAACATTGGTACCCAATGCTTCCCTGCTTGGCACCCAGCATTATGTGTTGGAATTAGGGGGTTTGGTTATGTAATGACTCCCAATGACGGGAGTTGCTACACAACGGTTGGGTAGAATTATTGTTGCATCATCATCGTGCACATTCGTACGACTGTGTATGGGAGCCAACAACTGGTAAGATGGGATAAGGCAGGGAAAAAGAAAAAAGCGAAACTATGTTTACAAATCTATAACTCACCTCTGTTGGCCATGGCCGTCTCAATGATGTCAAGAGTCGGGTCGTCCTCACAAAGGTCATACGGCATGTTCCCGTCAGAGTTGACCGCCAGCAGATCAGCACCACTTGGGAGAAAAAATACATTAAAAATGTCATTGAGCATTCAAGTTTAAGCTACATGGGTAGTTGATGTGGTCTCACTGTGCAATGAGAATCTTGACCAGGCCTGCATGGCCACAGGTAGCAGCTGCATGCAGAGGTGTCCACAGTTCATTGTCTTGAGCGTTGACACCAGCACCACGGTCCAGTAGAATCTTCACCATCTCTTCATAGTTGTCAATGCAGCACTTAGTAGAGGGGAGGAAAAATGGGGCTTTTAAGATACAGAAATTGAGTTTAGGCTGACGAGTATTACAAGTACCACTTCATTTAATGGTTGTGAAGGGTGGGGTTTATATGTTTTCTTTTTTATGGATGGCACTTGATTTTCATCTAGTTAACTCATTCAATGCCAGTCATTTCTCTCAAATGGGAAGACGGTGCCACTTTGACTAATTTTTGAAGGCCTACAAATGTAGTTCTCTAGCTATGTACAGTATGTCACCAGAGGGGATACATCCCTCATATGTCTGCAGAGATTTCATTATAATGTTTAGTTAAACAACATGTAACATTACTTTGAAACAATGCAAGGTAGCCCATTTAAAGCTTATATAGCAGTGTAAATGTATCCTTTTTCTCTGTTTCTTTTTACCTTCTTTTGCTCTTTCTTCAATTCCCTTCTCTTTTTCTCTCCTTCTCTTTTCTCCCATTCTCTTTTTCTTTGTATTTCTCTTTGTATTTCTTTCTTTCCCCCTCTCTCACTATTTCTCTTTTTGTCTCTTTTGTTTCTCTTGCTCTCTCTTTCCTATCTCTTTCTTTCTCTCTTTCTTATCCTACCCTCTCTACTTTACTCTCCCTCTCTTTCTCTTATTTATTACTCTCTTTTTTCTTTCTCTCTCATCTACTAGTGCAGCCCCCGAAAGAATGTTTGTTCTATCGTGTGGACCCCGAGATAAAATGAGTTTGGCACCCCTGTTTTAAACATTATAATTAAATTCCGATTGTAAAGTGACTTGATTCTCATCAAACTAATGTAGCATCAAAATGGTGAAAGTAAGAAAAGGATTGCTTTAAGTACAGTCCAATTGCCAACTCATACCCAAAGAAGATGGAAAAAATAGTGTATTCAAGGGCATCTAAGAAATTTGGGTTCTTGTACATCACGTACTATCTGACTAAGCAATAATGACTTTAACACAGGAGATGGAGGCATAGTGTAGAATAGTTCCAAATTGCATTTAGCACCTTTAAAGTGGATGTTTACCCAAATTACTAGTATTTACAATAATACGTTGTATGCGAGCACACTTGGATGAAAAAAACAACTTGTTTTTCACAAACCTTATATTAATCAAAATGTTGATTTTAAACTAACAAAGGCACATACAGAGTGTTCTTTGATAATGATTTGGAATGATTTACAGTACGTTTAAAAAGTCCAGAACCCATGAAAAAGGTAAACAAGGTACTCAGGGTACAGACAAAACCACTTCAACGTTTGCAGCTCACAAATCCCTCCAGTGATAAACCTTAACTTTGTCTCATTAGTGTGAGTGTGATTATAACTCCGAAAAGTGTGTTCCCTGTGAAAACAGCAGCAGTCATCTCCAACCGGGCTAATTGCTACTTGGCCCAACACAAATGAGAATCTCTTCACTCCATTTTGCCGCGGTGATCTTTTTGCAGTTTGAGGAAAGTATTTATTGCTCAACATCTGCACATCAAACTCCCCTGACGCCTGTAACTCTACACTTCAGAGATGGCATATTGAAGCTGATATGCTATAAAAGTTAGGTTTTACTCCCAGAAACAGCTGAATGTTTATCACCTTCCCTCAAGGGAGCCACCAAAAAGACAGGACCAGAGTCTCACCTCTGGGTTGGTCATCAACTGCCAAAGGAACTCTAATAATGGGTCAATACAATACAAGAAAATGATAATCATAAATGTCCTTGTCCAGTATTGATTAGCAGTATATGAAATTATTCCATTTATATCACTCAAAGAATACAATGGTACCTCTTTATACGAGCACCTCTAAAGACGAGAATTTTGGTATACGAGTTTTATTTGCAACAAAAATCTTGCTCACTTTAATAAGTAAAATCCAATTCAAGAGCCGTCCCAGAAGGTAACCCTAGACCCACTTAAACCACTCACCACTTGTGACTGCTCACTCCCAGCAACAGATAGTTCAGTTTCTGCATGCAAACTACGACAGTAATGGTAAATGGCCTGCATTTAAATAGCGCTTTTCAAGTCACTGAAGACCTCCCAAAGCGCTTTACAATGTGCTTCACACTTACCCATTCACACTCGCACACTGATAGCGGCGACAGCTATGCTTATTGGGGGCCTTAGGGGTTCAGTGTCTTGCCAAAGGACACTTTGACATTTAACTAGGAGGAGCCAGGAATTGAACGACCTCTCAATCCCAAAAAAGAATAAATAAAAATGGTGCTCTAATTCTATTTGTGTACGTTCATATAAAGTTCCAGTAACTTTAGTTTTACCTGTACAGTAAGTTCTTATATACAGTATAATCAGCAGTCTCTCAATCTCATACCTTTCAACCTCGGCCAAGCCCTTTGAGATTCCTTGTGATTAAGGGCTATACAAATAAACATGACTTGACTTGACCATTGTTCCCTTTAATAATGATTGTGAATCCTCCTTATTAAGCGAAATAAGCCTTACAAAGACAAAGACGAAACGATTTACTTACAGCAAGAAAGAGTATGTAGAATGCCGCGACAATATTAGCAATCTGTGTTTCAGCTGTCGTCTGCAACCAGTGACAAGAGACTGTTCGGATTACAAATGGGCAAGACAAGATCTGTTTAAAAGAAAAAAATCCTGTATAAAATTGTTTTAAGGCATACACAACTTAAAATGGTCAGAAAACGTATAAAATGCTGGGACTGCGCATAAGTTTACACAGATAAGTAAGCGATCTTCGTCACTTAACGTTATGCTTTTGGGAGAGGGGAACGGGCCAATTGTTTTTTAATCGTTTCATATTGAGAAAATTCACTTGTTACACAAGTTATTCGATCTACAAGCACGATTCTGGAACGAATTGAGCTTGTATGAAAAGGTACCACCGTATGGCTGTTTTTTGCAACAATAATGTGATTTTGGTTTTTCCAGGTCATGGCTTCCCAGCTGACAAGGTATACAAGGCCAGGCTCCGGAGATGAACAGTCTATTATGTACATATGTTTACAGCACCTGCTGCCGGTTACGTCGGCCTGCACAATGCTTTCACTCCATCACACTGTGTCCTCAGCTTGGATTCATAAACACACAGACGATGCAAAGCACACTGGCACGCACATTAAAAAAAATACTGTACCCGTGTGAAAATGTTGCAACATAACATTTAATATAAATCAAGGCCAGAGAGACAAGCACAAAGAAATGTTCTAAAAATGTAGTTTGGAATGATCACAACTAAGAGGTTTCCCACAATATTTATACAAATATATCATAGCATTTAAATAAGTTCACTTGTAACTTTGACAGTTAATGTTCAAATAGAATAAACCAAATAAACAGTGAGTCAACACTTTTAGTGTTAAATGGTCTCCTGCAATAGTGCAACTTAAATTGCATTTTGTAGTTGAAATTTAACCGCCGATAAAAAAAACATTGATTTGTTTCCATATTGTTTAAAGGGCAACTAACACCATTACAAATGGTCAACGATTAACATTCAACGCAAGTGATGAACAGTGCATCACCAAAAGGTAACTGACCATTCACTTCAATGCTAGTGCCTGTACAAGAAGCACACATTTTTAAATTAAAAAATAAAGCAAAAGAACTCTTGGTTTAACCTTGAGGATTTCTCAGCTTCAGCCAACAAGGTTGTGCAGATAAGATGGCTTTGGTGTGTGCATGCTATGTCTAGAAGCAGAAAAAAAAACATTGTGAAAGACATGAGAGGATAGGAAATTACTGCATAAAACAAAGCACAGATTGCAGGAAAAACAGATAAGAGGCGAAAGTTAGGCCAGAAAAACAATCAACTGGAGACGGGTGATAATAACAACATATTCGGTTATAAATGATAACTGTGGCTGGCATGCTAACAACACATTCAAAAAAAGGAGTACTGTACATTAAGCTATTACAACATTTTCCATGTTCTTTATCGATTCCAAAACCATGGGACTTAACAGTTCTTTGTCATTCATCCCTGAAGGTTTTTGTTTAACACATATTGAACTGAATTCCACATGGTGTATTCATTATTCACAAGGGTGTGCATGTTTTTCTTCTCCAAGATCAACATAAAAACAAAATTAGATGTTTATGTGCTGTGGTAGGCGTTATCTACTTCCTGTATCAGTCAAAATGAAAAAAATCAAACAAAGATCTTGTGCACATTGCCAGATGCCCGTCTTGTAAAATGACGGTGAAGATTATCTTACATCTCCAGCTTCCAGCAGCCTGAGGCGGTGGCAGATGCCTTAAATGCAAACCTACACACTAATTTACAGCCAAGATAATCTTCTTAGCGTCCTGAATAAACCCACGTAGAGTGCAGTTCTCCAGCCACCTGTTAGCCTGCTAAGCTAATCTTTTACTCCACATTTGACTCCACAAGCACCGTGGCCATTCACATCTCTCTTAGGGTGCACTCACATTGGGGCCAACATCTGTGTCCAGGTAGCTTGCAGCTAAAGTCTGGATTTTTTATGTCAAATGAGCGCAATCACAATCACCAGTTAGTTCGCTAGGGAGAGGAGGGCCAAAGCAAGCTACAATTCCTAAAACATGAGCAGGAGTACAGGAGTAGTACCATAACCATCACGTGAATGTATATAATTTACCGTAAATTCTGGACTATAAGCCGCTACTTTTTCCCCTAACTTTCAACCCTGCGGCTTATTCAGTGATGCGGCCAATTTATGTAATTTTTCTAACGGCCGCCAGCAGCGCTCGAGTGTTGCTACCATTAACTGCCCTGTCAAAGCTATATTATTATTATTATTAAAGCTTTGAAAACTCTCTCGGTGTACCGTCTTTCTTTGTAAATATGTGTAACCATGTATAATATGTATTTGGAACTGTATATTTTTGTAATGTATTTATTTTAGACACTTATTCTGATATGTTTTTCACGGGTGAACGAAAAATGAGGGGCAGAACAAACGCGGGGTGCCGAGTTTAAGTGGGGACCGCTAAAGGTGAGGGACAGACTAGGAAAGAAGAGGGGGTAAAAAGTTGGTTAAAGAAAAAGGAGTTGCGTGAGTAACCATTGGAAATATACACTTTTTTCCTTGGATTACTTTCAACAGGACCTGGACTCTGCAGGTCTGCATCAAACCTTAAGCAACGGTATCATTTTCCGTTCATTTTGCCGGGCTGTGATTTTTGGACTCTTTTGGACTTTAATGAAGGACATTTAGTTTCAATCGTGGGACTTGGGTTTGGGTTAATTTTATGTTTGTGTTACATGTTTAAATGTGGGTGCATGCGGCTTATATACAGGTGCGGCTTGTGTATGTACAAAATTGGTTTTGCTCTTAAAATATGGTGGGTGCGGCTTATAATCAGGTGCGCGCTATAGTCCGGAATTTACGGTAGTCATAACTAATTAGGCTTATGATTTATTCATTTATTAAATTGTAATTATTCAGCTTCCTTAATATCTCAGCCATGTTTTATTTTGTAGCCTGAAAATGGGCTCTTTGTATCAGTTAATGCAAAAAGACCCCCTATTTTGGGGGATTTCAATTTTAGCTTACTACAGTTTCATTTTCCCAAGGTTTTGGTCCTTGGGACCACCCTCCTTTTATAAGAGTAATTGTCAGTCATTTTGACCGCTCACTACTGATTATACAGCCTAGTTCTACAGCTCACTTGTGCATGGAATTTTCAGGAATGAAAATAACAAGAGAACTGCTCAGCTCCAGGATTTATTTTGCCGTCCTACACCCTAGATATTTAGCCCCATTCACCTGGCGCAAACACCACTGGCGATTGGCATTTTGCTTTTGGCGTCAGGTGTGCTTTTTTGGAAGAAAACAGCACAGCACCACAGCACAGCACCAATTGCATCAAGTGATATGCTAATTTTGGTGCTCAGCCCTTTTCCAGAATGTATGCGCTTTAAATACAAAACACCACTGTGATGTTTAAAAACATTTTTGATGCCATTTCAGAGGAGAAATTAGTTTGTCTATTTGCCAACATTAGTCATATATTTCATAACAGAAACAGAATGTGTCGTTTGATCGAACAATATTTACTATGTATTCTTAACGTTTAAACGTTTTCATCCACAAATTAATTGTACAGAATCGGAAGATATCTATCAAAATCGCCTGGCACAATTCTCCACGTTGTGGTTGGCCTGGCACTGTCTAGAAATATAAGGCGTACATTTTAAAGGACTCAGCCCTCATATGCATTTTCTTTTAGTGCACTAGTAAATATGTGCTGGTCTACGTAATTGCCTACTCTCTGGTAGTCACATCTGGAATAGTCACATGATACGAAAGCTAGTGACATAAACAACTGAAAGAGCGCTAAACGTTTAGTTGAAAACAGCTTTCGGCCTCCGGCGTGAACGCCTACGAGCCATTATGACGTCTTTTTCTTCTGGCGTGAATCAACATGATGACAAATATTTCTGAGGCAATTTGACATAGGCATGGTTTGGTAGACTAATTTGAATGTGGGCTTCAGGAGGACAAGGGCGGGGTGAAATTTGGGCTTCAGCTCGGTACAGAAGAAATGGCACTAGAGTGTGTGCACTCTAAGACCAGCGCTGTGTACTTTGAACAAAATCCTTTGCAAAGTGATTGTTTGAATGTGCTGTGACCAATTGCTAAGTTTAAGTGCGGAATATTGTCAGGCTGTGTTTTTGGAGCAGGGGTCAGGAACCATTTTGACTCGAATAGCCATAAAAGCAAAATATTTTGAGACATACCATATGTTTTGGGACAAAATTTAACAAAACCGCTAAACCCGCTCTCATGACAAAATCTTATTCTTCAGCACATTTTACTTCACTGTGTGACAGTTGATGATTTAATCAGATGTATTAAGTAAAAACAATGCCATAGCTTGTGTCCCAAATATACCACTTTAAACTTGTCTCCCTCCCGCAATTACTTAAGATTCTTGAGGCTCATTTTGAAATTGTTTTTTTAAAATAAATAATGGTTTTAAAACAAAGTGCAAGCCGATATTTTGTAAAAAACGTCTCAAGATTTTGCAAACGAGGATCCCGATATTTACCTTCGGCGCAGACGGCGCAGGGCGAGAAACACTAGGGAATGCATTTGCATAGCTCCACCCATACAACAAGGACAGTACAAACATCTTCTTTGTTCCTTTATCTCTTTGTTTTCCTTATCCTCACTGTAAAATGTGGAACTGGAGTGCCACGTCCAATTTCGTTGTCACAATATATCCCATGTTGTAACTGACAATAAAGGTATATTCTATTCTATTCTATTCCTACCACTTACCCAAACAAATTGATCGGGGTTGATCTTCAGGTGTTTAGGCGTCTATACAGTTTGTTATGTGGATTTTCATCATAAGGTGTCTCAACAGTGAAAATTGAATATTTAATGAGCTTTCATATAAAGGATTCCATAGAAATGTAAAGCCAAAATGTTTTTGGTGTGACACCTTGATTTTAAACTGTAGATAGAAATGTGCCCTATATATACTGGACAGTAACATCATAGCTTCAGCGTTGGTTTGGCTTTGCATGCACCAAAATAGACTTCTTTCATTCGTATTGAGAGTGGCATGTGAAAAATATGCGTGGAAACTATTTTGTCTGTGTACTCATGAAAAGAGCCATAAATGGCTCGCTGGACAAAGGTTCACCGCCGTTCTGAAGTGAAGTTGGAAGAGAGAACTCTGAATTTCAAAAAGCTAAACGGTGTAAAGAATGGAAAAACGTAAAACGGGGCAATTTGATTGTGAATTCTGGACCTTGTGAACCACTGTTGCGTGTTGTTCTACTCGCTTTATGACGCATCTGCACAGACAAACTAAATGACAAATTACGTTACCTCTGGGGCAGGGTCGTGTTTTAGGTTGCAATCTATCTAGAGATTATGCTCACTCGGTGGTTAGCCTTTGGAAATATTTCTCATTGAAATTCAAAGGTACGGGCTAGGAGTCCAGGGTAAATTCCACAGCTAACAGAAGAAGACACCTAGGGAAAGTCGAGTCATGAACGACTCATAAGAGGACTTGTGATAAATACATGCAGATTATTTTACGATTGCATAATGTTCCAATCATTTTGTCGATTCATTACAAATAAACAATACATGCTTTAATTTCAATCCCTATATTCTAAAATTGTATATAAAATTGATGTTGCAGAAAACATACACAAATCATAATTGTGGTATTGAATAGTATTAAATCGGCCCATTATCTCAGGAGGTAGAGCGCTCGTCTTGGGATCAAGAGGTCGCAGGTTCGATTCCCAGCTCCCCTGTTATATGTCAAAGTGTCCTCGGGCAAGACACTGAATCCCTAATGCCCCTGATAGCAGGTAGTTGCCTTGCATGGCTAACGCTGCTATCAGTCAGTTAGTGTGCAAAAGGGAAAAGTGTGAAGCACATTGTAAAGCGCTTTGGGAGATCTTCATTGACTTGAAAAGCTCTATATAAATGCAGACCATTTACATTATGTGACAAGATTAAAAACATAAATTCCTGGCCTATTTGTGACATCAAAATGGCAGGTATGTTCTACCCTCATTTCATTTTGCATACGGTGGATTGGTCAATCATTTTTCAAAAAAACACCCACAAATGTGGGCTTAACAATAAAAAAGATTTTTGGGGAGGTCTGAAATGTACCTAATAGTGACCAATGCCGTTTTCTTGGAACAAAATGTTTTAGTTTCAACACCAGGATAAATGATTTGGTGTCAAGGCCAAGCAAAATTGGATAACAATTACTTTTGAAAAGCTAAAATTCAGATTATTTATAGAATTTCTCATTCAAATAGCATCCAAACAATAACAATTTATAGACATTATTTTCTCTTAGTTAGAGAATCAATTTGTTGTCAAACAAAATGGTGTTTGTTGCACAAGCATAAACGAGCATGTATAATTCAATGTTTTTTTCCAAGTCATCTGCGATGCTAACATATTATCAGAATGGTTAAAAAAAAGGATGCGGAGAGGGACTCTTAGAAATTAAATTGAGCCGATGAGGAAGAATGACGCAAAAAAGCATTCTAAAAACTAAACAGAGTATCACTCTTTGGCCCTAAAATTATTTAGGAGCCATATAAAAGCTGTTGAACAAACTCTAGAGGGCCACCAAAATGTCATTGCTCACGGTGAAATAAAATCATTGATGATCATTAAATAACCTGTCTCAAAGTCCTCTCAGCAGTACTCATAAATATTTAAGCAGACGGATCATTGATGTAAATGTTAGTTGACGACACTCCAGCGGGCAACTGATGTGTTTCACAACATCATCAATATTTCTGTGCTGCTTATTGCGTTTATCCCAGCTGACTTGAGGTAAAAAAGTCAAAGGAGGTCTGTCAAAAAGCCATGAATCTCATGGTGGATGCATAAAAAGAAGGAAACGGAGCTAACTAAACTTTGAGATTTCACTTCCATCTAACTCCTGGTCCTTTGGGGTGTGCTTTGGGGGAATTGTTGTGGATTATATTGAAGGTCTGTGGGAAATATAATTCAGTGACAGTTGCAATAGGAAGCAATAACAAGCAGGAGAGGTGCTAATGTTCCTTTAGGCAATTTTGCGATGGCACAGTTTTTCATATATCCCTATTGTCAAAGACAAAGCCAGGGGTTTCTACGGTTCCTGAGATGATCTTGATTCATTATTGTATCATACACCAGGAATATTTTTACTGAACATTACTTCTTCTTGAATAAAGTTTTTGGGTTTTTAATAGATGTCGACACTTTTTTGTAATCAATCCAATTCTATTTTTGAAAATATTTCAGTTGAGTGAAATTACTACTGTTGTTTTTTTTCCTTGGAAGTCAATTTAGACTTTTGCTAAGATAGATACTTTCCGCTACTGATGGTGCAAGAGTACCGTATTTTTCTGACTATGACCATGAGTATGTGCTTTGTTCTTTTTCCTGACTCAGTCATAGTTTTTTGCCGGTAAAAGTGACAAAGAGTGTGAATATTTTATTGTACTTAGTGATTCGGGGTGAAGCTGAAAGTTTGGTAAGCATCGCTGTCGTGCACGAAACGTCATCCCTCTCTGCCCCGTTGGTGACAAAGGGACTTCGTCATCTTTTTTAGAAACTAAAAAGTTTTGAATCGTTAACGCTCTGTACTTAAATCTTTGCTTTTCTCCCCACACTGCTTCACTGCACCCACTCACCATATGGGCCGCCTACACACTCTCATTCGCTGGATACAGGAAGCAACACAAGGAAGTTGGGGCTTCTTCGGTGTGTGATCAAAGCCACTCCTGCCATCTGTGGATGGTTTTTCCATACTAAAATCCTTCAGAGAGGCTTGATACTTACTGATGAGCTGCGCCAAACACTTTATAATAGATTTTTAATTTGGAACAAAAAATATATATTTTTATGTTTTAGCACTAAAGGGCAATGCTTCTGAATGTGTATTTATTTGTTATGGCACTGAATGAGTTGAGGACTTTCAAAGCCAATTTTGCAATTCCTCCGGTAACATTAAAGATAAAATCTGGTGTGAAATGAGAATCATTAATTTTGAAGAGCCTCAAATATATCTGGAAAATAAATATGCAATTTTTAATCTTGCGTGTGCATTTATCAAAACACGATTTATAGATCCTGAGTAAACCGCGAATATATTTGTTAAAGACAAATCTTTTCCCATAAAGATGTTTGCTAAAAATGAAATATGTATTGAATATTTAACACTGGGAGATGCTCCCTTAATTCTTTTGCATGGATCATATCAAATGTCCATAATTGTTACGTAATCCTTGCACTACCACACATTTGACAGGGCCCTGGTTAGGTGTAGCATGCCCCTATCCTCTATGGTGCACCCCAAAGGGGGCGATGACGCTTCTTCTTCTACAATGCTACACAAACTAATGCCAGCTGCAGTTAATCATGAGGAAAGAAATATAATAGCAAAGCGAAGCCACCAGAGAGCAGTCATTTTAAGCAGACTTGTTGAGAAAAATTTCAACCATTTACAAACACCTCACCCAAAATTCCATCATTTTTCAATCCTTGAAAACACAACATTGAATTCACCCCTTTTTAAGGATTTCAAGCACCCGTACAAACCCTGTATAGTGGTTGTGTGCATGTGATTGTGTGCTTCTGCCCATGGCCATGGAGGCCATACATTGATGAATAACTCATATCAGCAAGGTAAGAGCACTGCTGAGATGGGTGTGATATCTCATTTAAGTGAGATCACTGACCCCTTTATTCCCAAGGGTGAGCATGTGCGCATGTGTGTGCCTTCCCATCTTATCTTACATTCCATCGCACCATAATGGAGTGACAAAACAGAAAGCCCACTCGTTTTTACTACCACACCGATTGGTATGTGACTTCCCGGGTTTAGTTCAATACTAAACGCCTCCTGCCTAACGTGTTTTTCTGCACAAGCATTTGACAAGTGTTTGTAAAAAAAGCAATTGCTTCACAAATGAATGTTAATTTGAGTTTATTTGTAGGTAATTTATTTTTTAATCTTAGGCATACTTAAATTCAATATGGTGGATACTCAAAAGACAGACCAAGTTGTGCCAACTTGAAATATGTGTTAACAGTGTGAGTAAATAAGAGTGTATAAAATATACAAATTTTATATCAAAATTACATATAAATCATATATAAAACCACAAAGCAATAACAGCTCATTTTTGTGCAAGCAGTCAATATAAAGTCTTGGTTTGGCCTCGTATACACTAAAACTTGAAAAGCCATAGAGAAGATGACCATAGCCCCATTCTACCTCCGAGTCAGATGTACTCATGAAAAGAGCCATAGGTGCACAACCCCTGCTTTAGTGTAAAACTGAACAAATGATTCTTGAAACAGACGCTTATTCTTAAGCATCACTCTCTTCCACTTTTCATGTTCTTTGGGTGAATATTAACTTGTCCGTATTTTGAGGCATGAGAGAGCGTTTCTGCATTTGGATATATATATAATATATATATATATATATATATATATATATATATATATATATATGTCTTTATAAGGCCCGCTCCTGGTACTCCTCTGTGAATTCTGCTTTCCCATTTGTATCATCATGAACACGCTGTCTGTTCTGCTGTGGCACTTGCTGCCGTCCTCAAGTAGCTAGTCGCATTGTAAGTACTGTAGTGAGAGTGTGCCACATGCTGTGCTCTCTTGCTCTCTACACAATTCAAGTGAAGAACATGGAGTTGTTTGCTGGGGTGTGCCTCTTTCTGGGGCAGGAAAAAATCTATTAAACCTGCAAAAGCATTCCGACTCCTGCAGCTTGAATGAAGTAGCATCTTCAAGTCAACTATTGTAATCGTACAAAAAGAGGACTAACAGCTGATGACTGTAAAAAGACTGCTTGATATGTGATTCAACCAGCCAGTATATTGATGGAGGAGTCTGAATGTAAATTAGCACAAAAAAGGCGCTGTAAACAAGTGAAAACAGCTGTCCACCTTTCAATTTCCCTTCCCCGCATGCTTGTTGAAAGGAAAAAAATACTGTCACATCTTTCACATCTATTTCATTCTGCTCGCCTTAGGTTAAAATAGGATTGGCTACTCACAGTTTCATCATCACCATGGAGAAACGGGCAAAGTGCGGCAGAAGGGCCAAATTCAGCATGCAGTATTTTTGTTTTTCCAATGTCTCTTGCAATAATTTCTTTATTACCAAGTTTAATTAAATACACGGTAACAACTAAACAATAAACATGTTTGAAAAATCTGATGAAAGCATAATATATTCCAAAACATGTCCCAAGTCGTTGAAAACACAGATTTTAAAGCCATACAATGCCATTCACCCATGCAAGTTGATAAACTGTGTGTTATTATTTACTCTGGAAAACTATTGGATACATTTGTAAAGAAAAAAGAAAAAGAAAAAAACAAAGGTAAACATATACAATAAATAAACTAACATGTTTGTACTGGAATGTTTTTTGAAAGTGTGGATGCATCAAAACAAACCAAATCAAACCTTTCCACTTCCAAATACCCAAGGCTTGATACAAGATAAAAATTCACCTGGCTTTTATTGGAGAGATGTACAGGTAACTTATGACCAGGATGGGTTCCAATCAATTAGTTGTGATTCCATTACAATTGCTCCTTCTGCTGACGAGTATCCAGTGTAGTGGTTAAATGCTGTGCCTACTTGCTGCCAAAATTGTGGTACGTGATGTTGGTCTAATACGTGCTGCAATGCCAAAATTTGCATCTACTGGAAAAAATGAGCATCCACTGGAAAAATGTGCATTCGTTGAACAAAGGAGCATCCGTTGGAAACAATTATCATCTGCTAGCCATTGTTGAAAATGTATGTGGAAACAAGTTGGGCAGGTCGTAAATCAGCCTGTATCTGTCTCTTTGAAAATAATTGCAATTTCTTTCTGTGGGGCAATCCTTTCAGGCAAATATAAAATGACAAAAACAAAACTGGTGAAAAAGTCATACCATATTGATTTGAATTATAATAATTTACTCGACTAAATCGAATCACTACACTATTTCAGCTGAACAGTCCTTGAATCAGTCCGCACCCCACTTATGAAAAACCCTTTATAATCATGCAAAACCATGAGGCTTTTGCTGAGTAAAATTAGGAGTAGAAAAGTTACAATAAAATTCTAACACCAACGTTTTGCCGCCAGTTTTATTTTTTAGGAAAAATAGTGTGATGTTGAAAAATGTTCACAAACTATACGATATAAGCGGCAGTAAAAATGTTTAAAGAAGAGAATTTGAGCCTCACCTGGTGCAGTGCTGTGAGGCCGTCTTCATTGCAGAGGTCTGGGCTCACATTGTTCTTCAGCAGGTAGCGCACTGAGGAAAAACGGACAAAAAGTGATTGATGGCAGGTGACACCAGAGAAATAATGTTATTAAGGCATGTCATTCTGTGAATTAATGAGCTCACCTCTGCCAACTCAAGCTTTGTGCTTGTAGATTAAAGGATTGGTAAACATGTGGTTTCTTGATTTTATTTTGAACAATGTAGCAAACATATTTAGAAAATATAGTGGTTTTCTGCAAAGGAAATAAGCCATGTTTTTATATTTTGTACTACATTTAGTGCCAAAATGGTCACGACAGTGCAAACATAATTATATTCTGAAATTGCTTTTATACACAAGGAACCTTACTGGGTATGCCACATCTTTGCATAATATGACGCTGTGCCAGTGCCACATAATGAACCTATATTGGTGTGTAACCATTAATAATAACAATGTTTGAACACTGCAGCAATATCGTCAGTGCCGTGTCATGCTCTTGGAAGCAGGTTTTAAAAATAAGTTTTCCATCCGAGCAGTTCCAGTACCCTCTGGTGGTCATTTAATTAGTGCAGTTCAATTTCATACTGGCATGTTTTGGCCACATCCTAATCATAGTCCTCTTGTCCTCCAGGGTTCAAGCCTTTCAGTGATCTTTCTATTTGTCGACCACACTTGAGAGAACTTCAATCTCTTATATTAACAGGATTTCTGGAAATTTATCTAATTGACCTTGGGAAAAAATGCATGTCATTGTTGGGGAGGGTGGGGCTTTTTCTGTGGTAGTGGGGGTTGGGTGATGTAATGACACATAGGATTATAGTGTCTGCTGGTCTGGTGGCCAAAACAGATAAACCCTCTCCTAATGCATGCACACAGAAAATAAATCAGTATTGTGGACTGAAATAAATCTCAGCACAGGAAGTGATGGTGAGTGACGTACTTTTGCTGTCATCCATTTAAATTTTACTCATACAGAAAAAAAAACCCAAAGAGGAGCTAAAAAATAAACAGATGAAAGAGTTTTGAGATTAAGGTTACTCCACGTCATCTCATGCCCCAGTAAGATTTTGTCACAGCAGTGCATGACATGCTGGCATACCTCTGTAAATACATAAGCTGCTACCAAGTAAAGTGCATAAAGGATTTGGGTAGCATTTAAAAAAAGTACATGCATTTGATATTTACCACGCCATCTCATGTCACAGTAAAATTTGTCATAGCAGTGCATGACCTTTCTGGTATGACACTGCAAATACATAAGGTGCTACCAAGTAAAGTGCACACGAGATTTGGGTAATATGGAAAAAAGTACATACATTTGATAGCAATATCCGTGACTTCAAGGACTTGGTATCTTAATAGGCTTTCTTTCCATAATCACCAATAATAACAATTAACACCAGCACCAGGTACTGATACCTGTAATACATTTGAAAGTTTCAATTTCTATTAACTATGATTCTCCAAAACGTGCTGATACCGTGAACTAATATTGCGTATTGCCCCTTTATACACAGTTCTTGGCCATACCTCTTGTTGAAGACGTATCTTAAAGCAGTACTGATTTTTGAACATAGAAAGATGTGATTAAAGCCTGAAAGTGAGTCAAAAGGGAGCAAACCTAGGCTGATGGTTATGTCTTCAGAATAAAACATTTAGTCTCAGAAAGCTTAACTGCCCTAGCAAAAGGGGATATGTTTTGACTGTCTTGCTATTAGTTCTTAAATGGATCTGGGTTTTCCACAGCAATCAGATAAACACTAAACTCTATATATATATATTTCGAGCCATCATACTATTTCATACCTCGAACCTCTTGGTATTCTGATTTTATGTCTAATTTGATACATGATTATTAAAGTTTGACCGAATATCGGGCAGGCCGATTATCGGCACTGATAATTGGGAATTTGACTGACTTTGGTATCCTATTAGTTATTCGTTCAACGCGCCGAATATTAAGCACAACACCGAGCAGCCAGGCCATTCTCCTCCTCTCCTGCCTTCTGTCTCTGACGCTACCCGTCCTGCGTCTTCCAATTGGATAAGCTACCGGGGGCAAAGCCACTGAGGCAGGAATGTGTCTCCACTCCACACTGTCCGCACTTACAACCAGCAGACAGGAGTAATAGTTAGGGCTGTCGCAAATATTTTTCATATTTCGCAAAGATTTTTCACATTAACAAATACTGTCTTTTTTTCTATCATATGGGTGTGCCTTTGTGACAACACTTATTTATTTTGGGCCTTGACTGAAAAGTCAAGTAAATGTCGACAACGTGCAGCGATGCACACGCAGAAGCAGCCAACACCAGTGTTGTGTCTGATTCCATCTTCCCTACACTCGCCTTCACTAAAATGTGCAGTTGGCTTACCCTATGCTTCTCAGCGCTGTGCTTCTGATAGTCTTGTGATCATAGTCTGTATAATGTGTTTAAGAAATATGGATTGTCGTGATTATCTTTTCTATCTAATGTTTATCAAGACATGTTCATGTACACTGGAGGCGATCCAATGTAGCCAAACGCTATAATATTCACGACCACAAGTAGTAATACACAAGTAGGCTTTATGTAGTGTACTTAGAGGCCCGGTCACACAGCCTTTCGCGGGTAAAATTTTGCGATATTTTTTTTGCCCGTGGTTGCCCGCGGTGGAAAATGTACAAAATTGGCCGGCGACTGTTCCGCGTCCTTATCGCGGGTAACCGCGGCTGCATCGCTGTGCTGCCCGCGGTTACCCGTGGTCTAAATTTTTGAGCAGCGCAAAACTTTTTCGCGCGGCCAACCGCGTGTGAATTTCTTACCGCGTGTAAAGCACGGCTGTATCGCGTCTGTATCGCGAGCTCAAAGCGTCCAACAGTGTCTGCTTCACGGGCAGAAATTTCTGGCCGTGATTCAGCCGCGATACGCCCGTGAAAGGCTGTGTGACCGGGCCTTTAGTAGCCAAATTGTAAAGCATGTTTATAGTGTGCTATAGTAGCCCTATTGCAATGCATGTACGTCATTGTTCACGGATTGCTGTAACCAGGGCACAATTGTGAATGAGACCCTGGTTTTATTGGATTTCCCTGTGTAAACAAATGTTTGAATTGCATTAAAAATCTGACTCCCCTATCTAGTGTTTGCAAACTAAGCCTCCACCAAACATATTGTGTTGTGTGGCTCTGGGGGACAACAGACGAATACCACACTTATTAGTCATGTGAAAGTGAAAGATTAGTCATGCTAATTGTGTTGAAATTCAAATTTATTGTCTGTGACTTTTCGCAACGCTTTTAATGTTTTACTTGTAACAAATATTCTTGGTTTCCTTTTGCATTATTAAAACATTCTTATGGCAACTTTTAAGCGTTTAAAGCAAATGAATATCGGCTCCAAATATCGGCCTCCTCTTAATGTTAATAATCGTATCGGCCCTGAAAAACCCATATTGGTCGATCCTTACTAATTATGTATTGTGCCCGTTTTAACCACATTCATCTACACTCAGAAAATATGGAAAAACTTTCAGTATGTTTTGGGAGATAAAAAGTGGCTTTTTTGCACAATGTAAAAACAGATGACTTTGCCCAAGGATGCTTTTACTTTAAGATGAATTGGCATCTTTTTGCTATGAGGAATGTATTCTGTTTTTAACAGCTCATAAAACAACTTTCTAGCACTTTAACTTCCTCCTTGCGGACGAATAATCCAACATTACATTCATTTGGGATTTTCTGCTTCATGCGTCTCCACTGGGACTGTGTTTTATGTCAGGGAACTATTCCGGTATGCTCTGCTTGGTAAGTCAGCTGCATTGGAGTTGGCGTGACAGAGTGTGTCTACTATTTTCAAGTCTGCCATAAATATGACCAAGGACGAGGTTATCAGCACCTACACACACACACCACTCGGTTTTAATTCAAAGAGGTGTTTGCTTGTGTTCAGAGAATTGCAATGGCAACAAACAAACAGAAGCTCTCATTAATCAGTGGGAATCAAAACATAGCATTCAGGTCACAGCAGCTAACACAGGGGAGCGAAACAAAATAATTGGAGGACGGAGCTGTTCAACATTCAAAACGTGATGTGACAGACTAAACATTCTCAATAAAATAGAAATCGCACATTTTAATCATGAGATACACGCGTCAAATATTGTCTTGTGAAATGTTGAGGTATACAAATAAATTAATAATAATGATTGATAGTCTGGCTACCTTTTCGTCGATTAGAAATTCTAGATCTTCAGGGTTTCCTCTGAAACTGTTAATATTTACGTTGTAAGTTTTATTATAGAAGACCAAGTAATAATTGCATGTGTTTTCAATTAAAATCGTGCATTTTACTTGAAATATTGGTCACAGTTTGCTAAGAGTAATTTAATATCAGGAGTTACACATTTTGTTATTATCTTTTTTTTTTAATTACTGACCATTTTGGACAGTTAATTTAAAGAAATTATTTGTGGCCCTACATGGTTGTAATACTAAAAATATTTTTCCCTTTTGAAAGTCTTAAAAGCCTTTTATTTCTGACAAGGGATGTGCCAAAGTATTACATAAATGATCAAGGATTTATGATAGCTACAGTAATGATTTTAAAGAGTTTTCTGTTTGAGGATAGAGGGGTTGATGAACACAATTGTAGTTAATCTTTTTTTTTTTAATCATTTAATCAACGAAAAATTATTAATTATTCAAATTGGCATCAAATTAGGGGTTCATACAAATTAGAGCGCTCAACAAGGAATAGAAGCATGCAAGATGATATTTGTCCTTGCAGGCAGTACCAAAAAACGATACCTATGTATACAAAAGTAAATTTTTCAAAATAAAGTGGTACCTCTTCTTATGAGCACCTCTGAACATAAGAATTGGCAAACTGCTACTGGCCAAAAAATACATTTAAAATAATTGTGCTGTAAACCTCTTTTTTAAGAGTTACAGTAACTTTAATTTCAATTGCGCAGTAAGTGCTTACGTAACATCATCAGAATCTTGTTATCATACCTTTCAACCTCAGCCTATCACTCCCTGTTTTAGTTCCCTTTATTAAGCGATAATGAAACCTTACAAACACAACGCGTCATCTATTTACTCACAGCATTACAAACTATGTAGAATACCGCGACAATATTAGCAAGCTATGATGACGTTGTTGTTTGATACCAATGACCGAGCCGATCCAGATTAGAGCCGAAATGGGCAAGACGAGATCATATAAATATTTGTTCATATAACATTTGAAATGACCAAAAAACGTATGAAATATGGGAAAATCTTAAAAGTTGCCAGACATGAAACTCTCCTTCCTGTGCACCACACGCACACCTTCATTACGACGACTCCATGGTAAATCCCCATAATAAACTTGTTTCTTATTTCTTTAATGTCATCATATTCAATTTATGACTGCATTTTTTATGTTTAATGACTAACCTAATGTGTTTTTAGCGATCAGGAAGATGTGTTATATGGCTAATCAGGATTCACTTGGATGCTTTTGAGAGGCCGGGAACAGGACCAATTAGTTTTTAATTATTTCATATCGGGAAAATTTGCTCGTTGTACAAGCAATTCAAGCTACGAACACGATCCTGGAACAAATTGGGCTACCATGAAGAGGTACCACTATGTCTCCGTTTATCTGTCTCAATTAAGAATGACTTGGCTCCAACAGTCTATGCCGCCACCCAGTGAGAATGAGCAAACAGACAGACACAAACGTCTTTAAAAAGCAATACATTAAATGGGAGGGGTCACCATGGCGATTATCTCCCGTCACAAGCAATCAGTGCACACATCTCGCACACGACTTCCTGGGCGGGCTTGGTGAATTCCAGGCAACAGGGGAGCTGGACAAGATGCTTCCCAATAGATAAAAGAGATATATCAACAAACAAGAGCACAGGAAAAGGAGCGCACCCTTCCTTCCTGTAATCTTGACGGGGACATGCTCTCAATAACGCTAATGTAAGCGATAGGATCATCCAAGTGGGCCAGGAGTTAGTTCAAAGGCAATACTGTAGTGCCAAATCCATTGTAGAAAACTGAGTCATGACACTTATATAAAAGGCTTTGTTATCGTAAAGTACAAAAAAGGTAATTGCCTTTGATGAGAGACTGTTAGACTGTTTAAACATTTCCATCATGTCGAAACAAGGGCTGCCGTAATTTGTCGACGTTGTCGAAAAAAACTTGATGATGGAAATATAATCAATATGTTATATGGCTAATCAGGATTCACTTGGATGCTTTGGGAGGCCGGGAACAGGACCGATTAGTTTTTAATTATTTCATATCGGGAAAATTTGCTCGTTATTCAAGCAATTCAAGCTACGAACACGATCGACAATAAACTTATTTGTCGACTATTGCCGCGACCGCCTTAGACGCTATTTCAACAGAGTTAGGCATCTCTACATGAATATTACCTTTGCAAAAGCGTCTCTGTCATTACATACAGAAATGACGTTGTCAACATCAACTACATATACAAAATCTTTGGGAGCATTTCAGCCTGGGTATGGCGAATAAAGACTTCTGTACTTAAGTTTACAAAGCAGACCTTGCACATCATGGCACAAACTTGGTAATAGAATAGAATAGAATTTACTTTTATTGTCATTCTTTTGTAACAATGCACACAGAACGAAATGTCGATACACCTGACCCGTACAGTCAAACTGTAGCGAGCCGATGCAGCCGCAGCCAAACAGGGCGCAGCCATTTTAGTCATTAGGTGACCAAACACCCCAATTCCAACCCCTTAATGCTGAGCGCCAAGCAGGGAGGCAATGAGTACAAATGTTGTAAGTCTTAGGCATGTCTCGGCCGAGGCTAGAACCAGCGACCTCCCAGTCTCAGAGCGGGCGCCTAATGCACAAACATTTAAAAGCGCACGTCGGACATGGTCATTGTACCCATTTTTTCTTATGTTTCTTATCAATTGCTACATGCTTAAATCAATTGCATGATAAACATAAGAAAAAAAAGAATGATCCGATTACCTAATTGATCGTCTAAATCGTCGGTCTATTATAACAGTGGTTAGTTGCAGCCCTAGTCAGAGCCCTACTTTATTGGTCACAATGAGACAATTTTGCATGTAAGAAATAATAATATGGCTTAACCAAAATGCATAGTTGTTATAATTTTTTAAAATTATAAAATATTAGATATGTTGTCAGCCAGATGCCAGAACATTGGCTATTTAGAAAATTCAATGTTTAACGTTTTTTTGGGCAATTTTCAAACACAATATAAGCTCAAATACTGAATAAATTATCAGGAATCCATGTTTTGTGATTAATCGATAATTGTTTGTCTCAGCCTTACTGAGCATTTAACCAACATTTGTGGTTGACATACATTTAGATTTTGTTTTAGACAATTTGTTTACAGCATGCTAATTAACCAAAAATAGGATCATTATTGATTCATTAAGATAAACAGTAGAGACGCTCCTCTACTTACAACCATTGAACTTCAGAAAAACGGTAGATTTTTTTGCGGGATGTCGGAAAATATCCGGACGTGCTGTAAGTTAGATTTCATATTGTGTGCACCATTTTCCAAGTACAGGACAGTACTGTAGTGCTTCTTTCCACCACTACCGGCGTGTGGCGCTGTGAGAGGTCACCCAGCATCCACCCCAAAGATGAACTCCGCTTTCTCTCTCTAGTTCATGTGTAAACATTCTATACTGTATCACCAGTGCGCTAAGAAAAATACATTTTTATTGTTTAATATCTCGTGCAGCCATTCAATCAATATGTTTGCTGTAAAGTGTAAAGAATAGGCGAGACGTTTTATTTGAAATGAAAGTGGAATATGGAAGCTTGATGCTGTTGAGAAAATGGTTGGATCGCTTTTTCGGCCACTTTTTATCACGGAGGAGGAAGTCGCCTAACTTTTGAAGGCCCATCTTCCGAAAGTAAAGCCTTAAACATACTTATAAAAACCTTAAACATAAATTCCATACAAAATATAGCACAGAAGCAACTTACAAACAAATTCAGCTTACGAACGATCGTCCGGTACCTATCTCATTCGTAAGTAGGGCAGCGTCTGTATGTTATTTCAAGTCTCCCATGAAAGATGACTAAACCCGCTTGCAAAAAAAAAGTGTTCCACGAAGAACCTGAACCAGAGCAAAAATATTATTATAATGTATTGATAAAGTAACTCTTACATTTCAAATTAGTGAACTGCATGACATTATTCTCTTCACAGAAGAGACCCAAAATAAAAACAGTGAATTTTCATTAGCATGTGATGCATTGTCATCAAATATATTTATGAAATCCCGCCTGTTTCGAATAGTTCTTCAACTTAACATGCCATCGATGAAAGGCAGTCACAATTTGTTGGTGAGGTGAGAGCAGTGCATACTTTACTGCATGGATAGATGCTGAATCACAACATAGCTCCCAAGGGCTCGCTTTTGGCGGGTATCGAACGTGGAACTGTCAGGTCCGTCTGAGACGCAGTATCCGCTAAACTCAATGTGGAATCGATGTTTTTCCACACAGAATCTCACTTTGTGATATTGAAGCGGTAAATCTCTGTTGCGCGGCAATAACATCTGCCACGGAGTCCGCTTCGATCACACTCGCTTAAATGATGCCGTTGAGGTGCGCTTGATATGTTTTATGTGATATGACTAAAGTGTCAGTGTGTTTTATATTCCCTGCGAGGGAGCAACACGCTGTAAAAGTGCAAGGCTGTATTTTTACCGCATGGTTTATGAAATACTGACTATCATGACCAGTGTTTGCATTTGGATACATAATTTCAAATCACAAAATTACTCCAGAACCAAACTTACTTGTTTACTCAAGTCATTTGAAGACACACTCATCGTGTGCATTTGCTACAAGCTACTTAATTGGTTTTGAATTTAAAACAATACGATAGGAGTACCTAAAAATGTGTTGGTTATTATCATTCCTCAGCTTTTGACTACACAGAAAGTAGGCCACATCCATAAGTAGCATGGAAATGACATTGGTTTTAGTAGGACATTTGAGAAGAGTTGCACTATAATTAGCATTCCACCACACGTTATAATTACCCCGTGAACACTGACCCACAGAGGTTTGTCAATTGTACGCTACGTCTCTGCAGGTAACGACTGCGTACGGGGTCGCTGTAAAATAGAATAAACATAACACACCATAATGTGTGATTGCTCAGTTTTGTGCCGGTAATGTAGCTGGTGTCATTCGTGGGCAAATCCTTCAGGAAATGTTGCAGACGCCAGCAATTCCCAGACGTTATTAGCTGTGTGAGTACACGTTTTTTTTTCCATGGTGCCAAATACTCAATGAAGAGAGACTAAAGAAAAATCTGCATTTAAACATGTTCCTGTTGAAGATAAAATATAAATAAAGCAATGTTTCGGTAAAATTGTAGTGATTAAAAATAATTTATTGAAAGTGAGAACTCATGGTTTGAATTGCATGTCTCACTTTATCTTTTAAACATGAGCAATTCCATCACATTTTTCGACCTAAGTCAACTGGAATAGGCTGCTGCTCACTAGTGACACGAATAAGAGCAGTAATGTCAAACATACGGCCCGGGGGCCATAAATTATCTGCCACATCCGGCCCATTGAATGGTTTAATCCGGGTCACCATAATGAGTATGACAAAAAAAAGGCGAGTTTCTCGATCATTTGTATCAAAGGTTATAATAAATGTAGACCAAATGCCCTCTCTGACCGCTAAAGGACAGTATTGAGTCAGTTGGTGGTGAATTAGTTCAGGTAAAAAACTGCATTCACTCAACTGTTTAAATAAACTAGTTAACACATACAATGCAATTTTTTTGACGCATTTTATGTGAATAAATGTGTGGTGTTTAGAAAGGATCCCTTGTCAGCCGTAATTAGAATATGTAGGGTAGGTTACTAATGTAGGCTGAATGATAAAGCATAATACTGAAAAACAAAGCTAAATTTTAAAGTTGACGTTCTTTTACTGATCCGGCCCGCTCGAGAACAGAAAGTCTGGATTTAGCAAAAAATAAATCAACATCCTTGAATTACATACTGGTGCTATAGAAAATTGGTTAGAAAATAGTAAAAATAAATTTGCATTTTGACAAATCAAAGTAAAAGCCACATTGCGTCCGAAGTTAAGCCTTTTTTGGTTGCTGGGCCATAAGCCAAAAGCCAGGTTTTGGGACAGAAAGCAATTAGACCAAGACACATGAATACATATCGATGCTTGAATGCAGTTAATTCTATAACAATTCTGTTGACTTATTTCCAGTAACAGTAATTTGGGGTTTTTTGGGGGGATTAATGGAGTGCCATTTATTTCTTGGTAATCAGATTCAGATTCAGATCTACTTTATTGTCATTCTAGTACACGTGTATACAGAACGAAATGTCGATGGATCTGACTCCCACAGTTTCCCTCAGTGTCCTTCAGTGTACAGATATAAATAAAGCTGTATTGTGTTATTTACCATAGTGCCGATAGTGCAAGAAGAGACGCTAACCAGATGTGCAAGATGGGCAGTCAGGTTAACAAGTCAGGTACACAGGTATACTTTTAGAGAGAGGACCACAGAAAAACATACTCATAATGGTAAAAAACAATTCCAAAATAACGTTACCAAGAGTCTTTGCACAGAATTACCTTGAAAGAGAGCTCAGTTGCTCCTTGTCCCTGTAGCGACATGGAGCAATGACTACATTATTCATGATAATGCTAGTGGCACTAGGTCCTAGCGTTGCTAATGCTAGCTGCTAACACTGCTCAAGAAGTACAAGGGCCATAAATAATGGCATACTGTTATGACTATTATGCCTGCAACCGTGGTTAGTCTGACATCATCCTGTCTTATACAAGCCGGTCCCCAAATCAACTAAAAAAAAAGGAAAATGTTTGAGTGCCACCTTTTAAATGTACGTTCTTTCAAAAAAGTTAAAAATCTAAAGGAGATGGTCGCTCATTAATTATTTTCTTACATGAATGGGAGCACCTGTCCCCATTCTGGGCCAACCACTTGAGGGGGCTTTGCACAGTGTGGAATGGATCTGATGTGTTTGTGTGCACAGCGTAGTAATTCTCTGTTGTCTCTCCACTTTGATAGTGTGTTGTTTTGTGTGCCAAGAGTTTCAGAAACCCGGTGAAACCTATTCAACAATGCTAGCTTTTATTCACAATCGAAGGCAGAGTCAAACCTCTAGAGCCGCCGGTCAACAATTGAGCATTATTGGCACAAACATCAATGAAGTAGGGTCTTCAATAGAAAAGCTCGGCAATACAACACCGAAACAACGGAAAAAACAAATGCTTGAGCATGTGCCAGATTGTGAAAACTATTTATAATAAATCAATTTACAGACTTATCTATTTCTATAGTAGGTTAATAAAGGCTAAATAAGGCTAGTTTGTTAAATAATATCAGTAAAGTAAATAAATGATTATTCGCAGAAGTTTGAAACAAATGGTTCTCAAATCTGGATCTCCAAAATTCCCACAGGCAAACAGACGACATAGCATTGTTTTAAAGTCTGGTGCACTCTGGCGTTTCATCTCTTCTCAGTCGAGAGAAAAGAAAGCTAAATAAAGTTTGGGGAGACAAATGTTTGTTTCTTTTTGGCAATGTATTCTCTCCTGCAGCTGTAAGCCATAAAGATTGCTGGCACCCTCTGATTACTGGGAGGATTCTGACCATAGACCGACAGGGGAGTCAGACCAAACTGTTATAGTCCCATCTCGACAAGTACATATGTGAGGCAAAATGAGATTTTAGTGCCTCATCTATATAATCTTAGACTGGAGCAAGTCACAATCGAGTTTGTATAAATTATATAATTGTACAATCCTATTGGAATTCTGTTGTGTGGTACCACATTCCAGGCGGCAGGGCAGCTGAGTGGTTAGCTTGCTGTGGCACAGTTCTGAGGTCATGGGTTCAAATCCAGCTACCGGCCTTCCTGTGAGGAGTTTGCATGATTGCCTGGGTTTCCTCCGGGCCATGTGGTTTCCTCCCACATTTCAAAAACATGCATGGTAGGTAATTGGTGACTCCAAATTCTCAAATAGGTATGAATGAGCCCTACAAATGGCTGACAAACAGTTCAGGTTCTCCCCTGCCCACTGCCTGGAGATAGCTGAAATGGGCTCAGGCCCCCGTGACCCTAATGGGTATAAGCGGGGCAAACAATGGATGAATGATACCAGGTTTCACCCCTGTATTGAAAAATAGAAGGGGCATTTGTATACCACTGATTACAAAAAACAGTAAGTGTGCAGTTGGTTTTACAGATTTCTGATTATTTGAACACATCAAGCCTTCAGCATAGAAAAATTAATAATATTTTGACCTTTGCATAACAACATTATGCACTTTGAATTTTAAGATTGATCAAAAGAATACTGTTGATTTTTAGCATCATAATCATAGATGTAGATCACATTTTCAAATTTTGAAATCAAATGTAAAACAGTTTCAAAATATTAATAATAAATTAATGAATAATAAAAATATTTTGATTTATTACAAGTCAGTTTGGTTTTCATCAAATTACAACATTCCAGTTTGGTTTCGTTTAGTTTGATTTGGGCATGCCTAATCCTCGGCACATAATCCAAAATCCAATTTCAGGATTAAGTGGTAGGAGCAGGGACATTTCATTGATTTTTTTGTCTTCTTTTTCTTTTTTTCTGTCGGGGGTGTGTGATTAATTAGGAAAGATTGTATAGTTTTGTCTATGCTATACCTTAGCAAATAACGAAGACCAATAGAGGATTTGAGAAAACTAGAATCTACAAATTATGCTTTTATTTGTGAAAAATTGTAGACCTTGTGATCACGCTCGAAATCTTTCAGTCCCAGAACCAAAGTACCAGCCGTGATGATGCAAAAAAAAGGGGGGACCGCTGCTGAGTAGCTGGAGGCAATAGTGACCTCTCTTGACTATAGAAATAGGAAGACAGACTATAGTCAACGTAGCATCACCTAAAAATGCTGATTATCACACAGATATTTGGAAAATTTGACAGATATTGGAATTTGTATATTTATTCATTCAATGAGGCTCATGCAGGCAAAACTCTCTCTCTCTTGCTTCAGCCGCTGCCCTCTCATTCCCCCCTTCTCTATCCTCGTTAACTACCATATTTTCCGCACTATGAGGCGCACCTAAAAGTCTTCATTTTTTTCAAAAGCTGACCATGCGCCCTATAATACAGTGCGCCTTATTTATGGATCAATATTAAATCGCAAAGTCTTGCAACTAACTTGCAGCCGCCGACTAGATTTTCCCCCGAACGCCAAGTAGTCCGCGGTGTAGTTACCGGCGTTTCATTGGCTAACCAATGTGTCAATCATCATTTGAATCGATCACTATTGGCTAAAGTTATTCAGAGGTCAAGGAGCGGATCCTTTTTATCATTCACAAGCTGGCATAGGCTTAAGCGGCAAAACAAAGCCTGCAATTGGCCGAAAAAGATGAATGTGAATAGCATTTTGGGTTGACGGCATAGAGAAAGCATTTTTTACTATTTTGTATTTGTAAATATTTTATTCTCCTGGATTTACTAAACTCACGGATATAAGAGGACCATGGTTGTACATTATTATTGAACACAACGACTTCGGTGAGCTACTCCGGCTATATATTTTCCCTGTATCCTGTTTCAGACTGATCTTGATGTTTCTGTGATAAGCGGTGCAGATAATGGATGGAATGGAGTGTCTATTTTTAAATTAAACTCAATTCCAAGTGTTTATTGTCATATGCACAATAAAGTTGCGAGCGAAAAAGAAAATAGAAACTAAGGAATGGTTGGCATTTCTTGAATCCCAAGACTTTAACCTTCCGAATGATATTTGGAACGATGCATTTGAGTGACATCGTACGGACACCGCATCCGCACATGTTCTCGACACATATTTGCTTCTTTGCAAGCTTTCGGAATGTTAAGGGGGTAATAAGTTTGACTGAACTATCTGACTGTTTTGTCCACGTTCCCATTGTAGCGCCTTATAATCCGGTGCGTCTTATGTATGTCAACTATAGGACCAAAAACTATTTTTTTGGGGTGCGCCCTATAACCTTCAAGTGCGGAAAATACCGTACCCCTAGCCTTTTGATTGGATAAGCGACCGGGGGTGTATCCACTATAGCAGGAACAATAAGAGATGTCTCTGTCCGTGATAGAAAGCGATTAAGAGATATTGTAAAAAATGTAGTTAACTTGTATTAATATTATTCCGAATTGATCACATATGAAATTACAATAATTATGTTAGTGATTTCATCAGTCAGTTGGAAAAAATATATTCCCAACAGAAAACATGTTTAACAGATAACTTTTACAGATATTGTTTACATTTGAAAAAATATCACTGGGGACCTTTTTGGGGAGCCAGCCACGGACTACCCTTGTGTTCTATGAAGGCTAACCAGTGCCTGTAGGTGACCCTTGGTTTAGAGCGGGTCTCAAACCTTTTTTCAGGCTGAAAGCTACTTTTTATTACATATTAGCGCAAAGAGTACCCAGTTTCATATGCATTTCTAAAATAACTACTTAATGTTCATGTTTTTACTATGTTATTAGTAATTGTTTGATGTATGGTTAAATAGGCTCAGGCAACTGCAAGTCAAGTCATTTTTAATTAATCACAAAGAGTCTCAAAGGGCTAAAAAAAATATTTTATGACACAATCACAATGGCCCAGCACTGGTGAGGTATTTTCAGAAAATATCAACAGGGATATCGACTGTCTCTAAGGGGCATCCTGGTGCCCGCGGGCACCACATTTGAGATACCTGGTGTAGAGACTGAATCGTATTACCCACAGTGGGATGTGTTTAGCTTGCGTTTCTGTTTATAAACCACTTTCCTTAACAGTCTGACTCACATTAAATGTCTACGAAAGAGTTTTGGCGTAATCTTGCTGACAAACAACCCGGCTCAGTGATAATGTTTATTCTATGGTAGAACAATCAAATGAATGAAATTAAAACGAGCTGCGCAACCGACTGTAAAAGTGAAGGGCACAATCACGGAAGGGAAGCGTTAACCACTCGAGTATAACAAACAGATCATTACTTATGTGTCAGATTTATACGAGCCAATCATTTGCTAAATGATATGACTGAATAAGCAAAAATGTCAGCCTGGTCTTAGTCATCCTGAAGGATATTTTGTGAGCATAATGGGTCGCTTATAACAGATAAACTTGCCGTGCCAGTCGACAGGGGAGCAAACCTCAGGAGTCTTTACCCAAATGTCAATTTATGGAGACAAGCCATGACAAGAAGACAGAAAGTGGTAAAATAATGAGGAAAAATAGTCTGGCTGGTTTGAAGATACCCTGAGAAGTCATAAAAACCAAGGGCTGATGGGAAAAGGCGAAGGGAAGGGGCTGAAAACACCGCAGTGCCAGTGTTGGGGCTGACAGAGCATAATTAAAACGTGGCTGCTCTCTTCCAAGGCAGTCTGCAGGCGAGAACGGTACTCAGACAACGATAATCCTGACGCAATGTGATAGATGTCACAGGCACAAGATACATCTTATCTCCCAGTCCTGGTGGCAGCGTGGCTTCAAGCACCAAATGACACTTCAGTAATCAACTGTGGCACAGTGTTCATTGCATCAAGTCAATGACAATCACACTGCTGAACGCTTCCCCATTTTAGTATGGTAATATCGCTAAAAATGCATGCAAGGTTAAAGTATGTTGTGAAAAAAAATTGGATTTGTTTCAAAGTAGGATTGGGCCATAAATAAATTGAGTCAATTAATGTGTTGTCCTAAACCCCCAGTGTGTAAAATTGTACCACTAGATGGCACTGTATTGTCTAATGCACGAGTCTTCAACCATTTTCAGACTGAGAGCTACTTTTTGTCACTAATTAGTGCAAAGGGAACCCACTTCGATATTCATTTCCAAAATAACAACTTATCTTGTTACTACCATGTTGTTGCTATATTATCAGGTTATTTATTTTTAAAAGAAGGGCTCCAGTTTTGTAAAAAAATAAATTGCTATTTTTATTTTTATTTTAGACCTGTGTTGCAATTTTAATGGGATTTTCGGTTTTACAAAAAAAAGTGCATTTCTGTGCTTGTTTTGTTTTCGGTGAGAACTTAAACATAGTGACATGAAAACCTACCTCGAATTATGTCATAGAGACTTAGAGAGTATACGACTGTAACAAATAACTATAGAGCTACAAATAAAACCAGAATTGCAGTTGAACAAATAGTCTTTATTGTCCTAAGATAAAAGTACAACAAAATTGGAGGGCTACTCCTTTCAGTGTAAAAAACGATTTAAAGAGAGGCTGGCTAGCTACAAACTAGCATCGGGTAACCGCGACTTCTGCGATATCTTTGTGATGATTAAAATACAAGAGTCACAAATGTAACAGTTTTCCACTAGTGGTAGCTCATGGGTAATGGATCTGGCGTTTTTTTCGAGCCATGTTCGGCAGAGTTGTTAGCCTAGCTGTTAGCTTTCCCTTCCGACGCCGCCTCAGTAAATTCCCGGATGAGATAAAAATCCAGGCAGCACCTGCTGGTAATCAGCTATTATTTATGCTTTTCTGACTTTCCTCAGAGTCCACTTTAATCGATGAATTTATTTTCAATGTAACGAGCCATTAAAGCTACTAGCTGTGGCCTTTGTTGGTTGGTGCCATTAAACCTGCATCTGATTGGTCGGCGCTGTTAAACCACAATATTGTACAAACCTAAATTAACCATATGTAAGCCTTTTAGGTTGCTGTTTTAAAATAAAACAAACAAACATTGAATTTCTGATATTGATAAATTACAACTTAAAAAATATAAAATGTGACCCTTAAATAAAGCTGCTCAGTATATAGGAAAAATAAAGCAAGTTTAGAAAAAACACAAGTGTAATGTGAATAAAATTAACCAAGCATTGTTATCGATGCGAAGGCATGACATTTCACAGAGCTATTTTATCACATCTCATTTAATTCTTCAGAGGGTCTTATTGTTGAAAGTTGTCTCTGTATAAGTTATAAGATTGCCTTATTGTTAAGAGAGGAACACACACAATGCCAAATATACCGTTATTTGCTTTAGCCCAGCAAGCCACAGTATATGTTTTACAATGGTAAACACATACTAATAATGTATATGTATTTGAATATTCTTTCTCTTCCCTGCAGGAAAATACCCGCAACCAAAATACTGCCCTCCCTCCTTTCCTTGCTGATCCTAAGCAATGTAGTTAGTTGCTGGTAATCTTAAATGTAGCTTATAGTTCTATTATCATTGGTCGATTTTTCACATTTGACTTGTTTGAATTGTTCTATGTGTGTGGACACACACCGTTTGAACTCCAAAACCTTTGAGTTGTATTCATATTCGTAAGGTAATTTCTCGCCTTACTAATAATCTGCTCTAAATTTGCAAGACGTGTGCAAAAATGTGAATTCTACAAAAACAAAGCCTTTCAGTTAATAAATTACACAATACGTGTTTCTCTTTGTTTTCGCAAAAGGAAAGGAGATTTACATATTTTTATAAAGAGCTATTTCGAAATGTAGCTGTTCCTAATAAATTGTCTTTTGAATTCACGAAGATGCCTAAAGATTTTGAAAGGTTTACCAGCGGTAAAGAAGACAAGGGTGTGAACAGGTGGCTACAAAGCAAAATATATCGAAGATGGCAACCACTCCCCAACAACAAAACTTAAATGTGGCAGCCGCGTACAACGACAACCACATAACTTGTATTAACATAATGTGAGGACTTTTTGCCTGCAAATCCTCCGCAGTGTTTGAAACTAACCTGGCATGCATCTACTGCTGCTGCTTCGACTGTCTTAACCCCTTAACAATCATGTAAAATTCACCCAATCTAAGATGTGTCCAAAGTAAATTAAATGGTGTTCTTGAAGATGGATGTTTTTGTCTTTTTTGAAAGGTTAACACTCTGAAGTTTTGTCTGAGTAATAGAAGTGGGAACACACAAAAATAGGACATTTTTGTTTTCGTCTGAATTCTTTTTTTTGCAATCACATCCCTGCAGAATAGTGGAGCCTGGGCATCTTACTGAAAAAAAAACCCCTGGGACATGATTATGAAGCCCTACTCGGACACATGTCAGTTGTTAAAACAGTTTGATTGCAAATTGTTGAGAATCGTTAAGTTACAGATTTCAATTGACCACTTCACTAAGTGCACAAATTTGTTTTATCTACTCTTCTACTGATGTTTCTGCCTATCCCTAAAAAAGTGGAAAGAGGTTTATTTATGGGTTTTTGTCTGGACTATTTAAAATCAATTAAGCTCTGCTTAATTGATTTTAAATAGGGCATGTTCATTCCGTATGAATCAGCAGTATGTACCATAAAGGATCCCTCTTTTATTGTACCTTTTTTTTTAAGTTTTTATAATGATTAGACACAAAATTGAATCAACTTCATGCAAAATTTAAGAAAAAAGTAATAATTATCTGATTGTTCGAACACTCGTTTCAATAGTCGGTAGTGGTTAGTGCAGTCGTAATTATATGTATTAATCTATTTTTATTAACATACTGCCACATTTAAGCCGTTATTATCCTATCAATGTTCAACAAAGTGTTCAATAAAATTTGACATCTTGTAATGACCACCAATGGAAAAAAAGGTGTCGTTATTGGAATTTTGCAAGAGATATTATTTACCTCATGAGAGCATGCAACTTTTTGGCCATATTCTAGACTTTCTTCATAATTACTTCAGAACATTTTTCCTCAATACCAGTTTGCTATTTTGCAACGTGCATTTTGCGCACTTAGGGTAATGGAAACACACAAATGAAGTTCCTACTCACGACCGTCTATTCTGGTAGGGGGTTGTACAGGTGGGCTGAAAGGTCAGTATGAGACTGGAAATTGCAACTTACGTAACAATTGTCAGAAGTCAAGGGTGGTTTGGGCTCAGTAAGCAGGCTCTATTTTGTCATGGATCATTTCTTAGCAGAGCAGAGAGAAGAAAATTGCAATACCACAAAAAGAAGTTTTATTTTAGACTATATTGCACTCTAATAAACAATATGGGTGCTCATCCACTTTAATGGCAGCTATCTTCACTGGGCTTGTGAAGTGTTGTTCCTTTTATGAGAGCCCAAAGAAGAATTAAAATGGATAACAAGCATCTCTCTTCTCTTTGGTTTTGGTCCAATTCCATTAGAAATGTGTTAGGCAACAGCAGCTGCCGGGGTCTTTTTGTAGACCCACTACTGATGTGCAACTTGCCCCCACCCGTGCTTCTACATATGGTAACAAGTGTTAGAAGCAGGTCTCGTGCAATGCGGTGCAGCTCGACATCACAAGGCTCTGCGGACACAACAAAAGCAGAAAATGCTCTGCATGTTCTTTCCAATGAGTTCTGCTCAATTAGATAATCAATTGTGTATGTTTTGCCGAATTGTTTCCTAATGCAGCTTTTGTGAATGGAGCATTACAATGAATACCCCTCAGTGTTTATAATTGCTGCATTAATTAAAACCGATTAAGCATTATTATATTTGTGAAGAGGGACACCACTGTACTCCAATACAATGTCATGAGCGATTTTGTCTTGCTGAAATGAACAGGGATGAGCCACAGGTGATAAATTATATTGAGTCCACTGCGTCAGCATTTAATCACTGTAGCATTAAATTACATTCGCCAATTGCTATGCAGTTCTGCATAGGAGGTAGCACTAAACACATGCAATCATAAGGTACATTTTTCATAACGGTATTGGGTCATTTCAATCTACAAACAGCACACATTTGTGTTAATTGGTTTTGTTCAAATCATTTAGGGACGCAGTCTTGAATTCCATCAAAAATATAACTAAAAAATATCACCGAGTTAAGTTACTGAGCTTTGGTTTCAGCTAGCGACTCTGAATAATCATTGGGCCGATAAAGGACAGTTATCGTCATGATCGAAAAAATAGACCGTATAATTATCATAAATTCCGTATTGAAAGCCGCAAATTATTTGCTACATTTAAAACACTGCGGCTTTAACTATGGCGCGTCTTATTCTCCAGAAAAATAACATGAATGAGTAGCTCACAGAGGTCGAATTAAATTGTATATATTTCTGTTATTGTAAATCAGTTACTTGTACTAACCCTCATCAACAGGGAAAATACTAGAAAGATTCCTAGCATTTATGTTCTTTATTGTAAATCAGATGCCCCCCTACTTATGACCATTCGACTTACGAAAAACGGTATATACCAGGGGTGGCGAACAAGTTTGACACAAAGAGCCGACATTTTTAACTGTGAGAGTCAAAGAGCCACACCACCCGGTGGGTGGCTAGGTAGATAGATAGATGGATAGATAGATAGATACTTTATTCATCCCCAAAGGGAAATTCACATTTCCAGCAGCATCCCTGAGCTGAGACCAATACAATAATAAAGCAAAAAGAATACAATATACAAATACCCAGTGTGACGTGCAAATGCCCACTGTAGCGAGTTATATAGAATAACTAAATAGTGCTACACAGAATACATATTGCAATAAGATTCGGTAATATGCAATGTAGGTGGTGTGGTTTACTGTGGGCTTTTACTCTGCCGGGTAGAGTTAAAGAGCCTCATGGGATGAGGAAGAAAAGATCTCTTCTCTTCAGGTGGGTGGTTAGGTAGGTAGGTGGATAGAGATAGATAGATAGATAGATAGATAGATAGATAGATAGATAGATAGATAGATAGATAGATAGATAGATAGATAGATAGATAGATAGATAGATAGATAGATAGATAGATAGATAGATAGATAGATAGATAGATAGATAGATAGATAGATAGATAGATAGATAGATAGATAGATAGATAGATAGATAGATAGATAGATAGATAGATAGATAGATAGATAGTAAAGTGGAAAGAAGAGGCGAGCTGTTTCTTTTGAAATGAAAGTGGAATAAGAAAGCTTGATGCGGCTGAGAAAATGGTCAGAACGCTTTTTTGTGCCACTTTTTCACCTCGGAGGACGACCTATTGAACCGCATCTTCCAAAAGTAAGTTAAACTCAACTTTATTTATCTTTATAAAGCATATTATTTTATGAAATTTTTATTTTTTTCATTACTTTTTTTAGTTACTTATACAAGCCTTAAACATACTTATATAAACCTTAAATATACATTCCATACAAAATATAGCACTGAAGCAACTTACGAACAAATTCAACTTACGAATGATCATTCGGAACCTAACTCTTTCGTTAGTAGGGCAGCGTCTGTATATCGTTCATTTTCTATGTAGTCTTAGTGTAAGGGCCGAGTCTGTCTACATCAGCTAGAGGGCGACGTAGTGCTACTTGAACACACTGGTTGCTCATTAATTCAAGTAATTAAAAGCAGCGAGCACAAACATGTCCGTGTCGAATAGTCTGTTTGGATCAGTAGAGATTGTCATACCTCCCTCACCAACCAAGCTAAAATTCATGAGACTTTACCTTTTTTACTAGCTGCCTAATTTTTAGGACTGTGATTTTCTATTCTGTATTTAATCCCTCCTCTACTGGAGCGCTTTGTGCTTTACTCCCCTTTCCCAATTAAAAACTCTCAAATTGCTGCTTGTGTCGACACTTGTATCCTGCTTTGCATTAAAACAACTTGGTCACGTTTCCTCTCTATCCCTTCATAATGCATGAGAGGTATCGAAGAGCTAAGCCAAGATTAGTCGCATGGATCTGGATATGCAAATGCTATTGTGATTGTACAGGCTTCCGATCTTTAGTGAGTAAATTGAGTTTTTTTTCCCTCTCACTCTGTCTTGTATGTTATGCTTGAAAGCTGATTAGATTAAGATTCACAATCCTAGGTGCGCTCATTGATTAAGATTGACAGCAGTGAGTGGAGTCCGCAAACAATCGTCTTCATTGCAAAACTATGTGTTCATTTCAGTACTAGAAGTACACTAAATGTAAAGTACATATTTGAATGTTCTGTACTCTTTCAGCAAGTAATTACTACCATAACTTTGCTCCACGTGCATTGCTTTGAGAGACCTTCACGGCTGTAATTGGACAAACGTTACGTTTGCTCAACATGGTTTCCCTTATACGCATAAGCATTTCGATATTTATTTCGATTCATTAAAAATACTAATGTGTACAGCAAAGTAATTCCACTTGATAGGGATGAGTGATAAGATTTCTTAGTCAAAGCATGTGTGCCATTCAGTATTAGAGCATGTCTATAGTGTTTAGAAGCAATGTAGTAATCCCTTGTTTATCGTGGGGTTAGGTCCCAAAATGAGCCCACGATAGGCAAAATTTGTAAAGTGGAGACATTTATTGTTTTTTAGAATTATTTTTATTATAAAATGCATTGAAATCAAAGAACATAACCTTTTTTTAAATTGGATCAACAGGATACAAACATGGAAATATTTAAGCTTATGCAACAGTAATACAGCGAGGGTCTAATATAAAAGAAACAAACGAACAAACCAACCCAAAACACAGACAGCATCAACAACGACAGCAAGTAAAGAAAAATGAACCAAGAAAATAAACAGAAAAACAACAGTACCTCGTCAAACCTAAAAAAGGAGTAGATACAAGCGCTGCCCTACTTACGAACAATCGCTCGTAAATTGAATTTGTTCGTAAGTTGCTTCAGTGCCATATTTTGTATGGAATGTATGTTTGTGGTTTATATAATAATGTTTAAGGCTCATATAACTAACCTATATTGTTTGGTACCAAAAAATAAACATTTAACATTTAACAAACATTTGTAGCCACCCGGAGCTACCCGGAGCAATCCGGCTTCAACGCCGCTAAACAGAGACACGAAAGCCGGGGGGAATCGGAGAGGAGGCGGACTTGCTAACACGAGGTGGTGTATCCCTGGATTTTCACAAAGAAAAGTTTTCCATCTGCCGCAGGGATGTCGAACTTTTGGACTGGCGTGACGTCATCCACTCCGCTACAAGCACCCCTAGGGCATCATGTTAATTTGTTAATAAACAACGGGGTAGACTGCTGGAAGTGTGAATTTCCCTACGGGGATGAATAAAGTATCTATCTATCTATCTATTTAATGAAATAATATGCTCTATTAAGATACATAAAGTCAAGTTTAACTTACTTTTGGAAGATGAGGTTCAAAAGTTAGGCGACTTCCTCCGTGGTAGAAAGTGGGTGAAAAAAATCCGATCCAACCATTTTCTCAACTGCATCAATCTTTCTTAATCCACTTTCATTTCAAAAGAAACGGCTCGCCTCTTTGTTACACTTCACACCAACCGTATTGAATTCATGCACGAGATATTAAACGCTAAAAATGTCAAAGTTCTTAGCGCGCTAGCATGCTACAGATACAGTACACGTAGTATGTTTACACACAAACGAGGAAGTAGAAGCCGGATTTCTTCTTAGGGGTGGATACTGGGTGACCTCTCACAGTGCCACGCGGCGGAAAAAAGCATGACAGTACTGTCCTCTACTTAGAAAAAGGTGCACACAATACAAAGTCTAACTTACAGCAATGTCCCGATATTTTTCGACATCCCGAAAAAAATGTTCGTATCTACCGTTTTGCGTGAGTCGAATGGTCGTAAGTAGGGGAGCGACTCTAATGTAAATATGGATGGCTCTATTGTTCTTTTTCAGGCTCAAGAATTTGCACTGTATACGTCGAACATTTACATGAAATGATCTGAAATGAAATGATCTGCATTTATATAGCGCTTTTCAAGTCAATGACTTCCCAAAGCGCTTTACATTGTGCTTCACATTTCCCAATAGCGGCCGTGATCTGTGCAGCCATGCTTATTGGGGGTTCAGTGTCTTACCCAAGGACACTTCGGCATGTAACACGGACAAGCCGGGATTCGAACTGGGATCCCTTAATCCTAAAACGATCGCTCTACCTCCTGAGCTACTGCCGCCCTGTAGAGATACAGTGGTATCTCTACTTAAAAATGTCTCTGCATACAAAAGTTTCGGGTGACAAAGTACCTGAACGGGAAAATATTGACTCTAGTTACAAAGCCTTTTCAGGATACAAAGTTAAAAATACCGGGCAGTGCACAATGCCATTTGCCGCTTCTACTTGGCAACCCAGTGCGTATGCGTTTATCCCAGCATAGTCTTCATTTGCCCTTCCCGCTCTGTGAACACTTGGTCACTCGGTGTGTATGCGTGAATCCCTACATGCTCTTTGTGTCTTCTTACCGCTCTGTAAACAGTCTACTATATGGTACCGCGAGAAAGAGCTATCACATTGGAAACCACAAAATACACGCATACATTTTGGTAAAATGCCATAAAGTCTTGGAATTTGGAGAAAAGAATCACCTAGGATGTGTTGACGGGTGGGGCTATCGCTCATTATGATGACGTCTGCAAAAGCAGTTGTCATTGGATCAGTTTTCCAAGAAACGAGAGGCAAAAACACTGCTGAGGACCAGAAAACTGAGAGGCCAGTTAAAAGGTAGTTGAATATTTTTACAATTTCCTTTTTTCTTTGTTTTTTTTACATTGTGTGCCTCTCATTTTTTTTATTGAGCAGTAATTGAATTTTAACATTTATTTATTTTATGTTCTGATGTTCTTTTATGATTTATTAAAAAAATATCATACTTTCGCAGGGCTTGGAATGGATTAACATTCAGAAGGTGTCTCTACTTACAAATGTTTCAGGTTACGAAGGTACTCCCAGAACAAATTAAATTTGTAAGTAGAGGTACCACTGTATTTATTTATGACCAGTAAGCACTATCTTTGTGATCGTTACAAGCCAATCAGAATGCATAACACAATGCACAAAGCAAATGACAATAAAGGCATATTAAAGGCATATTCTATTCTATTCTATTCTAAATCTGTGAAGTAGTGAAACCGTGAAAAGAAAATCACATTATAGCGGGGATCACTGTATAGATGACATCAATAATACAAAATACATAATGATTGACTGTTTGATTGTCTGATCAGTTATTTGATAAAGGTAAGCTCTTATCTCTTCAACACTACCTTTCAGGACATGTTCTGTATAATGTTATTGTAAATAACAAAATAAAGGAAAACCAAAATATTTGTATTTTCTGTGTGTTTTTATTTTTTTCTAAATGTAGCATGCAGTTAAAAATATTATTCTTATAACTTTATCATTAGGGTGGTCCTTATTTTTCGACTTTTAAAATTTCATGCTCTGACCCCTTGAATATGTTCCAATATATACAAAACGTAATTAGGCAAAGTTTCATCAAAATCAAAGGATATTTAGAGGTCGCTCAAGGCCTCTGAAATTTTGGTATGAAAAATAAGGATTTTTCGCACATTATATCAGACCTAGTGTACAAAGTTACTTGTAACTTTTCTTGTGTTACAATTATAAGCAATGGACTGAAATTGGATGTTCTAAAACGCCGTACACATAGGGTTAAGATTTCCGTTTTTTCTCGAAAATTGCCAAAATTTTACCATTTTGGGAAATTTCAAAGTCGTTGAGCTACCTCTAAATATTATCCAAATTGTTCAAAATTGCACACAGTGTGTTTTTATCGATATAAGAACATATGCGGGGGGTCAGAGCCCAATATTTAAAAAAAAAAATTTTCGACCCCCATTAAGGACCACCCTATTTATCATTATTGGTCTCTAGAAGAGGGAACTTCTCTGCTATCAATATTTGTAGGAAAAAACAGTTATTGTGCATCCCTAGTATTACTCTTGATGGATCAAGAAATAACCGGCAGCCATCTCCATTGCCATTGAGTAGTCCCACAAACGGTAACGTGTTCTAATTTCATCACATTATGCCTTGCTCCAGTGCCGCTCGCATGCAACCATATGCCTGGCGGCACAGCCGCTCCGCTCCGGTAAGACAGTGAGCACAAGTACAAGACAAAAAGCTCCTGTGAGACTTCATTTGCACACAAAAAAAACTAAGCAAGCCTTCTTTCAATGGGGCCGCCCGGCTCCTTGCTCTAGCCTAAAATCTACTCGTTCCTCCTCGTGTGCTGTTGCATGCTAATGACATGGTGGGATGTTTTGAGAAAAATAGGCGATGAACCAAAAGCAAATGTGAACGTCTAAAAATGGACCGTGGATTTTAGGTTGAGGCTCCTCCAATATGGAACTGGATGTTATAATTGCCACTGCTAAGAGGTGTAATTTGCATGTTGTCACTGGTGAAAACAGACCGTTAAAACTGCAGCAAGCTCGGCTGCTATTCATAACAATCGAGTTAAAACAATCCTTCAAATCTATACATTGCATAACAACCAAACTCCAAGGTGTGCATCTCAAGGCTTAAACAGTAGTTTAGTGGGGCTGTCACTTGTCTCTAACCTTGTGAATGTTGTTGTTGAAAATTCACTCATGATAAAATATAATACAATAAAAACAGCAAGAAGTAACTACTTTAGCTATTGTTTGAAATAGTTAATTATCAATAAAACTGTATTCTACACAACTGTAGTATCTATTGAAATGTTTACTGGAGTACTCTGGGCACACATTATCATTAAAATCAATAATTACAGATAGAAGACTTACTGTTAAGAAATAATTTTAATTAAGCTTTATATTGGTATAGGGCTCAGATAGAGATTTTATTAAATCCAAAAACTATGAACTAGTATCACGAGTAATATACAATAATGTAAATAATAGACACAGTTAAATGTCTGTGTTATTCACACATTTAGAAAATATACATATGTCTATGCACTCTCAAGTGCTGCAATAGCAATTCTTTATTGGGCCGCGTCAATTGAGTTAAATTTCCAGGGAAACATGGGGTTTGGTGGTCGTTCGAAAGTTGCTCTCAGGTTTTCCAAATGTTTTGCCAAGTGCTTGAGGTCTTATTTTTTGTAAATCAAGAATTGTAACAATTTACATTTGCGCCTCAATATGGAAAAACATTTTGTGGAGAGCCTGTAAATTGTGAGACAAGAACCCCATAAACATGTTATTGTGACAGCCAGAACCGACGGTAGACCCAAATGTGTAACGTTTCACACCGAGCTTCAGTACGAAAGCAGGAAAAGTTAGGCGCGGGAAAACAAACGCCAGCGATTAGGTGATTGCTGGGCAGGAGAAGCAGGTAGCCCATGATATCGGAGCATGGTCAGAGGGCGGAAACGAGTCGAGCAGCTGGGACGGAAGATCAGAGCGTGGTCGGTGGACAGAAACAAGTCGGGCAGCTGGGACGGAAGATCAGAGCGTAGTCCGTGGACGGAAACAAGTCGAGCAGCCGGGACGGGAGATCGGAGCGTGGTCAGAGGAAGGAATCAAGTCAGGTAGCCGGAGACGATCGGAAGACAGGGGCAGACGAGTAGGATACAGGATAGGACGGGACAGCCGGGAGCCAGAGTCAAAAAATGCTTGCCTTGCATGTGCGGAGGTTTGCTGACGGACTGACAAGGAGTGAATCAGAGTGTTGAGTTTCAATAGGAGGGGAACTAATCAGGAAACGAGCAGCAGCTGGAGCCAAATGAGCGGGCACAGGTGAGGGCAATGGGCAAATCATGACAGTTAATTAGTTAGTTAGTTAGTCCAACCACACTCTAGAATTTCCAAATTTCTGCTGAATGTTTTTTTGGGTGGGCCGTGACCACTTTTCTGTTGCTACTAATTGTTTATTCTATTAGTCTTGGAAAGCCTTAAGTTGGTTTGGATCGTTTTGCCAGATAAAACAAAGAGTAAAAGTTTAAGAACTGTGTCAAGTCAGGCTGCATTCTCCCCGCTAGCTTTATCTCCAGTTGTACCCCCTAATAAAATACCCTCTTTAGTGAGATTCTATACAGCCAGCTGGTTCATACATAATGTAGAAACTATTATGGAAGCGTAGTGCGGCAGAATTTACACTTCAGATTCCAATGTAGTGGTTATTGCATATCCAATTTTCCTGACTGTCCATTTACTGTATATCACTGTTTACATTTATTGCTTTATGCCCACTGGTTAAAATTGAGGTAACATTGGCATTAATCTCCGTGGCTGCCGCTGCAATCTATTATTGAACAATACATACGCATGGCATAGAAGGCGTTCACAGGACATGGTTTCACTTCATTTACTCTGGTTTGGCGGACAACCAATGGGACTTCAGAAGAGTAGAGGTTGTCGCCCTCCCAAAAATGCAGAAAAGCATCCAGCATCCACGTCCCAGCCTGCCACTGTCTTTCATCTTGGTAATCTTTATTACACCATTGCTCATGGCAAACAGATCGAAGGTACTGTGTCAAGTGTGCAAGTGCCAATTAGGTCCCTAACCCAAGCAATCTGTGGTGTCCGTGTAACATATTAGCACATGCAATATTTACGTTGGGTTATAATTAAAACTGATCTCATCCTATCAAAATGTAAAAGGCCAGACACGGAATTTCCGAAAGCTAAGGAGGTTGCACGGAAATGCGAACAAGTAATTTATTTTTCAAAGGCTGATATTGATTAAGAGCATTGTAGTCAGACGACTCCAATACATCCAGGATAACAGTTGCAGCACAGTGTGCCTGCCAGACGTTCACTCACATATTCACATTTTTTCTGCAACACTTTTAAAGGTGAAAAACATGTTGTGTCATGATTACTGATTCGGGGCACCAGCGGCTGCCCCGGTGGCGCCAACAGCCCTGGTCGCTGATTGGCTCCTTGCCACTTTTTAAACCCCCCGACTCCCTGTTACCGGCGTCCGATCGTTGCGAACCTTCAGCTCCCGCTAAGGCAAGCCTTCCGAACCTAAGTCCCTGTTTTTGACTCCTGTACGTTTCCCGGCTTCGACCTGTTTCCGTTTGATCACGTCTCTGCTCCTGCGCCCCGGTAACCCAACCTGCTTTTCCCTCTTCGACACCGCTATCGCTCACAAGAGAAGTGCCACTTCCGCGTCACGAGTGACCTGCTCCCCACAACCTACGATCACTGGATCGTGGGTGCCAGCTTACGTCTCTTTTCAAAAAAAACTAAGAAACTATCGCAATTGGGTTCCCGTCTCCGCTCCTGGTTCCTGACATGTTGAGAGTATATTAGGGTTTCACTTGTGCTGGGGGATCCAACTGGCGGAGGATTTTTCCAATAAGTCATGTGAAAATTAACATGTTAATCCAGGTATGATGTGGTCTTGTTGATGTTTGTCAAAAACAAAAAAAATCTATGCCGACAACTAAGTAAGTTTACAATTTCATTGTCGAAAATAGAAAGTAAGACGCATGATGCAATAAAAATCAGTTATTCCAATGAAAATTATTTACTTTATTTCAGAGGTACTATTTCCTTTTGGAAAGAAACGCAATGATAAACAATGAGATGCTATCTAGAGAATTTGCTAAAAAATTTTGTTAACCGGAACAATCCAAAATGTACAAAAATTACCATTTCAACATTTGTAATGAGAATTTGCTTTACTGCATTTCAACATGCTGCCTTCTTCCAAGATGCCATCATTGATTTCATTGACGTCTGCAAGTTGTCTTGAAAGCTCCACTAATAAACAAAGAGCAGTAAATTGTGGTTGCCACAGCAGCAACAAAGAAACATGAAAGTCAGAGTACCATCTTTCTGACTGTTAATATGGGGTAATGCCCTATCCTCAACCCTTTTATTTTTTGTGGTAAGAAAATCCATACTTGCTATGTGTCCCAGCTGTAATTTACTGTTTTCATGATAATCCAAAGTAATCTGGCAATTTAAATTGTGATTTACTCCAAAAAATCATGCCAGGACTTCAGTGAGATTTGCCCGGAACATGTCGAAAAGTTTAGGAGAGCCCGATGCAACGTAGACAATTGTAGCAGCTCTGTCATATCTGATGATTCCATTGAACTTCTCCCACAAGATTACATTTCCACAAGAATGTTCTTTCCCCAGACTTTCAAGACAGCTTGCTCAAGCAAAGGATGTGCAGTGGTTTAATTTGTCTCACTGAAGTGCACTGTACGTTAAAGTGAATTGAAATGAAAAATTGCATTGAAAAGATAACTGCCAGGCACAGGACTAGAATCGCAACGATTCAAAATGTTGTTTTGTTTGTGGCACTTACTGACTTACTGTACTATCTCCAAAAGAGGAAGGCGGGCTTCTGTGCTCCAATCCGTAAAGAAATTTTAATTAAAAGACTGGCAGATTTTGCACTCAGTGTGACAACTCCATTTACTCTCGCAGTGATAAAACATTGGCCTAGCTGAACAAATTCGGCTCATTAACTGGCAGCTCAAGTGGACGCGATCAAGCTAAGTGGTATTTTCCGAGAAGGGAGACAAAACGTTGAGGGATTGTTTAGTCGCGGCTTTCTGAGCTTTGACCTTGTGCTGTCGCTGCTTTGAAGTAATAAAGCAGAAATATTAAAAAAATATATGTTCTATAAATTAATCACGTGACATTTATTGCGTCACAAATATATTTTATAATATTGATATTATAGAAGAACTTTAAAGAATCCTGAATTGATTACGAAAGAAGTTATTAAAGCAGAAGTCAAAATTATTTACAATGTGTTAAACCTTTTACAATACAATCTGCATTCTCATAAACTTGGGCACAATTGATGCATCACTATGACTTGAGAATTAAAGATTTTTTTTTTTATTGGAAAGAATCATTGAGTCATTTTTTAAAATTGCCACGTGGGGTTCACGTTTCATTTTTTGTCTATTTATTCCTGAGATTATTGTATTTGAATTGTTGAATTCTCAATGTCCATAATATAATATAAAGGGTCTCATGCCAAGCACTTTAAAAACAGCTGATGTGCCTGCGGAGCTGTTCTGAAACTAGCTCACCAGTACTGGGTCATTGTGATTTTCTATTATAATATTTTTTTTATGTGTTGACTGAGTCTATTTAACCCTGCTTTCAACAATTAACCTGATAATAATAAGAGTAACAACATAGTAATAACATGATAATTGTCATTTAAGAAATGCACATCGCACTGGGAGCCCTTTGAGCTAACTAGTAACAAAACCTAGCTCTGCGCTTGAAAAAAGTTTGGAGAACCCTAATATAGATTTGTCTTGGAAATTTGACTTTTATGTGACTTTTACACCTTTAAATTATAACTCTTTTCTTGTAATATTCTGACTTTATTATTGTTAAATTACAAATGTTCCCATCTTATTATTTTTTTGCACCCAGTTTTCCAATTAATATTATTACTTGATTCGTTTAAGATTTTAACATCTGTCCGGTTAAATGACTGTCATAAATGAAAAGGTATTTCCTGAACATTTCTTACATCATATTCTTTAATCAGTATATATATATATATATCCTTAACTTTAAGGGGCTGGATATGATTTTAGATTATAGGATTAGTTTTGAAAGTAGGGCTGCAACGATTAGTCGACGTTGTGAAAAAAAAACTAAATATAAGTAAATATGTAAATATAAATAATCAACAATGAATGTCAATGTCTGTGAGTTAATATGTTCTTTGTTTACAGCAGGGGTCTTCAACCTGGTGCCCGTGGGCAACAGGCTTTCCACTAAGGACAGCTTAGGCGCCCGTAGACCTGTTCTGAAAATAGCTAACGAGTGCTGGGTCATTATGATTTTCAAGTAAAATAATTTTTTTTGTGATTGACTAAGTCTATCAACCATACCTGCAATAATTAACCTGGTAATAATATTTTAAAGACATAGTTATACCATGATAAGTTGTGATTTACAAATGCAAATCAAACTGGGTGCCGTTTGCGCTGATTAGTAGTACAAAGTAGCGCTCTGGTTGAAAAGGTTAGAAACCCCGGGTTGACAGGGATTAAAAAATGTCAACTTGATTTAAAGCTTTTATTTATTTGCCTGTCCCTAAAAAATGGACAAAGGTTTATGAATTGATACACCTATGGAGCGAGCAATGTGGCTTATTGTTTTTTGAAAGGACATTCTTATTTAATTTTTGAACAAATCCGCTGTATGTTCAATGATAGTTATATTTTTCACTGTACAAACTTTTCTGGTGTATATTACATTTTGCCACATAATTATATCAACTTTATGCTAAATTTAAGAAAACAGCAATTCATCAAAAAATATGATTATTATTAGTTTTAATAATCGGTGAGTAGTCGACTATTGAAATCGTTAGTTGCATCCTTAGTTGAAAGATAAAATAATACTTGTGATTTGAGTCCTGCTATTGTCTCACTGATATCTTCTTCCAAATGCAACAAGCGTGCCTACCTTCATCTGAGTCATTCCTGGCCGATGCTTCCAAAAGCGCCACACTGGCGGCGAACGACACTCGCCTTTTGACCTCAGCGTGCTGGTATCCATTGGCGGTCCGTCCTTTCCTGTCCGCCTTGCGCTTTTTATTCTGCATTTCCTTCTCGTACACGGCCCAGCGTTTGAGCTGCTGTGTGCGCCGCTTCTGGGCTGCCCGCAGCCTCTCCAAACTGGGGACCTTGTCCAGCTGCTGCAGCTCATGGATCAGTTCCAGGTGGTTGGCCATGATGGCAAAGCGTAGGGACGGGGTGGGAATGCAGAATGATGCAAACAGGTGACGTTTAGCGAGGGCTGCACCGTCGGTATCGGCCTCCTCCGGTCAGCATCTTCGTTGTCGTCATCGCAGTCATTGTGGTGGTTTCAGCAGGAGATCTGAGAGACAAGGAAACAGAGGGAAACATGACTGTTGAGATCTACACTCAAATATTTTCACCTCATATCATCTTTCTCCATTAAAATCGATGAATCCCCCATCATTTCTCCCCTCATCCTAGAAGAATTTGAGATGAGATTCTTTGGGGATTTTTTGGGGGTAAATTCATCAAATTCACAGATCGGTTTAATGTCTGACAATACGCTCGCAGCCCAGCCCAAAATTGCTAATGATAACAATAACAATAATGATAACAACAGTAATAATAATCATAATAAGCCTGAATCCACTGTGTGACCACTAGACCACAATTTCTTTATTTTTTTTAGGGATAACTCATAGAATTATTTAGTTCTTTTAAAAATAGGTCAAAATTTCCGATTCTCACCAAACTGAAAACTATAGCTTGAACTGTCAATTTTACGTCAAACCTCAAACATCCGTCGACTTTCATTCGACCAAGGTTAACCGCTTCCTGGAGGCTGCGCATGAATGATAAGCTTGCAAACTAGGGCAGTCGAGTTGGTTTTTCCGACAACTACGGCAGAAAGTTCCACTCGAAGGAGCAAAAACTAAAAGGACTTTGAAATTTCGATAAAGCACTATACTTTCTGTATTTGTTTGCTGTCAAATGTGTTAGAAGTAGTTGAAAGTTAGCATGACATTCACTTACATTTGCATTGACAAAACCACAGCTGGGCTCATGACAGGCTAAGGATAACACCCACAATGTGTACTAATAACCTAATGATTATATATATATATATATATATATATATATATACACATATATATTACGTATATATTTTTTTATTTTATTTTTTTATTTATTTATTTTTAATATATCTATCTGCAGCGGTCTAACAACTACATGCTCAGGGTCATAAAACCAATCGTCATAAATCACACCATAATTTCTGGTACGAGCGATGATTATGCAAGAGTTACTTGAATATACACACACTAAAATAGCTGTGACAATCAAAAGTAAATTGGAAAAAAATACCAAATTGATGGTTAAAGTAGCACAATCAGAACTTGTTCCAGAACAATTTTCAACAAAAGCTGGCAGCAATTTTCTTTTTTTTCACTCTCAAGACAGCAACGTTGAACGTGTCATCTTGCAAAAGAATAGCCAACAAAGTAGAGATGGGAAAGCAAATTCCTTGATTTTCTTAAAATGATTCCAAGCAAGGTTCAGGATGCAGTGTGCATTAGACGCAAAAGGCTTCTTATCCTATTTCATAGACAGGCTTTCATTGTTTCTTTTTTCTGCAGTTCATTTTAATTTGATCATTACAAATCAAAAATTATCCACATAACACACATAACTAAATGGAATGTAATTATACTGCATCGAATATAAGCCACATTGTATCCGAATTTGCACGATGTTGTGGTGATGCTATGCAATATAAAGAAGGCTCCAAAAAAAAAATCACATCATGGTACTAATGTGCATCAGTACAATGACGGGATAAAGGTGGCGTTGCCATTTCATTGGAATTAATCGGCTCAGTCGATAGAAGTATTATAGTCTATAGCTGATGTCACAGGACATCTTTTTGGTTTTCAATATAACTAATAGTGTTTTTGCTTTTAACGATTGGCCATTAAACAAATAAAACGTTTCTGCACAGTGACCCTTTAAACCCTGTATGAGATACACAATTCAAGTTACAATATTTCATACATTCATCTACCAGCAGCTTATCCTCTCGAGGGTCTCGGGAATGCTGGAGCCCATCCCAGCTGACTTAGAGCTGTAGGCAGTGGACACCCTGGAATAAGTTGCCAGCCAAGGCACGCAGGGACATTTATTCCTAAGGACGATTTTGACACACCATCCACGTTTTTAGTACATGGGGAAAAAAACAGAGTGCCCAGAGAAACCCCACTAATGCACAGGGACTGCATGCAAACTCTGCATAGTCCTTGGCTAAAATCAAACCTGTTACCTTTGAACTGCGAGGCAGACGTGCTAATCACTAATCCACCTTTCCATCCTCGTTACATTAAGTCAACACCTAATTCACATGTAGGCCTTTATCTAAAAAAAAAACCTTGCTAATAGCAGAACATTTGAATAAATGTGCAGAATATGAATTCCAAAAATGTAGATTAGTATATGTATAAAGAAAGATAATTCCAACATTTAGGGCTGTAGTTTCATTATTTGAATGTCCAAATTGCTAATCAATGTTGAATAAGTAAGAGTAACGTGAAGATATGAAGAGAGGAGCTGTAAGAGCCTGCTGTGATATCACGGCCGCTCCCCGGGGTCCAAGGCTTGCAAATCACAGATTGACCTCAATCAGCTTCCTGGCAGCAGATAGGAATGCCAGAGTGGATTGCACATTTTTTATAAAAAAGAGGGGAAAATAGATGCAACTCATCTGAGAGAATAGCGGGAACGATGATAAACATTCCTGCCCGCTGTCAAAGAGATTTCTTTTTTGCGGTGAGACACCATTAATGTGTATTTTGTTTTGACAGCTGCATTCACAAAATGAAAAGTCTCATTTGTCGACATGACGGAGAAGACAGTGTTCCTCTCTTGAACAATTTCACATCAAAACAAAACAAAACAAAATAATTGTCGTGACACGACTCCTTTATGTGACTCTTCAACAAAGTGTGGACAAATGTACAGGTTCACGCCTGCAGTCAAGTAAAACAAACTGTGTACTCCATAATTACCCACATTTGGACCGGAGTTGGACAATAATTGCACTTAAATAAAAAAGTACAATATTTAATTGAGCTACAATACCTTCACTACTGAACAAAACACACCACCTCACACCTCTTATGTCTCAAAGTTCTTATTGAATTAGCTTGATAATTGTACAGGAGTTTTTTCATCTCATCACAAAATTAAAATAAAGGAGCGTGTTGAATTTTCTGTAGCAATACATGGCAACAAAAATTGGGAATGTGCAAAACAGCAAACAACTGTTCTTCCTAACACAATTAATTTGATTGCATCGTATTCCACTTCTTAAACCTGTAACTCCTATTTTGAGGGAGAAATCAAGGAACATCATATAAATGTCACAATAAAATAACAATGCTGACCAGTCAGAACCTACTTAATGTGTGTATGGAATAGTTACCGTGAGCATTATATATATTGTGCACATCCATAATCACCTTTTATGATGATCACAATTTCTCAGAGACCTTAATCCAGTCAGCTAAATGAGATGTGGTTAGCAGCTGTTGACTATGCGCGTATAGGAGGGAAAACCATTTGAATAATTTAAGACAATGTCAAACATAAACATTATGTCCTCCATTTTTGTGATACTTCACGTCTTCTCTTGTGAACTATAGCTTAGGGCCATTCAGGGACACGCCCGACCTAGAATACTGACTAAAAGTGTTCAGCACAGCTTATAATAAGACTTAAACATGATAACATTTTTCTTAACTTTTTTGTTACATTAGTAATGTCAAAAACAAAAATAAGTGTTTCTATTTTGTTTTTTTCTTTCATCTTTATTAAAATACATAATGTAGGGTTGATGGGTATTCACAAATGTTTTTTTTTGGGGGGGAGGTAAAATCTACCCATGGGATAGCCTGCCTACATATATTGCTAAAACATGGTTTGTTTTTATCAGTTCTCCTTTAAATTATTGGGCAACTGTGGAGCACACTTATCATAGGGAGAGATGCCACATTGACACTTAATGAATACAATCTTAATAAATAATCTTCTTTCTGCAAGCCGAAAAATTAAGAAAAAACGCAAGTTAGCAAAAGAAGGCAAAATCATATAAAAGTAAAATTAAGTAGGCCTTTTTATCCTTTTCTAATTAATATCTGCTAAAAAACAGTTTTAAACATTTGCAAATGATGAAAATCTTGCGTGCCTTAAGGGTTTATCATTCATTGAAATATCACATTTGTGTCACTGTTTTTGTAATTCGTCAATATCATTCATATTTGTCAACTCTGAAAATTTATGACAAGGTACATATGCATGCTCAAACCTTCCCTGTACCTAATATGATTCAACACAACATTTTGAACAAAGCCTAAAATGTAAACCCCTGATGAAATGCAACATTTTCAGCTCAGTGGCATGGATGTTTAGATGTTTGCAGAGGACAGGATAATGACAACTATTTCAATTGAAAGACCAATTTCACTTAAAACACGAAGCAATTGTATGGTGTCAAAATATCACCCCAAAAGTGCTTACTGCTATGTGGTACCATGGGGGTTGTTCTGGGCCAGGATTGGAACAAAAACAAAAGGCTAGATCACGCAGTCAGTTAAACAGGAAGTTAGTCACTTTGAGCAGCACAAACAGTAAAATCTATTTCCATTTGAAGACTCTTGGGTGGTAATGTTGAAATTGAATTAATTTGCCAGCTGGCAGGCTTGTTAACGTGACTATTGCTTTTTAATGACTTGACTTTCACCAAAAGTTAACTGCGGTAGACCATAAAACAATTGTTAAATTAACTACATTATTGATATTTGTACATCTTGATTGTAATAGTGAACACGTTTGTTATACAATAAATGTTGCAATGATAAACAGGCTTTATATGCTTCTGTAGAGCTGCTGCAGCTATGCACAACTTGAACAATCTCTTTTCTTGACTCCCTCCTCTTCTTCCCTGGGGCATCCTCTAGGAGGACATTTTTATTCTGTCTGGGTAACTTGTCCTAGTTGGCACTGGGCTCACTGGCAGCGAAGAAGAAGAACATATCTCCTCGGGTGGAGCCTTTATTTAAAGAGCTCGGCTCTCATCACCATTCTGGAGCGTCATTCCCCTGTCATAACCATTGGTTACATCCGGATTCGGCAGAAATTTATTCGACAAAAAGTGATGGGATCTGCCGGCATGTTTTACATCATTTTGAGAATTTTTTAGACTCATATAATGTTAAGAATCAGAATCTTCTTCATCAAATATGAGCTTTCAAACTACAAATGGCTGATGGTGCATGATTTTACCCGATAACCATTGATTACATTCACAATTAAAAACCTTGGTCCAATTTATGTTTTAGAAATTTGGGGAAAGATTAGGGACCCTCAGAATAGCCAAAAACACTAAAAGCAAACAAAATAAGTCCACTGAAGAAATGTGGTTCTAAGCTTAAAACCCGAACCTTAACACCGCTAACCGATTTAATTCTGTGCTGCAAAAAACTCGTTTATAGTGGATACTACCAAGCAGTCAGCTCCTTAGTAAAGTGTTTAAATTTACGCTTACATTTGGTACTCAAGGTCACATTGACCCATAAATTATTATTATTACATCTGTGAACTCAATGATTATTATTCCCCACACTTTTATGTTGCGTCAGTAGCACCACTGCCAGAGTCTAGAGTTATAAATATTTTATTCGCATTAGCGTGGTAGAAAAAAAGCAATTATATCAGTTTTTCAAAGCTACTGTTGCACAGATACATAGCCATATCATGTTAACTTAACATCACGGTATTTTTAAGACAACATTTGAATGGGGGGAATTCAAAAGTCAGTTCATTATTTTTTTTGAATCACTTTTATGGGTTAAAATCTTAATACTGCCCAGAAGTGTTGTGCCATAGCATTGTATTTATGTGCAGTGTATGCGACATTATGATGAACTATGTTAAACAGAACATACAGGGAAGAATCAACAATGCTAAGCAGTAAACTTATTGTGCCAAAATTGAATCGTGACACAATGAATTAATAATTGCATGCAGTCAAAAGAAAGTTTTTGTTCAAAAACCCTAAAAAAGCAGCTTGTTTTTGAAGTGCCACGTTTGAATATGGAATAAATCTTATGTTTGAGGTTGATGTTCATTATACTCTGGTAGTTCAAAGCTTCGTCGCATCACTCCATCTCCGAACCCAGTCCTGATTTTGGGCAGGGTGAATGAACACTGGCTGATTTGTACTCCATCAGCACCATATTTCACTGGGCGAGAAAAACAGGGTATTAAAGTAGGCTGCAGACTAGAGGGTGAAAACCATTGTTCGTCTTTGGACTTAGCAGCTTTGCCTCCAAGCGGTTAATCGCTGGTATCATAGTGATAAATCGGGCAGAAATACCACAATGGGGCCTTACTGGCCAAAAAGTATGTTTGCCATGATATGGGGAGTCAACCGAAAGAGTTTCTTTAAAAGAAAAAAACTCTCCATCGTATTGTTGTTGCAAATGGAATATAAGAGCTGTTATTGTTCATCATTAGTTACTTAAGTTAAGGCAGGTTTAGGGGGTTTAAACTTCAAACCTTTCGAGTTAAACCAGGTTCAAAGCTTAAACTCCAATTTAAAGTGAGCAAGTTTTGCTGTTTTATTTGTAGTAAATATATGCAACTCAAGAGTGTTTCTCAAACGTGAAGGCAAATTTAAAGCTTCAACTTTAAGGTTTTTAGCATTAAAGGTATAGGTTAGGCAATGAAAAGGTGATTGAATTCTCAGTTGCCAACAAATGGCAACATGAAATAGTTGAAAACAGGTGGATTTTACCTCTTCCTTGATATTCCAAAAATACTAGATTCATAACAATGTTTCATATAAATGGCAGAACGCAATATACATCTATATTATGGATTAATCCTAAAGAAATGCTGCGCCGAAAGCGATAACTGAATATGTTCAACACTTGGCTTTTATACTAAAACAGAAACACTGAAAAAATGACTGCCAAAAATATTTGAAAAAAAACATTTTGACTTGCTAAAAAGACACAATATGATATGATAGTTAGCTGACGGTCATTTTACTGGCTGCCCATTTAAACATTTTATTAAATTCTCATAAAACAAAAAATGGCCTTAAGTGCTTTACAAAAGAAAGTCCTGTCAGACAACAAAGTGCCACAGATGACGAGAAACCGCCAATATTTAAATTGCAAATAGGAAAAAACTAAATAATCCTATGTTTGTATTTTGAGTAGTGTCAGTGTCAGATTAAGAAAAAAAATGCTTCTCTCTCTCTCCCACTTCAGAAAAAAAGTTTAAATTTAGGGGGAATTTTAGCTGTTAAAAGGACAGGAAAGTGAATAGTCACAACAAAAGGGACTGATGATGATAATGATGGTCATGATGCACCCGGCACAGTTAACAAAAAGATCGAGCTTGCATGTATGCAAAAGTAAAGTAATAACAATAATGATATTGGAAAGGGCAGCACGGCGGCGCAGTGCTTAGCACGTGTGCGGTAGAGTTCTGAGGTCATTAGATCAAACCTCCTGTGTGGAGTTTGCATGTTCTCCCCGTGCTTGCGTGGGTTTCCTCCGGGCACACCGGTTTCCTCCCACAGTCCAAAAACATGTATGTCAGGTTAATTGGCCGGTTCAAATTGTCCCTAGGTGTGAATGAGCGAGTGACTTGTCTGTCTCAGTGTGCCCTGCGACTGGCTGGCGACCGGCTCAGGGTGTCCCCATGCCCACTGCCCGGATATGGCTGGGATGGGCTCCAGCACCCCCTCGACCCTAATGAGAATAAGTGGTGCACGTAATGGATGGATGGATAATTGTAAATTAAGTCCCGCTGCACGGAACATCACACACAAAATACATGTTTACAAATTTAAACTGCTAAATGTCAGTCACTTACAAACTACGAAATTCAGATCAAGTACAAATGCATTTGTAAAGTATTTTTCAGGCAATGAATTGAAACTCAAAGAACTGTATCAAAATAGTACAAAACAGTAAGAAAATACAATCTCCACCTTTTTTCCCACCCAACAACCCAGAAGGCAAAACACACAGACACATCCAATGGTTAAAAAATAATAATAATAAAATCAACAAAATAATGAAATAGATTAAATTATGACAAGGCACAGACTAACCATGGAAGGTAAGGGACCTGAGGGAGGCTCATCCAAACCGATAGGGATGGAAACAGATGGCCCCAGGAAAGATTATCAGCCATTGAACCACATGTACTGTGGAACCACAACACCGCTAAGAGAAAACAATTAAATCAAAAAACATTTTAAACTAAAAAACTATGACATAAATATGTGAAATAGAAAATAAAACATATTTTATTCAAGATTGTCTTTAGAAAGACGAAATACAGCTCTCATGGTGGTGTTCAGCAGACAACCTGGTGCGGAACGCTGGGAGGACAGAGGAAGTCAGTGTGGACTTCAAGAGGTCCAGAAAAAGTAACCACGCCCCTGCAGCATCCATTGCAGCCTTGTCATCCTGGAAGGGGGATTACCTAATATGCGCCCCCTTATCAAGATTTCTTGTTTTCCTCATCGTGAGGTTTTGAGTTTTTCCTTGTTGCTTATAGGTTTTAGATAAGGGGATGGTGTAAGAATGGTCTGTGGTCTGAGCAGCCCTTTGAAACTTTTTGTGATTAAGGGCTATACAACATGAACATGACTAAAATTTTGTTAGCTCGGTATTGTTAACAAGTAAACATTACTAAAAGTCAGGTAACAGCTTTTAAATTATGTGAGCAGAGGGACACACCAATTTCAGGAGAAATGTTGGTAAAAGCTTGCCAGTGCTCTCGTTGCGACTGTGATGTCCATTTCCTTCCATTTCCTGTGTAAACTTAAAAATAAGTAGCAGCGTTTTGCGCAAACATCCCACCAGGTGAAACCCAGCGACGCAAGGCTCGCTTGTCGTTCGACAAAACATTATTGCATCGTGTTTTTGCACATCATTCATCCGGTGCCGGAAAGTAGGTGCATCCCATATATATGTTGTGAATAAAGTTTTCAGGATTGATTTGCGTTTCAAGATATTTTTCATTTAAAAAAGTTCAAGAAAGACTGATATGGGCCATTAACATTATTATCGATAACTACGATCTGTTATCAAAAAGAAGTTTGCCTTGACAGAGTACAAACTAATGAGACACAAAGGACCCAAGCAACTTCCGTCCAGTGCTTCTCTGTAAGTTAGTTGACCATCCAATCAAGTCAGTCTGGCTGTTTGCTTCTACATTCTTAATTGGTTTGCCATCATAATTTCTGATCGTTTCATCAGCTGTGCAGGTTTGAGGTCACGGGGAAGGTTCACAAAGAGATTCATGGCTTTACAGCCTTCCCTGAGAATACCCCCGACTGATCCTGTCTCTCCAAACTCAGTCTTCAAAAGGACAAGCAGTGCCTGGCTCATTCCTTTTTTTCTGCAGGACTCAATTTTCCGAGTGAACAAAAAGCCTGTGATCAGCCCGCAGCTTTGCCGTGTTTAGAGAGCCCTCTGCCGTGACCTGGGCGGGGGTTATTCTTCCATCTGCTGCACACAGATGATACGAGCTGTTTGAAATCTGCATGTGTGTTTCGAGACGCCCGGGCTTCTAGGTTACTTCCTGCTCTCTCTTTCGGAATTCTCAGTTTGTTTCTATTCCTTTTCCCCTCTGTCTGGGTCCTTTTCTCTCACTGTTGAGTCATTTGGCTGCCTAACGATGGTCTAACCAGAGCAAACAAGACTGAGACTCATCCAGCCTGCAGTAAGTGTCACTTCTGATCTGCTGCCCAGGCCAGACGAGCGTGCACTGAGGCTGTTACACTGGCCCCCAAACAGTGTGCAAAGGAAGAGGTGGGGGACGAATGGCCATGATGTGATTTCTTATCTTCCAACGATATAAAAACTAAAAAGGATTGAGAAGGCATTCCATCCATAGAGTTTCCCCCCATCACAGGACAGTTTGTGCTCTGCATAGGTAAATTCTCTCTGGATTTTTTATCATGGCCAACATATTTACTATATACATTTTTGCAGCGAGCGTGAACATAAACAGAAAACCTAAAAAAACAAATAGAGTTTCCTAAGTACAAGACACTTTGTCAGTCATGCTGGCCACCAGACTGTTTGATGCACTATGGCTGGTTATTTTGCAACCAGTGGGCCGTCACAGACTTCACTTGTAATTAACAGCAACACTTTCTTGAGGCATTACTGACCAAAGTAGTAGACAGAATTATATTGAGGGACAGAAAATAAGCACTGCATTAGCTCTCTTACAATGAAAAATATTCACAGAACTAATAGAACGTCCTTACATCCAAAGCCTACAAAAAAAAAAAAAAAAATCACCTACTGTGTGGAACGTCGCTCAATACCAGAGGCATGAAGCAATACAGACACTTCAGAGAATTACAAATTGTATCCTATGTCTAAAAATTGATCGTCACATATCTTTAGCAAAGCCTAGAGAGACTTTGATTACTTTTGGGCACAATTTTAACCCCTTAACGTTCCGACAGCCCGTCAATCCCAATCCAAGAGCCAAAAGTACCAAAGTAAATTGAATGCTGTTCTTAAACCGTTTGAAGCATTTGTATGGTTTTGGTCTCTTTTGAAATGCAACTCAGTTGTTTTGTCCCAAACCGAAATACTCGCTGCAAATGCTACAAACATTGAGTAATCTGAGTTGAAACACAAAGAAATAGAAAGTTTTTAGACTCACCTGATTTTGATTTTGCAATCTAATACCTGCAAAAGAGGCAAGGGCATCTTAGCTGGGAAAAAAGTGAGACAATAGATCAGGACCTTGTCAAATTTGATCACAATCTGAAACACTAAACATTGTATTTTACACATTTCTCTAATGGTAGGTCTAGGTGTTTTTAAAAGCAACTATTTGGAGACCAGTTTACAGCCCTTACAACTTTGCATTTATGTATTTAACTTTGGCCAATTGAAAAGACATTATGAAAGAGTTGAAAATGTGACTTCTCTTTCTAGAAGTTAATACATGATTGTGCACATCTGTCCATTCCATCCATTAACTGCACCGCTTGTCCTCAGTAGGGTCGCAAGGGTGCTGGAGCATATCCCAGCCATCCTCGAGCAGTGGGCAGGGGACACCCTGAACTGGTTGCCAGCCAGTCGCAGGGCACACAGGGACAGAAAATTTGCTGGCTTATTCACACCTAGGGATAATTTAGATCGGCCAACAAACCTGGCATGCATGTTTTTGGGATGTGGGAGGAGACCGGAGTGCCCGGAGGAAGCCCACGCAAGCACGGGGAGAACATGCAAACTCCACACAGGAGGTTCGATCTCATGACCTCAGAAATGTGCCGCACACGCGCTAACCACTGCGCCGCCCTGATGGTGCACACTTGCACGTAATGATGGTCATTGGCTATGCAATTGGTCAATCCCCTTTTGAATCGGTCACTATTGGCTAAAGAATTTTGAAGCCAAATTGGTCATGACATTTATTTTTATTTGATTTTTCATAACAGGCCCTCATCGGTTATCACAGGCTAAGGACCACAAGTGGTGTCAATCAAAAGCTCAGAGGCTAACGGAAGTATTGAAAATAATCTGACGAGTCTTTTTATTTTTAAAGGGGAGTAATGAAGACAAACACAGATTTTAACGCAGATTGTCAAACAATGCAGGAATAATGCTTTTAGGCAGATTTTTTTTTAATTCGTCGGCTTTATCACGTTTTTTGGAGTACCGTATTTTCCGCACTATAAGGCGCACCATGTTACAAGGCGCACCTTCAATGAATGATATATTTTAAAACTTTTGCCATACATAAGACGCACCCCATTATAAGGCGCTATGAGTGCATGCTCATTTAAGATCAGGTAATTGTGCAATTTTGTAATTGTAATTCTGTGCAGTCCTTCGAGACATTTTTGTGATTAAGGGCTATTTACGGTAAATAAACGTGACTTGACTTGACTACAGTAGAGGATGTTGTTATGTTATGCAACCTCTAGATGGTGCCGCGCTAAAGGGAATGTCAACAAAACAGTAAGATAGGTCAGTCAAACTTTATTGATAACAAACAAGCTTTCCACAACTCCATTCACTCCCAAAATAAATAAACAGCTGTTTTATTATTTTCTCTGAGGTAAAGCATTTTCGTGACACATCTTTAACATCTTTGAACAACATCAAGGCATGACAGTTTACTTTTCCTCCATTTAGGCAACACGCGAAAAAAAACGTCTGATACTGTTATGGTAAATAAAAACGTTAGTGCAATCACAATATAGTGACACTCGTAATGTGCAAAAATAACAAGTGCAAAACAATAACAGTAAAGCAATAACATAATAACTGTAAAATGTAAAACGTTGTAGTGGGTTTTACATAATTCACCCATGGAACCATTGTTCAGTTAGCGAGTTCCTAGGGGGACTCTTAATTCTGCCGGCTCGAGCCACTCTCGTGTTCGATTCATTAATGTTAAACTCCCTCGCTGCTGCTCTATTCCCGTGTCCTACTGCGTGACTGATCGCCTTGAGTTTAAACTCTGCGTTGTAAGCGTGTCTCTTAATGGGAGCCATTTCGGGGTCTTTATACAAACGCACAAATAAAAGCGAATCGTTGTTTAATATTTCCCAGTATGCACGGCGCACTTCTTCTACGCGAAAAATGGAGTCGGTGGCTGCTTCTCTTAGTTGCGAGACCTTGTAATTCAATATTGATCCATATATAAGGCGCACCGGATTATAAGGCGCATAGTCAGCTTTTTTTTTTTTTTTAAAAAACAGATTTTATGTGCGCCTTATAGTGCGGAAAATACGGTAAATATATTTGAATGTAACAACACCGTATTTGCATTTGAAGTTCCCAGCTCCTTTGGCCTTGCTATCCAGTTTTTAGTTTTTGGTTATCTTGTTTCAGACTGATCGAGATGTATCTATAATGAGTATATTTTGAAACGGTCATCATGTCTTGAATCCCGGGACTTTTTTTCAGGGAATGCTGACATTTTAATTACTAGTGCAATCATGAAGACACAACCTTGTTTATCAACGTTCCTTGGGCAGGTGATCTTTCTCATTAAAGAATCTGTAAATCAAGTTTGTAAGGACTTTAAGGTTTGTGAGAAGTGATAACAACCACTATAATGTACTTTCCTCTCTTATTAGGTTGATTTATTACATTGAAAAAAAAGTCAGATGTAATTTACATTCATTCTTATTAAGGCCTACCTTATTAAAATGTTCAAATAACAACACATCAGTGATGTCCATTAATTAGCATAGTATTTACATGAGTGCATGTAGACAGAGAGTATAGACTGTTTTCAGTGGAAAAACATAATCAATAAGGCAGGGGTAAAAATTGACGAGTCAAGGTTTGTTAATGAAACTCAAGCTGATATTTTGACTTAACGATGAATAAAGACTGCAATCCAATTGAGCATAAAAGCAGGCCTTTCATACACGAAAGTTCGGTAGTTTCCACTTACACGGTCCGGCGAAGACTGAAATGATTGAGACCGCCGTTTCACTTGTCTCTTTACAATGACATAGAAAAGAAAGAGGCTCCAAGATGTCAGCATGTGATCAATCACAGACATGCAGTATCACACTGCTGTGTAGTATTTAGGTGGTGTAGTTCAAACTTTTACTTTCCACCAGTGTGTTTGATAATAGACCAAATATATGTATAGCTTTTTATTTAACTTTATTTCCATTTGCACAGTGTAATTGCTCTGGCCTGTATTCAACTCACCCACTGGAGGTTAAGCCGGCTTCACCTCCAGACTCTATTAAAAATAATAATTATAACACACTGAAGCTTTTTGAGAACTCGTCCAAAAAAATGCATTCATGTGTTTTTGATCAATACCTTACTTATAAAAAGCAGTTGAAAGAACTCTTCTGCTTTATTTTTAAACTTCCAAATTACTGCTCTGAAGAAAATGGATAAAATTTAAAAGTAATTGCATGTGTGTTTATGAGGAAAACATAAAGAAACCAGCCTAACAAAAAAACAACAACAAAACTCTGAAACAGACACACATGAATGCTTCAAATGCAGCTTATCCCGGCCCAGGCACCGCCAGGCGCACAAGCCATGTGATCCCCTTCGAGGCCATTGGGTGCAGAGGCCAACCAGACATTGAATATGACTCAACATAACAAAGTTCATGAAAAATATCTCCCAACTAAGCTTCAAACTCATTCTCCTCACCTCTTACATACCGTTGACTTTGAATCAAATGTTTAATTCATTTCCTGGAAACCTACAAAATTGCATCAGATAACAGCTTAAATTCTTCCTGTGAATAGCAGCATTCTTCAAATATAAGTATTTATTCCTACTGCACAGTCACAATTGAAAAAGAAACACAGATAACAAAATCAAAAATTCAACACACAAATTAAATTGCGCAAACTTAACTAATTGCAACCATGGGGCCGACAACATGGTAAGCGGAACAAATCCCCAAAATTAAAACCACAGATGAATAACAGCAACAATCAAAATAGACACAAGACCAGCTTTGTCATTAAAAGATGGAACTTCCCAGAGGAATTACAGCATTAGTGGAGGCGTTCATGAATCTACTTCAAAGTATTCAAAAATAAGTGAGTACCGTATTTTCCGCACTATAGGGCGCACCGGGTTATAGGGCGCACCCTCAAAAAATAGTTTTTAGTCCTATATCTTCCATAGATAAGGCGCACCGGATTATAAGGCGCTACAATGGGAACGTGGACAAAACAGTCCGATGATTCAGTCCAACTGATGACCCCCTTAACATTCCCAAAGCTTGCAAAGAAGCAAATACGTGTCGTAGACACGTGCGAATGCGGTGTCCGTACGATGTCACTTAAATGCGTCATTTCAAATATCATTCGGAAGGTTCAAGTCTTGGGATTCAAGGAATGCCAAACATTTCTATGTTTCTATTTTCTTTTTCACTCGCAACTTTACTGTGCATATGACAATAAACACTTGGAATTGAGTTGAATTCACTCAACTCATCACAGCAACATCAAGATAGTTCTAAAACAAGATACCGGGAAAACATAAAGCCGCATAACTCACCTAAGTTCTCACGTTCAATAATGATACGCAATCATGGTCTTCTTACAACCGTTAGTGAAGTAAATCCAGGAGAGTAAATTATTTGCAAATACAGACTGATAAAACATGTTTCTCTATGGTGTACTTTAGCAAGCTTGCTAAGCTTGCTACGCCATTGCTAAACTCGGCCAATTGCAAGATTTGTTTTGGTCATCTAGCCTATTGGAGGCTCTGAATAATTTCAGCCAATAGCGATCGATTTAACTGATGATTGACACATCTTTTTCGGCCAATTGCAGGGTTTGGTTTGGCCATCTATCCAATCCGAGGCTCCGAATAACTTCAGCCAGTAGTGATCGATTCAAATGATGATTGACACATTGGTTAGCCAATGAAACGCCGGTATATAAATCCCAGCATACACCGCGGACTTGCTACGCCATTGTTAAACTCGGCCGATTGGAGGGTTTGTTTTGGGCATCTAGCCAATCCGAGGCTCCGAATAACTTCAGCCAATAGTGATCGATTCAAATGATGATTGACACATTGGTTAGCCAATGAAACGCCGGTATATAAATCCCAGCATACACTGCGGACTTGCTACGCCATTGTTAAACTCGGCCGATTGGAGGGTTTGTTTTGGCTCCGAATAACTTCAGCCAATAGTGATCGATTCAAATGATGATTGACACATTGGTTAGCCAATGAAACGCCGGTATATAAATCCCAGCATACACCGCGGACTTGCTACACCATTGTTAAACTCGGCCGATTGGAGGGTTTGTTTTGGGCATCTAGCCAATCCGAGGCTCCGAATAACTTCAGCCAATAGTGATCGATTCAAATGATAATTGACACATTGGTTAGCCAATGAAACGCCGGTATATAAATCCCAGCATACACCGCGGACGACTTCGCGCTCGGGGGAGAATCTAGTCGGCGGCTGTTGAGTAAGTTGCGAGACCTTGCGAATTTAATATTGAGCCATATATAAGGGCGCACTGTGTTATAAGGCGCATGGTCAGCTTTTGAAAAAAATTAAGACTTTTAGGTGCGCCTTATAGTGCGGAAAATACGGTAGTTTTTCAGACAATGCAAAAGGTGTATTTGCTTGTTTTAACTAATTAGGGTTCTCCAGAATGCTATTAATGCATGTTATGGTCTATAAGGCCACCCCAAAAATCCCAAATTGGCCGAAACTTTTAACACACACCTTACACTCGGACAAAATTGGAACTGTGTATCCTTATTTCTGCTAAAGATTTACTAATATGGGTTGTCGGGGCCTAAACCCATACCGATTATTAGTATTAAGAGAAGGCCGATAACCGATATTTGGAGCCTATATTCCTTTGCTGTAAAAGCTAAAAAAGTGGTGTAGGAAATTTTTGATAAAGCAAAAAGAAACTAAGAGTATTTGTTTTAAGTTTAAATAAATCTTGTATATAGTTTTAAAACATTTTACAGTAAATACATTGGAATTTAAACACAATGAACCTTTCACTTAAACTACAAACTAACAGTGCAGGAAATACAATGAGGCTTAGCAGCAACTCGTATAACTGTACATAAAAATTCAAATAGGCCCCTGATTATTTTTATACGATAAATAAATAAAAATATCACTAAAAACAGCATAACTTGAATTAACTTAGAAGAAAAAGTGCATTGAAATTTAAACGTAACTCGCTAACTGAAAAATGTCGACAATCCTGCTTTAGAGCCAGATTGACGAACCATTGTTATGGTAACAGCTAATTCATTGGTCTCCATCTGACAGTGTTTTCCTCAATGGTTTTGACTTACGGGCATTTTAAAACTCCTTTATTTACTCCAATTTTTTTTTTTTTCCTGCTTCATTGGCTCCGCCCCTGGTCGTGTGTCCAATCAGAAGGTGCTAGGTGGGTAGCATGTGAGACAGAAGGCAGGAGCAAGGAAGAGAGGGAGAGAAAGGCTCAGCTGTATCTGAGCAACAATGATCGGCCCGTCGGATGAATAAAAATGCTGATACCGAAATCTGTGAATTTCCCATTTATCGTGCGATAATCGGCCTGCCCGATAATCGGTCGACCTTTAATTTGTGCAATCATTGATCACTTGCTAAATTAGATCGCTGACCTCAATTGCATATTAATGGTAGCAATGGTGCTCAAACCAGATAGCAATGGCAAGAGCGGCAAATCCTAACCACAAAGCGATATGGATGGTTGTTCTCAATTAGGGCTGCAACTAATGATTAATTTCGTGATTGAAAAATAGGTCGATTATTTTTTCAATTGATCAATGAATCAGATTTTTAATTTCCTCCTCTTTATTCAAATATTGAAGTTTTGGACGGATAGAAAAATAGTGCACAAAACAACAGTACATCCTGTAATAGAAATCATAAAACACAAGTGTTTGTCAATTACCAAGAATACATACAAATTTATGCTATACACCTGCAAATATCGAACATACTCCTACTGCCTTATCAAAAGGTACTATTATATTTGAATTTATCATATAAAACATAAAAGAGCAATATATTTCATTTTATTTGTTGCAAATTGTTTTATCCACAAAAAAAATCGATCCAAATTGTAAACAATTTTTAAGGTTTATTCTTTATCAATTGTCCATTATCCGTTATCGGTCAAATCATAATACGCTACAAAACCAAGGGGCCGAGACACTTGCTCTCAGCCAAGAGGCTGAGTCAAGGTCCTAGCCACAGGGCCAAGCAGCGATCAGTGCGAATGCACCGTTCCCGGAGGTACTGCAATACCGGGCCGATGCGTGGAGTGGACAGAGCAAGCTCTTATTCCATCTCCCGATTAGAAAAATGAGCCGGCACATGCCGTAATTTTTAGATTTACTTTGCGCCAAACTCTATCTACTAGACCATCAGGGATACAAACGCGACATGAAAAGGCATTGGGCCTTATGGCATCTTCACACTCTTCTTAGTCATGGTAACAGAATGTTGGAGACAAAAAAAAGATCGTAGTCTATTTAATGAGTTAGTAAGTCATGTAAACGTCACCAACACCAGAGACCCAATGTAGCCAAACGCTGTTATATTCACAATCACGACTAGTTGTACACAGCTAGGCTTTATTTTGTCTACTTTAGTAGCCTAGTTGTAATGTATGTATATTGTATGTAGTTGTTCACTGATCGTTGTAACCAGAGGAACGTTGTGAATGGGACACCTACCAAAATCTGACTCCTCCCCTAACTCCCGAGTGAAAAGTCTGAAACACTTAAAAATCACTGTGTTGACATATTGAGATTACAGAATGGTACCCGAGAAGTCACAAGTCTGTAGCTCAAACAGGGACTACTTTAGCAGGGGGGGAGATTTTGGCAACACCTGCCAAAATTTGACTCCCCTCCTAACTTCTGTAGGAAAAGTCTGAAACACTTCAAAATCACTGTTGTGACATATTATATAACAAGGCTACTGTAGTACACCAAATAAAGCCTCATGGATATTATAGTGTTAAGCTACATTGGATCGCCTCCGGGGTTGGTGACCTTTGCATATGTCTTAATAAACTCATATAGATTTCGATCGCTTTTTTGTTTTAATCACACCAATCAATATTCCTTTATTAACACATTATACGGACTAGATCGCGACACACGTCTCAAGCGCAGCACTGAGAAGCATAGTTCACACAAAGAGGAGTCAGATTTTGCAGGAGAATCGGATTAAGGCACACCGGCTCTCTGTGTCTAGTCTTCATGGCAGGTAAGGTTTTCGTTTCAAAACCACGCACCACTTAACTATTTGACACAATTTGGCATTTTGCCGACAGCGGTATGCCCCAAAATACAGATGAAGCGGTCTGCAAACTAGGTCTCAAGAAGGTGCCGGGGAAACGAGCTAACACAACTAATCTCAGCAGCATTTGGAGTCCAGGCACCCGGTACAATTCGCAGAGCCAGTTGGCAAAGGAAGAATGGCAAACAATCCAGGGGTTGCAGTTTATCAACTGGATATAGTGTACATGAAATTTACACTATGTACACTATATAAACAAGATAGTGTACATTGGCGCATGCAAACAGTATTACACGGCACATTGCTACTAAAATGCTGATGTCATGTTAACAGAGCTTAATCTGGGCAATTGTTTATATTCTTACAGTTTGTTAGAAAACTGTGTTTTTACTAAGATACAGACCTCCTTTGGCCGAATTCATGTGTCATGTTTAGGTGAAGAATGTAGCTAACAGTTAACAGAAAGCGCTGACTCATTATTATACAGTTGGATTTCTTTTGTGCACACTTTTATCAGCATGCTGCGTGTTGATTTGTTCAATGTTTTAATCTTGGTTTGTATTTTTCTTTTTCGAGTCACCCTTCATTAAATTTTCAACCTCTGGCATCTGGGTTGGATGTACCTGTTCTGATGCAACTTTCCTATTGCACCTGTAGCGAACGATGATGCTTCTCATGACAACGCCTTCCAAAGCAATGCAATCCCAGCGCTGGGCAAGTGGCGTCAGTTTTAAGTCGACTTTACTATTTGAATGTTTTTATATTTCTTTGTTTTATGCGTGATCTGGCGAGTCAGACTGCCAAGAAAAATCATATGACAAACGTTTTCAAGCATTGAAAAGCACTTCACACAAAATTCAAGCATTTTCCTGAACTTGAAAACACAACATTAAAATTCAAGAATTTTCAAAGATTTAAGGCACCCGTAACGAGCCCTGTATATCTTTAAATTTCAAAATAAACCGCAGTGGAAATAAATCAAGTCCTTATCTCCTGTTGTACAGCCTATATGTTGACTAGTTTTTACAATGTGTTGGTTAATTTCAATTCTTAACTATTACGCCTACTCTGAATGTTTTGTGTTGTGTGAAAGTTCATGACATTTTTCTGACATTCTGGCATTCACACAGGTGTTGAAACATTTTTGTTGTTCTTTCTAAAAGGTGGATTTATAGCATAACAAAATGATCCCCTTGATTCCACGCCTGTGCTGTATTATACAGAACAGTGACTTTTGGGAGCAAAAAAGTCAGATTAATCAGTGTGAAAAGGTGCTACTGACTACCTGGGCAACACTTTTTTGTCTACAAAGTTCAACGACTGTGTTGCCATGACCATCAGGAGAGAATTCCGTGTGAAGGGAGACGGTTGGCGGCTGCGCTTTCCTCAACAATGTCAGGAAAAACCTTGCAACCCCCCCTCACAAGCCTCTCTCAGTCCAGCACCTTCCTGAACAAACCCTGAGATCACTTCCTGTTCAACAAAGCTTGTGATTAAGTGGAGCTCCTTCTATTGAGTTCTTGTGTAAATGAATTGATATGGACTAAAGCACGACTTTAATATAGAGATATAGACGATGATGAAGCCAATGCTAAAGGTTTTATTGCTCCAGCAAATGGTCACTGCATTGTAACCACAGGAGGCTACTGATCATTTAATGTCCTTAGCCAAATACCTCAGATTCTGCCTCACTCTATTATTTTAAATCCGACGTATTACTTTTATCCAGCCACAAACCAAAAGGTCACTTCAATGTATTCCTTGGTCCCACAGGAAGGAGTACAACCTACACACATTGAAAACAACATCAGCGCAACAAGTGCAGGGCTTTGGTAATTGTGTCCACAAATAGCCAGGAAAAGAGGGAGAAGGAATCGGAGGACCTCTGTGTTGCCACCCAAAATGGCCCTAAAATTCACCCATCCCTCCGTCATGACTGCAGATTAGCAGACAGAACACTGATCTAACGTAATCGCTTTTTCCTCAGTAAGCAAGCAAACCAACGTCGGGCTCAGCTCGGAAAAGACGTCTTAATCAGCAGGGGGTCAAGGAGCAGCTTTGCAAAAGTGAGGATAGGACCTTCTGTGAGAAATGCCCACATTGACAGAGAAGTTTAAAGTCAAAGATGTTTTTACTTTGATTTGGGCTGTATGGTTATCAATATTTAATGGGACACAAGCTTAATCAAAAAACGGTAGGATAATTAAACATGAGTTAGGGTCGAATAGTACTTCTGGAAGCAGCAGAGCGGTGAAGACAACTCGGAGGAATTTCTTTTAGCTGATGCACGGCCACACGCTTTAACCTTTTCAAACGCAAGATGAATATCTGCTTTTATAAGCTTTGAAAAACATATATTTTCTTGAGCGTTTCCCGGGGAGGATAGAGAATGCTGTTGCTCAGCATGGACTGGTTTTGGACTCCAACTAATAACAATCAGCAATGGGTTGCTCATGATGATTGATCACCGTGAACGACTGAACTTTCTATCCGTCTTGCTGAACAAAGTAAAAACATGCTCAAATAAAGAAAGACATGACAATAGTAATCCACTCTCAATAAATTTTGACATAAAAGGCATTATAAGAAACCATCTTGGACAAATCATCGACGAATCACGACCTTCTTGACGGCTTACTACAAAACAAAGCTTACTGACTATATGCAATAGCCTGACTAAGCTCTTAATTGAAAATGGTAGACATTGTTGCTTGTCAGTTAGTCTTTCTTTTATAATGTTTTGATTTAATTTACTTGACGAAGTTGACAGTACCAACATCAACACAATGCACATTCAATGATTTATAATGGTAGAATATTTTTTCCTATTAATTCACAGATTTTTTTGCTAGCATGAACCTCTTCAAATGTTTGCAGCTTTTAACTTGGAAATTGTACACCTTATGCTTAAATACCACAATTCGATTTCCAGTTAAGTCATGAATCAGCAGTACAACAAAGCCTGTTGAAAAGTCGCAATAGATATTGCCTGTATAGCAAATACAGAATGTTGCTCGTTAAGCATGAAATCATCACAAAATTAAAAAATGGCAGACAGTTAGCTTATCACTGGAGAACCTTTATCATTGTTTTGTGAGCAGATGCTTTGTCTCTCAATGCCAGACGGCTGGAACTTATTAAAAAGATGGCGTCAATATTTATTGCATTCTTTGACAAGGACTTTGTCCAACCGTACACAAATAAACTCAGAAGAGATTATTTTAAATTCCAGATCAGTATGCAAGAGGCAAGCATTTGAATTAACTGTGTACGGTAAAGATATGGACAAAACAGGGATGATAACTATGTTCATATACAAACTATGCACATATTAGTAAAAAGGTTTATAATGCGCGCTTGAATTGTACAGATTAAACCAAAATGAATTTGCTTCATCCACTCACAACTTGCTAGACTGTCCTGAAAATATACTCCTTTTATGTGTCTAGAAATTAGAAGGGGAAAAAAAACAATGTGCTTGAGAATGATACATTTGTGTTTTATATTTTTGGGGATGAACAAATTATGAATACAAAAATAAGGGCAGAGACCTATATCTTATAAAACCACATTTAATTGCTCTAAAGTAAGACATTGTCTTGGCATTCAGCTCAATGTTGACCATTTCTGGCAATCAATTATCAAATGTCTGAAAATGACGTAAATATTTTTAAAAAATGAATCCAGTGTGAGACATTTTTAAGACAAGAAAACCATTAACATTTGACGGGTTAAACGGTGTTGCAGATGTTTAATAAACTCAAAACTCTAAAAGTATAATCAAGAGGCTAAATTAGGAATCAAATTAAAAATGCGAGAATTCTAATATCATAGTATCATGTGTGCCTGAAAGTCTGAACATTGTTCTTTTGTGTCTGATGAAAGTGTTAAGAAGCAATAGCCACCTTTTTAATCTATCTTTGATGTCAAGGAATAATGACATCAATGTTGCTGAGGATTCAGCTAGAGACCAATCATGGCTTTGCTTCAGAAAGCAGGCGAACTGTGATTGGATATTAGCAGAGCTCTGTCCAAGATAAACAACATCAACATCATTACTATCATAATCAAATTGTGAATGCGTTTGATTGCTGTTAAAAATGTCGCCAAAAATTGTTCAAACCTCATATTGTTAGAAAATGATATAACGAAATTGTGAATATGTTTAATTGCTGTTAAAAGTGTCGATAAAAATTGTTCAAACCTCACATTGTATATTTGCTGTTAAAAGTGTCAAAAAAATTGTTCAAATTAAAAAAACTATCATAATCAAATGATGTCCCTAAAGAAGGATGAAAGCAGATGAACACAGGTTATCTTCCTCACAATATACTACTAACATAATATTGATCAAATTTATGTGTTTAAACTAATGATGGCCTGCACAACATTTTCTTGTGAGGAAATATTTGTATTGTGTTGTTCCCAAACACAAAATAAATAGACAATTTGTGTTGAAAGTTTGCAAAATATCTCTAACTTAAGTTTTTGTCACAATAGAAACAGTAAAGAAAAGTGTTTGCCATCACAATATGCCTGTTGAATAAGTCGCTAGATGTATTTCCCTTTCCACTATAATTATTTTTTCTCATTGCCAAATTAATGAATATCGGGTGTGGGAAAGATTACCAAGTGGTATTATACTGTGATAGTCATCTTGCATATCTTGTCATTGAAATGTCAAGTGTCTTGCAGTCCTTGTAATCACATTTAACATAAATAATGGAAAATAAACACGGATCTTTCCACGTGCCAGTGCGCAACAATGGCACAAATAAAGAATTTCCAATACCCTTGTGCTGTTTTACAGAAAACATTTTCACAGGTATTTGGTCAAAATTGGGGACGAAACAATGATATTCTAGTCACTCAGAGTTGACAGGTATGTAACAATATCGTCTCACAAAGTTTATCTGTGACCGGTTTTACCTCAAAGCCATGGGAGAAAACAGAGAAGTCTGAATCAGTAATGATTGAGATATGTCAAGGTAAAAATTGAGAGCCGGAATTTAGATATTTTTTCAGAAAACAAACACAAAGATGTATGCTGCAGAACAGCAGCAGAAAAAGCTTGGGACCGCTTAGCACATCAAACATTTAAAGACAACCGTGGCCTAGACAGCTTCCACCATTACAACGTGAGACAAACACAGCCAATGATGTTTCTATTAGTGAGCGTGTGTATTCATTGCTTGTCTACAACATCACACGAGGTAAATGAGGCTACTTCAAAATGGAATAGCTGTGATTTTGTGTTATATTTCACGTACTGCAGGTATGACACTAATTGCCACGTTAACAAGTCCAAGTCCTTGCTGATCAATGAGCCAATAAATTCAGAGCTAATAAATTAAGTTTTACATGAACCATTTAAGTATTTTTATAACTTCCAAGTATTTTTAGTCAACAAAATAAAAGATTCATTTGTTTGGATATGATATGTTATGCCTTTGAGTTTTTAAAAGAACTGTGCTTAAAACTACATCAATAAGCAGCAATATATATGATCGCTTTAAACATTTGATGAAATCCACCAGTTTTCTATACTGCTTAGTCTATAAAAGGTCACAGACAAGCTGGGTTTACCCCAAAGAACTTCATGACAAGGGAACCAGTTCTGATCTAAACAAACTGAAAAACTTTACACTTGCTCCTATTGAGCATTACAATGGAAATCTAAATTATGTTACTGGCCTAAAAATCAATGAATACTTTGGGGCTATAATACATTTAACAAATTTCGATTATTCGTGACCTGAGATCTGGACATATTGGTCATTTTGTGCAATCCAGACTAGAGTTAAAGACACTTGATAAAGCATCATTATGCTGCAGATAAATGAAATACACTTTTAATAGAAGTCAAAATCGGCCAATGCTGTTAATCCAGGTAAAACATTTACTTTTCCCCCTACCTTTTATTGAGATTGTGTGGAAACTTTAAAATCAAGTTTATTTTTTAAGTTTTATTCTTTTGCTATATTTTTAACATTGTAAATGCATGTTTTTCAAATGATTGTAAAAAACTGTAACATTCCAATTGTTTTTAGCGGTCCAAATTGTTTGTAGATTCAAAAACAGGTCAAAAGTTCACCACTAGCTGTTTTTATTGTTGTCATGCGCTGCGAAGTATCTCCATGATTGTGGTTTTTGGTTGGATGACACGGACAATGATGCATTGTGAATACCCTCTATTGACTGATAAAAAAATTAAAATTCCGTCTTTGCTTCTCCTTGAAGTTTGGCATCATACCACCTGAAATGGTTGCCAGCCACAACCGATTCATTGAGACAAGATTTCAAATTCATAATCAAATGGTATGCAGTCTTTAAGAAGTCAATTAAGGCTGACTTAGGCAGTGAGAAGCTGGTTCAGCTTGAATCTTCAAGAGGATACGGACTGAGAACCTAGTCACATGTTCCCACTTAAGGACAATTTAGAGCAAATGTGTCAAACTCGTGGCCCGCGGGCTAAATGTGTCCCCACACAGCTTAAAAAGTCAGAGTGTCAAAAAATAAACAGGTCAAAAGAATCCTTTGACCAAAAACTATATTTCCTGTAATGGCTTTTGACTATGATATATGTGAATTGACAGCCTATCGCCGTTAGATGGCAGTATTTCATATTGATGGCAATGAGTGGAATTGATCAAAAATGAATATCCTAAATCTGTCCAAAATGTGTCATTATTTTGTGATACATAAGAGGACAGTGATCCCTCTACATTTTAATTAATTTGTTCCTGGACCATGCTCATATCAAGAATTGCTTGTATCTCGAGCGAATTTTCCCAATACGAAAAATCGAAAAACCAACTCATTGGTTTCCGGCCTTTCAAACGTAGCCATGTTAAACTTAAATATATATAAAACACACCATCCTGATCTCAAAAAAACACATTTAAATCATAATTGAACACAAAAATACGATAATATAATGCATAAGATGCTAATAAAACGACTTTCTAGTGGTCATGTCTGGAAATTCTCATAACTTGGGCAAAATCTTTGCTCAAAAGACATTTTACATTTTGAATTTCTCGTAGCTTGTACGTCGGGGTGTCTCTGTATTTAATTTACAGTGGAACCTCGATTTTCGAACGCCTCTCAGTTCGAACAAATCGGTGTCCGACCAAAAATTTCGAGAAATTCTTGCTTCGCTGTTCGGTCAAAAAATCGAACGCCGGTAATGCGAGAGTGAGTACGCTAGGGTGCGATGCTGAGCGGCGTACGGGTGTTTTAGCCCCTTATTATGCCTCTGAAGAAAGTCAGTGCAAGCAGCAAAGTTGCTACGGGTGAAAAAAGAAAAGTAGTGCGTACAACTATTGCATTTAAGAAAGAAATAATAGCCAAATAAGAAGGAGGTGTGCGAGCGCCTTCTGCTGACCACCACAAAGGTAAGAAATCCTATTCATAAGATTACGATAACGCGAACGTACAATTAGCCTGGGTTAGCTTTAAGTTTACGTTAAACATCAAGGGTGTTGGAACAGAGCCCAACATTGAGGGTGTTGTAACTGAGCCCCCTTTCCAATGAACCGCTCATCACTTGCAGAAGTGTTCTGCTGGTTCGAGAGCGTTCTCCATCCGGGCACCGGTGCTGTGGAATGCTCTTCCCCCTGAGATCCGATCTGCAACCTCAGTGGAAATGTTTAAATCTAAACTTAAAACTCACTTCTACTCCATAGCATATGAATAATCTACTCTTCTCGTCGGCTGAAAAATAGTCTTTGTAATATAGTGTAATAATCTGTGAAGCCCTTTGAGACTCTTCGTGATTTAGGGCTATACAAATAAAAATGACTTGACTTGACTTGACTTGTTGTGGAGACCCAGGTGCTAAATGTCTTGAAAACGACCTGATTTTTTTATTTTTACACGTTCATGTTAGGGGAATCTTTCGTACGGATGTTTACGTTAAACATTCAAGGTAAACATTCAAGGTGTTGGAACGGATTAAAACGATTTACATTACTTTTAATGGGAAAAATGATTTTGGTGATCGAACAAATCGGTTTTTGAACCGGGTTCTTGAGCGGATTATGGTCGAGAACCGAGGTTCCACTGTATAACATGACATAAATGTGTAGGGACATGTTTTCAATGCAAATCTAATGTTTGTGACTTTAATCAATTCCGAGGGACTTCACATGAATGAGTTAGTTAGAATTATTTTACATACCAATTAAATTAAGTTAAAGATATAAGTTACATCAGGCCCTTTGAGGATAGCCCACACGCCATTCGCCATTATCTGAGTTTGACACCCATGATTTACAGTCCAAAAGCACGCGAGAGTTTGCAGAAAAAGGGTGTCAGATTGATTATGTTATAAATGTTAAAAATTGAGTGAATATCAGTCCTCCTAAAAGCACCTTTTTAAAAAGTTCAAACCAGCCCAGGATGCAGTTCTAGTTCACTGTGTCTCTACCGGGAGCGGCCAAAGTCTTGCGCGCCATGTGTATCGTAACAGCGGCGTAATGGCAACATCTCCACAGAGGGAGGATGTCAAGGCTTGCCCTGCTAATCTCCAAAAAGCCCCCGGGTTACCACCGCCAAGACCTCGGTAACGTTCCCCCGAGCACTCGGTGTCCCCGTGGAAGCTGGTCAAAGTGAGCTAACTAGCAAAAACTGCTTCAGAAAGAGACCGAAATTGTGAAAAAGAGTCCTAGGTTGTGAAACATGTCCTCTAAAAGGACATTTTCCCCCCGGGGACTTCGGTAATAGGCCCGGCTTTTCTCTACTCACCTCTGCCCGAGACGAAGCGCTCCACGCGGGTAGGACAGCGCCGAGGATCGGTGGTTATCCCGGTGGCGGGTTACTGAAACTTGTCCCGTTATAGTGGAGATTCTCCGAGCTGCTTAGCTATGTTGTGCACGAGTAGGCGCGTGTTAGAAAAGTCCGTGTGCTCGCGCGTGTGTATTTCTTGTGGAAGGCGGGGCAAAGAGGAGGAGGATGCGGGCGAAGCGCAGGCAGGAGAGGCGCAGAGGAGACCCCACCCCCGACTACTAGTTGAGCACTTCCAGCAATGTTTGCTTTTTCAGTGTTCATTTTACCTCTGAAAAGTGATGGGTCCCGGGGACTCGTATGCTCAAAAATCTATGGGTCCCAACAGAGATCTATGGGTCCCCAAAATTTAGTGTTATCGAGGTTGAAATTGTAAATCGGCGACAAATATATACATAAATATATAAATCTATATACTCATTCAGTTTTAATCATCACAATTACCGGTAATTGGTAATACAAAGCAGTTATCACTTTAGATTTTTCAGTTCACAAAAATATTGTACATTATACAAAATAATACAGTGGAGCCTCGGTTCTCGACCATAATCAGTTCCAGAACCCTGTTCGAAAACCGATTTATACGATCACCGAAATCATTTTTCCCATTAAAAATAATGTAAATCGTTTTAATCCGTTCCAACACCCTGAATGTTTAACGGAAACATAAAGCTAACCCAGGCTAATCGCACGTCCGCGTTATCGTAATCTTCCGTACGAAAGATTACGCTAACATGAACGTGTAAAAATAATAAAAACAGGTCGTTTACAAGTCATTTAGATCCAGGGTCTCCACAACAAGTGGTGAGCGGTTCATTGGAAAGGGGGCTCCGTTCCTACGCCCTGAATGTTGGGCTCCGTTCCAACACCCTGAATGTTTACCTGTAAACATAAAGCTAACCCAGGCTAATCGTACGTTCGTGTTATCATAATCTTCCGTACGAAAGATTACGCTAACATGAACGTGTAAAAATAAAAAAAAGGATAAAGAAAATAATTATGGATAGGATTTCTTACTTTTGTGGTGGTCAGCAGAAGGCGCAGGTGGACGGCCGTTGCTTGCTTATAGCACTCACTCCCTTAGCCACATCACTAGATTTCACAGCCTCCTTATTCTTTAGTAACGTACTGATCGTAGATTTAGCCATGCTGTATTTCCTAGCAAGATCAGACACTCGCACACCTCCTTCATATTTTGCTATTATTTCTTTCTTAAATACAATAGTTGTACGCACTACTTTTTTTTTTCACCTGTAGCAACTTTGCTGCTTGCACTGACTTTCTTCGGAGGCATAATTAGGGGCTAAAACACCCGTACGCCACTCAGCATCGCATCCTAGCGTACACACTCACGCGTTACCGGCGTTCGAACTCCGATTTTTTGACCGAACAGCGAAGCAAGAATTTCTCGAAATATTTGGTCGGACTCCGATTTGTTCGAACTGAGAGGCGTTCGAAAACCGAGGTTCCACTGTATTGCTGAAATATTACTCTATATATTCATGCAGTTTTAACCACTTCAGATTTTTCAGTTCATATATTCTTTGTGGTTTGCAGTCCCGCCACAGTTGAATACCAGTGCTAAGAGAGAAGTGTGGCAGAAAGATGCCAGAACTACTTGGTGGCGATTTCCAGGTCGAGATTCCACTATGTAAAATAAATAAAAATTTCTGAACCTATGTTTTTTCAATAAAATTAACATTGGAATGATAGTCTTTGTATAGTATTCTGATCAGGTTATTTTTTAATTGAATGAAAGTTTGTTGTGGGCAGCACGGCGCCGCAGTGGTTAGCGCGTGTGCGGCACAGTTCTAAGGTCTTGGAAACCTCCTGTGTGGGTTCAAATACAGCTACCGGACTTACTGTGCGGAGTTTGTATGTCCTCCCCGTGCTTGCGTGGGTTTCCTCCGGGCACTCCGGTTTCCTCCCACATTCCAAAGACATGCATTTTAGGTGGATTGGCCGGTCCAAATTGTCCCTAGGGGTGAATGAGCGAGTGAGTTGTCTGTCCCTGTGTGCCCTACGATTGGCTGGCAACCAGTTCAGGGTGTCCCCTGCCCACTGCCCGATGATTGCTGGGATGGGCTCCAGCACCCCGCGACCCTACTGAGGATAAGCGGTGCATATAATGGATGGATGGATGGATGGATGGAAGTTTTGTGTGCTGTCTTTTGTAAAATCATAAAATCTATATTTAAAAGGTAAATGATTGTCTAATTTAGCATCTACTCATACTTTAAAAATAGCACAAAAAAAAAGCTATGCAGCTGATGAGATGAGATGAGATGAGATGAAAGTTTGTTGTACAACTAGGAGACACTTAATATTAAACACTGCCCCTTTTAAAACATTTTTTTTTTACAAACTGTCAGTATAAATAGGCAAAAATCGTTTCAACGTAGTGCTTAGAGACTGGCCTAAGTTATAATAGAGCAATAAAAAACAATTGTGCGATGTGACAATAGTGCAATGAAAACAATTGCAATAACAATTGGCAACCATCTTGAGTATCATGAACCAGTTTGTACCTATAAGTTTCATAAATCAAGCTAATGACTACCAGGCGTGAAATAAGTGATGAAAAACTATTGGTTTAGCCAATCAGATTTCAGGTTGGTGGAGCCAAGGCCTTTGTGAAGGCCTAAGCCCTAAGGAAACGTCAGCGGTTTCACAAACCATGATCGACTTGGGGTAACGCAAGTAACCCCAATGAAATTGTGAAGAAAAAGATCCCCAGGTTCACTGCTTCTGTCCAATGAACACTTTCAGCCCTTAGTCGGATAAAAAACTTGAAGGAATTGAAATACATGGATAATATGTACGACAGAGTAATTGAAATCGTATTGAGGAGAGAAAGGATGACTGATTATGTGCACAAATAAAAATGATTTCGATGAGTCCTAAATAATATTGTAATTTCATGATAATATTATGGATGTTTTTAATATGTGGAGCTGCTGTAGATGAGTAAATGTTTTATAGCCATAAAATAGTTATTGAGGGTTGGATTGATTCAAACGTAGCACCACTAAAGGCCTAGGTGTCAAAATGCACGGCCAAGTACTAATCCCAACATACTCTTGAATAGCGTAGTACAGCCCACCCGATACTGTTCAATTGACTACCTTAAAAGCTGACGTTTTAACGGGGCCAACCATTATAGTGTTTATTGCAGAGTCAATCGAAATTGAGCCGGTAACAAAATGGAAGTATAAAACTACTGGAGTGATGTGAAGTGAGAATGTGGGTCAAGCCCTAATGCTTGACAGAGTACGATATTTGTTCCTGCCCACCCCACCATTTTCCCTGCCCTTAACCCCAATCTCTCTTAAACATTTGACTCTGTACATATTTTATGGATTTGAACCCAAGCATCCTCCCTTCCCCCTCTTCTTTCGCGAACAGAACCACAGTCGGTGTTCACACTGGGTATGGCATAATTCTTGTATAAGATCAGATTGCAACAAACTAGTGAGAAGGTGCATTTAAAATGTGTATCATCTGCCGGGCATGCCCCTGTTGAGCTAAAGTGTCAAGAGTTTGGCTCCTGCAGTCCCTCTTTTCTCCAAAAGATGGTGGCTTCACCCCATTATCTAATTCTCTTTATTTTTGCATCTTAGAATTCTTAGGCTTTTTACTGTTTTTATTCCTGAAGCATCTCAAGCTCCAAAACGCAAGCCTTTGCCTTCCTTGTTCCAGCTTAGCTCCACCCACTACACTATTTTCTTCTCCTCCATTCTCTCTTTGTCCTCACAAAGCCATTTTCCTTAAATGTATCCCCAAATGGTTTCTTCTCCCCAAGACCCCCACTGTGGTGGCACTTGTAAGACTCAATTTCAGATCTCCTCCTGCTATCCCGATCACACGCCTCCTTCCTGCTGGTAGTTTTTTTTTGTCTCACGTTTGGGTCTGTCCGACATTCTGTGCAAGTCTCATGTTATCTAGCTGTTTGGATCTTGGATGGGCCAGCAACGCTGCATCTGTCTCTTCATAGTCAACTCCGACCATTTAGATGTTACACGTCAACAATGAAGTATGCCCCCATCATCAAGTTCTTACTTTGTTTTATAATCACTCTGGCTATTATTAATCACTTTGTCTATTGTGGTCGAGTATCTATAGTGTCACCAACTACTATTGGCTTTGAGTAAAAATACTGGGTGTTTCCAAAAATTGGATTTCCTTTGGATATTAATAAATGTATGAATTTCCCTGTATTAATTCACCAGCAGATAGTTTGTGCATAAAAAGAACAAAATGATAATCTGCTGGAGACTGTTACCCAAGATATGCTTCAGTGTGTTTGGCAGGAGCTGGATTACTGACTTGACATAATAATAAATAAATAAATAATAAATAATAAATGTTTATTGAAGGTATTGTTGGATACATTAATCAAAACATGACACAAAAAACTCATGCTGAGAGTGAGCATGGCCAAATATGGTCACCCTACGCCCCCTCCCCTAAGAAAATTTGACAAATCTATTTCTGCCAACCTTTGCTTAAAGGTTTGCACCGTATTTGCACTAATAACCCGGTCAGGCTAAAAATTCCATGCCGTGTCTCAAGCGGTATGCATATTGAACATTTGTGAAATCGTTTACATACTTCACATGCTTTTGAATTCCTTTGGAAGAATGTATTTAATAATCTTCAAAATTAACCATTTTTAATTATATTTGCCTTAATCGTGTACTCTCTGTTATGTTTACATCTCGTAAAATATCATTTTTTAAACACCCTGCATATTGAGTTACTTCATGCAAAATATAATGGTGTGCCAAAAAGCTTTGCTCATTTGAACATTATTGACATTATAGATGTATATCTATATTTTAGTATCACTTTAGCAACTAGCTTCGATAAAAGCTACAGTATAACCCTCAATCAGCAATTTCTCTGCACTCTTTAAGTTCAAGTGAACAAGAAATGATTGGTAGTCATTTCAAGACACACCTTCAGTCTCAGATTTGTTTTGTTTGATTTTTTTCAAACTCAAAATTCAAATCACAAGATAGGACTATACTTGCAATGGGAAAAAGACAAATACATTTGGCTTGAATTTAGTATTTTTTTTCCTATTTTACTCTATTTGTAAATTGTTTTTCTACTGAACAATGGCTAAGGGCCAATTATTTTTCACGTTTTGTGTTTTTTACTAGTTTTAGTGAAAAGAGCGTTCTTAAAAGAATAATGATCTACCAATTCCTATATCAGTTGCTTGTTCTTGTTTTAAGGACTATTTTTCTAACGTTACCACAGAAACAAGTCTTCAGAATGAATAGTTTAGTCAAAAAAAAGGATTTTATTGCAAAATAATGACATATATTTTTTGCAATTTTATTGCCTCAGAGTAACATTTCCCAAAATATGACCCAAAATGTTTTTTTAAATGGACAGAGGTAATATTTGACCACTAGTTGTCACTGTATTGTCTAGTGAAGCCAGAAATTAGTGCTACAAAGCACAAGGAAGAACACAAACTCGGATACACAAAGTGACCGAACCGCACCATTTTCTTTCATTTTTCTGCACAGCCTTTCACAATATTTATGGTTTTTGAAGGTACCCGTAGCAGCAAGATGTCGGACAATCCTGTCAGGTCCGTATAGGTGAGCCTCATGTTGTGTAAAATACAAAATTCTTGACCTATAAGTATTTTAAAATATGAATTTTTATATCGTACTTCATGTGTTTTTGCTTATTATTCAAATCAATATTGTTTTTTAATGTATTTTGACCACCAGGAGGAAATGAATAATACACAATGCTCCCTTAATTTTGACATATTTGAAGATACTATTCTTTTTTAAAAATACGGCGTTATTTAACAATGCTTGTTCATTTAATACTTTTAAGAATGCTACTATATTTATACTAAACATTGTAGAAACACTGATTAATCTAAAATAAGCAATTCTGATATGTACCTTACTAAACTTCTATTTCCATGCATTTTCCTGTCTGAGAGTCTTCAAAATCATCTTCTGATATTTACATTTCTGAACATTAAAACGTTTGATAATATGTCATCAGAAAACTGCTACTTAAAAGTAAATGTGTCATCAACATGGACAGCGTATGCATTAATCAGTCTGTGCGGCCCATTGAAATGCAAATGCAACAGATGCAAATGACAGTTGGCTAAAAATGGGACAATAAGGAGCACTTGGAGCAGCATGTAACACCCTGAATAGACAACAAAATCTCCCATAGAAAATAATTTGAATGAAATAATTGCAAGGATCTCTAAAGCATTCTTGCACGATCTGTTGATAGACAACTGCTCGGATACAGAGCACTAAAGGAAAGTGATTTCAAGCTACATTTTCCAAATGATCTATCTCGCGTTTTTCGATGCAAGACGTCTGCAGTACAAGTGGTCTTTATGAAGTCTTAAAAATTTTGCGATGTCTCGGCTGAGTTACAAGTTGCACATTGAAAAATATCGTGGATAGTCAAGTCAAAGCGCTATTAAAGTTTGAGTATTTCACTTTTGTTTGCCTTTTTGCCTGTTTTCTAAAGCAGTGATTCCTGACTGGTCTGATTTCAGGACCCACCACTCCACCTTAATGACAAGCTGCAACCCAAATCAAGAAAAGAAAATACACTTCTCTACTTTATTAAATGAAGGGATTGTGCATTTTAAATCCAAAATAGTAGTATGTATTATTTTTTTTCTCAAAAAGAAGATTACTTATAAAACAAAAACGACTCAGGGTACCGTATTTACTCGCATATAAGTGATGCCCTAAAACTGTTTTAAAAAAGCCACATACTAAAAGAAATTCCTACCCAAAATATTAATAAAATGAGTACCCAAACATCGATAATCTTTAATACCAACATAATTATAAAATTGATATATTTTTTATGTGCAAGAAAAGGAAATAAAATGCAGAAAATCTCAATAAAATGAGATGTGATCTCTATCAAACACAATCGGGATGGTGCTGATTGACTGAACAGGAAGAAAAGATCGAGCAGGGCATTATCGCCATCTATGGTTAAGCAGTGTAATTGACCCACTGTTTTTTTCTTACCCTTAGCATTCTTTTCCCAAGCCACAGGTCCGCAACCCACTAAAAAAGGTCCTGTGAGCCACTTTTGAGTACTGACCAGAGGTGGATAGAGTAGCCCAAAATTTTACTCAAGTAAAAGTGTTGTTACTTCAGAATAATATGACTCAAGTTGAAGTAAGTAGTCATCCAAATAATTACTTGAATAGTTTTTTTCACCAAGTACTGAGTAACTATAGCAACCTCTTATCTATTAATCTTTTTAAACAACCAATCAAATCGATCACCAAATAACAAGCCATCCAATCAACAATAAATAATATGAAATGAAATGAAATGAAATGATCTGCATTTATATAGCGCTTTTCAAGTCAATGACTTCCCAAAGCGCTTTACATTGTGCTTCACATTTCCCAATAGCGGCCGTGATCTGTGCAGCCATGTAAGGCGCTAACCTGCTTATTGGGGGTAATTGGGGGTTCAATGTCTTACCCAAGGACACTTCGACATGTAACACGGACAAGCCGGGATTCGAACTGGGATCCCTTAATCCTAAAACGATCGCTCTACCTCCTGAGCTACTGCCGCCCCAATAATAACATTTAATCTAAAAATTGATCAAAATCAAGTTGGTTCCAGCTCATTCTGTAGAGAATGACGTGACTACTCTGTTGTATAATACCGCCTCAAGTTTAACTTTACTATAGTGATGAATAACATAATGTTTAATTTATTTAATAAAGTTTTTTTAACTTTATTAAATGCATCTAGGAAATTACATTCTTTATGTCATTTTTATTTTGAAGATTGGAGAAAACAGCATTGGTTAGCGTGCAGTCATGGTGCGAATGTCCAGGATTTGATTCTAGCTACTGCGACCTCCCCTTGCGGTGCTTGCGTGTTCTCCCCGTGCTTTTGTGGGTTTCCTCCAGGCACTCTAGTTTCCTACCACATTCCAAAAACAAGCATGGCAGGTTAATTGGCTGGTCCAAATTGTCCCTCGGTGAGACTGAGCGAGCTAATGAGTTGTCTGTCTCTGTCTGCCCTGCAACTGGCTGGCAACCAGTTCAGGGTGTCCCCTGCCCACTCCCTTTCAGGATGGGCTCCGGCACCCCCTAAAACCCTATGGATGGATAGAAAAAAAAGAACAAAAGTGCATAATATGTCCCTTATCCGGCCAACCAAAAGTGTGCAATGAAATGTAGCATACATTTATACAAATAAAATAGCAAAAGGTAAAGTATATGATATCACATTAATTGAGTTTCGGTTTGAATTCTGCGGAGTTATTTTTCTCTTTTTACCTTTGAGCTCCATGGCCGATCGCACACCCGTCGGTGCTCTTTAAAACAGCCACCAGCTTGGCATGTGACGCACAGTGGCTCTCACTCAGGGGACAACGGAGAGAAAAAAGCAAGCAAAGGACTCTGAGAAATGCGTGTATTTACGTGAAGGGGATTTAAGTAACTTTGTAACAAGTTAAGCGAAGCCTAATAAAAGGGTTGAAATTTGATTATTTTGAATTTTTTTGAATTCTCGCAAAATCTGTGTTTTTATTGCATTACTGTTAAAACTTCGGTACCGCATTCATTTGTCAAGCCATGGGCGTGTGCGACTGTCTTTCTCGTTTGGCACTTTATGGGCTTCTGCACTTGCCGTACCTTCAGCTGTATCACCTCGTGCTGAAAGTAAGCTGTGCCCAATATCAGTTTGGGTAAAAGTTCATATTTTGCCAAATATAGGAACTGCTTTCACAAACTATTTTTGTATGTAAATGTATATAAGTTGTGCTAAATGATGCATAAAAAACACTAATTAAAAGTAAAGTAATGCAGCTTGAAACGATGATTACTGAGATGCAACATGCTACGATGAGCAGCATGTTGAGTGATGTCCCTTTTTTGTATTTTTGTTAACGTTTAAGATGTATGTAGTCGTACACAAACGCCCTGACTCCTTTGTATTGTTTTGTTTAGTGAATGCAGGTACGTGGGAAAGCTACATTCATTGTTATTATCCAGGTTTCACTATCAATGTGCCCGCATGTTGTCTGCTGGCCGTACCTGCAGCTGTATCACCTTGTGCTGAAGATGTATGCAGTCGTGCACAGACGCCCTGACTTACTTGTATTGTTTATTGAATGCAGGAAATAAACTGAGTGACTGTGAACCCTTGTGTCACGCTTGATTGAGGGTCGTTACACGAACGTAGCGGAGTAAGGGTACAGTTACTCCACAAATGTTCTCAGGTAAAAGTAGAAAGTATAGTGCCAGTTGAGAAACACTGTTTTAAAGTGGTCTGTTGGGGCCATTAAAATTGGGTCTTCTCTGTGTTTGTCTCCTGAATGCATGTCATGTTTAGATGGATAATGTCTGTCTTTTAAAGGATAACCCAGACGTGTCAACATTCCTTCGGATGAGTTGACACAAAACTCATCATTTTGTGGCTATTTATTTTGCTGAGGCAGAAACATCAATAAGCTTATCTGCTCAAATTTCCCTTTTTCTTTCTTGCCTCGTGCAATTGAATGCCAACTTAATGGCCGTAACTGAAACGCTGAAGGGGGTTGTTGCTCTGCTTCTTCTTAGAACTGGCCTTCCGTTAGAATAGAAATTACTTCACCAACTGTGAGAAGCCACCCCGAGTAAGAGCTAACAAAACTCCCTCAGGTCTAGTATTTTGGGGCAACATATTAAAGAGACAAACTTAAAGTTCCATAACAAGGGAATAAGCTACAAAAAGAGGCCGTTGTTCTCAATATGATGAAGCTATTTACAGTTAAGGTGGTCATGTGCGAAGTCCATAAGCCAAAATCGAATCATATCATATTAAATCTGGCCCTTTGGATATGTTCTCTTCACCACTGACCAAATCCTGATCAAATGTATTGAAATGAGTGTATTTTATTGCAAGGTGCAAATAATGGCCGAACCAAATACTGTACCTGTCAACCTCTGCCAATTTTTCCCCTTATCAATATTTGCAATTCCCCTTGTTGAGCGATAAAAAAACCTTACAAACACATCACAGCACCTATTTACTCACAGCAAGACACACTGTTTATACCGTGACATTAGCAATCCACGATGATGTTGCCGATTGCTGCCAGTGACAGAGATGATTCAGATTAGAGACGAAATGGGCATGACAGATCAGTTTATTAAATGAATTTTTTTTAAAAATACAAATCTCATACAATAATTGTTATACGGCATACACAATTTGAAATGATCAAAACTCGTATAAAATGTGGGGAGAATGTATGCATTGACAAGTATGAGATGCCAATTTTCAATAGCCTTCTAATATGCAATTCTCAGATTTGTTTACACCAAAAAGACAAGTTACAAAATTTTGGGATAAGCAAGCGAAATACGCACAGTCATGGCTGGTATCGATCTTGCTCCATTAGCGTAAAATGTTGCTCATTCAAGTATTTCATTTTAAGAAATCTTGACTAGAATAAAAGAATGCACACTGAAAATCGGCACAATTACCTGCCTCACTCGGCTTTACCATATCATTTTGTTAATTTTAAGTGTATTTTTTATCTAACCATTACACCAAGTAAGAATGTAGTACCATAGAAGAAGAGGAATTATACTTGATCAATACTATTAATGAGCAAAATAAGCTGCCAGTTAAACAAGAACTATTTTTTTTGCAGTTTTTAATGTGATGGATTGTTTTGACATAGGAAAATAATCACACTAATACATACCTGTCAACCTGTATGTTTTCGCCGTACAAAGTACGTTTATTATGCATTTTAAGACGTGTACGACGTACAAGAAAATCTGTGCAAAAAACCCGCAAATTTGTCAATTATGGGTACACGCCGACTATCACGAGACGGCAGATCAATCAAGTATAAAGAGTTAGCCGCGGTAGCCTCTATCTCGGTATCGTTTTTTTCCGTTGCAAACGAAGCGAGCGGTTTGATGCTATTGTGCGCATGCATCTACCGCCTGGGGATTTCCCATCACGCATCATTCCGAAAAAAAAAAAAAAAAAAAAAAAAAAAAAAAATATATATATATATATATATATATATATATATAGTGTACGATTATTTTGTATTTTGTATGGGAAAATACGACAGTTTGTACGGGCACGGAGCCGTCGAGGTTGACAGGTCTGCTAATGAATGCTTTTTTAAACAATATTTGAAGTGACTGGCTAGTAACCAGTTCAGGGTGTCCCCTTCCCACTGCCCCAAAATGCCTGGGATGGACTCCAGCACCCCCGCAACCCGCGGTGCAGATCTTGGATGGATGGACGAAGCAACTGGCATTTTGTGAGTGTGGAAAAAAGTGTTTCATATTTCAGTTTTGCACATAATAACGTGAGGATACATAAATTAAAAGAACGAAATACGCAATATAAAAAAATGAGGCACAATAAAATGCACACAAGAATAACGTATACTTATTCTTCCATTGTTCTGCCCACCCAAGTATTGTAATAAAGATAATTTCTTTAAAAAAAACGTAAAAACGAATACTGGATATCAATGTAAAATTATTTAAAAAAAACATTATTCTTAAATATATTTCGCATTTTAAAAAAACTAATCTAAATATAACGAGGTTTTACATCTGTCTCGACTTAACTAGAAGGTCAGAGCTCCTTTTAGTGGTTACGTTGGGAAATTGCAGCTTTATTGAGAGGGCGCGGGAGGTATAATGGAGGTATGGGGTTCTGGTAAAACACAGCAGAAATGTTTTTAAGCTTTATTCAAATGAAAAGTATTCGCTGAAGTTTTTTGGTTTGAACAAATGTATTAACACTAATAACAGCAAACAAACAATGTGAGGTTTGAACAACCCTTCTCGACAATTTTAACAGCAATCAAGCATATCCACAATTTCGTTATGTCTGGCAATACGACGTTTTAACATTTTTTTCTGAAATTTTTAACATCTTTGTTAGTGTCAATAGATCTGTCCAGGCCAAAGTCCCGCGATTGTTTTTTGGTCTGAACAAATCCATTGACACCAACAGCAGAAGTTTTGACAGGCAAATGAAATGATGTGTAATTCAGTGATGTAAACACTGAGGGGGTACTGCTGAAATATGGCAGGGCAACACCATTCAAGTATCCGGTTGAAATTATATATCTTATCCATTCTATTGATATATTTTCAAATGAAATAATAAAGGCGTTCGAAATATACTAGGGTGAAAGTAGAAGCAAGAAGGGAGATGACCCATCTGAGCATCACAGAAAGAAGACTGGAGGATGCTGCTTGGGAGGGTGGGAAGAAATCCCACTTGAGAAGACAGAGCTATGCCCTTGCACAATAGTATTGCCCTTTACACATTGGTTAACTGCTGTTAAAAGTGTCGATAAAAATTGTTCAAACCTCATATTGTTAGAATATGATATAATAAAATTGTGAATGTGTTCAATTGCTGTTAAAAGTGTTGATAAAACCTCATATTGTTGGAATATGATAAAATGAAATTGTGAATGTGTTTAATTGCTGTTAAAAATGTCGACAAAAATTGTTCAAACGTCATTTTGTTTATTTGCTGTTAAACGTGTCGATAAAATTGTTCAAACCAAACCAAAAAGAATGTTGTACTAAAGTAAATGCTGTAAGTCAAGTCAACAATTTGCTGCGCAGCCTGTGCTCTTTAGTGTCAGCGTGGGAGTCAACTATAAAAGTCAAGTTGGGTGCGTCCATCACAAAAGCTACAAGAGGAACATAATTAAAGCAATCTTTTTAAGTCCCATGTCGAACGTCACAGAAACTCGTGCTGTCGAGCTCGCTGGTCAGCAATGTGCACTGCCCCCTTAGAATTATGTTTAATCCCAAAGCAGGATATTGGCAGAGGTTAAAAATAGAAATAGCTTGTATAGTCCCTTTGTCAGTGCATTTACGTAATGGCCGATTCTGTTAATACTCTGTTCTTTGTGAACCAACAATCAACATTAATCTGCTGCCATTAAAGTACTCGCATGCAAATTTTATTTCAGAATTGGGGTCAATTTGCAGGAGACATACAGCTTTGTTTTACTATTTTAAACTTGGGAATAGTTTAGTGAACATAACTGCAACACATAAATAAACACACCCTGACCAGACAGGTAGACATGTTTGCTCATATAAAGTGTCAATTGTCTTTCGTTTTCTTTAATCGTTTGTAACTTGAAGCACGCTAAAACACATCTTAAAAATGAGCAGAATTATCTGTTACTGCAGATGTCAGGCATTTAAAAAAATATTTTTTGCCAAGCTTAAAAATGTGATATTTAAAAAAAAAAATAATAGTTTGCCATCCGCTGAAGTAGGAAATTTTGCTTACTAAAATTGGTGTTTGTTCTATTTTACTAGAAAAACACAAGGAAAACTTGTTTTTCTCAGCCTAAAAAGTTATGTTCTTATCTTACTTAATTTTAAACTGATTGTTTTTGTAAAGTGAAAAAAAATAGAGTAATATTATCAAAAAAATCTAGCACACAATATTGAACATTTTAGAAATGTATTTAAATTTACTGGAACAAAAAATACTTTGCAAAATTGCTGTGCAGTATTGGTCATATTTTTCTAAATGGAGGTATTTTTCTCTCAAAACTAGATATTATTTATTTTTGTACTAGGAAAAACAAGTTTAAAAAAGGTTATAAAGAAAGAAATATAATACTGTACATTTGTTTTAAAAAATATATTATACGTTTTTTTATTTCAGTTGCAATGTCAATATTCTATGTCAAGTGCTGCGAAGTTTTTTGTTGTTTTGTTTTTTAGGAACACATCAAGAAACAAGATTGTAAAACTGGTCGAAAGGTTCAAGCATTGTTCATATCTTGACACACACCATTTTATATTTTGTTGAAATCTGACAGGGCAGCACAGTAACGCAGTGGTTAGCGTGTGTGCAGCACACTTCTGAGGTTGTGAGATCAAAACCTTCCTGTGTGGAGTTTGCGTGTTCTCCCTGTGCTTGTGTGGGTTTCCTCCTGGCATTCTGGTTTCCTACCACATTCCACAAACAAGCATGGCAGGTTAATTGGCTGGTCCAAAATTTCCCTAGATGTGAATGAGCAAGTGAGTTGTCTTGACTGGCTGGCAACCACTTCAGGGTGTAGCCAGCCCATTGCCCGAAGATGGCTGGGATGGGCTCCAGCGGTGCAGATAATGGATGAAATCTAAAAAAATAAAAATAAATAGACTTGAAGTGTTAGTGTGGACAACAGTGTGTGTTGTTTTTATCTAAATTGTAAATGGAAGACAGAACAATCATGTACATCACAACTAGAACAGAGCCCAAACTGTCTTCAAGGCAGTTAAAGGAATCGCACTTGAACTCATTACACTAGCTTATATATTAAACATAAAAATGTGGTAAAATCTATCGGGGGGCAATCCCTCAGCCTTAACCTCTCTCAACTTGTGCAAACCTCTGAATCAAATAAAAAAAAAACAATGCTGTTCTGATAACGTATACATTTTGACATTAAGTAATATAAGGCCTTCCTTTTCCACCAAAGGCAAATGCATATTTCCCCTTCTTGATGTCTTCTTCCAGACTGTGTCGTCTTGCAACCACACTACAATCTTTGCATAAAAGTGCATTCGAATATTTCCCTTGTCTGGCTGAAATTCAGTGTTTTTATTTGAATAAAACCAACTTTCAAATACGACCTTGCAAAATCCTCCACAGACCATTTGGCCTTAAAATGAATTGAGCTCCAGTGATAAACTGGAAGATCTTGTTAAAATCAGAATTGTCTTTATTGTATTTGATAACGACCGAGTGAACATTGTTTACAATGAAATTAGACATATAAGCCCAGGATGAACACATAATAAAGCCGTAGAAGGGGAAAATAAAAGTAATATCATGGATGGTTTTTTTTTTACAAGGCAGTGTTGTAGACTGGCCAAAGTTGAAAATTCATCAGAATAGTGCGAAAAAAAGTAGTGCAATGACATTAAGCAGCAACATCATTCCAAAACAATTTGAAAAATAACATATGAATACCCATTTTTCTATACATTGACAAGATAGACAGTATATTTCTTCACAGTCCTGTGTGCTTAGTTAGGGTGGTGATGGGCCTAGGGAGGAAAATGCCTCTGAGCTTATTGTTCTTGTTTTAGGGTACCTGTACTAGAGGGCAGCAAGTCAAAGAGGTGGTGGACAGGGTTAGAGGAATCTGCAATAAAGTTGTGGCTCTGCTGCTGTATCGCAAGCTGATAATCTCCTCCAGACTAGGCAAGGAGCCGTCAATGATTTTCTGGGCTGCGTTGTTGATTATCTGTATGGTTTTTCTGCCTGCTGCTGTGCTCCCAGCACACCACTTTGTTATACCGTATGCCAGTAAGCTCTCCACTGTGGGTGGGTAAAAAAACATCTGCAACTTACAAGTGATGCACAATGTTACTCAGCAAATGTTAAATACTGCTTAAAAGAAACAAAACTAATTATTATGACCAACAATAAATGTTTGTACACCAAGCCAGTGTTCACTCCCTTACATTGAATGTTTGAGTTTGGAGAAAGCAGGGTAGGAAGCATGTGTTTGGTTTTTCTCCCAGCATGCACTAAAGCAGCTGAACGCCTTAAGGAACTTAGCGATCCCGCTTAATGCACACATGTCACAAAGTAAGCCAGCCAACGAAACCACTTCTAAAGGAACTGTACTTTTTGTCAATCTGGTTCTACAAGCAACGTATAGAAATTGTCAGATTGACTTTACGACCTGCGGAGAATAATGATGCAAAATCTAAATACCAAAATGCTTTTCATCCACAGGTAGCATTTAACATTATGAGTTTTTATTTCTACAGATGGCTCAAATATTAACAACAAATAAGAAAATCTCCAATAGACGATTGCAGTGTGAAACTGCTTTTATCATTCTGGCTTCCTCCAACAGTGGAGCACTAATTGCTAATATCATTCTATTCTGTGTTGATATCGTGAATGCACAAATTTTCACAAAAAGAGTTTTCATAGTAAGAAGTATCAGGTTTATACTGTACATCCTGTATCTCATATCTCGGTTTTATTTCTGAAATGGAAAGTTCACCTTGTTGGTTTATGCTGTACAAAATACATTTTTACTTTGTTGGAAGACTATTTTGCTCATTGCAAAGTATAAGCGGTCTTATTTCAAGATATTTTGTATTGTGTCTGAACAAAATAAATACAAAATATCATATTTAAACTAAGAAAAATTATCTTGTAAAGCCTATGATCGATAATTAACTCAATTTTAGAGAAATATTTTTTCCAAATTACAAAAAATACTTTAAAAATAGCATTTTTCTTTCCCTATTTTTAAAGTATTAGTAGATGCTAAATGAGACAATCATTTACCTTTTAAATATAGATTTTATGATTTTACAAAAGACAGCATACAAAACTTCCATCCATCCATTATATGCACCGCTTATCCTCAGTAGGGTCACGGGGGTGCTGGAGCCCATCTCAGCAGTCCTCGGGCAGTGGGCAGGGGCCACCCTGAACTGGTTGCCAGCCAGTCGCAGGGCACATAGAGACAGACAACTCACCCGCTCATTTACAATTAGGAACAATTTGAACCAGCCAATTAACCTGAAATGCATGTTTTTGGAATGTGGGAAGAAACCGCAGTCCCCGGCAGAAACACACTCAAGCACTGGGAGAACATGCAAATTCCACACAGGAGGGTTTGATCCCATGACCTCAGAACTGGGCCCCGGATGCACTAACCACCCAGCCGCTGTGCCGCCCTGCATACAAAACATATTAAACCTTATTTTTGTAACGTATTGCAAAAAAGACATTCTCTCTGGAAAAATGTTGCAAATTTTATTGTTTATTTATTTTACTACATTTTAACCAGTTTTTCGGTTGAAAAAATATCTTTTACTAAAGCAAAATAGCTTGCTTTAATAATACATGAATAAACAGTTTTTGCCAATGCACTTTTTTTGCGGTGTAGTCTGTCAAAATTGTAATCATAATACCAAGCAGCTAGCTGCACAGGAAAAACAATTAGTGTAAAAATGTAGGGTTTTGTTTCAACCCTCTATAATCTTCCTTAGAAGGTGTGAAATTTCCAGACCACCTTATACAAACATTTATACAGTATTGCATTTATACAGTATTACCAAAGCAAAACAAAAGAACATTGGTTATGTTAGTACAAAGTCCCAAGTAATTGATGGTGACACTGTATATGTGCCGTATGGGTTATGGATTGATACTGTATTATACCTTTGACAAATATCTGTCTTAATTTTGTGACCCTACTCCATGTGGCAGCTGTCGATACAATGTGTTTTTACAAGCTGCATGAAAGGGATTTTTTTCTTCTCCATGGTAACAATAAACCGAGCGTGTCTATTAGCAGTCGCAAGGGTCCCTAAGATGAAACAATCACAGGAAGAGAGTGGGCTGCTTTAAAAACCTCGGCACTCTCTACCGCTCTATTTCTTTCGCCGTGCGTGTGTTGCGTGCACGCGCCTGTCTGGAATCCAGCAGACGACCTGCGAGGAGGGCAATGAAAACAAAAACAGGATGTCAGAGAGAATCTATAAGAGCACATCCTCCACCTTGACTGTGTGAAATCTGACACAATTCAGCCAAGTTAACCTTTACAAGCATGTCATAAATGAGGACTGGTCACCCCCCTGACGGATTTACTGCATTTGCTACGTTGTCATACATTATGAGAAAAAAATTGCTGACTGGTCACAACATAAGATGAACATGCAAAGGCAATTAGAGGATCACATGCTTTGAATGTTTCTGCTCAGGAATGTTTCATCGGCGCTTTTATGACATGCCTCAGTCGGATGCGGAGATTATAATTCACGCATTTGTTACCTCCTGTCTCGATTACTGTAATGCACTACTCTCTGGTCTACCAAAGTCCAGAATCAAGAGTTTTCAGCTGGTACAAAATCCTGCAGCGAGGCTTTTAACTAGGACAAAAAAGTCACATCACGCCGATTTTGGCTAACCTGCATTGGCTCCCTGTTAGCCACACTAAAATGTGATTTCAAGGTTCTCTTAGTATTATACAAAATCATACATGGACTTTGATTTCCCCCTACGTTCCGGTCCGAAGCCTTCGTTCTGAAAGCGCCGGTCTACTGGTGATCCCAAGAGTCAAGAAATGTTCCGCAGGTTCGAGAGTGTTCTCCATCCGGGCACCGGTGCTGTGGAATGCTCTTCCCCCTGAGATCCGATCTGCAAACTCAGTGGAAATGTTTAAATCCAAGCTTAAAACACACTTCTACTCTAAAGCATATGAATAACCTATACTTGTTGTGGACAATACCTCTGTATTATTTGTAATTGAAGCATCCTTTGCCTGGTAATCCTGAAAGGGGGATACCACATGTGCAGTCCCTTCTCAAGGTTTCTTCATTTTCCTCATGTTGAGGTTTTTGAGTTTTTCCTTGCCCTCATGTTGTTTCCAGATCAGGGGATGGTGTATTAATAGTCTGAAATAATAGTCTGTGCAATAACCTGTGCAGCCCTTTGAGACTCTTTGTGATTAAGGGCTATACAAATAAAAACGACTTGACTTGACATGTGAAGGCTTAGGTTTCTGATGTGTTGTTACCTTATATGATATAGGGTATCAATGAGTGTGTTACTTAGAAAAGGTGTAAACTCATTAGACTTTCATCAAGTATGTCAATTGTGTCTTGCCAGATATAATATATAAGGATTTACGGACGCTCCCCCTCTTACGACTTTCGACTTGCGAAAAACGGTAGAAAAAATATTTCGGGATGTCGAAGAATATCCGGACATTGCGACCCTCTGAGGATAAGCGGTGCAGATAATGGATGGATGGATGGATATATATATATATATATATATATATATATATATCATTTAGAAAAAAAAGAATAAAGAAAATGCTAAGAATTTAGTCGTGATAAAAGCATGCTTGATTTGGGGTCATTACTTTGCACTCTATGATACAGAACTTGTTTTTGGTGTTTATTTTGTATTACAAGTTGAACATGCAAAAGGGGCAGGTGGAGGATAAGTGTGGTGACGTCAACTGCCAGGTGAGGGAACTGCCAGTGGAGTAAAGCCTCATTAGCATCACTATCACTTGGGACTTGGAGGCAAGCCGAGAGACTCATCTGCACTTGTGCTGTCTGTTTATCACCATTGCAAAGAAGAACAGAAAAAGTCAAAATGGGGTAAAGATTGAGCTTTCAAGCACTAGAAATGGGGTCGCTGCGAATGTTCCAGGTGAGTTTAAGCTCTTTTCTTAATATTATTTCACTGTGGCCTGTTTGTTTAGTCGTCAAAATACTGTCTCCACGTTGGTGGTTGCCATGGGGACCTGTCTTAATTTCTTGTTCATGTCCTTTAGCTGGTTAGCCATTTTGAGCTAGCTAGCAGTCTTTAAACTGATTTTGACAAGATCAAACTGTGTATAGCGTTTAACAATTTTTGTATAGGAGACAACAACGTCATCAAAGATTGCTAATACAGTTGTGTGCATTAGCAAACTTTATCTTTGATTTATGTTTTAAATTAAATAAACTTGTTTACAAATATGATCTTTGTTTTTATTCTTCCTAGTCTGTCTTGCTATGAGTAAATAGATGCCACGCTGTGTTTGGAAGGTTTATTAACGCTTGAAAAGGGGAATAGCAATCATTAGTAAGGGGAGCATTTGACTGATATGCTTTTTTAATTAGAAATCATATTGATTTAAAGAATTGTCATGTAAATATGCATTTTTAATTACTCGTAGGTTGAGAAATCTGGGTTTTTACATAACATGAAAAATTAAGTGTTCTGCTAGAGGTACCTGGAAAAAAGACTCACAAAGGGTGAGCAAAAAAGAGAAGAAATATGGTGCAATTCGGTCACTTTGAGTCTCCATTGCTTATATTCTTTCTTGTGGTTTCTAGCACTCATTTTCAGTTGCATTACACAATATAGTGATATCTAGTGGATCTCACCAAAGTTTACTGTTACAAAGCAACCATTTTAATTTGAGATTAGAAAAAAACATACCAGCATACCCGCAACCAAAGTTGTCATGAAAGGTTCTGAATGGGAAATACTTGTTGTAAACTTTAGACCTGTTAAGACAAAAACACAAACCAGGAAGTAACAATTGTTATGTGGATGGCAACATCTAATGAATCCAGATTCACAGTTAATTGTTAATTACCAACAATCATCCTTGTGTCTTTGCATAGTATGTTGGGCATTCAACATTATCAATGCATTCCAAGTTTTTCACACCTTAATTGATGTCCCAAGAAGTGAAGCTTGTTGGGTGTTGCAACTATTAAATGTGCAGAGAAATGTGCGTGTTAAAAGGTTTTTGTTTGTGCAGTGACATTTGGTTTTAATAAAGCCTTATAATTAAAAGTTTGTCTGACTCATTGCCTGAACCAGTTAAGCGTCAATTTAAGCCACCATTAATCACTGCAGATTGAAAGTAAGAACGCTCATGATACATTTTCTCTTCAACGCTAATTTTTTTACACAGTCTTATCTTGATATAACATTCTTTGATTGTGTGCACATTTCAAAATTAAAATAAACAAAGTACAAGAAGTACTTAATATAAGAATATGTTCCATTCCTGTGCAATTGACGTAACCATAATCAAAGTGTTAGCAGATTTTTACAGTTAAAGTGCATGTCCAAATTAGAGAATAAAAGACAGCAAAAAAAAAACCCACGCAATTCACACTGCAGTACAAGTCAATTTTTTGTGACTTTTGTAATGACGCTAAATTATTTTCCTACACGACAGTCTTGGAAAATTTTAAAATTGTCCTCGCTTTTATCCTAGGATGAAAATGGTGAAAGTAAGAAAAGGACAGTTTCAAATACAGTCCAAATACCAACCCCTTCCAAAAGATGAAAAAAAAAGAGTTGATTGCAGTGCCTGAAAGAATGACACCTACTTGCGTCACCCAAGCAGCTTGGCACAGGCTGCAATGATGATTTTAGCCAGAAGATAGCATCAGCAAATACAATACTTTAAAGTCACGGACACCACCTTTAACCACTAGATGACCAGAGTCATAGACGGGGAAAGAGAATCGATTTTATCTCATCGTCATCACACTGTTTTTACGGTATGTTGCTGAATATGTGGGGTCATGATTGAAATACTTTATTTACACTGAATCAAACTTTATAAGACATTAAATAACAACATAAAATAGTATATGGTAATATGACGTTAAATAAACACAAATTCTATTTTGGTATTTGTTTTCACAGTTTATGTTTTCAATAAATGATTTTAATCGTAGTACCCGAAAAATAGTGTGATGATGGGACACAAGCTAAATACTTTCCTGTGTCATCTATAACCTTAGTAGTCTAGTGGTTAAGGATTGGTTTGAATTTCGTGGCATCAAATGTTGAACAAAAATTGTTGGTGATAGGGGCAGCAGTAGCTCAGGAGGTAGAGCGCTCGTCTTGGGATCAGTTCGAATCTCGGCTCCTCCGTGTTACATGTCGAAGTGTCCTTGGGTAAGACACTGAACCCCTAATGCCCCGAATAAGCAGGTTAGCGCAATACATGGTTGCACGGCTGCTATTGGGAAATGTGAAGCACATTGTAAAGCGCTTTGGGAAGTCATTGACTTGAAAAGCGCTATATAAATGCAAATCATTTCATTTCATTTTTTCACTGCTCATTCTTGGCTCAAATATGGTAATGTAGTACTGTAAAACCTTGTGTATAACGTGCACCCAAACTTTGTGTTCTTTTTTTTGGGGTTTATATACGAATAATTATGGTTGTTTGATTTCAATGCATGCATGAGTGGTGTTGTGAAGTTGAAACATAAATCAAGTACTTTCAGTACTTTTTGTTATGATTGTTTGATATTGTGTTGAGGGAGTGGAACGTATCTGTGGAAAAATGCTAAGTCAAGAATTCGACTCAATACATTTTATGCATTATCTGTCGCCACATTGTTGTTGTCTTTAGACGGTGCTTTCATCCTCCTCTATCACCGTGGCTCTCTTATCTATTTCCCTGACTCTTCTCCTGCCTGGCACGATGTGCTCCACTTCCGCAACACCGCCCACGTCCTTAACCCCGGCGGCCAGTTAGCCGATATGTGGACGAGTGGGTCACGAGGCCGATCTGGCCATCACATGCCGTGTGCAGTGGGTCACTAAAAACGTGATGCTGCTACCTTAAGAACTTTCTCTTCGTCTTGATTCCCATCCACCAGATAAGCTTGTTAGCCACAAGAGTCAAGTAAGGCCTTGGCTTAATCAGGAGCCTTATTTTATTTGCTATACCATAGGTGAGCACACTTTTTTAGTTGTGAACAGCATTCGTTTGAAAACATTTTCATTTAGAGCCGGGCCGGAGAAAAAAATGGATGATTCATGTATTTCATATTTCGTGTAAATCTAATAGGCTTAAATCAGATACTTCGGGAACACGTGAGGAAAAAAACAAAACAAAAGGCAATCCATTTTTTCTATTTTGCATTTACCTGCAAGAATTATGTTTAAGTTTCCATTTATTTGTAAAATAACCTTTTTTTCCATTTGCTGAATGACTTCTTAATGCTAGTGATCTCAGTTTTTTTGTTAGTGAAGCAGGAAAATGGTGAACGTCAGAAAAAAACTGTTTAAAGTACAGTCCAAATGCCAACCCAGACGTCACAAAGTTGAAAAAAAGAGCTTGACAGACTGCTGCAATGATGACTTGATCCATAAGATAGCTTCAGTGAGTATAAAATTTCCAAATTACGAACAGCTTTAATTAAAAAGCAATAGTAAAGTCAAAGCTCCCCTTTTACCCAATAAGATTGATCATTTGCTTTGAAAGACTGCAATAGTCCTACTTCAGAAGTGTTTTATTGCAGGAAATGTAATAAATTGATATATAAAATGTATTATAAAAAAGCAGGTAAAGAAAAATGTAGCCAGCTATTTGAATGTTGGCTATGAGTTCAATGAAAAATATAGTTTTTAGGGGATACATAGAGGCAAAAAGGCTTAAATATCCAGGCGAGTGCAATCGTATTTCCTTAAACAACGAGTTATATTTTAAATAAAATAACATCTGGTCGATAAATGTGAGTTAGCATATACATCTACAGTCAGTGGTTTGGAGTGACGCAGAGCCTTGGTGACATCCTTGTTCTTAGGATTCCTTTAGCATCGTCTTGCGGGCCAGATTTAATCCATTGGCGGGATGAATCCGGCTCGCGGGCCTTGGTTTGCAAACCCCCATGGTATGCCTTAGTTGAGAGGGATGGATGACTTTTTTGGGCATGTGAAGGTCAAGCAAAAAAGAGGTGGCTGGGATTTCTACGTTGAAAAGAGTTGTTTAAGACGGTTGTGAATTATTTACAGTGTACAAAGAAGAAAGCTAAATCCCCTAACCGATTCTCGTGTATGAACTAATCTGTTTGAATCTGGTTAAACACAAAGTCCTGCAGGTGACTAGGAAAATGACTACTAAGAGAGCCCACAGCACATCATAACCTGTCTGTGGCCATAGCCTTAACCTGATGACCATCATGATCGGACCGGTTGACATGTTTTCCTCTGAGGTTGGGGTTTGAATTTTGGCTTGCACCTTCCTCTATTGGATCTAGATTTTATTTTGATACTCTGAGGTCTTAGGGTTCTCTGACTTCCTTAGACCTCCACAAATTATTCATTGGGGGTTGGAAGACGTATTTAAATTTAAAATGTGATTGTTGGTCTATGTGCACCAGGTACGCTTCTCAAACTCAGCTATGTAGTCACAAAACACACGTTTGACTCTCTAGGTCAGTAGTTTGACAACCGTTTTATATTATTTACTTATTAATCATGGAGAGGTATGGGTGCCATCAGTCTGTACTTGCCCAAGACACACCACAGGAAATTGTGCCCCCTACAACCCTAGATTTTAAGGGATCCAACCAACCAACTAATTATTTAGCCAAATACCCCTAACCGTGAAAAAAGTTTTTGATTGAGGGAAAAAAAATCATCAAAATCCTTTTAATGTATTTATCAAACCTTTAATGTTGGTCTTCCTACCTACCTCCCACTTCCTTAATTTCTACGCTTAGTTCTTTTTTTTCCAGACAACACTGCTCTTTATATCTCTGAGCAGCACCACTCTCATGCTTTTCACATATTTAGCCCAACACGTCATCTTCCAAAGTTCAATCCTCACTTTAAATCTGTTCTAAAACGCCTCAGAGGGATTGGATAATTTTGGAAACTTTTGTTTCAGGATTATTGAGAGAAAACTTGGATCTGTAGTCAATTGGGTAACCAAATACAGACTGGTATTATAGAGCAAAGTCCTTGATGGAGTTGGGTGGAATTGTTAAAGGGGCATCGTGTATTTATTTATTTAGCGCCTTCTATTGGTAGAACAAAATTAATTCATTTAAAATAACAAAAAATTGTCATGAACCGGAACAGGTTCAGGACCCAAACGCGTGACGTTCTCACACTAGGCCCTTAGAGACTAATTGTGATTAAGGGCTATACAAATAAAAATGACTTGACTTGACTTGACTAGGCAGCAATCTGGCGTGAAATGATAGGAAGCCAGAGGCCGACGAGATTGATACCAATTGCCCGAGTTGGCATCAGACAGATGGGGTCGATACCGGACAGGACGGGACAGACAGGATAGATGATGAAACAGGATATCGAAAATAAACGGGACAAACTAGACGGGAACGAAAACTGGAGAGAATAATAAACAGGACAAAAATAGACGGGAACTAAACTTGAAACCGGACATAAATAAACCACAACAAGACCCTTGCCACCAGGTCTTTGACCTATTGCCCTCTGGTGGCGCTACACGTCTGTTAAAAGAAAGACAAACAGGCTCAGAGACCGTTTCTTTCTGAGGGCCATCACCACCCTAAACGAGCGCTCAAAACTCTAAAAATATATATCTTGCGACATTTGAGGGGATTTTTGTTGCTGCTATTGTTATTGTACTCATTTTCATCGTACTATTATTATATTTTGTACCAGTCTCTAAGCACTACGTTGCAAATATTTTTTGCGTATTTATTCCGACAGTATTTCCTCTTGAAAGTCTTATTACATGTTTACCCTGGAGTGCCATGTCTAATCTCACTGCTTACAATGATTCACCTTGTTGATTCAGTTACAATAAAAAGGCAATTCAAATGCAGACTGGTATCATAGAGCACTGTCCTGGTTGGAGTATTGTGGATTTTTTTTAAAAGCACAATCGAAGATATTGATTGGTTTGAGCACAAAAGGAAACCTTACCATTATTCCAATGAGCAATATCGTCTTGAATATTTTTGTTGTTGTTAATAATTGACATCACCAATATGAGGACGAAGGAGCAGAGATCAAGGTGTACAAAAACCCGAGCAGTTTTTCCCCATTGCTGCTGAGTCAACCATTAAAAATATTAAGTCAACTTGTTTCAACTTTATCAGTACAGCTGGTCTTTGTGATCTTGCAGCTGCCCATTCAAGCCATCTGCATTTGAAGCAGCCCCCCTTTCCTGTTTCAGGATGCAACATAGTGACGTGGTCGTGGAGGCGGCCGGGCCCCCCTAGTTGTACGAGATGTGTTTGCTCGCTGTAGAGACTGCAAGGAAACAGCTTGCCTGCGGCAGGCGGCCGCTGCTTCCTCCGCTTTGGGGGGGTGGACCGCCTCAACCATCCAGCAGGATGCCGTGGGGCAGAGGAGGCGCGGTGGCCCTGCTTTTGCTCACGGCCCGAGGCATCAGGCGGGCCAAGGCCAGGTAATGATCAGAATCAATGGTCTTCGAAAGCTTTGTTTGGGAAGTTATTGATAAAGCATGCGCTGTTTCAATATTATTGATATCGGGGTGATTGGAACCATATGTTCTTGGTATCAGTGTCCAAATCCTCGCCAAGAAAGGCTTGATGAAGCATGCATGAGTGAGTTCCTTGTTACAATCGGTAAAGGTTAAGAAGCTTTTGGCATTCCTCCTCGAGGATTAAACCTTGCTTTGCTTTCGACATGAGCACTTTTTTTCTTAGTGGATTACATTATTCCTTGACAGGGCCAAGCTAGGGTTACTTTGTGTTATTATTGCTATCAAGTTGACCCTTAAGCTATTCACGTAAAAAACACTTTTTACATTTTGCCCATTCTTTTCTTTGGGCAGTTTTGGTTTCCTGCTTGAGTGTACAAGCAAAGCAAATCATAAAAATGCCAGCAACTTGACATTTTCAATAGTCGAGAATCATAAAAGGTGTGACAGCTTCCCAAGAAAATTGTTACCCTATTTGTGCAATTTAATACATTAAATTTTAGGATAAAATTATCTTCAGTGAATGCTTTAACCTTTTCTTTTTGGGATTTTTTAGAAGATTATATGCTAAAGTTGAATGGTCTAGATGTGCTTTTGTTTTGGGCATTCAAATGAATTCCCAGTTGTCATCAGCCTCAGTTTGGTACAAAAGACAACTTGCGCTACAGAAAACTTTTAATGGAAATCCAGGAATTTAAAGATCACTATATTTCATGAGAAAAATCTGCAGATGATTTGCAAAAAAAGAAAAAAAAATGTTTCAAATCAGTGCAAGCACAAGGTCTGTTGTTATTGGTTGCCTTCACCCAGTTCTATGTTTTGTTGTTTGTTTTTGCCATCTTCTACTGCTATGTTATTTTGTCTGTGGCCACCTTCTATGCTTTCATTTCTGGCCCACTGCTCAGCCGGCAAACTCGGTGAACTGTCTTTCAGAGTTGTTGATTTATTCATCTCTGGGATGACACTGCTACCTATGTACTTTCTATTAGTAGTTATATTTCTTAGTTTGGATGTACTTTTGATGGGTGTCTTTCCTTACATGGTTTCTTTCCCCATAACCATAATTCTCAATTTGTGTGTGTGGGTTGGGGATATAGTCACATATCGGTTTTATCCATCATTCTTGAACTGTACGTAAGGTAAAAAGTATTATGTTGACAACCGGATTATGAAGTGAAGTGAAAAAGCAAATACCGATTTTGTAATGAAATTTTTAAAAAAAAGTAAATATGATATACTTTTGATTTAAAAACTTGAGATGCCCGTTTAAATTGACAAACATTTCAAGCTGCCTTGTATCTTTCACCTGAATTCCATTGAAATACATCACATTGCTCGAATTGTTCACCTGCATTGTATTTCGGCATACTTGGCCACGTAACACAGAAATAATTTACAGATGCTCACCAACCAGTGAAAACACTATAATGGGGTTGAATTAAGAAACAAATCAAAACTCAGCATTTATTATGATGATTGATTGTATCTATGTATGTATCTGTTATGTTTGTATATTATTTTGAGGTCACTTTCTAAATGAATAGTAAAATGGAGGATTTGCAGAGGGGATTTCACAAGGCCCAGGCCCAAATGCTGACAGACCTGTCATGCTTGAGCAACAACAAAAAAGCTCTTCACCTAGTTTTTTTGCCACACACAGCTCCTTTGTGTTGAATAAACTACCTGTTGCTCATTCTTACTGCTCAGGTATGTATACAGGAACTAAGTTGTCAGGTATGTCATTCTGAATAGAAATTAGTAAACAATTAACATACTGTAATAGGTGGTTAGGATTTTTCTGTTGTTTTTGCAAGGATACAGTACCGTTCAAAATCTTTCCGTGAAAAAGTTACCCTTTATTCATCAAACAAGTTGTAGAATGTCTCTGTTCTTTTGCCCATATTAATCGCATAGTTTTGCTTGCTAAGACTCAAATATGGCTTTTTCTTTGCCACTGTGCCTTAAAGGCCAGCATATCAGAGTCGCTTTTCAATGTAGACGTTGACACTGGTCTTTTGCGGCTACTATTTAACCCAGGTGCTAGTTGAAGACCTGTAAGGCCTCTCTTTATCATACTGGAGACTCTAACGTACTTGTCCTCTTGCTTTGTTGTTCAGTGTCCCTCCTACCTTTCTTTCTATTCTGCATTGACCCTTGCTGTACTGTTCTCTCAAGGAATTACTCCACATCTTTGCAGAAGATCTTCCGTTTCTTGGCAATTTCTCGCATGTAACAGTCTTGATTTCTTAGAAAAAGAAGGGAATGAGGAGTTTACATTACGTTTTTATTTTCTGCCCATTGTATAGGATTAATCACACCAACAAATGTGATGCTCCAGATACTTGACCAGCTGCAGGAGGGTCAGTTTTATAGATTCTCTAATCAGCTAAACTGCTTTCAGCTGCGCTAACATACTTGCAAATGGGTTTTCCAATCATCCGTTAGCGTTCTAACACAATTAGCAAACACGATCTACTATTAGAACACTGGAGTGATGGTTGATGGAAATATGCCTTAATACACCTATGTAGAAATTGATTTAAAAAACAGACATTTGCAGCTAAAATAGTCATTTAGCATGTTAGTAATGTATGGATGTATTTCTGATCGGCGTTTTTCCTTTAAAAATCAAGAAAACAACTCCTTCCATAAGTAATAGCTCAATCTCAGTTTTAGTCTAATCGCGATTGGAGCACATATAGAGCAATCTATTATGTGATAAATGAGGTTCAAAACAAATCACATAGCATTACACGGTAGGTTTCTTTACCGGTTGCTATGGTATTGTTTGTACATTCTCACAAAGGCAAAAAAAAAAGTTTCCCAGAAGAAAAAGTATTACTCTTATGTACAGGATACTCATGAATGAAAAAGTATTTTCTCATATATTCATGTGATGACTGGCAGGGTGTGTCACTTGGAAAGAAGGGAGAAGTTAGGTAAGAACTATGCCTTCACTTGCTAGGCGTCGCCCCTCCCATACCGCATACTCGCCTCACTCTCACGCCTCAGCTGGCAAAAGTTTCATGCAAGCCAAACCAGAACTTTAGGTCTCTGTTTCGCGCAACAATCCCAACTCACTCACAAGCTGTGTTGTTGAGCTGGCTTCTGGACCGTCTTAATTCCTGGATTCCTTTGGGACGTTGGAAATGGGCAGCGGGGAGGAGGTCATGGTGACCAGAGCTCCGAGGCCCACCATGCAGTTCACACGCTGTAACAATATCAGGCTGCGGCCAGCACAGAAACCCATGAGGATCCGAAACTTGAAACGGTCCTCACAGAAGATGAAAGTCAGGTAGGAACTAGTTTCAAGGTGCTGAAATTGATTATGAACTGTTCTTAAATCAAAAGATCTTTTGAGAACATATGCAGTACTGGCATTGATAGGATTGCCAGTACAGTTTTGGAGACCTATGATAAAGGGTGTGTAAAGCATCCAGGATATAAATTGCTTTGAGCACGGTATTTGTTTTTCTCCTAAGCGAAGTTTAAGCCCTTTTTTTAACGTGTTAACACGCCGTAAATGAGCCAATCTGTTGATCAATCAGCAGAAAATGGCCAATATACTGTAGCACTCTGGCTGCAAAGCAAATAGAAGTGGCATCCTAAATCTTATTGTAAGTGTTCCCCTCTGACAAATCAACACCTTTCAAGAGAGTAAAGGGGACAACTTGTTGATTAATCTGCAGGAAATAAGCAATTTGGCACTTTGGTTTCCTTGCAAATGCAAGGAGAAAAACGAGGGATCACTGAGCCATGTAATGGCTCATTGTTTCTCTTTGCTTGCCTACTGATTCACTCCTGGCTGCGTTTTTAAATGAGGTCAATACTTTGTGTACTCTGGCTTTCATTTAATTGTATTTACTAGTTTTGTGCAGAAAACACTTAACAGATTATTCCCTTATATTGACACTAAGCGTTCACGTCAACTGAAACAGTCTCTTGGCCTTCTGTGTTTTGGGAGGCATGCGAAAAACATTGTGTTTATTGGCTCATAATTTGTGATTGAGTTTGTACCTTTTGGAATGTGACTGAACTACACAAGTGAAATAACTTGCACCCCCATCCTACCTCGCTCCTAGCATGCTCTCCATGTGCAAGTACAGTGCAGTCTCATAGTCAAGTTTTTATGAAGAATGATTTCACTTAAATTAAGGATGTTTAAACTTTTATCATTGGAGAGTCACATCAAGAAAATTGAAAGACACAAGAGACTTTTAAAAACCAAGAACTGTTATTTGCAAATCCCAGCTAAATCCTTTTTTTTTTTCCTATTACTAATTGACTGATTAGTTATATTGTAAAACAGAAAGGAAAAACTAAAGTAGTGCTTGAAAGGGTGGATCTTGTTATTTTCTGTGTAGCCAAACGCTGGGAAGCAGGAACCAAGGCAACATGCACAAGAATTATTGTATTTAATCACAAAAACCTCAACAAAGTAACAAAAAGTGGTTAAAACCAACAATAGAATTGTTTGAACCAGAAAACAGAAAACAAACCTCAGAAAGCATGATGAAACTGGAAAAGTGATGGTGGAAAATGAATATGACCCGACCATGAGTGTTGTCCAAAGTGTCCTTTATGAAGGCAAAGGATAATTAGGAATTGGACACGAACCTGACCCAATTCCAAACCCATTTGGCGCTCTCTGATAGATAGGGGTGCACCAGACCTCTATACATAACCTCCATAAAAAAGGAGAAAAATATGCAGGCTGCTGCAAAAGGACAGGTCTTTGTTGAACAGGGTGCCAAAGCGGCCAGGGAGTCTCCTCACAGCCAGAGTAAGGAGCTGAAGTGTCCATGGACTCCCCTTGCAGCTGGAGCAGGGCGCCTAAGCGTCCGGGGACTCTCTCTGCAGCCGGGGTAAAGAGCTGAAGAGTGCAGGGACTCTCCTTGTAGCTGGGGCTGGGAAGCTTCTCACTGTGGGTCTTTTAATTGTCGGGTCATTATGTTGTGGAGGTTCCACCGAGAACTTCAATCATTACATTCAGCTTCATCCTATTTTGTAAAGTTTATTTCTGTTTCTAACGGTTTTATTGTTGTTTTTGACCACTTGTTTGTTACCTTGTTGAGGATTTTGTGATTAAATACCCTCGTTTTTGAGCTACTCGACATGCGTCATGCTTCCCTGCATTTGGGTTCACTGCAACTTGGGAGAAGGAAGTGTGTATAAATCATTTTACATTTCTCTCGACAACTCTCGACAGCACTTGTTGACAAATGTTGGCAACACTCAAAAATAAGTTTCTCTAGAGAAATGGCAATCCCTTTATTTGAGTGTTTTTTAACTCATTTGCCAGCGCTGACTGCTATAGATGTCAAAGAACCACGATTGGATCAATATTAGTCAGAAGGCATTTTTTTTCTTGACTCTAGCCTAGGGGTGTCAAACTCATTTTAACACGGGGGCCACACGATAGAACAAACATTCTGTCGGGGGCCGGACTCGTAGATAAAAGAGAAAGAAAAAGAGAGATAAAGAAATAAGAGAGAAGATGGAGGGAAAAGGAGAGAGGGCGGGACAAAGAAAGAAAAAAAGGGAGACAGCGTGAGAAATAAAAGAGATAAAAAGAGAAGTTGTAAGAGAGGGGGAAAGAAAGGGTGAGGAGGAAAGAAATCCAAAGAGAAATAGAAAGACAGAAGGAGAGAAAAGAGAAAAGCCTGCATATTTTGACTATTCACTTAAGTAAACGGTAAACGGTCTGCATTTATATAGCGCTTTTGAAGTCATTGAAGACCTCCCAAAGCTCTTTACAATGTGCTTACCACTTTCCAATTCTAACCTAGATCAAGCAAAACTGAAAGCCTTTGGGAGCCCACACAGTAGTGGGGAGCTATCTGGACAATATTATATTAATTGCAAGACATGCGGCAAAAAACACGAAAGGAAAATTCCCAATCACACACCTAATAGGAGGCGAAGGCAAAAGAGAAATGTACGCTGTACATGACGGCAGGTAGACTTGTCTCATGCAGTTTTAGATCAAAGTACGTGACTCGGACAAAACAGTCAGGAGTCCCTTAGTGAAACGGTAAGCAAAGTTCCAATTACTCCAAGTGGAAATGAGCGCTATGCATTCGCTAAATACTACAATCGTCTTCTGTTTTTCAACGAGATGCACCATTGTTTTGTGTTCGTGCTGTCATTCGTTGAAATCACAGCTCTAAGGGAATATGAGGTCAAACTGTCTACTTTGAAAATTATTTTTTCGAGATCCATGGCTGGTGTCACCTGGGCTGCAAAAACTGATGGAGGAGCTCTTGTGGCTCACTCTTGGTGCACGTCCAATCCCACTTTAAAATGTTCACAGAAAAATGCATGTTTGTCACAGGTTCTACACATTACATTATTTTTGTTAGAAAGTAAGAAGGAGAATGATGTGAAGATAATAATAATTTCGCATAAACTGTAAAATAATGTATACAGCATATTGTGGTTCAACAATGTGGTCATTTTTTAACGGATTAACAAACGGTTGTTCGAATGATGTAAGATATCAGTGTTCATTTTACCTCTGAAAAGTGATGGGTCTCGGGGACTCGCATGCTCAAAAATCTATGGGTCCCGACAGAGATCTATGGGTGCCCAAAATTTAGTGTTATCGAGGTTGAAATCTTAAATCGGCGACAAATATATAATATAAATCTATTTATTGATTCAGTTTTAATCAGCAAATTATTAATTCATTTTCAGCCGCAAATTATTGTTGGTAGTATACTGATTAAAGGGATAACCACCAAACCTGTCTTTTTTTTAATTTTCTCCTTTTATACTTCCTTTTTTTCTTAACTTCTTTATACAACATAAATCGTAATATCAATCATCAAAGCAAGTGAGCCGTTTGAGAGACGGCTCTTTTTAATGAGTTGAGCAAAAAAGCCGGTTCTCTAAAAAAAAGGCGGACTTCCTTTTACTACACAACAAGATCTCGTTGGCCGAGATCGGCGTGCAGACGAAAACTCGAACCGCGAGACCAAAACAACAAAAAAGTTTGGAGTGCAGTAAATCTTTGTTAAAAAAAAGTTATCAGGTAATAATGACAATTTTGTGGCAAAAAGGTTGCGTCCCGGGGACGCACGTTGATTTGAGACAATGCGTCCCCAGCAAAAATGATGCGTCTAGGACGCAGGGACGCGGGCAAATGAAACACTGAGATATGATAATTTGTTTATATGATTGAAGAAGCTATATGATTGAAGTTTTTTGGGGGACGTGTCTCTCATAAGCATTTGGCTTCATCCAGTCATCCCTTTTTTTCTGTGATGTGTTGTGTTTGTTGCAACATGACTGAAAAGAACAAACTAACAAGTAAAACACAGAAAATACAAATATAGTGACATCTAGTGGTGATTCTCTGTCTCCAAGCCTTTTGGCATGAACAAAAGACACTCCCCCCCTCCCCTTCGCCATCTCCTCTCCATCCCGCTCCTTTTGTCCCACCGTCCCGGCGCTCCCGTCTTCACCGCTCCGCCCCCTCGGTCATCGGCCCTCATCCATCTTATCCGCATCCCGCCAGCCTTTTGTTTGCATGCACGCCTGTGACTTTTTCCCGTGTGTGTATGTTTGCACCAGAGATTCCAGCCCCACCGAGATGAGCGCAGAGCCTTGGGCCAGCCCGCAGGACCAGGCCGCCGCTGAGTACAGCGCACGCACGCCACCTACTTTGCCTCCTTCACCTTCCTCCCAGGACCAGGAGCAGCATCTCGACAAAAACTGCCTGGATTCCTTTTGGAAGGAAGTGGAGAATATTCGGCTGGTGGGCGGCCTCGGAGAACCCGACAGTACCCGCAGGGATTCCAGGCAATCGGAAGGTATTCAATCGCTAATGGTCCTTCAAGTAGCTTTTTGTCTTCTTACTAGCTAAATGATGCTCTCGCCATGGCAACATATCAGGTTTCAGAGGAGAGCGCATTGCCATGGCGACACCCACCCAGTGGAGGGGCTGAGGGGTGGCTATTTACACACTAATTTTATTGTGTTCACCCAATTGTCTGACTCTACCCTTTGATTAGGCGCCATTGTTATGTTAAATAGAAGCCCTTTGTTGGTTTAATTTCATCAAGTGGGGATAAAAAGTCCATACGCGTTTTTTTGATACCACACAGCACGGTCACATGACTGTCTTTGTGTAAACCCTTTGATGAAGCACAACATTGTATGTACGATATCTTGCTACTTCGCCTGCAATAGCTTGCATGTTTTCAGGAAGTACTTTTGTGCAAAGGTGTTTCTTTAATTATTTCATTTAATCATATAACTGAACCTGATCTACAGCTGCATTTTTCAGCATTTTTAAGCCAAGGCATGTTTCTTAACAGAAAAAAAATCATTGAAAACAATATATCAACTGTAATTTTGCTTCCATTTTTTTTCGTCTCGAGGTAGCCTAAGTAAGCTATATACAATTGTTCTAATCAGTGTTTTGAATAGGAATTATTACATGGGGAAGCTTGGGCTCAGGCGGTAGGACAGTTAACAAAATTTGGTCACTAATTTTGTTTTCATGGTGTTATTATTCATTTATTTTGAAACTTAAAATGTGCAAAATGATCACAGTTTTTTCCCGAGTGAGCACAAATGTCATCTTGAAACAAAATAATTGACCCGTATTACTTATTTGACGTTCACAGACCACAAAACCGCCTGTGCCGTTTGTGCACCGATTCCTCTAGTGTGTCTTGGGCAAATACAGCCTGGTGGCGCCAGTTAGGATTTGCTCACTGACATAAAGCAGATATTAGTGGTTTCCATGGATACCGGTGGCAGGAGAAGCCTCATGTTCTGGCTCAGATACAGCACCTTCATCATCTGTTCACTATGAGTGTTGGTGTAAACTAGCGTCCTGCTGCTCTTTATAAAAGAGTCGACAGTGAGTATGTCTGCATTGTAAATCCCTGGGGGAAAACTCTTTTGTTCTGAAAGTTTGAGTGGGCCTGTTATGTTCACATTCACATGATGCAGTAAATGTAAAATTACTACTGAGGAGATAAATAAAATGATAGTGATTTTCTGTAATCTAGTGATACTGAAGAATATTACAGGTATTACTCCTCATTACTGGAATACACCAAATATAGTAGACAACAATACACTTTCTACAAATAAATATTACTTCTAGATCACAAATTAGATGAAATTGGACATTGTATTGTGGCACACCAGACAAGGTCTTACAGTAACACTGTTTGAAAAACACTGACACAGAATAGAAATATACTGTTTACTTATTGGCATGCAATGAAAAGAATACACTTTATTTCTAAATACATCAATGTTTTGTAATCTCTTACTTTTATTTGGGATTTTGTCATTTGATGTGGAATCTGTGTCTATCTATCTATCTATCTATCTATCTTGGTCATATCCCTCAAGAGGGGTGACTGACAGCAAGACGAACACATACACATAAACAAAAAAAAAGGAAAAAGTAGCAAAAAACACCCAAACAAGTTTAGCACCTCGGCACCGAAGTTGGTCATGCTTTCGTCCCTCCAGATGAAACGGGACACAAGAAAACGGCCATGTCACTCGATGTGACACGACACACTCTTCTGCTCAACAGCAGGGACCGACAGCTTTTACTGGTTTACCCCTGCCGCATCATACAGGTGCCCTGCCCATCCCTTAGAATGCGTCCAAACATCCCACTATCCTTTCACAACACCTCTCCACTCATTCCAACAAGCGCTCTAGCTTCCACTACATTTAGACCTCTTTCCTCCAGTGCTCTCATAACACCATCGATCCACGTCAATCGTGGCCTTCCTCTTGGTCTCCTTCCATTGACTTCTGCTCTGTAGATCCTGTTCAACTGTCACTCCTCATCCATCCTCTCCATGTGTCCAAACCAAACGAGTACTCTCTTATTCACACGTTTGCTTAGTTCCACTACTACTCCAGTTCTGTCTCTCACAATTTCATTTCTCAATCTATCCAATCTTGTGGCTCCTAACATACTCCTCAAACACTCAAATCTGCATTCAGGCTCCAAGTCTCTGCACCATACAACACAGTCGGTACAATCACACTCTCATACAGTCCTCTCTTAACATCCTTACTCATACTCTTGTTATTCAGCTTAGAAAAATACTTTGCCAAAATACAACAACTTACGTGGAAAATATATTTGATATTTATTACAACTGCATAGGCACGATGTTTGTTTTTCTACAAAAAATATGAAAACCACAAGCGATGCAATGCTTATTGTACTATGTGATACTCAACATTCTGGAACAAATTGGGGTTTTTTTTGACAGTGATTTAGGATCTAATATCAGTGCTCTCATATGTTGCTGCTTGGCAGTGCCAAGGTCCAGCTCATCCTTCAAGAGCAGGATAACTCTTTAAACTTACAACCAACAGTGACCAGATGATAAAAGTGCTGTATCTGAGTCAGATCAGGAGACTTCTCCTGCTTCTGGTAACCATGGAAACCAATACTCATGTGGGGGAGCAAACCCTTTTCCAAAAAACGGCCTGGAGAGGGTAGGTGCCACCAAGCTGTACTTACCTAAGACACACCACAGGACGTAAAGCCCAAACGACCCAGGTTAAGGGATATGTGATCGTAAAAGATCTGACATACACCTATCATCCGTATATTTGTGTCAGAGGGGGAGCAAGAGGAGCAGTGGCTGGCCGACGCTGGCCTGTCCAACCTGATCAGCGAAGGCAACGAGGATGTGGACAATGCCGTGCTTCTATCCACGCTGACGCGGACGCAGGCTGCGGCGGTCCAGCGCAGAGTGGATACCTACACAATGTCCCTGCGCAAGAGGAACAAACCTACACCGCGTCATGTACGCGAAATCTTTGAGAAACCAATCCATCAGGTAAGTCTGGTTTCGTCACCAATGTCCAAAATGTTTTTTATGTATTGCCTTTGTTTTTAATGAAATGATTGACCATACATATTTTACATCTGTACATCTGTATTGTGGAGCAACATGTTGGTTTCAGATCAGGAGATGGTATAATAATAGTCTGAAATAATAGTCTGTGCAATAACCTGTGCAGCCCTTTGAGACTCTTTGTGATTAAGGGCTATACAAATAAAAATGACTTGACTTGACTGTCATGTAAGGGTAAATGTCACATTCTCTTACAGAATAGAATAGAATAGAATAGAATATACCTTTATCATCATTGTTACAAAACGGGTTGAACATATTGTGACAACGAAATTGGACGCGGCACTCCATTACACATTTTGACTATAAAGACAAAAGATTAACAAAGATAAAAAGAATATGTGAATATAAGAACACAAACATATTTACACAAGAAAGTGTGGGCATGTAAAAGCAGAAGATATTTACATTGGGTGTTTACTTACAGGGGATCGTAGTACTACTTCTTTGAATGGCTTACTTTCTACCGAGCAGCAAAAAAACAACAAATGTTTTTCATTTCTTTAGTTTGCATTGATATTTAAAAATAAAAGTCTTAACAAACAAAATCTTCATGGATGGTTCTAGATCTTTGTTGCAGACAGTGTGTTGTGGTAAAGGTGTCGAATCTAAGATATGGTTTTACCAGTTCCTTAAAAAATCAATGCAATATTGCCACGCAACAGCTAGCCCAATGCTCGGTTTTAGCAAGGCCCCTTTTAAAATGGAGGCTGTTTTTTTTCTCTGCCATTGACTGCTGTTTACGCCAAAGCTCCGTTTTGAAAGGGCTAGCAGTGAATGCTAATGGAAAAGTTTAAATCTTTAGTAATAAGGTGGTATAGTTTATAGTATCAAATCAAAGAAAAAGTTTTAGCTCCTAGATAATGACGAGTACCAATACGAGGCATAAGTAGCCTTTTTTAAGGTAACGGTATTCCCGATAGTAGCTGATACCAGTGAGGATGTTGTCATCCTGGCATCCAGAGTAGGAAGATGGCCTCAAAATGTTTCCTCTTATGGCATCTCAAGCCAAGTAATACAATTACATATTTGTTGTATATCAGTACAAAAAATATGTGATAGTACGTGTTATTTTTAATGAAGTATTTTTACTACACCAGGGGTTGCAATATTAAATACACCAGGGCTATAAGAAAAATAAGTCGTCGGGTTTAAAAGTGTTTATTTCAAAATAGCATTCATTTTTTAGAGGGAAGAACTAATTTTATGTATGAACTAATAGTATCGCAATAACATATCGGTATTGATGACTAATCCTGATTTGACTCCTCTGTCAGTCAAAAATGTCGCATCCAACATCCGTAAAAACTAATGCGAATATGTATATAGCAGACTTGCCGATCCATAATAAGCTGCCTCACATGAACCCCCCCTCCCCCATTTTAAACTGTACTTTGTTTAATTTTTTTGTATTCATTGCTTGTTGGTTTTATTCTTGTCTTATTGTGGTAGATCCTGTGTATGGTGACTTTCGGTGTCCGAAAGCGCTTTGAAATAAAATATATTAACACATTTAATAATATTATTGTTATTATCAAAAAAATCATTTACTGGGCCATCAATATTCAAACATTCAGATAAAAAAACAAAAGTTACATTTAAAAAAACAACAACAACTTTATACTGCACAAAACCATGTATGTCTTGGACATTGTAAATCGAAATACTTATGTTGATAAGTGGACATGAATAGAGACGGCCTGCATAAGTATGCAGCTCTGGACCACAAAAGCAAATCCCATGAAAAGGTCAAGCTTTGTCCTCTCTGGCCACAAAGGAGCTGCTCATGCTTGTCTTGCAAACCTTGTCAGATATCCCCTCAAATGTATTCCCTCTGGTAAAATTCTGATATTCATAAGTGCTGCTTCATACTAAACACACTGCAGTTAAATCACCATCGCGGTTTCATATTACACCACGCATACCTGAGTCATTCAAGGATTTAGATTTCCTCTTGCATTATAATCACAGAACATACTTGGACACATCTGTGAACATGACATGATGAAGTAGTCCATAGAACAAATTCAAAGAGTTGAGATTACAGGCATGCTAATGAAAACATTTCCCAACAGGGTTTGACTGATTCTCAGCATAGCGAAGAACTGGCCCAGAAGAGTATGACGTCAAATTCCAAAAGTCCGACCACAGGTGAGCCACTCTCAAAATTAAAGCAACGATTCGATAATACAGTACTTTCCAAATATTCTTCCAACGATACTTAATGACAGATCTTATTTGTAACCTGCACATTTGTCCCCGGGCCAGCACCCAAGGAGGAGTTCTTCTACACCGATGTGGCTTATAGCGATCAAGCTAGCATCTTCCTCAAACAGGCCAAACTGCCTCAGAACGGCATCCAGCGGAGGAAGGAAGACGGCACCTTGCCTGTAAGCGTTTTCTCTTGCTCCTAAGCTGATAGAGATGTTATTTTAGTGATGGAGAAAATGAAGCATTATGAAGCACTTGCAATATTCTTGTACAGTGGAACCTCGGTTTTCGAACGCCTCTCAGTTCGAACGAATCAGTGTTCGACCAAAATTTCAAGAAATTCTTGCCTCGCTCTTCGGTCAAAAAAATCGGAGTTCGAACGCCGGTAATGCGTGAGTGCGTACGCTAGGGTGCGATGCTGAGCGGCGTACGGGTGTTTTAGCCCCTTATTATGCCTCCGAAGAAAGTCAGTGCAAGCAGCAAAGTTGCTACAGGTGAAAAAAGAAAAGTAGTGCGTACAACTATTTCATTTAAGAAAGAAATAATAGCCAAATATGAAGGAGGTGTGCGAGCGCTTTCTGCTGACCACCACAAAGGTAAGAAATCCTATTCATAAGATTACGATAACACGAACGTACGATTAGCCTGGGTTAGTTTTAAGTTTACGTTAAACATTCAGGGTGTTGGAACGGAGCCCAACATTGAGGGTGTTGGAAGGGAGCCCCCTCTCCAATGAACCGCCCACAACTTGTTGTGGAGACCCGGGTGCTAAATGACTCGTAAACAACCTGATTTTTTTATTTTTACACGTTCATGTTAGGGGAATCTTTCGTACGGAAGATTACGATAACGCGAACGTGCGATTAGCCTCGGTTAGCTTTATGTTTACGTTAAACATTCAATGTAAACATTCAGGGTGTTGGAACGGATTAAAACGATTTACATTATTTTTAATGGGAAAAATGATTTCGGTGATCGAACAAATCTTTTTTCGAACAGGGTTCTGGAACGGATTATGGTCGAGAACTGAGGTTCCACTGTACTTCTGTAGCTCGTGCTAATTGGTTGAAAAATAAAGGTCTGTGCTATAAGGATTAAATACATTTCCATTGCATTTTCAAACCAAGTTTGCCATCGAAAGGAGTGAAATTATAATGCAGGTGCTCCGTTCAGCTTAATTTGACCAGCCTTATTGGGTTCATTTTAAAAACTAAACTATTTACCAGAGACGAAGGTTAATTTCTTGTAAGTTTCACATTTTACAAGGACAATAAATTGTATCTTAATCTCTTATTCTATTCTAAGTGACAAATTTGTTTTCATTGTAACATGTGAAAAAATTATTTGTCTCTGGTGCCATGACTTAAGAAACTTTGATATTAAAAAAAACAATGCATCTTTATCACTGATGATCCAGTAGATAGAGTTTAGCTCACCATGGCAAACTGGGTTCGAATCCCGTTGTAATTAATGTTTTGCAATAAAACTTCGTATATAACGCACACTCAAAGTTTGAGTTCTTTATTACGTAAAAAAAAAAAAGCGCTGGTATTTTATAAGAAGTGTTTAAATATAATACCTTGTTTTAGAATAGGAAAAAAGTGGAAAACATGTGGGACATAACACTAAAAATAGGAGAATAATACAATAAATGTGTGATTTGGTGGATGGCAAATTTTTTTTTATAATTTTAGTTCAGCCATCTTCCATATTGGATGATATTGGCCTCTTTAGTTTTTTTATTCATTTTTTTACTCAAGACAAAATAGAGTAAAATAACCTTTAAGAACCACTAACCTTTTCATCTTGTTACCATAGACATACGTTGAAAATTTAGTACAATATGAAACATGATCCCTAAATAGTTATTTTTTATGGAGTGCAGTGAGGGTCGTTAGAAGTTGGTGTGCTTTTCTGAGCACTGCAAGTTTTCCTTCTGTGGATTACAGATTGATAAATGAATTGTATTTCTGCCTGACTATTACAACTATATGATCCCCAAAAGCCTCATCTTATTTTTGGATTATTTTTTTGGATTTTCTTTTTTCCTCATCCATTATGACTCTGTCTCCCCCCACCCCCTCTTCCTTTTCGCTGCGATTGTCTCACTGCGGATCCTCTCCAGCGCGTAGTGTGGGCAAAATGCCGCCTGGGAGTCACTCAAATTCAAGACCTGTCTCCTGCTGACATGAAGAAGGTGCGGCAATATACTCTCATCGAAATGACGGCGCTGTGCGACAACATCGGGCTGGAGGTCAAGCGACACAAGATGGCCAAGAGGAAAATGCAAGGTATGGCGTCTTCATCACACTTTAAAGCAGTGGCGGGCCGTGCATTTTACACCTAGGCCTTCAGTGGTTCTATGTCTCAATCAATTTAACCCTCAGTAACTCTTTTATGGCTATAAAACATTTGCTGCAGCTACAGGAGCAATACGCAATAAAAAGCAAAACTCCTAAAATTGCTATACAATTCAGGTATAAAACCACATTTTACTCAGCAAAATTCATTTTTTATGCACAAAATTCATCATCATTTCTTTCATCAAGAATATTGCAATTATTCTGTCATACAGACAGTGTCTGAAATAAGTGTCTGGCCGGACGCCCGGGGCGTGCATCTTTTACGTCGGGCGTACAACTTTCAAAACGTCTCTGCCCGGGTGGCCGACAACTTTTTCAAGAAAAAAAAAAAAAATTCTAATCAAATAAAACGTTTGCTTTATTTCGATTTTGAAATCTTCGTTCAGTTTGGAAATTTCGGAATTTCGGTTCGTTTGGCAATTTGCACACTCAGCAGCCGATCAGAAGCCTGCATCGAATAAATTCCTGCTTCCGTACTTTCCCGAGCCTTGCAAGGTCACGCATTTGCTTATCATTTTCCATAGTAGATGCACAGAGAATGCAGGAAAAATGGATAAGTGGTTAGGAATCAAGCCAAAACCTCAGCCCCAGAAGAAAGACTCAAAAGAAGCTAACAAAATTTATAATTCTACAAAACGTAAACGTACATTAAAAGCATCGTGGAAAGAGGATTTGACGTGGCTTGTAGCAGACGACGCAACGCAAACATTGCATGAATGGAAAACAGCGATGTCATATCCATGCAATGAATGTTATAAGTAGATTTATAATAAACTTAATTTCAAGATGTTATTCCGTTATATATTCTGATTATCAATCCTTAATACTTTGCAACAATGTTGGTTTTTTTTGCGAGTAGTCGTCTCATTGTGTTTCGAGTTGTGAAAAATGGGGCAGGCAACTTTATGGCTGGGCAGACAACTCTGAAAAGTTGTCCGGTAACTTTTTGTCATGAGTTTCAGACACTGGGACAGATTATCATTGCATTTTAATGTTATCAAGAATTCATTTTCCTAGGGCATTAAAAGTAATGCTAAAAGTTGAACCTGTTCTGTCATATGTCTGGTATAAGTTTTTATTCGATTTAGGGATGAAAACATCCGTTTGACAGAAGCTATGAGGGACACGGCAATGAGGGAGCAATGAAAAGAAGCTTACGGACAATTTAGAATTGTTTAAAAAGTATTATTGGACAAAATATAATTAAGATCACATGATTCTTAGGCCGGCTCTGCATTAAAGTGTAGGCCCATTATTTTTGCAACATGGGAGAAATAGATTGCATGGTTTTTCAATGCCAAGTGATAAAGACTGAAGTCTATGTCACTTTATTTTATTTAAATAGACAAGTCGTACATGAAATGCAGGAATAACAGTTGAAAATGAAATTAAAAACTGCACAAATGTGTTTCATCAGATAGCCCGTTGTTTGGCGTCCCACTTGCAACACTGCTGGAGAATGACCAGAAAGTGAAAGCGGCGACAACCACACCTCTTCTCCTGCTGGAGGTATGAAAACTCGCTTGTGGTGCATAGTGCTGTGGTCTGACGCAATGCCAGCTGAGAGTTTCTGGTGTCACATTTCCATATACAGTCAATGCAGTTAGTCCTTGCTCGTCTTTTGGCTTTGTTTAGTGTGATCCAAGATAAGCTGAGAATAGCCTGCAGATGTGTCATAGAAATATTTCTGCTCATATCATAATGATAAATTAATCAGTCCTTGTTTTCAACTGACAGCTTTTAACATTCCTGGAGAGGAAAGGAGTCGACTCCGAGGGAATTCTGCGGGTTCCTGGATCTCTGTCCAGAGTCAAGGTATTTGTTTAGACCACACACACACACACATATATATATATATATATATATATATATATATATATATATATATATATATATATATATATATATTGGATAACCTTAAGAATATCCGTGTCCTGTTTGTCCTCCTACAAAAAACATATTATTTTCCTTTATAAAACATTTTTTAAAATGTGCCTACGAGCCACTAGAGAGCGCCGAAGATCCGCATAAGACCATCAAAAAAACAATTGGTTTTATTCTCCCTCTAAATGTTGTATTTACCTTGATATTTAACTCGGTTTCCTAAAAGACCAACTTCAGTTTTTAGAGCTATCAACTGTTATGCTTTTGATCATTGTCATTCAAAATGGGTCATCATGTAGCTCCTGAGGAAAACCCCCAAAAACGTTTTTCTTTATAACTTGAGAAAAAAATCTATGGTGCTTATACTATTTTTTTCAAAATGCTTTTTTTGGAAGAGACTTTTAAATATATATATATATATAAATATATATATATATATATATATATATATATATATTACGTATGCATATCATATTTATTTTTTTACACTTTTGATGCAGTACTTTTACTATTTCTTTAAATGTGTCATATTTGATCACTGAACATCACTGTATCGTTGTGCTACAATTGGAAATGTGCGCCGGAGAGCATAATGAAAAACATAAACTAAAGAGACTCAAAATGACCAAACCAAACATTTTTTCTTATATTTTTTGCCCAGACTTTTACAAGGTTTTTGGTTTTCACACATATTTGTTATCTCTAGGGATGTTTAAATGATATTTTTTTTTCTATGATAGCTTTTTGCCTATTATTGAATTCAATATTGTTTTTGTTTTAATGATTAAAATTATTTTAACCACTTGGAGCTGCTAAATAATACACAAAGTCCCTTTAAGTAGCGTAATTATTCTGTTTTATGTAGAATGAATCCATTTATGTAGTCGCTGTATTTTTTTGTTAAATCCAGATTCCATTTTTCTCCTCTTTTCAGTTCAAACATTACTCATGAACCTCAGGTGATAATTTTGGCGTTGGATTGCCAAATTCCTCAAGTTTTTTCAGGTTCGGTTAGGGTTGCCGCTCTTTCAACAAAAAAATTTGAATTAATTGACTCGCAATAACTGTCACTCAAAATGCCTTAAACATTTTGGAAAATGTCTTTTTCCTAGATGCTGCAACAAAACCTGGAGGCCAACTTCTACGCAGGGATGAAGTGGGACGATGTGAGTCCCAACGACGTCGCCGCGCTTCTCAAGAAATTTATTCGTGAGCTTCCTGCTCCGCTGCTCACTGCCGAGTACCTCAACACCTTCAGTGCTGTCAGAGGTCAGAAGAACACTCTTTTTAATTTTGAACTTCTTCTTACTAGGAACTTTAAAAAAAAAACGCCCAAACAGGAGTTACTGAAGTGTAAATGTAGCGACCCTCTTTCATGCACGACACAAGGTTTCACAATCTCTGGGTTTATTGCCTGCATTCAGTAAACAAAACAATACAAAAGTCAGGGGCAATTATCTTCAGCGCTTACAAATTCACTCAAGCTACGGCAAGCAGACAACATGCGAGCACATTAATAATGAAACTTCCATAATAACAATGAACATAACTTTCCCACGTACCTGCATTCAGTAAACAAAACAATACAAAAGTCAGGGGCCTCTGTTCACGACTGCAATTATCTAAAATATTAAAGATACAAAAGAACGGGTCATCACTCAACAGGCCGCACCTCGTGGCGTGTTTGCATCAAAACACGTTGCATCATCATTTCAAGCTGTATTGCTTTACTTCTTATTCAGTGCTTTTTTTAATATACATCATTTAGCACAACTTATATATCTTTATATACAAAAATAATTTGCGAAAGCAGCTCATATGTCTAGCAAAATATGCATTTTTTTATCCAACTGATATTGGGCACATCTTACCTTCAGCGCTTACAAATTCACTTAAGCTACGGCAAGCGCTGAAGCCCATAAAGTGCCGAACGAAAAAGACAGTCGCAGACGCCCATGACTTAACAACTGAATGAGGTACCGGAATATTAACAGTAATACAACAAAAACACAGATTTTGTGAGAATTCAAATAACATTCAAAACAATCAAATTTCAACTCTGTTACACCAACATTGGAAATGACTAGCATATGAAATCTTAACATGATCTGTCTTTCCATACAGGATCGATTCTTAATAAATCTGAATTTGCCTTTTTAAAATAAGCTTATCAATCAGTTCCTTTTAATAACATTGACCCTGTTATAACATGAGGATAACCTATAACAGCATAGTAATTATCAGTGTCGTGTGCGTAACTGATGAACAGTTTGTAGTTAGAGTTGTTAATTATTTCATTTAAAAATGAAATCAGTTCCCCCCAGATTAATCACACCAAAAAGTAATGCATTACTCCGTACGTAAGCATCTAGTTACATGCAGCTTCCTAAAACTGCTTTGAAATAGCCAGTTTATAAAAGAATTAGGAGAAAATGTGTTAACCAAACAGTAGAAGCAGTGACGCCTTGATATGTCTTAGCTTTTGCAATCTTGAGAGCTTGCAATTGAACACTTAGCCAAGACACTCCAAATCCATTTTGTCTCTGGGCTTCAAATCACTCAAAGATTTCTTTCTCCTTTTTTTGGGTACTGTCCAAGACAATTCCTTTTTTTCTCCAGGCAAAGATTACTGCAAAAATAATTTCACAAATAAAAATACCAAAATCCTGCACACTTTTCCTGTAAATTCTGTGCTGAGGTTTGCTCTGATGAGTTTTTGTTCATGTATAATCCACGCCCCAGTCCCCACATTCATTCACTACTGCTGACACACAATCAAATATGAGTAGCGTACATTCTGGACTATAGAGCGCACCTGATTATAAGCCGCACCCACCACATTTTAAGAGGAAAACCGATTTTGTACTTACACAAGCTGCACCTGTATGTAAGCCGCATGCGCCCACATAAAAAAATGTAACACAAACACAAAATTAACCCAAACCCGACTTTAAGTCCCGCGATTGAAACTAAATGTCCTTCATTAAAGTACACAGTCCAAAAGTCACAGCCGGCAAAATGAACGGATAATGATACCGGTACTTAAGGTTTGATGCAGACCTGCAGAGTCCGGGTCCCGTTGAAAGTAATCCAAGGAAAAAAGCGTACATTTCCAAAGGTAAGGGTGGGGAAAATACATATCCACTAAATATATATCTCCTGACGAACAGACTTTTTTGTTTCATAAATCTAAGACACCACGACGGTCCTCCTTTGAAATCCGGAATTTCCTTTTCGGTGGCGATTGTTTTTGCTTTCAGTCTGATCTGCACAGTTGAAACACCTCGGCCATCTGCTCTCTATGTGTTCACCCAGTCTTCTATAAGGTCTTCCAGTTCGGGCCACCGAGTTTTATTACCTCGGAAAGCTTTTTTCGCCTTTTTACATTTCTCCAGTTCTTCCCGCTGCCGTTTCCAGCGTCTCACCATCGATTCGTTTATGCCAAATTTACGTGAAGTAGCCCTGTTTCCTTCTTTATCGGACTGCTCGATTGATTTTAGTTTGAAATCTGCGTCATGTGCCTTTCTTTTTGCATTTTGCATGATGAGGGTATGTTTACGCTATTTTATGCACAAGCTAAGAAGTTGCAGTCTTCCTCGGCGCATATATTCCACCGGTCTCAATCTTACCTCTTGTACTCGAGTGCTGCTGGCGGCCGTTAGAAAAATTACATAAATTGGCCGCATCACTGAATAAGCCGCAGGGTTGAAAGTTTAGCAAAAAAGTAGTGGCTTATAGTCCGGAATTTACGGTATATAAGCAAACTCAGTAATTTCAGTATTTTATTTTATACTTTCTTAGATGCGAGTATATATAACGGGGGAGGGGGGAATATCTCAATGAGGAGAAATTCAGCATCCTCATGTTCTATGCTTGTCACGCCGCTGCCATAAACGTTTTTACTTGTATCTTGTAGGTAAATAAAACATGCCCACCCTTTAGAGGATTTTGCTGTTGTACAGAGAAAAGTAATTGCCTTCCAGGAACGCATTCCTTTGTAACGCGTTAGTCCAAACTTTGGTAATATGTAATAACCTGATAAAAAATATCTCAGAGATGCATATCAAACAGGTAGTCCTTTGCTAATGAGTAACACCTACCCTATATAACAGCATTTTTCAAGCTTTAATTTTTGCTTCACCAGTACATCCCATTTCTCCAGGGGTGTGCAAAAATAATTTGTTTGCATCGTCCTCACACAATACAAATCAATATGTGGATCGTCTGATTTATGGTTTGCTGATAGAGACTTGGTCATTGTGATGAACGACGTCGGTAAGCAGAATTCTAAGCCAGGAAAGCTAATAATGACCCTATGTCACAGCGCCATCCATCTTGAAGCGTCCCATTACTCTTCCACAAACACGGAGGAAATGAGAGATATGATTGTGTGTGTGTAAGTTCACAACTCGTCTCGTGTTTTTCTTTGTGCTTCCTCGACCAGACATCACGGACCTCAAACAGAAACTTCACGTGTTGAACTTGCTCATTCTGTTGCTGCCTGAAGTCAACAGGAACACTCTCAAGGTGCGCACACCCGTCACATCTTCAACAGAAACAAAAACACACTCAGATATTTTTAGTGTTTGGAACATGACTCGATTGTCTTTCCGACAAGCCTCCTCCAGACTGTTGCCAAGCAACTACTGTTGAATCTAACAAAATGACAAATTGCGTGGTCACACTTGAGTTTAGCACCAACAAGAAAGCGGGCGTAGCACAACAGGATTGGCTGTTGCGATGCTAATAATGCAAATCGGTGGCCATGTGATCATTTTCCACCCTAAACCGAGGACACACTTGAAAACGCAAATCCATGGAGTGGTTAAAAGGCAATTGCTGGTCGTGGGCAATGAGAGGGCATGATGCACCTGCAGGGCATAAGCAGCTGCTTATAGTCTTTCATAGCTTAGGCTGCAAACCATGGAAGTCTTGGATACAAAAAATATTTTATGGCTGTTTATCCCATTAATCAATTGGGTCAAGTATGATTTGAGATACTGTTATTGTTGTTGTCCACTCGGGGTCGCCCTGTTATTGTGCTGTTTAACAAATACTACTTTCAAGAGAGCTACTGTTTTGGTTATTCCAATGTGGATCGTCACTTTTTTAAATTGCACTTCACAAACAACATCTGTCTATGTAAGAACTACTTGCTTGGGTTTCGATTGGAAAACCACATTATCCGATGACCATGGACAGAGTTGAATTCATAGAATTGTGCATTGACGATGCCTAGTTAGACACGGAGGTTAGTAGGTAAGGTGCACAAGAACAACTTAACATCTAAAATTGTAAAAAAAACAAGGACTTTCACTTAAAAGGCTCACTTATTTAGCGCCCTCTCTATGGTAAAAAAATGTTTTCAATTTGAATAATAAGTAATCATACATTAACTACTATATAAATGTGCAGTCTTTTTAAACACTTCTACATATAGAAGTTTGTATTTATTTTGCAAAAACATGACGCCCACCATCATCTACCATCTTAAAAATGGTTTGGTTTGGTCACTTTAAGTCTTTGTCGTTTGTTTTCTTACTTGTGCTTTGTTGCATTTGTTTTCAGTTGCACTACAAAATACATCAGTATTTAATGTTGAAATATTACACGGTGTCCCTTTAATGAATAAATGACGAGAACTTGTTTTTCAATCAAGTATTTTTTTATTTTCTCAATCTACAATTTATTATCTTGTTTTTGTAGTAACTTCGGGTAGGTCATTTCAGATAAATTTGCTTATTTTTAAGTGTAAAGTTCTTTCTTCATTTAAATACACATTATGAATAATAATAATACTCTTCTTCTTTTTTTTATACTAAAAACAAGTTTAAAATATTAAGATAAAAAAAATCATACAAAAATGAGCAAAATAAGGCAGAATTAAGACAACTTTGCTTATTTTTAACCTTATTTTATTTTTTTCTAACGTAGAAAAAAATGTTAAAAATAATAAAATCTCATTTTAGGTATTGTTTTGTTATTTTGGTATTTAATTTTCATTTGTTTTACTTGTCAAAAACAATAATACCAATGCCACTTGTTTTTTTGTTTTTTTTTGGGGGGTGGTGATTTTTCTTATGAAATAGGAAAAGTAACACACTAAATAAGACGTCTCAAACTCAATTTACCTTGGGGAAGAATTGGGTTTCCTACAAAATAAAAAAACATTCTGCTATTCTCAAGTATTTTTTCTATCTGTATCTGTTTTCTCCATTCTCCAACGTTTGTTTCAAACACTGTGAGTAAAAATAGTGTGATAATGAGACAAAACCTGAAGGCTTTACGAATGTCATTAGTCTATTTGTCTAGCAGTTAAGTGGTGGCGGAGAGTGCCACGGCATGGATTTATATCCCGTTTCCTACAATACTTTGTGATTTTGGTCAGCTATGTTTTCGATTGATCTATCATTGCACAAATAAAATCTTGTGTACCGTAAATTCCGGACTATAGAGCGCACCTGATTATAAGCCGCACCCACCACATTTTAAGAGGAAAACTGTTTTTGTACTTACACAAGCCACACCTGTATATAAGCCGCATGCGCCCACATTAAAAAATGTAACACAAACACAAAATTAACCCAAATCCGACTTTAAGTCCCGCGATTGAAACTGAATGTCCTTCATTAAAGTACACAGTCCAAAAAACACAGCCGGCAAAATGAACGGAATATGATACCGGTACTTACGGTTTGATGCAGACCTGCAGAGTCCGGGTCCCGTTGAAAGTAATCCAAGGAAAAAAGTGTATAATTCCAAAGGTAAGGGTGGGAAAAATATATATCCACTATTGTCCGCCGAGTCCAAAAACACGTCTCACGTTTACTCCACTTCCCGTCAGCTACCGTGGTTTTCGCCCCTTCTTTTTTATTCGCCCGTACAAAACATATCAAAATAAGTCTCTAAAATAAATACATTACAAAAATATACAGTTGCAAATACATATTATACATGGTTACACATATTTACGGTACACCGAGAGAATTTTCAAAGCTTTAATAATAATAATATAACTTTCGTCCCAAACGGTGCCTGTGACAGGTAGCAACACGCTAGCAACAAGCTCGCAACACAGTAAACGGGTCTGTTAAAAAAACATACCGTACTTGTAAAAATCACAGTAAACCGTCCTCATCTTCTGCCTTAGAACTGGAGCCATCAAATTCGTCTTTCTCAGTGTCGGAAAGAAACGTTGTCATACAGACGTCGTCCCACACTCCGATCCACTCCCGATTCTGTGCCCTCCTCTCCGACCGGCTTTTCGGAACCCATTGGTGATGGTGGATTTTTTAATGCTGCCCCACGCTGTCAGGATCCACTGGCAGACTTGCGAAAAAGTTGCCTTTCGCATGCGGCCAGTTTTAGTGAAAGATTTCTCGCCGCTAGTCAAGCCAAGAAGTTGCAGTCTTCCTCGGCGCATATATTCCACCGGTCTGAATCTTACCTTTTGTACTCGAGCGCCGCTGGCGGCCATTAGAGAAATTACATAAATTGGCCGCATCACTTAATAAGCCGCAGGGTTGAACGTTTGGGAAAAAAGTAGCGGCTTATAGTCCGGAATTTACGGTATATATTCATTCTATTCATTTTCACTGTATTCTACAGTATACAAGGCACACTGGGTCATCAGGCATTCTTTCAAATTCCTGGCCAACTTAGTGTGTTCGGGTGCACCTTATAGTCAGAAAAATGTTGTACTTTAACTCAATTTTCTAACTCGAATTGTCACAGTGTTGGACATTTCCTTATTAGTGCATGTGTGTCTCAGGCCCTGTTAGAGTTCCTCAGCAAAGTGGTGAGTCACGAGAAGAGGAACCGGATGAACCTGTGGGCCGTAGCGACCATCATGGCTCCTAACCTCTTCCTTCACAAGGCCGTTCCCAACAGGCTAACCGACGGGGCTGAGAAGGCCCAAGTGGAAAAGGCTGCCGATATCATGAGGCTGCTTATCGTCTACCAGGACTTGCTTTGGACGGTTCGTGGCGGGTGCTGCTTGATACCTTTAGCAGCTGTGTGATGTGTGTGAAGCATTTCTCACGATCTCTCCCCTCCACAGATTCCAAACTTTGTCATGAACAACGTGCGGGAGCGTAACGAGAATAGCAACCGGCGCTACCAGTTCTACGATCGTCATTTCAAGAACTTGCTGAGGAAAAACCACACCGAGAGCAAGGAGAAAACAGACAAAAATTCCTCAGAGGTTTGCTTCCATAGATTCACTTGCAGATTGACTTATTTGCTTTTAAGAGCATATCTTCTGTTATTTGTTGGGGAGAAAAAAATAAATTTTGTGGTTGGGCCAAATTAGCATACAACAATACCTTGTAAAATCAGTTTAGGGCAGGGGTGCTTGGGGTTAAATAATTTGGTCAGGGGCCGGGCCAATTTGGTAGAGGAGCCGGGCCAAGAGGAAAAAAATAATTGATTTGATGTTTTTTGTATCTGCCGATTGCTTCAGATCCGAAGCATCTGCAATATACGGGGAAAAGATCATGTAGAGCTGTCAATCATTCTCATTCACATCAATGAATAGATATACTGTCAGGGGGACCAGAACAGAGCAGGAGACCCCAGAGCGTTCGTACAATTCTTTTATTTGGGGAAGTGTAAATGGTTAGCGGGAAACGCGATGACCGTCGAACGTCAGCAGCAACGCCGTGAAGACAACTTCAGAACACGTAGCCAATCGCAGCGTGGGACGGAAGCAGGTCGAGTTTATCGGGACTGGAGAGAAGATTGTAGCGTGGGACGGAAGCAGGTCGGATCGGAGGCAGGCAGAATCAGGTAAACAAGTCAAGAAGACACAGGTAAATCAGGAGAGTCAAACGGGGTACAAAAGTAATCCTCAGACAAAGAGGTCTCGGCGTAGCGTGCTTAAAAAGGGAACATAAACCAATGAGGAAGCGCATTCCAGCGCGCCAGATGATTACACCAGGTGGCTCCACTTAGGTAATCATGACATATACATGACTATAGTGTATTTTCTTTTATATTTGTTTAGAATTCGATTTTATGTCATAGAACTGGTTTTGAAACACACTGACTTAAAGCAAAATAATATTTAAGGTATTTGCTTTTAAAAATGGGTTTTGTTGTAAAAAGCAACCCCAAAACAGATTCATTTTGTGTTGAAACACACCTCTAAAGATTGGTTAGTTGTTTTTTCAACAAAACAATACAAAAAATGTGATTTAATTGATCAAAATAATGAATCGTTCAATTTTTTGTCAATTTCTGAGGTTCTTTTTGACCCAAAAACACAACATGCACTCTAAAAACTAGTGTGTGTGCTCCCTGAAATTATTATAAAAATAAACCGCAGAATGCCTACATCATTATTTGGGAAACAACCTTACTAGTGTTTTTTTTAAAATTCCATTTATTTGTTTGTCACAGTTGCCATGGCACGCAATTGGCCCGCGCCGTGTGGCGCCAGCTTCTGTCACTGTTGCCATGGCGCCCAATTGGCCCCGCCCGTGGGCGCCAGCTGCCACTTGTTAACAGATTGGCTCCCTGTCAGTATTTAAACTCTGTCCTGTCAGTCCCCTTTTGTCGGTCTGTCTGCGGATCTCCGTTTTTACACGGCAAGCACTTTTTCGCCTGCCCTATGTTTTTGCTCCTGTTTTTCTCCCGCTACGATCTGTTTTAAGTTAGACCACGTCTGCTCTCCCGTCCCGAATTACGACCTGTTTTGATCTCGACCTCGTCTGTTCTTTCGCCCCGAATAACGATTCGTGTTTTGATCTCGACCACGTCTACTCTCCTCTCCTGGCTTTTAACTTTTTTCCATTCCTGACACCACCATCGCTCGCGACGGAAGTCCCACTTCCGTGTCCGGGCAACCTGCTCCCCGCGACTCGCGATCTTAGGATTCCCTTCTTCCCAATAAAACTGTGAGAAACGTTACGCGAGTGGGTCCTATCTCAGTTCTGGTCCTGACAAAAATAACTAAAAATATTTCCTCGTTCAAAGAATAATGGGAAATAATAGATGATAGGTTTGTAGTTTACTAGACACTAGAATAGGGGGAGAAGACATCAAAGAATGTTGAACTCACAAGGAGAAAAGAAAAGAACTGTACAAAAAAACTCTCACAATGCCAATTTCCAAATCTGTTCTCGAAGCCCTCCCCTGAGCCATTTGTTTTTATCAAATCTCCTGGGTTACAAAAAGCATTTCCGCTGATGGTGACAATGACGTCAACAGTGCATAACAGTCCAAATGACAAACAACAGTGAGGTGTAGTAGTCAAAACAACGAACTGGCATCTTATCAATATTAAAAAGGAAATAAACTTATCAATAACTCTTCTAAAAAAAGAACTTGTCGGTCATCAATCGATTTGAGAGGGCTGAGGAACTGGAGCGTTAGCAGCACTGTAGTGTCTATTGATGCTCTTCAGTGGACTAAAACATCTTCCAACCGTTGTGGTGCTTCCTTCAGGCATGGCGCACAGTGAAGATCCATATCGGGGACCAGGTGAGCGGCAGCATGGACTTCCACATCAATGTGGATTCTCGAGCGTCCGACCTGCTGTCCCAGTTTGTCCACCAGTTCGTCAGCCCTGAAACAGGGAAGGGCCAACGGCGAAGGTACGTGGCAACTGCTTTGACTCGAGGTGAACTAAAGAAGGAATTTGACTGGCTGGCGAAAACAATGAGCATGAAAACAAAAGTAGAAAATCTGTGATGTCATAAAGTGCTAATGTTGTCCGGTGACACAGCAAAGGAGAGGAAAGTCTTGAATAATGTCCAAGAACAATTTAGATATAATGTTTCTCTTGACAGGAATGGCACCATGGATTGTTCCTTGTACGAAGTGGGTGGGAACATTGGTAAGTCTTTGTTTTATGTAACTCAATTTGCATGTGCGGATAGTGAAACATGCGATGAATTATGCTGCACACGCAAATCTCCTTATAGGATATCCATAGCCCTTTGCCTTCCTACCTTGATCATCAGAATTAATTGACTAACCCGTACCAACGTGTGAATCAAACCTAGACTCTCGAGCCAATATAAATTGATATCCTCATTCTGTTGGGTGAAACGGAAATCATATTGGGCATCCAAATGTAGCATTGTATGTACAAAAACACATGTCTCACACAAACAAAGGGACACTGTGTATGGTTTAGCGCCACTGTGTATGGTAATAATTATTATAAAAAAGAAAAAAGAAATCATACCTGTAGCATAGTGTTGGTGTCAACGTTGGGCTGCTGCTAGGACACGTTTATTTCCGGGTGGTTTAATTTTTGTACACGTTTTTTTTTTTAATTCCAAACAGTCAGGTTTATTTATTTTACTTATTCATTTTTGGGTGTGAGTATTTTGGATATCGTACATTTTATGTTGATTTAATGAAGTGATTTAATTTTATTTACTTGAGTTGTATTAAAGTATATAAAAAAACATATACTTCCTGGTTGTGTTGCCTTCAGGATGAATCAAGTAGCATAGACAGTTTTGGTTTAGCACCTGACTGAAAAAAAAAATAAATTCTTTAAAAAAAACTATATTGATTAAAATCATAGTGGAAAATACACAATGTTATATTTTGTGAATGATTTATATATATATATATATAATACATATATAATATACATACACAGGCGGATGAGTGGTTGGCGTGTCTGTGGCACGGTTCTGAGGTCATAGGATCAAATCCAGCTACCAGTCTTCCTGTGTGGAGTTTGCATGTTCTCCCTGTGCTTGCGAGGGTTTTCTCCAGGCACTCGGGTTTCCTCCCACATTCCAAAAACATGCATGTCAGGTTAATTGGCCGGTCCAAATTGTCCCTAGGTGTGAATGAGCGAGTGAGTTGTCTGTCTCTGTGTGCCCTGCAACTGGCTGGCAACCAGTTCATGGTGTCACCCTCGTGATCCTACTGAGGATAGGTGGTGCAGATAATGAATGGATATTCTCCTCAGTTTGTATTCTTCCTTGTGCTTTTTAGCACTCATTTTTGGTTGCACCACACAATACAGGGACATCCAGTGGTCAAATCATACATACTGTGCCTTTGATGTAAGTGCAGCTCATGCAAATTATGGATACATTTATTTCTGAATGATCGGTTTTTTAAAAAAAATATTAATTCTTGGGTTTTTTTAGACCTTACTTTGAGGAGAGTAGAATGTTTTTTATCAAAGCCTTTCTTGTGGGAAACCTCCCAGACCTTAGCTCCGGCAGCCCCCAAGTAAATTGAGTTTGAGACCCCTGAGCTTACATTACATTATTGGTTTCCATTTTCTGGCTGAACTGCCTGGTACAGAACGTTCTTCCTCAACAATTTCACCGACTCTTTCGAATTTTTTTTTAAAACCTAATTACGTTCACAGAATACTAATGTGGGGTCTCAAAATGGCCGAAAGCCTTCTCCCATAGTCACCAGATGAAATGCGAAAGTTGGGATGGGCGGAGGAAACGTGCAATTCAGAAGATTTGCACTGGGTGGCGCAATGACACTTAAAAACCCTGCTCTCCTCCACCCTGTAGGAATGTATGAAGAATTCAATGCGGGTGAAATGTCTTTTACAATTCCTGCAACTGGCTTCAGTAGATTTGCAGGAGTATCTAACCACTGGCATGACTTTGCACCTAATTAATGTTTTTTGTGTAATTTTAGGCGAGCACCGGCTTCACCCTGACGCACACCTCCTGGATTTGTACAACAGCAACTTGGGAGGCGAATGGGTCCTCAAGATGAAGCCCAACTCCAGTAGGAGCATGTGAAAGAGCGTAAAGACGGAAAGAAATGCTAGCGATGAAAGCGCAACAAGGCAGAAGTGTCCAGATGGAGCACAGATGAGCAATCTGCCGGGAGAAAAATCTCTCCTCCCCAAAAACAGTCCTCCAGCACTCTCTTCACCCCCTTCGCCTTGGCGTTTCTGCATCCCTTGCATCCCTTCCTCTCTTGTACGTGACTCATGACTTCCAGCTGAAGGATGCACCTGGTGGTGCATTGAGAGCCGCAGGAGGGCAAGATAGAGCCAAGAGAAACCCTGGGCAGTTTTGGTGCACCATCTTTTCTCTCTTCAGCAATCACCGCCGGTCGAGAGCGAGCAGATGGGCCCCCGCTAGCACCTCTGGCTATACACACTCGCCTCCACCTTCCCCCTTCTCATCATCACGAGCTTTTATGCACGGGCTCTTATTTCGACGAGAGTTCAGTTCAGTGCCTTGCTCAAGGGGAAGAGAACAGGAAACACTCTAGCTAACAGCCCAACCCAACCCTTTTAAGCTCTTTTTTGTACCGTTCTCCGGACCGAGCTAAAGTTTTTTTTTAATAAGTGATGCGAGTGAACATTTTTTCTGACAGGTCACTTTTTATACTCCAGTATTGTAATCCTTTTTTAATCAATATGCTTGAATTTTAACAATCTCTCAAGGGCGAAACATCTCAAAATCCTCAAGTCGGCCATAAGTTTTTTCCGCGTAGCCTTTAAAAACAAACTTGTCCAAAGGATGAATGTCCACAATTTTTGGGAGATTAATTCATCAATATTTTTAAATTGTTACTCTTGTATTCTGAAACAGAACATTAGTGTAAATCATGGGTTCTCCTTCATGGTGCCCACGTTCACCAGGTAGCCCCCTCTTAGAACATCAGAGTAGCCCACGGAGAGGTTCTGAAAATAGCTCAGTAGTGATATAACTTCTAATAATTACAACTTGGTAATAACATTCTAACAACATTACTGAGTTGTTATTTTAAAAATGTATATAAAAATTGTAGTCTTTGTGCGAATATGTCACAAAAAATATCTCTCAGATTAAAAAGGTTGGTATAAATTAACATTGTATTCTGAATAGTGGTCCGAAAAAAGAAACTCTATAAAAATGGTCAACATTATTGTCCAAAGTAAATTAATTCAATCAAAATTGAAACCATTTATTTTCAAAATTATCACTTTTATTGAAAACCAAGTAAAAAACTGTTTCGTAAAAATAAGACTTGATCTTGATCAATATTTTGTAAAAAATGACATCACACGGCAACCCCCCCATACCCCACAACCACATGCACACACACGTGGGGTAAGTCATATTCAAGCCATCAAAAAAAATGATTAATTTGAGGTGTAATACTGACTTCAGCACAATATTTGATTTGGAATACACATACATTAACAGTCTTTATTAAAGGATAGTAGAAAAAGTTGAAAACGTAACCAGTTACATTTTCAAGAATATTTAATCCAAAGGGGTTATCAACGATTAATCAATTATTCAAATAAACCTTGATCAATTGATTTGTTCTAGAATATTGAGTTTAAAGACAGAAACGAGTGATATAAATAATGCATTACAGTAGTTTTATTTACCATTACTGGCTGTAACACTCCAAATTCCTAGGTGGACTGCACAGGGTATCAAATGTGTGTCTTAAAAGTATGAGGTCTTCTATGCTGTCGTGAGCCACGATGTCCCTCACACGACCAGAAGTGCTTCTTTAACGTTCAGACTCTGGGGAGCATTTAATGCTTCTTGACATCCTGACGTTATTTTGTGGAGTAGAAAACAGAAATCAATGAAATCAGTTGCTTGTATGTTGCCTCCCCTCGATCGACAGTACAACGTATTTCTCCTTCTGGCCTCTCTTTTTTTCCCCGTGCGTGCCCTTTAGATGCACACTGATGGGTATCTTGTCATCGAAGGACTTCCTAACCTGTGCGTTGCACACAAGGACATTTTGAAGTCAAACGGTGTCACCTCCTCAAGGATTCAGTGAAGCTGGTCTTCATTGTTGTGAACACTGCAAGGGACCTTGGGAAATCAGGGGGCGGGGTTATTATGGGACTTTTATTTATATGAATAAGAAGGAGTTGTCATGTGTGTGTTTGTGATGCTAGTATTTGTTCATTTACTTCACTGTTTCATGTACATATTTGTCACCAGTATTGGGACTTATGCGTTACAAAGGAACACTTTCCTGGAATGCAAATACTTTTCTCGGTAAAGAGTACTGTAACACGTTATTATTAAGATTATGCAATTATACTGTCCTTACCACATGCTGTGTAACTGCGTCGTTCTGATTCTTATTAGATTATGGATTTCAGTGTCTTTTGATTGCTGGACATACCTGCGTCATTCACATTCTCACATACAACCCTTGATCCGCCAGCAGAATCCTTTGCATGGTGGGCATCTTTAAATTTACTTAAAAAAAGACACCTGAATACAGTTTTTGCATGCCCTCTCAAGCAAATAGTACGAAGACACCAAATGTATCCTTATGGAAATATTTTCTCGACCTTGTTTATAGTAATCCCTCGTTTTTGGCAGGGGGTGTGATCAAAAAAGGACCCGGGATAGTCAAAATCATTGAAGTAGAAATCTTTTTTTTATTTTATCATACATTAAAGCCAAAGAACAAACCCTATTTAGAGGCTCAAGCATTTGTTTAATAATGAAAATTACTGTCCTTCTTAAAAATAAAAAAATAAAAAACTGTCAGATTATAATTTTAAAGATAATCTCGCTGCTTTACTGTACTGCAATGGTCGGAAGTGATTTAGGACACTTTTCTTACTTCAGATGATATTTTGTCACTATCATGTGGATGTTATGGAAAACTGCTTTTACTTTCTTTCGTTTTTAAAAAAAGTTCCACTTTGTTGGCGATAAAAAAGCATCTTCCGCTGCCTTTCGGTGCTTTTGTTGACATGATGGTTTTGGAGAAACCTGAAATTGAAAAATATTTACGTGTGAATATTCTACCTTCTCAAGCTGTTTATGTATGTGTACAATTTATACCGCAATATTATTGACAGTCAGGTAGACACAGGCAGAAAAGGGATGGGGCAACTGTTCAGCCAATCAGAATGCAGAACAGATTGTGTGGTGAAAATCTGGGAGGTAGTGAAACCGCAGAAGGTAAACCACAATACAGCGAGGGATTACTGTACTTGCATCCAAGCCCAATTTACAACTATGAAATAAAATACTGTAATCAGGGAATCTCATTATATGCGCTTATGTGCTTGTGCGTCACCAGTAGCGAATGGAAGGCAGTGTGTGGTCAAGTCGAGTCACATTTATTCGTTAGCTCTTAATCACAAAGAGACTCAAAGTGCTGCACAGACCACAGAATATTGCAAACTACAGACTATGATTACACCATCCCCTGACCTAAAACTTCAGCACTGGGAAAATAAGAAACATTGAGAAGGGGCCTCACAAGTGGTAATCCCCTTTCCAGGATAATCAGGGTGGAATAGATTTTGCATTAGGTAACAGTACACAAACCCTAGTGAACACCAAGAACAATAAACTAGCGGGAAATCAATGGGGCAAACTTGAGAACAGAATTCATGCTAAAAGTGTGCTGAATATTTCTCAATTTATTTGTAAAATTATTTTTACATTACAGCATGCCTGGAGAAAAAAAAGGAAATGTCTTGGACAGTACCGACTTCGAATTTTGAACCCCGGAGACAAAATGGATATGGAGTGTTTCGGCTAAGTGTCTTTTGTAAGCTCTCATGATTGTATAGGCCGAGAAATGTTAGGGGTCCACTGCTTCTACAGGTTCGTGCACACATTTTATTCTATTCTTTTCATCATGTGGCGGTTTTAAAGCAGTTTTATGTTGTCGGCTTCTATCAGAGTATACAGGTATATGGTAGTGTGTAACCAGCTTGGTGGCCTTGGGGGTCTGGCGCCCGCCCCGAGGCTGGAAGGTTGTGGTTCAAGCCTCGGCCGAGTCATGCCTAAGACTTCAACATTGGTACCCGTTGCCTCCCTGCTTGGCGTTCAGCATTAAGGGTTGGAATTGGGGGGTTTGGTCACCTAATGACTCCCAATACCTCAGTTGGGTTGAGCGAGGGGGCTAGGAATCCCCTCCTCTGAATTAATCTCCCAAAAAGAGTCAGAAATGACTCTAGCCACCTCCCACTAGGGGGATATGGCTGTGGTATGTGTATATATATATATATATATATATATATGTTGTCGGCTTCTATCAGAGTATATATGGTAGTGTGTAACTTGATAGTTACAATAAGAGTAACGCACTACTTTTTGGTGTCAGTAATCTTGGGCGGGGGGTTAATTTTGTTACTTTATAAATGAAGTAACTAGTTACCCTAACTAATTCCTGTTTATCAGTAACGCCCACAACATTACATATTTGTCACCCGCTCAGTACATTTTGCACCGAGGTGTACGACATGGCGGCGCCGCCATTTTGCGACTGGTGCTTTTGCACGCACTCACGCCGGCCACATGATCCATCATGGCCGTCTCGCCTTCATCCGGGGCTGTAATGGAGCGTCACGGTGCCCGGGTGCATGCATCATCTCGCCGATAAAAGATGGGAGGCTAATAAATGGCTGTTATAAATTTAGGACTTCATGACAGCAGTGTGCGCATGTGTGTGCGGGCATGTGTGTGATGAGCTTCATCACAAGGACACAGTTGAGCGAGCGCGCACAAAAGCGAGCTGATGGAGCGGCCTTCTGCTGACAATCAGGGGAAATAGGTCACCTCTGAGGCGGCGTCCCACGGGGCCCCTCACCGGGTCATGTTACGTCACGCCCTCCGCTTGACGTTGCATCTGTGCGTTTACGAGCAGTCGTGGGCGCGTTACTGAAAAACAGTCATTAGTTACACTTACTAGTTACAGTGTTCATTTTACCTCTGAAAAGTGATGGGTCAAAATTCTATGGGTCCCAACAGAGATCTATGGGTCCCCAAAATTTAGTGTTATCGTGGTTGAAATTGGCGACAAACATATAATATAAATCTATATATTCATTCAGTTTTAATCGTCACAGTTTGGTAATACAAATCAGTTATCACTTCAAGATTTTTCAGTTCACAACAATATTGCACATTATTTAAAATAATATTGCTGAAATAATTATATTAATCTATATTTTCATTCAGTTTTAATCATCACAGTTAATTGGTAATACAAAGCAGTTATCACTTCAGATTTTTCAGTTCACAATGTTGTACAATATACAAAATAATATTGATGAAATATTTATATATTCTTGCAGTTTTAATCATCACAGTTAATTGGTAATACAAAGCAGTTATAACTTCAGATCTTTCAGTTCATATTATCTTTGTGGTTTGCTGTCCCGCCATAGTTGTAATGGCTTCTCAAGGTCCAATCCATTATCATCCTCCTCATAGCGTAACCAGGAATATAATTTAGTCCATTTTGGCAGAAAATTATTTTCTTGCTAGGAGTATTCTTTTGTTTGTTTTCTTTCGTCGAATCGTTCGCTTCAGCACACGTGTTGTCTTTGCCTTCGCGATCTTCCGAAGAATTTCTCCGCCGTTTTTTCGTGCCGGAATTACTGCCGTTGTTATCACTTTCTGCATTAAGTTTCGACTTATTACTGACACTGAAGAAATTACCAATTTTGTGTTGATTTTCACCTTCCCTCGACGACAAGCACCTCAACAATGACGTAATCTCGAAGCAACGAGAGCTCGTTTGCCGAGATCGGCGTGCACGAAATCTCGAATCGCGAGACCAAAACAACAATGGCGGATCTGTCTGACGAAAAGTTTGGAGTGCGGTAAATCTTTGTTTAAAAAAAAAACGTAATCGGGTAATAATGACAATTTTGTGTCAAAAAAGTTGCGTCCCAGGGACACACGTTGACTTGACACTATGCGTCCCCAGCAAAAATGATGCGTCTAGGACGCAGGGATGTGGGCGAACGAGAACACTGTAGTTACTTTAATTTCAGAAATTTCTCAGTTACCCCAACCCCGCAAATTACTGACACCACAAAAAATATCACGGTGCTCTGAAATTAACCGATAGATACAAAATTACCGTGTATACTCGCATAGAAGCGGACTGTTATGCTTGGTGAATGGACCCAAGTTTAGGGAAGTGTGACCTTAGGTGCTCGAAAAAATAATGTTTAATAACAAAACTCAGAAAGAAAGTAACAAAAAACAAAGAGTCAAAACCAACAAACAAATCGGGGAAGAAAAAAAAACAACTTACAAACCAGGATGGAACTGGAAAACAGTGTGATTTCTCCTGCAAATGGCTCCACCAGCCAAACGTAACAGAATCTGTCCTTGTATAGGGCCAGGGTAATCACGACGAAGTATGGAGAGATTTGGCACAGGTGTGTCTTGCTCCACACCCGGTTGGCGCCCTCTGGGGGAAGGTGGCATCCCAAATCCTAACACTAAACCTTATAAAATATCATAAAATAAATAGAAGAAAACTTGTACAGAAGCAGTGAACTCATTAGAGATCTTGCAAACACGCTTCTAAACCGAGACCTTCAGTATCCGGTTTGTCTCTAGGCTTCAAAAACATTTGGAGATCTCCTTCTTCATTTCTAAGTACCGTCCAAGACCTTTCCTTTATTTCCAGGCATGGTGTATTGCAAAATAATTTTACAAATAAAAATTCAGCAAACTTTTGCTGCAAATCCTGTGATCACGTTTGCCCAATTAGTTTCCCAGCAGCCTGTTGTTCATTTATAAGACAAGACCCCATCACCATGTGCTGCCTAACACTTGCTACTGGTCACACAAAGCCAAATGAGGTCACTCCCTGATTTTAGTGTTTTATTTTACATTTGAGTTTATATGGTAGGGAGAATAGCTATATCAGGAAAAATTCTGCATTCTTGTACTCTTTGTTTGAGACAATGCCACCATAACTGTATTTAGTTTAGGAAAGTTTGTGACGATGAAAGAGAAGCAGGATCACTTGACAAACAGAAGACACTAGAATTCATAATCTGCATTTATAAAGTAGCAGAGTAATATAGTAACGTATCAAGTAGTAACATAAATTGATTAAAAACGTGTACTCATAAAAAAGAAAAGTAATCACATTGCAGGAACGTGTGACTTTGTAACGCGTTAGTCTCAACACTGCAAGGAATGTAAATTGCCTTTGGTCTCAGTTTTGGGACACAATTTTGTGGTTAAAAAAAAAGTTACACAATAAAAAAGTAGCTCCAAACTAAAGGGTGTGGGTATCGAAAGAACAGCAACATGGTTGGCTGATTGTGACAATGATGTACAGACACCTACTTAACATTCGAGTTATGAACAACGGGTGCATACGAACATTTTTTTGGGGATGTCGAAAAATATCCAGACATTGCTGTAAGTTAGATTTTGTATTGTGCAACTTTTTTCGAGTACAGGACATTACCGTAGTGCTTCTTTCTGCTGCTACCGACATGTGGCGCTGTGAGAGCTCACCCAGCATCAACCCCGAAGAAGAAATCTGCTTCCTCTTCCTAGTTAGTGTGTAAGCATACTGTACTGAATCTCCAGCGCGCTAATAATATTTGACATATTTATTGTCTAATATCTTGTGCATCCATTCAATATGGTTGGTGTAAAGTGTAAAGAAGAGGTGAAACGTTATTTTTTTAAATGAAAGTGGAATAAGGAAGCTTGATGCGGTTGAGAAAATTATTGGATTGCTTTTTTTTGGCCACTCTCTACTTAGTAGAGTCTACTAGCTCATCTTCCAAAAGTAAGTTAACTTTATTTATCTTTATAGAGCATAATATTTAATGAAATGTTTATTTTTTTTAAATACAAAATAATAAAGAGAGCTGATTGGCTAAGAGACTCCTTTTAAACCCCCGGCTTTCAAGAGGAAGCCGTCAGATCGTTGCGAACCGATATTCCCAGCTAGGCAAGCTCATACTTTCAGACATTTTTCCTCCCCTGTTTTCCTCTGCTTGACACCTGTTGCTGACCTGTTTATGGTCCCGATTCTGCCCTGTTCTGCCATCCCGACATGCGACCTGTTTTGCCCCGCTTCCTGCCTGACACCTGTTGCCGACCTCGCTTCTGAACTCAATACCGCCCCAGCTCTCCCGTCCCAGCTAACGACCAGTATTCCTGCAAGTCTACGATTATCTTCGCTCGACATGGAAGTGCCATTTCCGCATTTCCAGCCACCTGCTACCCTTGTCCGTCAACCATCGGATCGTGGATGCAAGCCCTGCTCTCCCTCTTTATCAATAAAACTGAGTAAATGGACGCTACTGGGTCCGGTCTTTGTTTCTGGTTCATGACAATACAAGCCTTAAACATACTTATATAAACCTTAAGCATACATTTCATACAAAATCCAGCACTGAAGCAACTTACGAACCAATTACGATCATCTGGAAGGTATCTCGTTCGTAAGTAGAGGAGCGTCTGTAATAGTCCAAACAACGGACAACAGTGCACGATAATGGTCAAAATAACAAACCAGCATCCTGTGAAATCTCCTTTGCAGTTGTCCAATGTTCAAACAGAATAATCTTATTAATATGATAACACCTGATACTACTGGTCCTGTACATTGGGATTATGCGTGCTTCTTACATTTTTTCACCCTATTCACTCATTTTCACAGTTAATATTAATTTAACTACAATGTTGTCATTCTGATCTAAATGCTGAAATAAAACATACCTTTTAAATAAAATGGCGCGTGTGCTTGTGTGAGCAACCATTTCATGTACAGTCTGTTTTTGTCTTAAAGTTGGGAATACAAAAAAAAAGCCCTTCGGTTCTTTTCCTTGCTAATAAACGTGAATCCAATGTCACGGGTGATGTATCTTTTCAATATGGCTACGTATGGAGAGATGGAATCAGCAGGGAAGAGCATCCATCAAGAGTATCTGTACGTCACAGTCACAGTTAAAGTGCTGTGTCCTAATCAATGGGGCAGATTAGCTGCTTGCGCTAAGGTGCTTCTCGACAGACCACATTTTCTCCAAAATGCCTCATCAACTTTGATTATTTAAGCACTGGCCGAAGCGACCGCGCAGATGAATCACATTGATTGAAGAAAATAGGGAGGATTGTGTTTTGGGCGAATGAAAAATGTAAAATATGTTCCATGAAAATATGGGAGGGAGAGAGAGAAGGGGGGGAACAGAGACAGAGACAGAGAGAGAGAGAAAAAGAGAGAGAGAGAGAGAGAGAGAGAGAGAGAGAGAGAGACTTCATAATTATATTAGTTCTCATTGACTTAATTATCGGATTAAATCAAATTTACCATTTAGTGGTAATTAAGGCACAAAGAGGGGGGGAAAAGCTTGTTTCCGACATTTTGGTTTGTACCGCAATCTTTTTTGTTGTTTGGAATGTTTTTTTTCACATTAACATTTTAATGCCACATTTTTGTTGTCCAACAACGTCCACGTGATGGCGACAAAATATCATCTAAAGTCAAAAAAAGAGGATAAAGACACTCCCCTACTTGCGAACATTCAAATTACGAAAAACGCTACACGCGAGAAAGAAATTCGGGATCTCGAAAAATATAATATTGAGTGCGCCTTTATCCGAGTAGAGCACAGTACTGTAGTGCTTCTTTCCACCGCTACCGGAGTGTGGCGCTGTGAGAGCTGACCCAGCATCCACCCCAAAAAAGAAATCCGGCTTCCTCTTCCTAATTCGTGTGTGAACATACTGTACTAAATCTCCAGCGCACTAAGAACTTTGACATTTTTATTGCTCAATATCTCGAGCATTCATTCAATATGGTTTGTGTGAAGTGTAAAAAAGAGGCGAGCTGTTTCTTTTGAAATGAAAGTAGGATAAGAAACCTTGATGCGGTTGAGAAGACAGTCGGAACACTTTTTTTCGGCCACTTTCTACCAGGGAGGAGGGCCTCTTGAAGCTCATCTTCCAAAAGTAAGTTAAACTTCACTTTATTTATCTCTATAGAGCATCGTTTGTAAGTAGGGCATCGTCTGTAGTGTCCATTTCCACCCATTTTTGGAATCCATCTTGGAATAACTTCTGTTCAGTCAAATTACAATCTTGAAGATAATCTTGCTGCGGTGTTAGCGGTTACAGGACAGTATCCTTACTTCAGATGATATTTTGTCACCATCTTGTAGACATTATTTGAAACCAAAAGTGTGGCGTAAAAACGCTTTTACCTTCCAGTATGTCGAGAAGTCCTATTTGTTGGCGATAGAAAGCATCTTGCTCTGTGTTTTGATATGTTTATGGGTCCAGAGAGCGTATCGTTGAGATGATAGATTTTAAAGAAACTTGAATTGAAAAATATTTGCGCGTTTGTAATGAAGATCTATCAAGCTGTATTACATTTGTGTACAACTTAGCCCGCAACTTTATTGACGCACAGACAGACACAGGCAGAAAAGGAGCAGGTTGACTGCCTAGCCCTGGGGTCGGGAACCTATGGCTCGCGAGCCATATATGGCTCTTTCTATGAGTATCTATAGCTTAGAGACAAATTTGATTGCATGCAAAATTTCTCCATCTTGTTCAATCCTTGAGTCGTCTATGCTATTCAGGTACACGCAAAGCCAAACCTGAGCTAAATAAATTGGTATTACTTCGCAGTATATATAGGGCCCGTTTTCACTACAATTTACAGTCAAGGTGTCACACAAAAAAAGGGGGGAAAAAAAAACTCGTTTTGCTGTACAACGCTAAAGAATCCTTTATATTAAAGTTCACTATATAATCTGTGTTCAGTGTTCAGATACCTTATGATGAATCCACAGAACTGTAAATACGCCAAAACACCGGAAGAGAACTTAGTCATTTGATTGGGTGAGTGGGAGGGATGGGTGGAGCTATGCAAAAAGTGCAAGCACTCCCTCCCATCTCTCGCCCTACGCCGTCTGCGCCAAAAGTGAGCTCATCAGGCTCCCTATTTGCAGAATGTTGTGACGTTTTTACACAATAACTGCTTGCATCTGGTTTTGAAACCAATATGTATGAAAAAAAGGGTCTAAAGGAGTTTAACCGATCTTTAGTAATTGCAAAAAAGAGACAAGTTTAAAGTGGTATGTTTGTTGATTTTGGGACAGGGGCTCTGGCATTATTCTCTTTTCATAATTTTGATCAAATCATCAAAAATAAATGTGCTGAAGACTAAGCTTTTGTCTGGGGCGCGGGTTTAGCAATTTAGTAAATTTGTCTCATAATATATGGTGTGGCTCTTTCCCAAAATAAAATTAATATTTTTTGCTTTTATGGCTCTTTGAGTCAAAAAGGTTCCCGAACCCTGGCCTAGCCAATCAGAAATCAAAACAGATTGGATGATCAAAATCCGAAAAGTAGCCAAACCACCAAAAGTAAACCCCGATACAGCAAGAGAGATTGCTGTACAGTACTTTTATTTGTTATACAAAAGCTCGAGACTGTAAATAGTGTTTGTTCTTGGATTTAACTGCATAGTGGTGTATTTAATAGTAAATAAGGACAGGTTTTTGTTTTGTGGGTAGTGGTCTTTTTTGGAACCCCTTACGAAAAACGAAAGATTACTCATGCAGTGTTACAATTCTTTGCCTTAATTTTGCTTTAGAAAAATGTCTAAAAACCGTATCAGTGGTGCCACATGCTTCCCACCCACTCCCCTCCCCGCTCCCCCTCTTCTTTACGCCCTCCCATCGTTCACTACTATCTCCATTCTCCTTGTTGTCTCCCCCTCCCTCACCTCAGCGGGGGGCGTCGTACATCCCACCGTTTATCTCCGCCATCCAGCCACGATCGTTGCCTAGCAACACAGAATCCAGCATTTTTTTCACCATCCCGGCATCTGTTGTCGTTTTAAATCCTTCACTTTTTTTGGACGTCTTTCGTGCACGTGTGCATCACAAGCGTGTGCACTGGCACGAGCACACACAGATCTGGAATCAATTATAATCGGAATTAATGAAGCGCGTAATGAAGAGAGTGCTATCAGTGCTCCAGAATGGTGAATAATGTGAGAAGAACATCAAACACACTCAAACGGACGCACTTATTACACAGCAGCTGTAAAATGCGCACCACGTGCATGTGCGATGTTTAATATGGTCGCATTTCCATATAAAATGTCTCCTTTGTGACAAGCGTAATTAAAGATAAAATGATGGCGCAAAATTGTGAGTTTATCTTTTCAATAGCCATCAGCGCCAAATACGTTTGAAGGAGGCGGCTTCCTCTGCCGATAACCCACCTCCTTTCACACCTAAACCCGATTCATCTGCAAAAGATCCGGGCGATTTATCAGTGCATGGATGGCTTCGATACCGTATCGGTATCGGTGTCAAAATGCTTCGAGGCAGGACTGATGTGGATCATATTTTCACGATTTCATCAAAGAGGTGGCAATAGGTAGTTTGCTGAAACTATCAAGTATTGTTTTGTGTTAATCAGGATCTTTATTTTGTCTGTTTTAAATGACAGGGTGTAGTTATGGGAATTCTAGCACTTTATAGAGCTTTTCGGCTCGGTTCACCAAAAAGAAACGTCTTTTTTGGGTCCCAAATGGCTCATTAGGTTTTTTGTTGCTTTAATCCAAATATTACCAATGATAATGTAACATTCAAGGTGCTGTACAGAATTTGAACCTTTTTTACTCGCCATCATTGCGGCCTGTGTCAAGCTCCTTTTCAAGTACGTGCATTGTTTGGACACACTCGAACAAACTCTTCTTTTTTCATCTTTTTGGGGTTTTGGGTTGGCATTTGTTCTGTACGGGAAACAGGGCTTTTCTTACTTTCACCGTTTTCATGATACACTCACAAAGAATTACAGTGACGAGCATAAAGTCACTCTCGCTGTATTGTGTAATGTACTGTAACTGAAAACAAGTTCTAAAAAGCACAATGAAGAATACAAGCCACAGAGACTTATTTTGACCGAAACACACGTTTTTTTCCTTTTTTTGGGGTGGGGGGTGGGGGGATACCCGTATCAGTAAGACGAGAGAGTGATATTTTAGCTCACTCTACGTGAGGCTTATCTTATGAAAAATAAATGCAGATTTCTCAACCTATAACCGCATATTTAGATGATTGTTCGTGTATAATTTTGCTTATTCTTTTAAGTCAATAATGTTTTTTTTTTAAATAAATCAACTTTTTTTTTACCACAATTAGGTGCTACATAAATGTACCTCAAAGTCACAAAAATCTATGAAAAATTTGGAAAAAAAGAATGTCTGTGGGTTATTTTCCATTTTTAAAATGTTTTCCACGATTGCTGTGGTTTGTTATTAATTGCTTTTCTTTAACTTTTTTTACCTCCAAAATATTTGGGAAGAAAATGTCTATCGCTTTCTGATCTGTTGACCGAACAATGGAAATCATATATACACGTCTACACAGAAGCCAATCATTTGGCTGCATGCACACAAAAAATGTGAATTGAGCGGCTGGAGTTTGCCTTCCGTGTTGCATGCATGTCCGCATAGCTAGATGGGATGCTGTGAGTGACACAATCTTTGTCGCCGCGACAACCACATCCAAATGTCCACAGCGTGTATGATGTGTGTGTGCATGTGTACGTGGGTATGCAGACCCAAGGGGCTGTCTACTCTACTCAGTTTGTTTCTCCCACCTCAACTACACACACACACACACATAAATATACATATATATATATATATATATATATATATATATATATATATATATATATATATATATATATATATATATATTTATATATATACATTAAAAATATATAAATTAAATCTGCCCCCGGTATTTCCACACGGGGGCAGATTTAATTTCTTAAACAAATTAACTAAGTGAACTTCATCGAATATGGCTGAATTAGCCGAATTAGTGTCGCTCGAGTCTCTGCCAGCCTCCTCTTTCCGCAAGCTGGTGTGCCACGTGGGCTCCACCCCATCGCCTCGATGTCTGGATAAACTCAAAACAGCAGAGCGTTTATCAAAACAATGCCTGCCGTCTTGCGTCAGAGTCCTGTTATCAAAATTGCCCAGCCAAAACATTCCGCATTTGGAACAGCGTGACGTGAAGCCCCCTCAGCGAAAATCTTCATTGCACTCAATAAATGTAACTTGTATTCAATCATATAAAATCCCTTATAGTCAAAAGTATAAAATCCTTCAATACATATGTGCGCGTGTATAAGGGCTGGGAATTCTCATCTCATCTCATCTCATTAGCTGTCCCGCTTATCCTTATTAGGGTCGCAGGGGTGCTGGAACCCATCCCAGCCATCTCCGGGCAGTGGGCAGGGGACACCCTGAACTGGTTGCCAGCCAATCGCAGGGCACACGGGGACAGACAACTCACTTGAAATAAATTAATCATGATTAATCGCAATTAATTTATTAAATCAAGATTTTTAGAAATGGTAGTAAATGTGAAAGAATATGCATAGAAAAGTAAGATTACATTTAATATGCCAAATGGTATAGGCCAATACCAAGTAAAGTAAACGTGCATGCAGACTGAAATGCCAAAGATAGCTTTCATAACATAGATATTCAAGTACTTTATGTCAACAATGTTAAAGTATAAATTTGCTGTAAAGCTGTCGTATAAATTTTAACAAAAATTGCGTACCAGGTAAAGGAAAAGTGCATAAAGTTTGTGGTGTCAAAGACAAAACTTCCATTAACAAAATATTCCAAGTTCCTTATGTAAACATTGTCGAACACCCATCTCTTGCACCGAACTGATCCAGAGTTGTTTGACGAGGTCCGCTGTCTGACTGTACCACCGCACCGGGGTGCTAAGCTTTAAAGCGAAAGGCTTTACAAAAAAGTGATGATATAAATGGTGCAGTTTGGTCACTTTGAGTCTCCGTAGAATGTGTTCTTTCTTGTGCATTTTAGCACTTGCTTTTGGTTGCACAACAGAACACAGTGACATCTAGTGGTCAATATATAAACACCGTCCCTTTGGGTAAAACTTAAGCATGTTTTTTGCCACATTTCTTTCCTTTGTGAATGCAGGCCCTGTAGAACTGGGTAATCAAGTCCATCAAGCGTAAAAAGTCTCACTAAGTATTGCCAAAGGTATCGTTTGCAACATTTGCTTGAGATATTTAGCTTGGTTCTGCAAATTTTGGGATCTTTTGGACAGAAACTTGCCCAAAGAGTTTTTTAGGAATCAAAATTGGATCATGTGTAACACATGCACAGACAAACAACAAGACGGACCTGCACGTGGGCAAACTCCCAGGCATTAAGACCCCCCACCCGATAGGGCATCCCTGAGTGCACAAAAAGAAGAGTAGACGTGTCAGAAAGACGCTGGAGGGCTGTAACACACATGAAATGCAAAGCGTTTGTGGTTTAAGGGGGTGCGGAGGTTGTCAGTCACACAGTGTGTCAAAAGACGATGCTGAAGATGTTAATGATGATGATGACGATATACAGCGAGAGGAGAACGAAAAAGGACAGGAAGACTGAAGACAGGAAGTGACTGAAGTATATTTTGAAACCAATTTTGTTGTTGTTTGCACGCATTCTGTTATCCATGCTCTTTTTAACTCGTTAATTTCCTGTAAAAGTCACCAAAAATCCCAATCCAATCACGTACCCAAAGTTTATTAAATGCTGTTCTTGAACCGTTTGGAGAGTATCAATGGTTTTGGTCTCTTTGAAAAGGTGACACACGGCAAGTGCTACTAACATTAAGTAATCTGAGTTGGAACGCACAGAAAAAGAAGGTTTTTATTCTCACTTGCAATCAAATGCATGCAGATGAGTGGAGCCTTGCAAAGTACCTTGTCGAATTGGATCGCAATCTGAAAAAATAAACTTTACTATACACATTTTTCTCATGTTAGGTCTAGGGCGTTTTCAAAAGTGGCCATTTAGAGACGACGTGTTCAAAGCCCTAAAAACTTTGAATTTTTGTATTTTTCTTCGGCCATTTTTTAGACAATGTGAAAGAGTTGTAAATGTTTGACTCCTCTTTCTATAGAAGTCAATCCATGATTGCACGTAAAAACGGTGCATGAAAATGAATCACAATTAGCTTTGCGCAAATTTACTCTCGGCTCTGATTTGAATTGCTACCGTAAGTATATACATATTTTTGGGGGAAATTTCCTAACCAATGTGTTAATCCACATTTGCATTGGTCACTATTGGTCAAGGATTTGTTTGAATCCAAATTGGTCATGATTTCTTTTTTTTTTTTTTTTTTTTTTTTTTTTTTAAACAGGCCCTCATAGGTTTTCACAGGCGAAGGTTTGCAAAAAAGCTTGCATTTGGCCAAGAGCGGCGTCAATCAAAACATCAGAGGCTAACAAGTATTGAAAACAATCTGACAAATCTGTTCATTTTCAATGGACAGGTAATAGGGTGGTCCTTATTTTTCGACTTTTAAAATTTCATGCTCTGACCCCTTGAATATGTTCCAATATATACAAAACGTAACTAGGCAAAGTTTCATCAAAATCAAAGGATATTTAGAGGTCGCTCAAGGCCTCTGAAATTTTGGTATGAAAAATAAGGATTTTTCGCACATTATATCAGACCTAGTGTACAAAGTTACTTGTAACTTTTCTTGTGTTACAATTATAAGCAATGGACTGAAATTGGATGTTCTAAAACAGCGTACACATAGGGTTAAGATTTCCGTTTTTTCTCGAAAATTGCCAAAATTTTACCATTTTGGGAAATTTCAAAGTCGTTGAGCTACCTCTAAATATTATCCAAATTGTTCAAAATTGCACACAGTGTGTTTTTATCGATATAAGAACATATGCGGGGGGTCAGAGCCCAATATTTCAAAAAAAAAAATTTCGACCCCCATCAAGGACCACCCTAACGGGTAATGGAGCCAAACAGATGGATACAATAAAGATCGTCTAACAATGCAGGAATGCTTTTAGGTGGATTTTTTTTATATATGGCGGCATAATCGTGTGTTCTGGAGTAAATATTTTACATGGTTCGATTCACTGACCTTTCGTGAATGTAACCACACCATATTTGCTGGGAATCGTGTCATGAGTAGAAGTACCCAGCACTTTTGGGTGAGTTACACAGGCTTTATGGTTTTCAGGTATCTTGTTTCAGACTAATCGTGATGTTTCTTTGAGGAGTATATTTTCAAATGGCTTCCCAGTGATATTAGGGAATTCCCTATCTCTGTGACTGGTGACATATATGAATAAAATGACTAAATTTTGTGCAGGCTTGGGGAGTAACGGAATACATGGAACGGCAAAAATGGTGTTGGCAAGCGGTTTGGATTTGTTTTCATTTTGTTTCTGTCGCATTTTATGTTAGTTTTGCCGGAGATTAAAGAGATCAAAGCCAAGAGAGAAAGCTTACCACGTGTTGTGAGTCATAATTTTATTCATATTTAGTTTCTTTTGTCTTTTATTAGCATATTTGGTATTGGAGTAATCCAAAAGTAATTGAAAGTAATCAAGTTAAAGTAACCCTACCCAACCCTGGCTGTTGATACCTTAAAAAAGGGCAGGTAACGGCACCGATACCAATAGCTGGTAAAGTGACCTGCCAAGCTCTACCAATTGATGAAGTATTAAAACTTGTTATTGATATTTTAATAAGATGTGTGGTTGTTCAGAATGATATACAAATCCCATAGGTATCACAAAACTAATTTCTTATTTTGCATTTTCATAAAAAGTTTTAAAGGTGCTGTCCAGATTTGATTTTTTTTTTTACTAGCTGACGCCATCTTCTGGCTTAAGTCATCATTGCTCATTTTCCAAGCTCCTTGTGAAGTGCGTGCAAGTACTTACTTGTTTTTAGATGCATTAAAATATATTCTTGTTTTGTCATCTTTCTAGGGGTTTGGGTTGGTGTTTGGGCCATATTTTAAACAGGCCTTTTATTCCTTTTGCCATTTTCATGCTACACTAACAAAAACATGGTGATGACCACTAAATCACTCCTAACCCCGCCTCCTTCCCTCACCCATTTCCTGATTCCTTATGTGTTGCGCGTCCCGAACCGCTCTGATAAAAGTAAGATAAAAGCAGATAGGCAGGGTGAAAAAACACTAGTCAAGTCAAGTCAAGTCATTTTTATTTGTATAGCCCTAAATCACGAAGAGTCTCAAAGGGCTTCACAGATTGTTACACTATATTACACAAACTATTTTCAACCGACAAGAGGAGTAGGTTATTCGTATGCAATGGAGTAGAAGTGAGTTTTAAGTTTAGATTTAAACATTTCCACTGAGGTTGCAGATCGAATCTCAGGGGGAAGAGCATTCCACAGCACCGGTGCCCGGATGGAGAACGCTCTCGAACCAGCAGAAGACTTCTATGCTCTCGGGATCATCAGAAGACCAGCACTCTCAGATCGTAGGCTTCGGACTGGGACATAGTGGCAGATCAGATCTGAAAGATAAGAGGGAGCAAGTCCATGTATGATTTTGTACAATACTAAGAGAACTTTGAAGTCACATCTTTGGCTAACTGGGAGCCAATGCAAGTTAGCCAAAATCGGTGTTATGTGATCGTACTTTTTGTCCTAGTTAAAAGCCTCGCTGCGGCATTTTGTACTAGCTGAAGAGACTTGATTCTGGACTTCGGGAGACCGGAGAGTAGTGCATTGCAGTAATCGAGACGGGAGGTAACAAATGCATGAATTATTGTTTCCGCATCAGACTGAGACAGTATTGAACGGATTTTAGCAATGTTGCGAAGATGGAAGAAGGCAGTTCTAGTAATTTGCTTTACATGCATCTCAAAGGATAGATCAGGGTCAAATATGACACCTAAATTTTTAACTGAGTCACTCTGTGTGATGTGACATTTGTCAATGTTCACAGCAGTTTTTGAGAATAAGTCCCGGCATTTAGAAGGACCAATGACTAACATTTCGGTCTTTTCAGAGTTAAGACGCAAGAAATTGAGTGACATCCACTCTTTTATCTCAGTGAGACAGGCCTCCAAATTTCCACAGTTTAGTGTGGAAGATTCCTCCAACGGAAGATATAGTTGAGTGTCGTCTGCGTAGCAGTGGAAGCTGATATTGTACTTGCGAATAATATCACCTAATGGAAGCATGTAAATGTTGAAAAGTAGGGGGCCGAGCACTGAACCCTGCGGAACACCGCAGGTAACATTAAAGGGCTCAGATGTCGTTTCACCATATTTAACACAGTGCGTCCTATCTGAGAGGTAGGATTTGAACCACGAGAGGACGGCTCCAGAGAGACCAATCCATTTTTCCAACCGTTCTAGTAGGATATTGTGGCGCACTGTGTCAAAAGCAGCACTAAGATCCAGCAGCAGCAAAAGTGATGAAGCGCCAGAATCCATTGACATTAGGAGATCATTTGTTACCTTGATCAGAGCTGTCTCAGTAGAGTGGTTAGCCCTGAATCCTGATTGCATGGATTCAAAAAGGTTATTCTCCGATATGAAAGCATTCAGCTGCTGTGCCACTACTCTTTCGAGTACTTTAGAGAGGAAAGGTAGGTTTGACACAGGTCTGTAATTACTTAATATTTCTGGATCAAGGTTGGGTCGTTTCAGTGTGGGTTTAATAACGGCGGACTTAAAAGCTGCTGGAACTACACCTGAGGAGAGTGATGTATTTATAATATTTAGAACTGAAGGCCCAAGGACGCTAAAAAGACTTTTAATAAGTGAACCTGGGAGCGGGTCGAACTGGCAAGTTGTCGGTTTGGCCGCATTCACCACTTGTTTGAGATCATCAAGTGACAGTTCACTAAAACCGGCCATTTTTCCAGGGCAGCAACCCTGTCGTGCATCTGTAAATTTCAGTCCTTTAATACGTGTGGTACTAACAATATCTTTTGCAATTTCTTCCTGTATGCATTGAATCTTCTTAGTGAAGAAGACCATTAAGTCCTGAGCAGAGTGTGTCGAACTGTCTGCGATAGCCTGTTGCCTTGTAAGCGATGCTACAGTGTCAAAAAGGGCTTTGGGGTTGTTCTTTTGAGACGCAATCACCTTCGAAAGGTAGGCCGATTTTGCAGAGGCAAGGGCCGCTTTATACTTTAACAAGCTGTCACACCAGGTTTGATGGAAAACCTCAAGCTTGGTAGCGCGCCATTTTCTCTCCCATTTCCTGCATTCTTTTTTAAGGGTTCTAGTTTCATCAGTAAACCAAGGTGTGCGTCTTTTAGGACGTGATTTTAGTTTTATGGGCGCTATTGAATCCAGCACACTAGTCAGGGTGGTATTGAACTCATTCATGAGTGAGTCAATCGAGCCATTGTATTTAGGAAAGGACGCAACTGCTCCAGGAAGGAGTTCAAAGAGCTCAGAAACTGTGCCAGTGCTTATATTGCGTCCGCTAAATCCCTCAGCTTTATTAACTCTACATTTAGTTAGCACCTCAAATGTCACTAAATAATGATCAGAGATAACAGTAGTACACGGTAGCACCATAATGTTACTAGTGGTGGGCATTGTTTACACGTACTTAATAGAGAAAATATTTTACTTTGAAGTTTTTAAGCACACCCCAAACGACAAACCCCACCTTTATATATAAGAAACTTTTATTAACAAAAGTATTAATGTGTTGTGTTCTAATGTTGAAATGTGTCACCGCACACAGTCATTGTAAGATTAATTTCAAGATTCATTCAAGTCATGTATAACTCCTTCACGTCTTGATTCACTCACTTCATGACTATTCATTAATTTGGGTGTGATTATTTCTTGATGCAATTATTTAATAATTCATTCATTCACTCGTTGTTATTCGCATTTTTTCACTACATTGTTTTGAGTGCTAATTTTAGTTTGCAGATAGAAAACAGACTAGAGTTTTATTAATACATGCCAGAACCGGTCCAAAGGACTAGTGTGAAGTAGGGATTTTTCTATTTCCTCTTAAGTTTTGTTTTTAGTGATAGGTTGCCCTTTTGGTATAAAAGTGATTGCCAGCCATTTTCATTTCCGACAAATTAATCAAACCACTTGTTCTGTACCTAATTATTAATTATTTTACTTCATGATTATTCATTTATGTTGTAACTATTTGAGTTCTTGATACATCAATTTATTCAGTTGTTATTTTTCAACTTCCACATTGTGTCACTGGTGTTTCATTTTGCAGTCAGAAGAAGGCTTTGGATGTCAACAGTATTTTACAGAACCAGAAGGTTGTTGCAAAGTGGGATTTTCCATTATCATTCTACTTTGGGTTTTTATTTTTGTCATGCTCTGCCCTCAGAGTATAAGAGTAATTGTCAGCTATTTTGGCTGTGCACTTCTGCTTTTCCAACCATTGCTCTGAGTACCTAATTTGTGCCCAGAATACTCTGTAATAAAAGCCTAAACAGAAACACGAGGAGAAGGAAAAGTGGCTTCCACTTTACTTGTTAAGGTTTTTCTGGGGAAAAATTGTATTTTAACTAACACAATTAACTTAATTCAAATAGGCAGCAATTTTAACTCAAGTTCTGTAAATATATTTCACCTTATAGCACTCAATGGTTGTGAATTAATTAGGATGGGTTTATTTAAAGAGACAGTGTGCACCTCCTAGTGTTAAAAAGAATCATTCATTAAAACAACTATATTATTTTTAAAAATAAGCAAATGCACACTGACTAGAATAGGTTTGTCCATATGTTTAAATACTTGTACTCAAGTCTGGAGACATTTGCATTTATTCACCTAGAGCGAGCTGACATGTGTGTGCCTGAAAACCAAAACCTTGCGAAAGGCTGGGCAAAACAAAATAGAAGAAAAATGATTTGGTTGGGTCAATTTGAGTCTCCGCTGTTTGTATTCTTCCTTGTGCTTTTTAGCACTCGTTTTTGGTTGCACTACTCAATACTGCGGCATCTAGTGCTTAAATACGGCACACTGTCCCTTTAATGGAATAACAAACTGTGGTGATAATATGCATGGAATATTGATACAGTATTTATCAATGTAATAAAATACAATTTTGGGAATTATTTTGTGAATATAATTAATGTTTGGCTCATGGTCTATTAATTCATGTATTATTGGGTGGGGCCGTGACAGTCATTTTCAGCCTTGACCTTTTCAATGACTAGCTATAAAGGTACTTAAGTTGACAAGTATCCTAGCTCTGCGATCGAATCAATACTATAGCTAAGCAAAAACAAGCGATGATCCCTGCAATCCGTTTTGTCTTATTAGCATTTCCAAGGAATTATATTGACTCTTCTAGTGCCCAAGTTAATGCTGTATGCATAAAAATATTAATTTAGTCCAGGGGTCAGCAACAAGCGCTATGGAGCCACTCGCGTTCTTTTGGCGCTTCTGCGTGGCCCCCTTGCGCATTTTCAAAAATGTTTGTTCATGGAAAATTATATGGTTTCCGTAGGAGGATGAACATGACTCTATCATTCTTAACATTTTTCAATAAATATAGATATATTCACATTATGTGTTGCCTTACTTCTAACGCTTATATAAAGCTTGTGATTGTTTTCAGCTCCGAACATTTTTTTTCATCCAATACAGCTCTTTCAACACTTTGGTTGCCCACACCTGGTCTAAACAAATACCTTGACTCTGGACAGAGATTCAGGAACCCGCGGTATTCCCTCAGAATCGACTCCTTTCCACTCCAGGAATGTTAAAAGCTGTCAGTTGAGAACAAATTCCGGACTATAAGCCGCTACTTTTTCCCCAAACTTTCAACCCTGCGGGTTATTAAGTGATGCGGCCAATTTATGTAATTTTTCTAACGGCCGCCAGCGGCGCTCGAGTACAAAAGGTAAGATTTAGACCGGTGGAATATATGCGCCGAGGAAGACTGTTCATTGGAAAGGGGGCTCCGTTCCAACACCCTGAATGTTGGGCTCCGTTCCAACACCCTGAATGTTTACCTTGAATGTTTAACGTAAATATAAAGCTAACCCAGGCTAATCGTACGTTCGCGTTATCTTAATCTTCCGTACGAAAGATTACGCTAACATGAACGTGTAAAAATAAAAAAATCAGGTCGTTTACAAGTCATTTAGCACCCGGGTCTCCACAACAAGTGGTGAGCGGTTCATTGGAAAGGGGGCTCCGTTCCAACACCCTGAATGTTGGGCTCCGTTTCCAAACCCACTGAATGGTTACCTTGAATGTTTAACGTAAACATAAAGCTAATCCAGGCTAATCGTACGTTCACGTTATCATAATCTTCTGTACGAAAGATGACGCTATCATTAACGTGTAAAAATAAAAAAAAGGACTAAAACACTTCGTACACCTATATTAAAAGCGAAAGCAAAACGAAGCACGTTATATTATTATTATTATTATTAAAGCTTTGAAAACTCTCTCGGTGTACCGTCTTTCTTTGTAAATATGTGTAACCATGTATAATATGTATTTGCAACTGTATATTTTTGTAATGTATTTATTTCAGACACTTATTCACGTTTTGCACGGGCGAATAAAAAAGAAGGGGCAAAAAGAATGCGGGCTGACGGGAAGTGGGGACCGGTAAAGGTGAGTGTTTGTGGACGCGGCGGACAATAGTGGATATATATTCTTCCCACCCTTACCTTTGGAAATGTGATTTTTGGACTGTGTACTTTCATGAAGAACATTCAGTTTCAATCGCGGGACTTAAAGTCGGGTTTGGGTTAATTTTGTGTTTGTGTTACATTTTTTAATGTGGGCGCATCCGGCTTATATACAGGTACGGCTTGTGTAAGTACAAAATCGTTTTTCCTCTTAAAATGTGGTGGGTGCGGCTTATAATCAGGTGCGCTCTATAGTCCGGAATTTACGGTAATTCATCAATATGATATGAGCAGAAATATGTCTGGCCACATTTGCAGGCTATTCTCAGCTTGTCTTGGATCACACCAAACAAAACCAAAAGACGAGCAAGGAATGACTAACTGCATTAACATTTTGGGGTGCCAACCCCTGATTTAGTGTAAAGAACTCCAAATATATTCAAATGGTCTTCTAAGAGCGAACAGAAACCCGATTTCCGTGCACTTGTGCACGTCTGTGCAGCTCTGCCACCCAATTATCGTCACCATAGCAACTATCTTGGAATAGGGCCCGTGGTTATGTTGACTATTACCAGGTCACTGCCTTGCAGCCTATTCATACACACACAACCACGCTGAGTGCTGTGCTCTCACTCAATCCTGCAAGGAAGCACAAAGCTTCCAAAAAAGAGCAAGCATCAATCGCCATGGTGACAAATTGGAGGCAATTTTCCATAATAGCTGGAATTATACAGCGAGGCGCATTATGGCGAGGCCAAGGTGGGAGGCTTCCGATGGTTTTATCCCGTTTTCAATTCACAAAGTCGACGTCTATGATCATTTTGAGACTTGAATGCAGTGTACGTGTGTTTGTGTGTTTGTGTGTGTTTGTGTCATTTACGTTTTTTCCGTACCACTGACCCCTTTTCATTTGACATCACGTTGCCTTCTCTGGCAGAATGAGAGCCATGAAGGACGGCAAGAGGCACTTGAGCGCACGACTGTCTAATAGGCAGTTGAGTTAAAACAAATACAGATAACCACGACAGAAGAATAGAATCACCACTTTTTATGACTGTGATTTAATCATGTGAGGTAGGCAAGCTTCTAAGCCCGATTTGGGATTGTATTGTAACGACCCTCAATCATGCGCGACACGAGGTTTCACAGTAACTCGGTTTATTGCCTGCATTCAGTAAACAAAACAATACAAAAGTCAGGGCATCTGTTCACGACTGCAATGATCTTCAGCGCGATGCAAATTAGCTGAAGCTACGGCAAGCAGACAACATGCGAGCACATTAATTGTGAAACTTTAATAATAAAATTGAACATAACTTTCCCACGTACCTGCATTCAGTAAACAAAACAATACAAAAGTCAGGGTATCTGTTCACGACTGCAATAATCTAAAACATTAAAAATACAAAAACGGGTCATCACTCAACAGGCCGCACCTCGTGGCGTGTTTGCATCAAGACATGTTGCATCATCGTTTCAAGCTGTATTACTTTACTTCTTATTTAGTGCTTTTTTAATATACATCATTTAGCACAACTTATATATCTTTATATACAAAAATAATTTGTGAAAGCAGCTCCTATATCTAGAAAAATATGCATTTTTTTATCCAACTGATATTGGGCACATCTTACCTTCAGCGCAATGCAAATTAGCTGAAGCTACGGCAAGCGCTGAAGCCCATAAAGTGCCAAACAAAAAAGACAGTCGCAGACGCCCATGACTTAACAATTGAATGAGGTACCCGTAATATTAAAAGTAAAACAACAAAAACACAGATTTTGTGAGAATTCAAAAAAACATTAAAAACAATCAAATTTCAACTCTGTTCCTTTCGATGAAGACCGAAGACGACAATGTTTATTGCAGTCAAACGGAGGGATTGTTGTTGTGCCCCTGTGCTTTACTCTTTACTTTCCCCCAAAATTTAGATACATATTCGTTTTAGGTTTACGCGAGAGGGACATTTCCTGTCGTGTACCAGCTACACCGAACTGGTGAGCATCCAGACTTTTACAATCTTTTAGATCAGCACCGGTGTATGGGGATACTCCATTTATAATATGGTAGTATAGATGGTGTGGACTGAAGTCAGAGAGACTGGACGATTTGTTTAGATGTGTAAATATGGCAGGAGGAACATTGTATTACTTGGTAGCTAGCATTGCTAATGCTATGAGAAGAAGTGTTTTGTTTGGTCTGAAAAGGGAAGTAAAGGTGAAAGTCTCAGCCACATTTCGATCCCTCCCCACTACTAACATCAACCCAGAACACAACGCAGACCTTTAAAGTGTGCAGGTGGCCGGTACAGCAAAAAAGGGTTACCGTATTTTCCGCACTATAAGGTGCACCTAAAAGCCTTTATTTTTTTAAAAAGCTGACCATGCGCTTTATTTATCAATATTGAGTTGCAAAGTCTTGCAACTAACTTGCAGCCGCCGACTAGATTTTCCCTCGAATGCCAAGTAGTCCGCGATGTATGCTGGGATTTATTTACCGGCGTTTCATTGGCTAACCAATGTGTCAATCATCATTTGTCCAGGCTTGCGGAGTAATGGAATACATGGAACGGCAAAAATGATGTTGGGAAGCTGTTTGGATTTATTTTCATTTTGTTTCTGTCGCATTTTGCTGCGTAGTGCAGACAGTATGTAGGCCAATGAGGACGCGTGCTGAATGGCAGCTGGACAAAGAGACTCGTTGGAGCATGATCAGCAACATCAAGTCCCACCACGCCAAAGCTCAATCCCCACATTGGACTCCCTCATTTAAAAGGACATAACACGTTTAGTACTATATCAGATCACAAAGAATTACACAACAAACTCAGGTGTGTTGTGGTACACATTACATAATGTAGCAAATGACAGTGCTGGGCCGTGCATTGACTGTTGTGTATTTTACATCGTGGCATACGTCGATTTACATTTTTGTTTTTTTCCACTGATCGTCAAATACAAGATTACAATGAACTCAAAATCAACAACTTTCAAAAACAATTGACAGCATAGCTGGTTCAAGAGCGTTCTCCATCCGGGCACCGGTGCTGTGGAATGCTCTTTCTTCTGAGATCCGATCTGCAACCTCAGTGGAAATGTTTAACTAAGCTTAAAACACACTTCTACTCTATAGCATATGAATAACCTATACTTTTCGTGGACAATATCTCTGTATTATTAGTGATTGCAACATCCTTTGCTGTCTGGTAATCCTGAAAGGGGGATGCCACATGTGCGGTCCCTTCTCAAGGTTTATTCATTTTCCTCGAGTTGAGATTTTTGAGTTTTTCCTTGCCCTCATGTTGGTTCCAGATCAGGGGATGGTGTAATAATAGTCTGAAAAAATAGTCTGTGTAATAACCTGTGAAGCCCTTTGAGACTCGTTGTGATTAAGGGCTATACAAATTAAAATGACTTGACTTGACTAAAAGGAAAAAAAAGGGCTGACGGGAAAAAGACCGAGCTTGCAAAAAGCCGGTGGTATTCAAAAATAAAATTCAATTTATAATAAAATGAAAAACAGGCTTAGTCAAACAAAAAAGCATATTTCTCCTGTATTAAGTATAATTGATGATTGAGAGTTATAATAAATAGTTGATCATGTATGTGAGGATGCTAATCGTGTTATTGATTCCTTAAGCCAGTTACTAATAAAAGAAGGTCATTGTAAAAAAAATATTGTCCCCAAATTTCCTAAGGAATTACAATGACCCACCGGTGTGATTTTGTCGTTCCTGGGGGCTACCATGGGCCTGTGTGCGCCAGGTTAGATCTTTTTTTTTTTATTACCTATTACACATTACACGCTGTAATAAATTATAGTATAATATAGAAAGATTCAAGATTCAATATTGTTTTTATTGTCATTAACATAAAAATGCCAATGATATTTTCTTTGCAAACCCGGTGTACAATTTTGATAAAAACAGAGGTTTTAAACTAAGAAACAATAGAAATATGCATATACAAAATAGAAAAGACTATACGTACAGTATATATATATTCTGTGTTGTCATCTATTATCATCAAAGTGCGGGTGAGTGTAAACAAAGTGTGTTACACTGTGGCTTTCAACGCACGTTTAGCACATTATATTGCATGCATTACGTAGTACACAATACTAGTATCCTATGTTAGTCCATATTTATTCATATTTGTACTTCCAAATCAGTGTACAATGGTAACGTGTGGTGTGGTGTGTCTAATAGGGGACAGTCAGATTTGAAAATACAATAATCTCCATTTTATTCATCAATTGATTGTCAGTGCAAGAAAGCAATATACAAACTGAAGGATACAAAAAGAAGAAAAATGTGTAACCTTAACTAATGAATTAAATTTGTGTGATCCTCCTTTTGGATGAAAGCATCAATAAAAAGAAATCTTTCTTTGTGAAAAAAAAAGTCCATGCAACAGGAAAACAATTACCGCATTGACTTGCTAATACCACCACTAATTATTATGTTTAATTTGGGGCTGGGGTGTGCACTGTGCACCAAATTAGATTCCTTGGTCTCACCATCGCCCTCTGCCATAAGGCATGAGATTTTTGTGCCTCGCATTGCATTTGCAGACACTCAGCACAGTGACGAATGACATAATACAGTGGAACCTCGGTTCTCGACTATAATCCGTTCCAGAACCCTGTTCGAAAACCGATTTGTTTGATCACCGAAATCATTTTTCCCATTAAAAATAATGTAAATCGTTTTAATCCGTTCCAACACCCTGAATGTTTACCTTGAATGTTTAACGTAAACATAAAGCTAACCCAGGCTATTCGTATGTTCGCGTTATCGTAATCTTCCGTACGAAAGATTACTCTAACATGAACGTGTAAAAATAAAAAAATCAGGTCGTTTACAAGTCATTTAGCACCCGGGTCTCCACAACAAGTGGTGAGCGGTTCATTGGAAAGGGGGCTCCGGTCCAACACCCTGAATGTTTACCTTGAATGTTCAACGTAAACATAAAGCTAACCCATGCTAATCGTACGTTCGCGTTATCGTATTTTTCCGTACGAAAGATTACGCTAACATGAACGTGTAAAAATAAAAAATTAAATTATAAAGAAAAGAATTATGAATAGGATTTCTTACCTTTGTGGTGGTCAGCAGAAGGTGCAGGTGGACGGTGGGGTATTCCCTAGCAAGATCAGACAGTCGCACACCTCCTTCATATTTTGCTATTATTTCTTTCTTAAATGCAATAGTTGTACGCACTACTTTTCTTTTTTCACCTGTAGCAACTTTGCTGCTCGCACTGGCTTTCTTCGGAGGCACAATTAGGGGCTAAAACACTTCGTACACCTATATTAAAAGGATCCACTGTAATTATATTAATAATATTCATAATTCTGTATTTGAAAAGTTTGCAATTTTGAATGTACACTAACTGTGAGGTGAAATGATAAAAGAACCTTAACACTAAACATAACCATTGAATATATTTCCACGATGACAGGTGAGGCACAGTCTCACCTGCCTCCCCTGACTGCACATTTCTAGTGTAAACTATGGTACATGCAAGTGCAATACCAGTACAGCTAATAAAAACATGGAATAAGTGTTTTCAATAGATGACGGTTTTATTTTTATTTTTAAAAAGTTGTCCTAAGGTTCTCTGCCGCAGCCAAGGACTCCCAATTACGGGTTCTTCCGCTTGTGACTCACTTCCTTTTTGTCTGTTACGATCTTTAAGATGGCCACTTTTGGGGCCAGCTCAGTTTGGCCCAATCACAGCGGATGCCTCTAGAAGTTCTTCGATTCAGGCGGCAGCTGGGGAGAAGTAGACGAAAGGAAGGGAAAGAGCGCGAGGGGAGGCTATTAACATGTGTCAACGACCCTCGTTCGCACCACCAACACCGGCATTGGGCCCTCATCCTGTCTTTGCAGCTCACAAATCGATCACAGCTGGGATGGAGGATGTAGTGTGTTATATTCCTTTCTGTGTGGGCGCAACCGTCAAAAACATTCGTTTAACTTGTCCTTAGCCTTGGTCAATCTTGTTTTTCATTTATAAATATATATTACTGTTTAAAAGTTTAGGGGGCCCCCAGACAATCTTTGTTTTTTCCATGAAAAAGTCACACTTTCTTTCACCTTCTTTTGCCCATATTATTCTCTTCCTTTTGTCAGCCAGTCTCAGATATGGCTTTTTTTCTTTGCTATTCTGCCTTGATAGCAACCATCTCCTCTTCAACGTAGAGGTTGACATTGTTGTTTGGCGGATACATTTTAACCGAACTGCTAGTTGAAGACCTTTAATGCATCTATTATTCAAACTAGAGAATCTCATCTTAGACCCCTAGCAAAAAGTATGGAATCACCAGTCTTGGACAGGCCCTCATTCAGATGTTTTTTACTGTAGAAACATCTCAGATCACAAACGTGAAACAATGTTAATGTCATTCCAAAGTGCAATATATTGGCATTCAGAATCTCATCTCATCTCAATAGCTGCACAGCTTATTCACAGTAGGGTGGCGGGGGTGCTGGAGCCCATCCCAGCAATCATCGGGCAGTGGGCAGGGGACACCCTGAACTAGTTGCCAGCCAATCGCAGGACTACTTGCTCGCTCATTCACACCTAGGGACAATTTGGACCGGCCAATCCACCTAAAATGCATGTCTTTGGAATGTGGAAGGAAACCGAAGAGGAAACCCACGCAAGCATGGGGAGAACATACAAACTCCGCACAGGAAGTCCGGTAGCTGGATTTGAACCCACACAGGGTTCCCAAGATCCTAGAACTGTGCCGCACATGCACTAACCACTGCGCCGCCGTGCTGCCCTGCATTAAGAATCACTAAAAGAAATTAAGAAATAGCATTCTAATGATCAGTAAATGTTACTTTTATTAGCGAGTGCAGGGAAATAAATATGGAGTCACTAAATTCTGAGGAAAAAAAATTGAAATCGGTGCAATTTGAGTAGAAAATAAGGACACACCCAGTCAATTTCCTTTCCTTATTTAGGCACCTGGCTTTGATTAAGTCAGCTCGATAGTCCGCAGTTTAAAACAGTGCAGTGTATGTTTATGATATCGCGTGCCATCTACGCCATAATTCGGGATTAGGTCTCACACTTGCACTGAAATGCTCTTATACATAAGAGTGAAAGGAAACATAAATAACCGACACACGAACTTGTCAAAATACAAAATACATTGGTCAAACGTTTGTCCAGATAAACATAGGTAAACATAGGTGAAACACACTCACCAACAGTACTGAAATGGTCTCATGAACCAATGTAAAAATCTTACACACATACTGGCCAAAACCTTTGAACACACCGGTCAAACATTTGTGTTCATGAAATCAAGTCAAAACGCTCACAGTACTGAAATAATCTCATAAACACAAGTTAAACGCCACCAAACTCACTGGTCAAAAGTGCTAATTCACTTAGGTGAGGCACGTTCATTCATAGTACTGAAATGCATGAGTAGATAATGGTCAAATAAACATGTAAACACATGTCAAACGCTTTTAACACGCTGATGAAATGTTTTACTTTTCTTAATGAACACAAACATTTGTTCAGCATGTGTGAAATGATTTGACACTTGTTTATGAGTATATTTAACCACCACATATACAAACAATTTGGGTGCAAGTTTCAGCTTCAATTCTGAATTATGGCTTAGACGACAGCCCATATGTGGAAGTCCCAATTTAGTACCTCTACAAATTGCTAAACTCTGTTGGGAAGTACTTATTTTCCTGTAGTATAGTTTACTTTAGACATGGACTTTTTGTCCCCAAATTTTCACTTCAAAGCCCTATTCTGCGCATTTTATCTATCTTTATCTCAGCCTTGAAGCTGAAACAGAAATGTTTTTCTGCAGTTTCATATTGTCATGTACGTATCACTGCTTCTGTCGAAGCTGTTTTGGTATCGGGCAGCGGGTGTACTAAAAAATAGGTTTAGATATGGAGGTGTATCATATTGCAGGCTGTTTATCACAAACAGAGTTGATTCTATCTGAGGCGCGTGGAACAATTGACACGATGCAAAGGAGACGATAAGAAAGAGTGAATTACTAACATCTGATAGCTACGAGCTCAGATGTATTGACTAAGTTTTCGAAGCCAAATCGAAATATAATAAGAACTCTGAACAACTTCGCTTTTTAATCATCAATTTTTACACATACCTCAGCTCTATTTTTTTTTTATTTTTTTCATTTCAAGTTTTAAATATTTATAAAAAGATTGCACGGCACATCATGCCCAGGAGAAAAAAAGGGCAATCTGGTAAACAATATTACATTTCTCGTGCTAATGTAGTGCCACCAAGACCTTTAAACCTCACATGAAACATATTAAATGTCGGGAATTGCCTGTCGTTTGTCATTTGCTGTCAAAAGCAAAACGTGAACACTAAATTCCGTATGAATGTTGTCTGAATTGCAGGGGTTTCTTTCATTCAAAGAAAAGATACGTTATTTTATATATATATATATATATATATATATATATATATATATGTATTGTATATATGTATACTGTATATACAATGTATTAGTATATGCTTGTCTGAAGGAATCTGAGTCACCCGAGTGAAATTTATTTGCATTTGTGTATGTCTGTGTCTGCAGGTGTGTCCGTCCTGACCTACCATGCTGACCAACATAAAGAGCAGTGAAAAAGCAATCAGCTCAAAAAGTGCGGCCTGAGGGTACATGTTGGCCCAAGTGCCAAAAAAAGAACTTGAGGATATTGACGTGCATGTATGGAAGGTGTTACAAGCGTTCCCTTGGGACAAGGCACACCACCGACACACGATTGACCACTGACTTGTCACCTCTGCTCTGTCATTGTAAAAAACAGGGATCTGAGCTGGGGTCTTATGAACATACAGGGAGAAGCGTACATTTTTTTCATACTGTTCATATTTTGCCTGTATACAATGGAATAGAATTGTCTTTGTTGTCATTGAAAACAACGTAGTGAACATTGTTTGCAACAAGATTAGGCATGTCACTCCAGGATAAACATGATTAACAAATGATAAAGACTTAAAAGAGACAAATGAAACAAAAGAATGACAAGATAACTGGGCAAAATATCTACAAGGTAGTGCTTGGAGACTGGTCCATGTTGCAAAAGCAATTTTCAATGCACGAAAAATAGTGCAATGAAAATTAGTGCAATAATGTTTGGCAGCAAGAAAATTCCCAAATTAGTTGATAATATGAACACCCATTTTCTATACAATGACCATTTTTCAATCCAACTCTCTAAGGATAAGTTGAGACACGTACACCACTGCATTTAACTTTTATTTGAACAAAATCTATTTATCAACCGTTAAGACTTGAATTATCCCCCAGTGAGATGAAATATAGTTTTGTTTTTGTACCCCATATGGACTAAACATAAATTATATAAAATAATTGTATCATCATCATTTAATGCTACAGTTTTCTTACTTTTATGGAAAATTTAGGTATGACACCTAGGCACACCAAGGAAGTGTACAAGAAAACAATACAAAGACTAGTACGTGACATGCAGTCAGACAGGGCATGAAGAAATAAATTGAATTCCTTAGTTAGTTCATCCCAACTAGGCAAAACTATGCCATGCGGAAAAGACAAAAGAAAAAGTTAAAACATGACAACAATTCAATATGACAAACAGGATCACCTGAAACGAGACTACATATTTCGAGTTCAGTGGCTTTCAGCAGTGTCTGAATCTCATGTCAAAAAGTTAGCGGACACCAGGGCAGACAACTCTGAAAAGTTGCCTACCCAGCCATAAAGTTGCCTGCCCCATTTTTCCCAACTTGAAACACAATAAGACGACTAATCGCAAAAAAAACCCATTGTTGCAAAGTATTAAGGATTGATAATCAGAATATATAACAGAACACTTTGAAATTAAGTTTATTATAAATCTACTTATAAGATTCATTCCATGTATATTGCTGTTTTCCATCTGCCATCAGTATGTACCTGTATTTACTCATCTTCATTCTTGCAATGTTTGCGTTGCATCGTCTGCTACAAGCCACTGAACTCCTCTTTCCACGATGCTTTTCATGTACGTTTACGTTTTGTTGCATCATAAAAAAATGTTAGCTTCTTTTGAATATTACTTCTGGGACTGAGGTTTTGGCTTGATCCCTAACCACTTTACCATTTTTCTTGTGTTCTCTGTGCGTCTACTTTGCAAAATTATATGCAAATGCACGACCTTATAACGCTCGGGAAAGTCCGGAAGCACGAAGTTATTCGATGCAGGCTTCTGATTGGCTGCCGAGTAAGCAAGTTGCCAAACGAACCGAAATTTCCAAACCGAACGAAGATTTCGAAATCTGAATTATTTGAAAAAAATAAAAATAAATCAAAAAAACGAAAAGAAAAAAAATTTCCTTCAAAAAGTTGTGGGACACCCGGGCGGATTTTTTTTCATAATGCTTACTTAGCTATTGATGCTTTTAATCAAAAATCAACCTTATTTATAAGCTGAGGTAAGACTACGATACAGTTCCTATATATATTGATTTCTTGCTCTGCCAATTAAATGCTGAATAAGTTTATTTTTAAATCTGACTGCCTCACCAGACACAAACCTCACCGCATGTCACTGGTATTACTTATCAGTTCTGCCATTTATGATGCGTTTGTCATGAGGGGGGAAAAAAGGCCATCAAGTACTGTTATGTTATCATGCTCACTGGCATTTTTACATTGTTTTGTTGAATTTCTTTGTATTATGGTGAAATGACATCTGAGCCCTTTAGTGTTACCTGTGGTGTTCCGCAGGGTTCAGTATTTGGCCCCCTTCTTTTCAGCATTTACATGCTTCCATTAGATGATATTATTCACAAGTATAATATCAGTTTCCATTGCTACGAAGATACACTCAACTGGATCTTCCGATGTAGGAATCTGCCACACTAAACTGTGGAAATTTGGAGGCCTGCCTCACTGAAATAAAAGAATGGATGTCACTCAACTTCTTGCGCCTTAACTCTGAAAAGACCAAAATGTTAGTTATTGGTCCATCTAAAGGTCGTGACTTGTTCTCAAAAACTGCTCTGAACATTGACAAATGTAATATCACCCAGAGTGACTCAGTCAATAATTTAGGTGTTATATTTGACCCCAATTTGTCCTTCCAAACACACGTTAAGAATATTACAGCTTTTTTCCCATCTTCGCACAATTGCTAAAATTCACCCTATGCTATCTCAGTCGGATGCGGAGATTATAATTGATGGGTTTGTTACCTCCCGTCTCGATTACTGTAATGCGCTACTCTCCGGTCTCACCAAGTCAAAAATCAAGAGCCTTATGCTGGTACAAAATGCTGCAGCGAGGCTTTTAACTAAGACAAGAAAGTTTGATCACATTACCTCGATTTTAGCTAACTTGCATTGGCTCCCCGTTAGCTTAATATGTGATTTTAAGGTTCTGTTGGTATCATACAAAATCATGCGTGGACTTGCTCCCTCCATATCTTTCGGATTTCCCCTTAAGTTCAGGATCCGAAGCCTTCGCTCTGAAAATGCTGGTCTACTGGTGATCCCAAGAGCCAAGAAGAGATCCGCAGGTTCGAGAGCGTTCTCCATTCTGGCCCCAGTGCTGGGGAATGCTCTTCCCCCCGAGCTTTGATCTGGAACCTCAGTGAGTGGAACTGTTTAAATCTAGGCTTAAAACACACTTCTATTCTATAGCTAATGAATAAACTATATTTTATGTTGATAATATGTGTATTATTTGCCCTCATGTAAGTTTTAGATGAGGGGATGGTGTCATAATAGTCTGTAGTTTGCAATAGTCTTTGATTTGTGCAGCCCTTTGAAACGCTTTATGATTAAGGGCTATACAAATAAACATGACTTGACTTGACTGTATTACTTTTCAAAGACAACGTTATAGTGAGTGTTTACACTCCCAACACACATTTTCCTTTTGTTTGATGTTTAGTTTGGCCGTAAAATTGAACAAAGATCAAAACACAGTTTTGTTCCTTATCAATCCGCTGTATATTGTGTCGTGAGTTCAGCTTCCGTCCATGTATTGAACTGCTGCCTAAAAACAAAACATCCATCGTCCAGGTGTTAAAAAAGTCATTCCGACGTTAAAAACAAAACACCTTTTGTCCTTCAAAGTCTCGCACATCAGCTCCCAAATCAATAGTAGCATCTTCTCTCCCGTTTTCTACTTTCTAGTGTGTTCGTGTGTGTCGCATCATGAGTGTGTACACGCCGTGAGCTCATGATGATGCCCTCCCCACAAAACCCCCCCGCCCGCCTCTCTCGACAATAGCGGTTAATAGCAGCTCCAAAGTGGCCGCACACTTCCACCATGGGGGGAGGTCTTTTCAAAAGAGTCCATGTTGTTTTTTTAGAGATGCATTTATTCATCAAGCGCTGGGCATTATGGCCTGGCTCTCCCTGCGATTAAATCAAAGTGTTTCACATCACAGGGAACCCACCGGCAAAGAAAGACAAAAAAAAAAGCCTTTCAGCTGGTTGTGAATGTTGTCAATGGCAGACAGGCAAGATGTGCATTTCAATGAAGTACAGGAAATGAAGGCTTTTCTATGAATAAAAAGGGGGATACCTCGAGAGGGATAAAGCATCCATTTGAACAAGGTAAGATATGCATACAGCACTTAACAACTACGCTGAACGAACGTGCCAGGTTTTTTGCACTAAATTAAAAAAAAAAATGTGTGTCAACCCCGTCAGACACAGCATTGAAAAATGACACCATTTTTATAGGTTTTTTTTTTCAAACAGTGGTCGAAATATTTTTGTTGTTCACATTAACACATTAGCTGAGAGATGGGCATTGAAAAAGCTGCGGTCAATCATGGACAATTCATCACATCCACTACACAGCATCATCTCCAAACAGAAGAGCAGCTTCAGCGACAGACTGCTGTTACAGTCTTGTTCCACGGACAGACTGAGGAGATCATTTGTTCCTCATGCCACAAGGCTCTTTAACTCCACCCGGGGGAGTAAAAGACCACATTAAACCCCACCCCCACATTTGCATATTACCCTATTTTTATTCCAGCGTGTATTTTATGCAGCACTATTTAAATACTCTATATCAACACGTTATATTGCGTATTTATGTATTCAAGTCAGTCTAGTCAAGTAATGCTTATTTGTATAGCCCTTAATCACAAGTGTCTCTAAGGGCTGCACAGATCAAAGACTACTATTACAGACTATTATGACACATTCTATTTATTTTATTTTATTATGATTTTATTTTCAACACAGGGATACTGCTGGAAGTGTGAATTTCCCTTCGGGGATGAATAAAGTATCTATCTATCTATCTATCTATCTATCTATCTATCTATCTATCTATCTATCTATCTATCTATCTATCTATCTATCTATCTATCTATCTATCTATCTATCTATCTATCTATCTATCTCTTCAGCTGGTACGAAATGCCGCAGCGAGGCTTTTAACTAGGACAAAAAAGTACGATCACATAACACCGATTTTGGCTAACCTGCATTGGCTCCCAGTTAGCCATAGATGTGACTTCAAGGTTCTCTTAGTATTGTACAAAATCATACATGGACTTGCTCCCTCTTATCTTTCAGATCTGATTTGCCCCTATGTCCCGGTCCGAAGCCTACGATCTGAGAGTGCCGGTCTTCTGGTGATCCCAAGCGCAAAGAAGTGTTCTGCTGGTTCGAGAGCGTTCTCCATCCGGGCACCGGTGCTGTGGAATGCTCTTCCCCCTGAGATCCGATCTGCAACCTCAGTGGAAATGTTTAAATCTAAACTTAAAACTCACTTCTACTCCATAGCATATGAATAACCTACTCTTCTCGTCGGCTGAAAAATAGTCTGTGTAATATAGTGTAATAATCTGTGAAGCCCTTTGAGACTCTTCGTGATTTAGGGCTATACAAATAAAGATGACTTGACTTGACTTGACTATCTATCTATCTATCTATCTATCTATCTATCTATCTATCTATCTATCTATCTATCTATCTATCTATCTATCTATCTATCTATCTATCTATCTATCTATCTATCTATCTATCTATCTATCTATCTATCTATCTATCTATCTATCTATCTATCTATCTATCTATCTATCTATCTATCTATCTATCTATCTATCTATCTATCTATCTATCTATCTATCTAACATAGTCTTGGGTGCTATTGTTCAGATGTATTATTCAGGGTGGGGAATTTGTATAGAAAAGCAGCCCACAGGTCCAGAACTTTCACAATCTGCAAAAACAAAACTTTCCGAATATTTGTTGTTATGTACTGTTTCAAGTAATTCATCAAAGAAGAGGTGTTTTTTTACTAAGTTGTAAACATTTGCACCTATCTGTTCTGACAATGAATACAACAAATCCAGGTCAAACCGACTTGGCACACTACTGTAGTATACAACCATCCCAAACCCAACTGGTTAACGTGATTTGAGATACCGGGCCCGAGGAAAACCAGAAGCTGCATTTCAGCAACGTGCGTACTTCGGCACCGAAGAGCGTTTTTCGTTTGAAGTACACGTGGCGCTAAAGTGCAGCGCTGGAGTGTGTTACTTAAGTAAAAGTACAGTTTCTTCTGAATAATATCGAGTAAAAAGTAGTCATCCGAATAATTACTTGAGTAAAAGTAAGTGAATGCTTGTGCATATTCTCCATGAAGAAAACAAAACAAAACAAAATGTAATATTACATCAATCTCACAAAAAAAAAACGTTTTTGCAAACATTTCACTTTCATCTTCTCAGGCTTCATATACCATCTAAGTTCTTAAAATTGATTTATTTTATGGTTTCTATATCTAGGCCTAACAGGGTTGATGAATCATTAAGAACAAATAGGAAATCCAAACATATTATTGCAAAAAATATCACAAAATGAACTCAGGATATGATAATTATCAAAATGTTGTAGCTAGGTTGTTCGATGTAAAAAACACACTGAAAGCAATAAAGGTAATTTTAAAAAATGTCATGGGAAAAGTAACAATATGTTTTCATACACAACAGGGGTGACACAGTGGATGACTGATTAGCTCGTCTGCTGCCTCATAGTTTCAAGGTCATGGATTCAGGTACAGCTACCTAGCCTCCCTGTGAGGACTTTGCATGCTCTCATGTCAAATCCGTCTCCATCCACGTTGAGGGATCAAGAAAGCAATGCCATAAGCTGCTAGAAGTGTTTAGTTCATGTTTAAGCAACTATGCTTTGTCTATGTACGGTCGGATGCAAAATGCAACGATCCATCAATCATCTGCACCGCTTAACCTCACTAATGTCACAAAGGTGCTGGAGCCCATTCCAGCTATCTTCGGGCCATGGACATCCTAAACTGGTTGCTAGCTAGTTGCAGAGATACAAAATGTATGCATTTTATTTCTGCAAACGTACTGTTACATGTTCTCAATGCACTGAATTGCATTGTTGCAGTTTTCACTATTCAGAGAAGTAAATTAAAGCCTCAATAACGTGTCCCTTGTGGTCCCGGTTCTTCTTTGGTGGTTTAAATCTCTGTCATATTGGTGAAGCCACATATATTGTTGAATGAAATAATACAGGGTTTGTATTGTTTTAATAACTGATGAAATGTTCTTGTATTTTCTCAGAATATTAAGAATTGTTTGGTGTATTTGGCGGGCAGCACGGCAGCACAGTGGTCAGCGCGTGTGCGGCACAGTTCTGAGGTCATGAGATCAAACTTTCCTGTGTGGAGTTTGCATGTTCTCCCCGTGCTTGCATTGATTTCCTCAGAGCACTCCGGTTTCCTCCCACCTTCCACAAACATTCATGTCAGGTTAATTGGCCGGTCCAAATTGTCCCTAAGTGTGAATGAGCAATTGAGTCTGTCTCTGCGTGCCCTGCGACTAACTGGCAACCAGTTCAGGGTGTCCCTTGCCCACTGGGATGGGCTCCGGCACCACCGCGACCCTACTAAGGATAAGCGGTGCAGATAATAAATGAATGAATGAATGAATGAGTGAATGGTGTATTTGGCAGTCAGTTAAGTGAATGTTATAGATAGAACATGGTGTCGCTCACAATTCCAGTGAGAGGCTTGTAGACATAATGTCATTAAACTTTCATGACAACTAAAGGGGAAAATACTCTGCTGTTAGTGACACAACACTGACGAAGGATTAAAGGACCAAAGTGTATTATTTGACCACTAGATGTTGCTGTATTGTGTAGTGCAACCAAAACAAGTTTTTAAAAAGCACAAGGAAGAACAGAAAATGCGGAGACTCAAAGTGAGCAAACTGCCAAACTCTAGCATTTTTTCTAAAGGCACACTGTGTGATATTTGACCACTAGATGTTGTTGTATTGTGTGGTGCAGCCAAAAAGGAATGACACAAATTACAAGGAAGAATACAAACTATAGAAACGCAAAGTGAAAAATGACTTAATTTGGCTACCCTTCTGCTAGTTTTTTTTTTTAGACACGCATAGGAGCAAGATGATGGACAAACTGAGGCACATGTTTTGTAAAACAAATGCGCATTTCTCAACCTACGGGTTTTTAAAAAAATGCATCTTTATATCATGTACTTTTGCCTATTAATCATTTTTAGGATGAATTATTTTTTTACCACAAGGAGATGCTAATTTATATACACTGTCCCTTTAAAAATTATTAAAAGATTAGATTTTATCTTTTGATTATAATTTTGGTGCAATGCAACATAAAATTTTGAGTATAGGTACATTTTTAAACACTATATTATTGATAAGAAAATAGAAAAAACATTGGTGTGAGCAATTTATTTGTGTTCCATCTGATTCTATCATGACCTGCAATTGTTTTGTTTCTTTGTCTCTTAATTGTTTCTTTGTCAGATAATGATGATAGTGGCAATGTCTAATGCAGAGTTTCTCAACCTTTTTGTAGCCATGGCACATTTTTTTATTAAGAAAAATGGAGACACAACATTTGTAAAAAGTTAATATTAAAAATATATACAATACATTTTTATAATATTAAAAAGTACCGTACTCTCTAAAGTGACAGTGTGTGTTTCTGTGAACATGGCTCAGGATGTAATACAGGTTATTCATTTTGGTTAATAGTTTAGCTTTAATTGGATTTGACCATATTTTAACTTATTTTTCAATTTTTAGAATATTATTATCTCGTTTCTGAGAAAATTAAATCTTAATATGAACAAAAACAAATTATTTCTATGTTCTAACTTTTCCTGTTCTTTTTGTTACAAAGAAAATAATGATTACAATCCTAAAAATTGGTGACCACATTTTTACTATATTTAATTAATTTCATGACTTTTTGCTGTGCAATTTTAAACAACCTCATCAAACGAAATGACATCGTAAATATATTTTACTGTACTAACTAATATTCACATAATAAGTACATAAAAAGCAACAGAAAAGTGATCTGCTGCCACCTACTGACACGGGTGAATGCTACAGTTACTCTGGAAGAAAGAAAATGTACTGATGGAATGCTCTTTAACAAAGATTGAATTGGGCAATTCCTCCAGCACACTAGACAAAGTTGCCACAATGCGTAAAAAACACCGTGATTGTTGTTTAATGAGGGAATAATATTTAATTGGTCGTTTGAGTCATTAATTGGGACGTATCAGATAAACCAAAGACATTATATATGGAATTATTTTTAAAATCTTTCAGCCACTCATAAGTAAGTCTTTTTTTAAATTTTATTTTGCACCAGTTGTTAGTTTTTTTAAGAAGGATCCCAACTCAGATGACAAATGACTTTCCTGTGTGACATTAAAGAAAAACATCACAAGCCGATTGTGAAAGGCACGCAGAGCAGACCGCGTGAAAAATGTCGGACGTGGCTCTTGTATTTGCCGCGGGCGCCGACGTGTCCCAAAGGAGCGTCTCCATTTATGGCGCTGCAAAAAAAGCCAATTACAATGTTAATGTGTCACAGTGGGGGGCGAAATCCCGAGGAAGGCGTCCGGTGCTTGACGGAGAGGGCCCGAGTCAACGCAGGTTAAAAGCAAAACGCCGTCTGGGGAGCGCTTGGCTCCAGCGAAACACAACATCCGAGTACGCACACATATGCTTGACACTTCCAGGCATTGTTTCCTGGGCCCGAATACCCCAGACAGGTTCAAGTACACCAATTGATAAGCAAGAAATATTGAGGATTGATAAGTTTGTTCCATTTTTAGTATTGGACTTGCAAAGGAGACTGCAAAGGATGCCAGTTTGTTATTTTTACTATTACACCTCACAGTGTTTTGCTGTTTTGACTATTATAAACTGATTGTCGCTATCGGCCAATCGTGTTGCTGTCCTTGGTTTTTCCACATTATTTACGGTGGATCTGTTCTTTTAATTCAGGAGAGAAAAAAAAACAGCCCAGAGAATCGTCGGCTGCTCTCTGCCCAGTCTGGAGGACATTGCCTGCTCTCGCTACCTCAGCAGAGCAGAAAACATCGTCAAGGACTTTTCTCACCCCGGCCACCATCTCTTCGACCTGCTGCCTTCCGGCAAGCGCTACAGGTCACACAAAGCAAAAACGAACAGACTCAGAGACAGTTTCTTCCCCACAGCCATTACCACCCTAAACAGACACCGCACAAACAACTGAAAACTGTTGCAAAAAAAAAAAAAAAAAAATACCTCACACGTATGTAAAATGGTACTCACGTACATGCTGTCTGCACTATGTTTGTTCACTGCTCAACAGACACCGCACAAAAACTGAAAACTCGTGCCAACACTACCTCATACGAAAATAATGTTACTCAAGTCTTGTTCTTGCACATGTCGACTGCACTACGTTTAATGCTCAAATTGCACAATGTCTGACCATTCCTTTTTTTGCACTATGATGTCTATGCTTGCACCAATGTATATGCGGACTATTTTTGCACCATGATGACTTTGCACCAAATGCAATATTGCACAACCGTTACGATACAACGTTATCACGACAACCCTGTATGTAACATCCCACATGCTGACATTGTTGTGTAAATACCATGTAAATTATAACTATAGCCTTATTCCCCTTGTTTTATAACATTATCTTCTCTGTTCCTTTATCTTCTTGCTCATACCCTCACTATGTGTAAAACTGGAGTGTCATGCCCAATTTCGTTGTCACAATATGTTAGCCCATTTGTAACAATGACAATAAAGGTATATTCTATTCTATTCTATTCTATTCTATTTATTAAAAAGAAAGGGCTCAAAGGAGGGCCTTTAGAACAGGTCGGAACCTCTTATCTGAGGTTCAGCTTCCCTCTATGTCCTCCTTGCAAATTCAAAATCCAATGATGTCTTCACTTCTTATTTTGAGCATCGACTAAACTTATACTAATTATTTCCTCCTAACTGGTTGGGTTACCTGGCAGCACGGCGGCACAGTTCTGAGGTCATGAGATCAAACCTCCTGTGTGGAGTTTGCATGTTCTCGCTGTGCTTGCGTGGGTTTCCTCCAGGCACTCCGGTTTCCTCCCATATTCCAAAAACATGCAGGTTAGGTTAATTGGTCGGTCCAAATTGTCCCTAGGTGTGAATGAGTGAGTTGAATTGTCTGTCTCTGTGTGACTGGCTTGCAACCAGTTCAGGGTGTCCCCTGCCCACTGCCCTAAGATTGCTGGGATGGGCTCCAGCACCCCCACGACCTTACTGAGGATAAGCGGTCCAGATAATGGATGGATGGATGGTTGGGTTACTCCTTATGGACTGATCAACAATTATCCATATCAATAAACTGCACAATCAATATTTTAAAGCTAAAAAACAATATATTCGAATATTGCTAGACACGATATAAGGTTATTTCGAATCAACTCGTGTGAGAAACCGTGAGCATCGCCTGCTGGTTGAATCAGTAACCACCGAATTAGATTCTGAACCAAATAAATATGATTTAAAACTATTTTATCTACATGAGATTATGTTTAAACAATAAAAAATGTCCTGAAAACATTGTAAGAGTTTGAAAATAAAGCTTACCTATCGATGGTTTTATTAGCAAATGTCAGCCACGCTTAAATATGCTTAACTACCATACACGAAATCGAACAAAAACGAGATAAAATTGCTCCATTCCTTCTATATCGATCTCCACATCCTGCTAAGGTAAGATAAGACAACCCAGCCTGGCCACAAAAGGCTCCCCGAGGACCACCTCCCTGGGGATTCTATAATAAGTCGCTAAATAGGCGCATTAGCGGCTAATGAAAATGCTCTCAGTGGTTTTTCCACAGCGAGCACCAGGATTCATTTGTCACTCTGAATTCACGCGGATGTTTGCGCTTTGTCTTTTTTAACATTTTTTAAAATGCAATGCAATATAAAATGATTTCCTTTCGTATGCTTTGGCTGCGTGTGTAAGGAACGTCAGCACGACGCACAAAGAGTGTTTTGCTTGTTATTGTTATGCAAATGTTCATAATGGACTGCAGCCAGCACCTTTGATTAGCCTGACGTGGGCTCATTCTCCCCCTCGGTGGGCCTTTCTCTGCCGTCCATCCGTCCGTGACATACACACGCACATGCATGCACACGACACAAAAAAACATACCGTATTTTCCAGATTATAAGGCGTAACTAAAAACCCCAAATTGGCCATAAATTTGAAGTGTGCCGCATAACTCGTTGGGCTTTATATACTGCAAAATATGTTGGATAAGATTGGAGATGGGTATAATATTTATACGTGTGCGTTACTATACGGGATTTTGCAGTCTACTACCGTATTTGTACAATGATTGATTAATCGGAATACATTGCTGACTACAATCGCAAAACTTTGAATGCGGTTTCAACGATAAAAGCAGAACCTAGACCAACAGTGGTTCAAGTGACATGTGAAAAGACTTGAGAATCTATCTCATTATCACACTATTTCTACTCATGGTACCAGAAATGAATGCAAGAGAATAGAGAAAACAGAAATTTAGTCCTGAAAGATGAATGAATGAATGGATGAATGAATGAATGAAAGAATGAATGAAAACTTTTATTTCGAACATTAAAATAAAAACAGGACAAAAACAATGAGTCAACAACAAAATAATGTCACATAACATGTTCGAAAAGGGGTAGTCAGAAGCAGATGCTTAAAGATATAAAGAAAAATAAATAAATCAACACAAAGTTGGGTTCATCATCAGATACACCAAAGAGGTGTTTCTCTTGTTGAGCTTTTTTTGCATTTATTCATACCTTTTTATTTCGATATATCTCTCTAACATTTATTTCTGGCAAAGTGAGTAAAAATGGAGTGAAAATGAGATAAAAAATTTTAATGTAATTTCATATGTCATCTGTATCACTACTGGTTTAGTAGTTCGGCGCTCGTACAGGTGCGACTCGGGTTTGATTCCCGTTGCATACAATGTTTTGCAATGTTGATCAGACTGATCAATCATTGCACAAATATATACCTTAAGTGTACAACATCTATTGTATCTATTTTAATAATAAATACAATGTTTTTTGCTCTGGTTTTAATTCAATACACCTTGTAGTTCAGTGTGCCTTATATAGACAAAAAGATATGGCAAAAGACTGGGTGGTAAGGCTTAGAATCTGGTGCGCCTTATTATGTGATAAATACGGTATGCTAATTTAAAAGACCTAATGCAAGAAAAAAATTGATCCAAGCATGGACAACAAAATGAAAGGGCTCACAATGCGCAGTTAAATGGCATTCCATTAAATTTAAAATGTCTTGGTGTGGAACACTGCTGGCTCATCTGCACCATGAAATTATCCACGTACGCCTGTCTAGGGGGTGCATGTGTATGAGTGTGTGTGATGATGATGATGATGATGATGGCAAGGATGATGAGAGGGTGGTACCTTGCGCCAGCTCAACCATGTGTGTAATGTGAAAAGGAGAGATGTGTGGGCGTATATTGGGGAGGGGGATAGTGTTGCAGTGACATATTTTAAATGCAAAAGCGGTTTTAAGAATGCGAGTGGTGTCTTTTCAAATTTCACCCCCGTTTTATTTCACTGCAGCTTGGAGAAGAAAAAAATCAAAACGGACAAATGTTTTTTTGGACGCCGAATGGATGGATAGATAGATAGATAGATAGATAGATAGATATATAGATAGATAGATAGATAGATAGATAGATAGATAGATAGATAGATAGATAGATAGATAGATAGATAGATAGATAGATAGATAGATAGATAGATAGATAGATAGATAGATAGATAGATAGATAGATAGATAGATAGATAGATAGATAGATAGATAGATAGATAGATAGATAGATAGATAGATAGATAGATAGATAGATAAAGGGACACTTTGTAATCTTTGACCACAAGAGTCCCCTGAATTTTGGCGTGCAGCTGAAAACGAGCTCTTAAAAAGGGGAGATTACAAACTATGTTGACTCAAAGTGCAACATTTTTCTTCACATTTTTTATCCCAGCCCTTTGCAATGTTTGGGGTTTTTTGGGTATTGTAACCGCAAGATGGCAGAAAAAAAGACCTATGAGTATTTAAGAACCTGCGATTGGCTGGCAACCAGTTCAGGGTGTCCCCTGCCCACTGCCCGAAGATGGCTGGGATGGGCTCCAGCCCCCCCGCGACCCTAATGAGGATAAGCGGTACGGCTGATGAGATGAGATGAGATGAGAGTATTTAAGAAAATGCATGTTTATATGATACTTGATGTATTCTTTGCATATTATTTAAATCTTTATTGAGTTTTTTAATAGATACATTTTTTTTCATTAGGAGGCACTAAACCGTACTCGTCCATCCATCCATTATCTGAACCGCTTATCCTCAGTAGGGTCGCGGGGATGCTGTTGCCCATCCTAGCTATCTTTGGGCACTGGGCGGGGGACACCCTGAACTGGTTAAACAATACTCACTGCATCTTTAATGTTACGACAACATGCCATGATTGATTACATTTTTGTTTGAACTGTTTCCCTCTGCAAGACCATTTAGGACCATCAAGTCTAGAACTCATAGATTGAAAAACAGCTAAGGCAATAGTCACCCTCAACGCTGCTAAATGAAACACCAGTTCCCATGCTTAGAAGGGAATGCGCATTAATGACATAGGAATGATTCCGCCCTTCTTTTTTTTTTGACCTAATATGAACGTTTTTTATATCATTACCTTTAAACTGTGCTATTGTATCTTATAATTGCACCATCAGGGTAGAACTTTTTGATTTGTCAACTGTTACAATGACAATAAATTCTATTCTATTTAATTCCTCCATTACATAGATTTTGTGATTACTGATGAGGCCGAATCAGACAGTATTTTTATTCTATTTTATTTCAACCAATAAAGCAATTTCGTAATTGCAAGATGATATGTTTTGTCCCCTCAGGCTTGCCGTAGAAATGACAAAAACGGAGTGTGTATGCATAGTAAAAATTTAGCACATAGCACACATACATATATATATATATATATATATATATATATATATATATATATATATATATATATATATATATATATATCGACATTTTTAACAGCAATTAAACATGACGTTTTAACAATTTTTAGACATGTTTAACAGCAATTAAAAAATGTGTTGTTTTTTTTAATAATATATTACGTCACAGTCTTTACAAATTATTGAGCATTTTAAAAGTCATCTGATGCTCATTCGGTTCTGGTTGCGTTTTTTACCTAAATTGGCCCTGAAGCGGATGAACAATTTTGATTGGTCCGACATCATACGTAAATTCCCCGCGGCAGTTGGCCCCGCCCCTTATAATGTCGCCACGCTCATCGTCGTGCGGGTGATCAAGAAAATAAATTCACTTTTCTCCTCTTTGCTCCATAAATATCAATAACGTTGGGGAGAGATTTGTGAATGTATCTTGAAACATTTCAGCTCTTATTATGATGAATAGCGTTTATAGTGCGTGTGTGTTGTGATTGCATGGTAAACACGCACACACACGCACGGTAACCTTCATCCTGCAGACCAGAGGCTGTCTGCATGCTGCTGATAAGAATATCCATCGTTAACTCGTCCGCGCAGGACAGCCATTCACTTTCCCACGCGCACGCGTTTGTGTTCAAGTCGTGAAAACAGATTTCATTTATAGATTTTAGAAAAGATTTGCGAATGGTAAAAGAAATAAATCCAAGACGTTAGGAATCTTTTGTTGCGGTTTTTGTTATATGTGTTAATAAATTGTGTTGATTGTATTTTAACATTAGGAAGCGTTTGCATAATGTATTTCGGAAGCGTGGCTTATTTTAACCTTCAGAGCGGTATGAAAAAGACTATTTCAAGAGCGTAGTTTTGGCGTGGACGGAGTCCCCATCAATATCGATTATTCTTATTTTGTCTCCACCAATTTAATGTGATCACTTAAAAATGCTCTATGTCCCCAACAATGCTAAGAACAAAGCTAACCCCCCAGCCAGCCTGGACCTTTTATATATGTTTATATTTGTTGCAACTGCATGAAAAGAATGTATGCAGTGCACTACATCACAATCGAACCTTAGGCCGCTGTCTTGTGATGATGACGACGATGAAGAGGAAAGGCATGTACCGCAGTGTCGCCTCAAAGAAAATTAATTTCGTTGAGGGGTAAAAAAAATATATTTTTATAAAGCATCACATTATTTGCAAAGGTTATAAAAATGTGCCTGTGTGCATGACTGTTTAAAAACAAAAACGTTGCATTCGGATTTGTATTTATTTTATTTTATTTTATTTTAATCATATTGCAACAAACAAAACATCACAAAATGGACCAAACATGGGATAGGTAACACGTTCAAGCCAACGGGATATAGGAGACCCGACCCAAAAATAACATCGGACGCATATTTTACATCACACAGTGTGAGAAGCGTCCTTTCTCGTTAGACTCGGGAAGAAGAACGTCCATTGAAAATTGAAATGTAAAATAAGATTTCAACATATTTTTTCTATTAATAAAACGGGCGCCATCCTTTACAATAACGAGCGTGCGCAAATTGACATACACACGCACGCGCATACACACGGATAATCCTTCCGTATGAATGAATTATCATGAATGACATATTATTTCTATATAAAACGGACAAAATAAAATAAAATCACAAAACAAAAAACGCTAAATAGTCCGTAGAACGGACAATATGTTTACATTTTAACATCCAATATTTCGAAGTTACATCCAATGAAAACAAAAGCTGCTCCAAGTCCTTTACCAATTAAAAAAAAGGAAATAAATAGCCTTTTATTCATTCCAAAATTAAAATGGAAAAAAATCAAGAAGTCCTACATTGAGTTGTGATCCAAAGAAATTGTCTTTTGGCACAAATGTCGACCTCCTTTTATATGCGTAAACTTGGGCGAGATTGGAGGCCGCCGGAATGTTATTGGATGTCGGGCTCAAGTATTATAGATCGTGGCTCCGGGAGGAGGTGATGGGGTGAGGTGGGTGAGGGGGTACTGCAAGCACCTCCCCTAGAAATGCAGCAAATCTCTCCCGCGTGTTCTCCTGGTGCGGGGTTTGGGCTACAAAAAAAGTGGGAGGGAGGGTTTTGGGAGGGGATGGAGGGGGGAACTCAAGCCCACCCCCCATGAGCGACACGGTACCGCATTGGCATCAGTGAAGGCACCTGAACGCACCTTCCAAGAAAGGATATTATCAAGGCCTTTTTTCGGTGCGTAATTCAATTACGCGCAGCGCGTGGATCTCCAAAAAAGACAAGCGAGGATTGCATCGCCAAGAAAGGAGAGGAGGGGGAGGCAGAATGCAGAAACTGAGCGACGACGTCTAGAGGTGAAATGAACCTGAGGAGAAGCACACTGAGGAAAAAGTGGAGATAGCAACAAAAAGAAAGAAAGAAACGAAACCGTCAGTGTCTTAATCTGTGATTACTCCTTCATCCATCCTCTGCCGTGTCTTGTGGATGCAACCGAGCGGACGCCCAAAGCAGCCTCAAGAGTAGAAATTACGCATAACCATGGCGACGTTAATCCGGAGTAAACTGTCCAATAAACTCTCCAATGCAGCCACAACTGTCAGCAACAAATCCCAGGCCAAAGTCAGCGGCATGTTTGCCAGGATGGGTTTCCAGGCCGCCACCGACGAAGAAGCGCTTGGCTTCGCCGCCTGTGACGACCTGGACTACGACCACCGGCAGGGAATGCAAATGGACATTTTGGCCACCGACGAAAAGATGGATGGAGGCGGCGAGGGAGGCGACGGCAGCGACGGCGGTTTGGAGGGGGACAGTCGCTACCAAAGGGACGGGACCGGGCCCTCACGCACGTCCTCCAAGGACGGGGGTTCGAACAACGAACTGGCAGAGAACAGACCCAAGATCACAGCTTGGGAGGCTGGCTGGAACGTCACCAACGCCATCCAGGTACGAGTGCATGATATAGACACGCATTTTCCACAAGTGCGCACTCTTTATTGTTAAATCATTAGAAAAATAAGAACTCAACATTTTTTTCATTTATGTGAAAATGCATTTTGTGTTAATCGAATGCATTCCGTGCGCAATTACGCACGGCCGGTGCGCTCCAAAGCGCGCAGTCGAAGAGGGAAAAAAAGTGGGCGTGAACGAAGGAAGCCTGCTGCGCACCTCCACGCTACCCCCACCCCTTACGGGCTCTGCGACAAAAAAGGCAGCCCTTATCGAGGTTTTTGACGTCACAGTGTCTCCTACATCTTAGAATGACGTCAGAGGTGGGAGGGTGGATGGGTGCGCTAAAAGCCAAGTGGAAAACCCACGAGACGTCAAAACGGGAAGAAGGAGGAAGGTGGGGAAATGGGGTGAGGAGGGGTGCGATAGACGTCACTTTGTATCACAAGAACCCCCGAGAGATTGTAGTCCTCCACCAGGGTGGATTAATCACAAGTGACTGAACTGCTTCCAGCGCGGAGGAAAATATGACAATCGGATCTGACCTATTTCCATCAATGTGCAATCTGAATTCTGGAATCGGGTTTGGCAGCATCTAAAATAGCATTTATTTTGAAATCTAGTGCAATGAAAAGTAGTGCAATAACGTTTTTTTCTGCACAATGTGATTGCATTACTTTTAATTGCACTTCTTTTACAATGCACGACTCTTTTGTTGCACTATTATTATACCTCTATAGGTTTCTAAGTCTAAGCACGACTTTTTCAATATTTTTGCCTTGTTTTTCTCTTTTAAGTCTTTACTACATGTTTACCCTGGAGCGTCATGTCTGATCTCGTTGTTTACAATGGTTTAACACGTAATCCACAGCGTTAATATCAACAACAATAATATTTTGAATTTTTGTATTGTTTATCCATCTCATGGAAACCTGCAAATACACTAGACCTGAGGAACATTCAATTGCAGTAAAGTATCCTAAGATAAAATTCCTTCTAAATACTCAATAAGAGCTGGATTAAACTCCTCTTCTTAAAACATTTAGTTTAAATTGCCAAAATATCTGACGGTGTTAATCATCCATCCATCCATTATCTGCCCCACTAATCCTCAATAGGGTCCTGGGGGTGCTGGAGCCCATCCCAGCCTTCTTCGGGCAGTGGACAGGGGACACCCTGAACTGGTTTCCAGCCAGTCGCAGGGCAAACAGAGATAGAAAAATCACTCGCTCGTTCACACCGAGGGACAATTTGGACCAGTCAATTAACCTGACATGCACGTTTTTGGGATGTGGGAGGAAACCGGAGTGCCTCGAGGAAACCCTCGCAAGCAGAACATTCAAACTCCACACAGGAAGGTTTAATCTCGTGACCTCAGAACTGTGTGTGTCAAACATAATGCAAAAAATTCCCTTTGACCTGAAGATTTAATGCCAAATCTCAATCATACCCAGATGAAAAATCCCTTGGTTAGGCAAATGCATAAAAATCAGAGCAGATGCATCTGTTGAAAAACATCTCTTGATTTTCAATCCGGAGCCAATATAGATTTGTCTTATTTTATGTTAAGGGCCTTAAACATTTTCTAAAAGAGCATTTTTTAAGTCACTGCATTTGCTGTTTTTAGACGATGCATCAATTTTTTCCGAATTTGAATCTAATCCAGATCTGACCCCAATATTTTCCGTTTTTTTTCGTGATAATAATAACCTTCTTATAGTTTTCAGAATACACCACATAGCCAGATTGAATGCAGTTCCAATGTACGATTTTGCTGCCATGGTGCATGTCATATATATCTACTGATACCATAAATCGGTCGTGAATTGCCTTTCCTTTTGAGCAGACACCAAGTACTCATGTGTTTGTGTGAGGTTGAAAATGACATTTTCCCTATGTTCTAAACCCATTTCTACAGTAAATGTTACTAATGAGCACTTAAAAGTATGAAACTTTGTACTGTTTTGTTGTCCTAAAATCTACCAAAAACGGAAAAAATGTTTCAAAAAACACCAATAATGATAATAACAATAATCACAGTGATACCTGAGTACTCAAAAGTCTCTGTTCCGATAAATCAACCGAAAAATTCGGGTATTTTTGCTTCGGTGGTGTAAAAAAAAATTGAGAACTCGAAGAAAACCAAACACAACTAAACATAGTCAAACGCGTGGCCAAGTAACATGAGTGGCCATCTTGGCTACTGTAGCCCAGTCGAATAGCATCGTTTTGAGGGAGACCATCACTCCCACAACACGTGTTGAGAATGTGTTGTAATGTCGTCCATTTTATTGCCTTTTTGGCCAGTAATAAGCCTCCATCCGACCTCCACAATTCCCCACAGCCGTGCAGTGTCTTCACCCTATTTCATTTTTGTGTTCAATTAATTAGCACTCTCCTGATTGTATTTGTGATGGACAACATCTCATTTTATTGTGATCTAGTGCGCTTTATTGCCATTTTTCCCCATAATAAGAAAGTTAGTGATGAAAAGTAAGTAAAAATGAAAACATTGAGAAAAACAATCAAGTTGAAGAAGGAAATCATTACGAAGTAAGAGAAAACTGTACGAGTGTCTGCCATTAAAACCACTGCTCAAAGGTACATTAAACAGTAAAGTTATCTTACATTTTTATTGTTATTATGTTCAATATTTATTATCACAAATGTATTGTTGTTTAAGTGTGTTTTTATGAATGTTTTGACCATTTTGGAACGTGTAGGAACATACAAAAAAAAAACAATCTTTGGTTTGTACGGAAAAAAAAAAATTGGTTCTCGAACAATTCAATATTTGAACACTGATCCCGAACTGATCATAGTCGTGAACAGAAAATATTGAGGAAACCTATGTAGTTGTTATTTTAATAAAAATATAAGTCACAGACAGGCTATCTAAAGCAGTACTAAAGTACAAGATAAGAAAATAGCACATGGGTGTCTTTGCAGATGTTTAAAAAAGCCTTAGCTCTTTTCTATTTATACAGTTTGTCACGAAAATGAGCACACCACTCCCATTTCTGCAGAGATATTATTATAACGTTTGATAGTACATCACTAAAGAAACATTGCTTTGACACAATGAAAAGAAGTATGTAAATAAAGGCCATGGCTTACTGGAAAGATATCCTCTGGTCTGATGAGACAAAGATGAATTCATTTGGCTCAGATGGTGTGAAGCATTCGTGCGGTAACCAGGTGAGGAGTACAAACATGTTTGTGCCATGCCTAAAGTCGAGCATGGAGTTGAGAATGTCATGGTTTGGGGCTGCATGAGTGCAACTGGAATTGGGGAGTTGCATTTCATTAGAGGAAGCACAAACTCAAGGATGTACTTTAAAAAAGTGGAGCAGAGAATTATTCCCTCTCTCCAGAAACTGGGCCGCAGGGAAATGTTCCAGCCTGACAACAGGATTAAAGTGGTTCGGCAAAATAATGGTGGACACACAAAATATTGAACTTATGGAACTTCTACTAAAGGGTGTTCTCACTTTTGTTACCAAGGATTACCTACTAAATTGACACTGCTATATACGCTTTATACAGACTACCTTTTATTTTATCAAAGCAATGTTTCTTCAGTGTTGTTTAATTAAACATTATGATGAAATCTCTGCAGAAATGTGAGGGGTGAACTCACTTTTGTGACATACTGTAGATATGAAATTTAACAGTGACGTTCCCATATTCAGGTAAACATTTTATATCAAAATAGAAAGCAGGAATAAATCATTAGATAAATCATTTACATTACTGTTTGTGTGCTACTTTTTTCCCTTTCCAGTCTGTATGAGTTTCCTCGAGTTAAATGAAGAGTAGTGAAGATGAATTCAATCTTCAATGAATAATCACTACAATAGATACAGAAGAGATACTAAGGAAAAAATACCGTTAATAATTGTTTTATCGACAAATTTTAAATCACAGAATCATAATTTAATTGTTAGCCTCCGAAAAGACCCCCAGTCCTCTAGCCAAGGCACACTTTTTATGCCATTATTTTACTAGTCTGGGCCCCGCAACAATGGTTGTCCTACCATGTGGCCCCCGGTCTAAATTAATTTGATACCCCTGCTCTAAATGGTCCCTGTTTCGAATCTACTGAATTTTAAAATTCTACTTAAGATGAAATGCTGTCAGTCTCTTAGTTCTATGTGTACCCTGCAGGGCATGTTTGTGCTGGGACTGCCTTACGCCATCTTGCACGGAGGCTACCTGGGCCTCTTCCTGATTATCTTCGCGGCAGTCGTGTGCTGCTACACTGGCAAAATCCTGATCTCGTGCCTGTACGAGGAGGACGAGGACGGGCGGTTGGTGCGTGTCCGCGACTCCTACGTGGACATTGCTAACGCTTGCTGTGCGCCGCGTTTCCCCTCGCTGGGCGGCCACGTGGTCAACGTGGCGCAGATCATCGAGCTGGTGATGACGTGCATCCTGTACGTGGTGGTGAGCGGAAACCTGATGTACAACAGCTTCCCCAACATGCCCATCTCGCAGAAGTCGTGGGCCATCATCGCCACGGCCGCTCTGCTGCCTTGCGCCTTCCTCAAAAACCTGAAGGCCGTCTCCAAGTTCAGCTTGCTTTGCACGCTGGCCCACTTTGTCATCAACGTGCTGGTGATCGCCTACTGCCTTTCACGGGCGCGGGTCTGGGCGTGGGACAAGGTCAAGTTCTATATCGACGTCAAAAAGTTCCCCATCTCCATCGGTATTATCGTGTTCAGCTACACCTCGCAGATCTTCCTGCCATCGCTGGAAGGAAACATGCAGAAGCCCAGCGAGTTCCACTGCATGATGAACTGGACGCATATCGCCGCCTGCATCCTCAAGGGTCTTTTCGCCCTGGTGGCCTACCTGACCTGGGCCGACGCCACCAAGGAGGTTTGTTTGTGGCTTTATATCAGGCACAACACAACAAAACAACATCAGTCATTAATTAACAAAGGGAAACAAAAAAACTATCTTGGCAAAAATCAGCTGTACAATAATATGACACAATCTATAACTAGAATGGTGGGGCACCATTTAAGCCTAAACCGCGTTGAATTGCAAAACTGTTTTTGGGTGGCCAATTGAATCCAAAGAGTTAGACTAAGTCCAGATGGAGACTAAAATCCTGAAATGGTGTTCATATTCAATGTTGCTCCGGCCTGGGAGAGTGGAATATCTTCCTTAGAAAAAATGCTTAGTCAACAAAACCAAAAGTGCCGAGTCAGCTCTTTGGGCATTTTACACATCTAGAATAACCTAGCTGTCTGCCAGTGAATGATGTTAGTCCTATCTGAACTCCTTTCCCCTTTTCTTGGGTGGACAGACACACAAAGAAACAAACAAACATTATCACCACCTTAGCTTTGCTCGCGGTTGATAAACATGTGCCAAAGCTTTTAAGTGCCTAACGCTATTCAATGTTTTTTCCTTACAGGGAAGACATATCCAAAATCAAAACAAGAAAACACCACCTTACCCCACAAGGGAACATTAGAAAACTAATAAATGACATTTCAAACTTATTATAGTGTCACTAGTGACTCCTATAACATCTATTACCCTAAGAAACTATACGTATATTATGTTTCATTATTTAATTTATCTAAAATATGTATAGTATATGATTTTTTGAATTTAGATTAGGGACGTTTTTAAAGTTATCATCCAAATCCTTCCATAAACGACAATAGTGGCACAATAGTTTTTCATTGTTGTGTGAAAATATTGGACCTTGAAGTTATGGATACAAGATTCAAGATTGTCTTTATTACCATTAAAATATAAACCAATGAAAGTTTAGATCTGACGTCAACTCTATTGTACAATGCTGGTAAAAGAAGTATAAAAACAATCATCAATAAAAATTCAAGTATGTCCATACAAAAAGGAAAATACTATGCACATATCTTTTGTTGTATATGTAAATAGAGATAAAGTTGTTGAAAGTGTTAAGCGCAATCCTGATAGCTTTTTTCTATGAATTCTATAATGCTCGTATATGTATTTCCCCAAATATCTATACAATAACTTAAATATGGCAAATTCAATAAACTGTACATTATGTGAAGGGCGTTTTTTGGTCAAATATATGTCTGATTCATCTCATAACTGCAATGTTCTTAGCTTATTTGGAAGTAGGCTATCTATATGGGGTCTCCGGCTAATATTATCGCTAATAATCACTCTGAGAAACTTAAACTTTTAAACTTTCCTATTAATTGTTTTTGTGTGATGTCACATGCATACCCGTATGTAGACAAGGGGCCATACTGGATGGGTCCAAATGACGCGGTTTGATGTCATCATAAGTCTACGCTGTTATGTTATTGGCTGTTGAAATTAAAGTGAAAGGTGTAAGGCGTTGTTTTTTCTTCTCCCTGCTATAGTTACCTCTCAGGCCACAGAAGAAAGGAATTGTGGACAAGGAGGAAAAAAACATTGTTAGTGAGGCTTAGTAGAGCAGACCTAAGACCTAAATCGTATCTGTATGCAAGTCTGTTCTGAACATTTTGTAAATGGTAAGTGCTCAAGAACACAAAGTTATTTTAGAAAGAATACTAGGGAATCATGGTCGTACTTTTCGTTGACTGTATTTTGGGTAAGCAGGTAACAAAACGTAACTTATCAGGCCAGACAATTGTTTTTCCTGCAAAGTGCCAGCCATGACATCGAAAGCACTTGGTTTCTTCCTGAAGCCACCTACCAAATTATTCATACTTTCCGCTCTACATAAGTCAAAAACAGAACAGATGCTTATTTACATATTGTAAAGATACAGCTTTATACTCCCATTGAACTCGTTTAACTTTTTACTGAACTTTTATTTAGTAGGCAAATTACCTGCCTTGTACTCTTTGTGCAATAAATTATTTCAGACGTCGAAGATCACGATTCCACAGAAAGACAAAAAATACATGAAAGTACAAAAACTCGTTACATAGCCTGAAAGTTGGTCTAACAAAACAATAATGTAGACATACACATGCCTATCCATCATGGTCGCCACCACTCGGGTTGCACAGATGTAGATCACGTGATTAAGAACCATCGATTTAAACATTATCTTAGGTTTTGGACGTGGACCTAAATGAAAGGAAGCAGGAACTGAGGCAGGGGTGTTCAAAATAAGGATGATATTTAATAACATAACTAGGAACCAAGTAACAAACAAACAAGGGGTGAAAAATAAAACGGATGACACATCCAAACAAAATCGAACATGATAATATACAAAACAGGTACAAAGACCAAATTGGAAATGGAAATGCGGGGAACAAAGTAAAAAACAAGGGGTCACAAAACAAAGAACATAACCAAACAAAATCAAACTTGACAATATCCAGTCAAGTCAAGTCAGGTTTATTTGTATAGCCCTTAATAACAAAGACCAAACTCGAAGTAAAAATGCTATGATCTGACACAGTATGCTGTCTGAGCAGTCAATATAAAGTCTTTGGACAATTCGGGACAGGTGTGTGGAGTATGGGCACAGGTGTGTCTTGCTCCACACCAGGAATGCGCTCACTGGGGGAAGTTGGCGTGCCATATCCTAACACAATACCTATCTTTATTTGAATTTCAAGGTGATCACGGACAACCTGCCACCGGGCATCCGTGCCGTGGTCAACATCTTCCTGGTAGCCAAGGCGCTGCTCTCCTACCCGCTGCCCTTCTTTGCTGCCGTGGAGGTGCTGGAGAAGAGCTTCTTCCAGGAGGGCGGCCGTGCCTTCTTCCCGGACTGTTATGGAGGTGACGGCCGCCTCAAATCGTGGGGTCTGAGCTTGCGATGCGGCCTAGTGGTCTTCACATTGCTAATGGCCATCTACGTCCCGCACTTCGCGTTGCTCATGGGCCTGACGGGCAGCTTGACGGGCGCTGGGCTCTGCTTCCTGCTGCCCAGCCTCTTCCACCTCAAGCTGCTGTGGAGGAAGCTGCAATGGCACCAGGTCTTCTTTGACGTGTCCATCTTCGTCATCGGCGGAATATGCAGCATCTCCGGCTTCATCCATTCCATGGAGGGGCTCATAGAAGCCTTCAAATACAACATAGAGGAGTAGACGCCATGACGCCTCCTCCTCCTTCTATTCCTCCTTCTCTTCTGGCTTCAAGCTTGCAACCATTCAATGTTGCAGACCACGCCGCTCTCTGCTCTCCTGTCACGAGGCCTTGCGTTAACACATCATAAAACACAAACATTTATTGCAGATGTACCTATAGACCCCTTTCCATATTTATAAAGAAGTGTGATGTTGCCAAGCTGCGCGCGCATTGTTGAGGCAGAAAGGCAGGATACGTGTCAGTTTATACCAGCCGCTTGACACAAAAAATCGGCGATTGTAGATAGTAATATCGCAAACAAGCACGAAGTATGTGCAAGCAGCAAGATAGCGACATAATTTATATGATCAAAGCCAACAAAAAAAAGAAACGGTTCTTTCGATCGGCCCTACATATAGACGCCACTCCATAATCAGGTAAGTAACAAAGGAAAATTACTTTTAAATGCCATCAAGTTAAATGGACAAAAAGGTGGCTCAGATGACCAGCTCATATTACCGTACCACAGTTCACGCATAAGTTAAACGGTAGAAGAAATGCCTTTCCTTGCCTTGCACCCACCTTAAATACAATTGTTAGAGTTGGCAGGATCTAGAATAGGAATGATAACGACAACTGATTATTAATTATTATCATTAACAAAAATACCATGTATTATTAAGAACAATATGTGAAATGTACATTCATAATTATGTTAATAATATTATTGTTACAATTATTATCATACAAGACCTACTAGCTAGCATCAGTAAATTTTCAGTCTATGGTAGGCATTGGTAGCAAACACTGAGCATTTCCCCGACACTTACCATACTTAAACCTTCTGAGGCATAAAATAATATAAACCAGATAGCCACGATAGTGCACCAGGTATCAAATGGGCACTGCAAACGCAGACATGCCTAGTGATGTCCTTGGTCCAGTCAGTTATTTTAATGGATTGCAGCCACAGGCTTCTAAGGTGCTTTTGAAAAGGCCTGTTTGCTCTTGGAGTTTCAAGATTAAAAAAAATGTATTCTTTTAATGGCGATTTGTGCACCTGAACACACAACTTCTGGATATGCTGTTTTTGTCAATTTAGACTCTAAAAACGAAACTCAACCTGCAGATCTCATTTCGCTCCATTCAAACTCGTTCTGCTACTCAAGCTTTTTGGGTCAACATTGCGCACGCATCCTGTGCTGATCTGGTGATTACATAGATTGGAAAGGGGTCTATAAAATTGGCTGTTTTAAGCCCCTAAAAATCCCCGCATTAATATTCATTTCTAGCAAACAAATTGCTGTACAATATTCCATGCGGCCCTATGCCATTTCTTCGCTTCAAATAACTAAAAGCGCTTATTGCATTATTGGCCTATACCAAAACGAGAATCATAATTGAGACCGACTCATCCACAACCAAAATATGTCCAAACACAAAGGCAATAACCAGCCATAACACAAAAATCAATGCAACTCTGGAAAATTTGTCAAGATTGCAAAAAAAGTGTTTTTAAATATATTCCTGTAGGATTAAGTAAAACAGCGTTTTGTCTTGTAGAAATCCTCGCAACTAATGTCGTTTTCACTTGCACGAAATAATGATTAAAAAGGAAAGAGGCGCCTCCCTGTTTTGGCCCTTTTTATTTTATTTCCAGAGTTGTGGCCTATGTCGTGAAAAATACCGTATGAGATTGGACCTTACAGCAGCTATTCAAACTATGCATTGAATGTATGATACTTAGCGCACCAACACGCACATACACACAGACGCCGATGGGGATTACATTTGAATTAACTGGATAAATTAGCACTTTTTCATCAAAGCTTTGATGGGCGGCTCCAAATCCAAAGCCTCCTGCTGCTCACATAAAACACTGTCATCACATTCCAAAAACGTGGCCTGTTATCACATGAAACAATGAATTGGGTGTATGACAAATCTTAATTTAAACCAACAAAAAAGGACAACGGAAAGAAAGGACAACGTGCATATGGACATGTATCATTCTGTGCAATCAAATGGGGTCCTGTGGAAATGTTATTACAAACAAAAAAGCAACAAACGTACGTGTAGTGTTTATTATTGTGGTTTAAAAACAGATGGAATGTATATCTCAAAGTCGTTATCACATGTTGTGGAAATTAATATTAAACAAGAAAAATTAAAAGTGAAATTATATTGTCGGAGAAAAAAATCATGTGTGGTCTTATGTAACACAAAAACGGTCAGAACATGTATTTTTTTCTCAGTAATAAAAGGAAATTAAGTACAAAGCAGTTGCATTCTTTTTATTCATTTTTGTCATAACGGAAAACACAATGGCTTTTCGTTCATGGGGCCTCTTTATCAGAAAAGCTGAGGGCAATTGAAATGAATTGACATATATTTTCAATAGGACACTAAAATAGGTGGGAAGTACTGAGAAATTCCAATCGACTAGATTTATTTTATCGTATGTTTGAGGCGCTTAATTCCTAATGTGGCCTTACTTTTATAAAAAAGAAAAAAAACAGGATTGTCACGCGTAAGGAAAATTAATCCGATGGCCTGCGTGCGCAACTCTTTCGTTAAATGCCGGACGCAGGAAAAACCGATCAGAAACCAGGCTTCTCCAGTTTTACATCCAAAACTAAATTTCTATCAAAAACCATACACAAATAAGCTTAGGCCATCTACACGGGAATGGAATGAAAGGCAATATTAGCGCTCCAGTCGTCCACATGCGCACATTTCGATTCTTAAATTTTCCTCAATATATATTACACATATATTTTACAGGACATTATGCTCCTCTGTTCAGATACCACACAACCAAACGAGCAAACATCATTCACAGAAACCTGTATCACATTCACAATCCAATATCACAAAATAGTGGGTATGGGTGACCGCCTGCAGAAAATAGACGCCGTAGCAAAAGAAACCCCTTATACATTTCAAATACAAAACACGATTATAATGGTTACAACACTTTAATTAGAGCTCAAAATTTTACTGGGACTAAAACGTCACACGTGATAGCGATGGTAGTGCACTGGCGGCCCCTGCTGTACAAAGATAGAACAGAGCTTCCATGCAAATATTCAAAGTAATACTTTGGGGGGAATGTGCAGGGGGATAATTTAATTTCAAGTAACATCAATAAAATTCTTAGTTAACAAAATGTAGGAAAACAGTAAGATTTACAGGAAAGAAGAAAAGAGTGGCTAAGTGGCCTACACTGTACACAATTACATCATCATGAAATCAGTTGAATCAGTGGCTGGGTTCCTCTGTCCCGCTTGGCTTCTTGGTTGAGTTTTGGACCACCCACGGGTGAGCAAGAACCCCTTTTATGGGCAGTCTGTACAAAGGGTTGTGTTTCAGCAGGCGAGATATCAAATCTTTAGCAGGCGCACTCACACTGGACTGCAACGGGTACGAATAGTCCACCTGCATTGGGGGAAATAAAATATGAAATGATTAAAAGTTTCATACATCTTTTTCATGCCCAGATTCAAGCACTTTCAAAGCAAAATCTTCCCTCTCTCCAGTACCATTCAGAAGAGATATCCGTTGTGAATCATAGATTATGAAGATCCACATATATACGTGCAATTTACAAATGTTTTTCAAGTCCTCAAATATGTCCGTAATTCACATATGCAATTTTTAGTCCCGTGTGTGCATTCATGGTTTTTAGATCTCGTTTAAATTGCGAATAATTTTGTGGATCTGAACAATAAATGTGTAAAGAATTTTGAGCAAAATCTCTCGCCATATATAGATGTTGGGTAAAAATGGTGCAAATAGATAGCTTTCAATTTCGGGAAGTTCCCATTACAATTTACCACTGGGAAACCCTACCAATTTTTTTTTTAAAGTGGCCTGTAATAAAAGTCCATAATTGATACATAATCCTTGCACTCATACACATTTCATCATGCCGTTTAAGTGTAGGATGTTACAGTTAGCTAAACAATCATAGTTGAGCTAGTCATCTCCTTGAATTACCGACTGCATTTTCTGCACTATACAAGGTGCACCGGATCATAAGGCGCACCCCTCCTAAAAATAGTCTTTGTTCATACGTTTTCTAAACAAAAGGCACAACGCACTATAAGGTGCTACAGTAGGAACGTCAAGAAAACCGTGAAATAGGTCAGTCAATCTTTATAAACCTCTTAACGTCCCGACAGCCTGCCGGCGGGCCGCTGAGAAGCCAATACGTGCGACACCTACACGGTTTCAGTACAAGGTCACCAGTCACTGAAATACATCATGCCATATATAATTGGAAAGCTTAAAACTCTTGCAAATCAAGATATGCTGACCGTTTAGAACAGGGGTGTCAAACTCAATTATACAGAGGGCCAGAACTCAAACCATACCTTTGGTCGCAGGCCGAACAGGATAAATATGTATTGAATAGACTAAAACTTGGCTTAAAAAAAAAAACGTAAAAAAAATATTAATTTAAAACAGTCAGGAATATTATTCCAGAATAAACAAACTTAAAAATTAAATAAATTAAAAATCGTTGCTCTCCATAAAAATATCTGTCAAAACCATGCAGATTGAAAATATGAAAAAATGGAAATAAAAATAAAATTTGTGCTTTCCACTTTGGGAATTTGCTTTGGTGAAAAACATTTTCATATTCTTCTTTAACCTTTCAACTTCCTGTATCTTTTCTCTGGATTCAAGTTTTTCAGGTTACTCTGAAGTTTTGTCTTGTAGTGCCGTTTTACATTAAATTCCTTAACTACGGCCACAAAAGCTCCACAAATAAGACACACAGGTTTACCGGCAATGTCACTTAACAAAATTTTCTCGGCCAGTGTGGTTTTTAGCATCAGAGTATAGTTTGGAAGTTATCAGCGTTTCATAGACCCGGGCCATTATAGTAGATGTATATAAAAGGATTTCACGGGCCGTGAATTTAACACCAGTGGTTTAGAAATATAGTCAATACAGAAACGAAAAGAGATTATACCAGAAAAATATAAAGCCGAGGTGGCTCACTAAAGACGACATTTTGCATCAATCACATTTGACGATAATTTGCAACCATTGTCTCCGTACATCCAAAACACGCGATGATGCAGACAAATAAAAGAACGCCAAAAAGCATCTCTGCATGGATGGACATTGCTAGCTGCATGTTTAGCCCAATAATTCCTGTTTACAAATAAACTGCCTGGTAAAATTATATTCTTTAGGACATAGTCCAACCCAACTTGTGATTTACATCTTTTTCGGCCAATTGCAGGCTTCGTTTTACCCTGCTTTAGCCTATGCAAGCTTGTAAATGCTAAAAGGATTCGCCTTCTTTACCGCCGAATGACTTTATCCACGAGTGACCGACTCAAATGATGATTGACACATTGGTTAGGAAATGAAACGTCATGTGTATTAGTATATTTATTATATATACAAGCCTCACGTGAAAACCAATGCCAACTACCGTTAATCACAAGGGAAGAAGAGATACATGGCAGAGCGAAACCAGAGAGATAGTGTCATTTTAAAGCAGACTTAATGTATTTTTATTCGCTTAATGCACAGTCAATCGAGTCAGACAGTCTAGATACAGAGCAACATAGCCAAAATTTTAGAAACACTTAATCCATAATTCAAGTAGTTTTCAAATATGAAAACACAACATTAAAATTCAAGCACCTGTACGTACTCTGATAAATCTGGACGCAGTAGATTTGATTGTAACTATGTATTTCCAATCTTATCCTATTTTCCGGTCTACGAGGCGTACTTTCTGGTCAATTTGGGGTTCGTGGGTGCTCTTTATAGTCCAGAAAATACGGTACTTGACAGCTTACCCTGGATATCCTGCGATAAGTGTCCTCGTGAGATTTGGTTTCAAACGGTGGTTTTCCAACCAGAAACTCGTAGCAAAGCACGCCAAGGCTCCACAGGTCCACTTTTTCATCGTGTGTCTTGCCTTCGATCATTTCAGGAGGTAAATAATCCAGGGTCCCGCACAAAGTGGACCTCCTACACAGAGAAGGGATGGTGTTTGAGATCAATGGGAGGAGCCTTCATAAGTTACTGATAAAAAGCAACCACTACTAAGATTTTTTTCAATTTTTTTTAAAGCAAACAGAACATTTAATGGTAACAACATTTGCACCTTGTATACCTTAAGAGAGGTTTTCTTAGTGCCATGGTAACCACATTGGCCTAAAACGCAAAAGGTCCCCAGTTTGAGACTGCGTGGAAATATATGTTGGCCTGGAGAGGGATGGGTGCCACCAGGCTGTACTTGCCCAAGACACAGCACAGGAAATGGTGCCCCTATCACCCTAGTGGTTTGGAATTCTAAACAACCCACCAACCATACCTTATAGAAATCACTTTTAAACAAGTTGAAAATATTTACTTTAGCTGCCTTTTCTTACCAAGTCATGGACACTTAAACGAGTTCCCTTTATTGCGATTAAGTAGCGATTCAAAACAGTAATCTTCCAACTATGTATTGACATTTTTATGTGCTCTTACATAAAGTTTACTACACTTAAATAAGCTGTCAAATTCTCAAGGAGGACGAAGTTTCAGAAGATAAGGCGTCATTTCGCCAGAGTAAATATTTTACAACTTGCTCAAAGGTGATTTCTATCCAAGGTGCTAATGCTCTATTGTTTTATTATATTGCTCCCTAAAAATGAGATACGGAGTACGAGGGGGAGCATTTTTTTAGCACTTATCCACCACTGCATGTTTTTCAAACACCTTTCTCTTTGCATTTTATTTCTCGTTCAGTGTAGCACTCATTTTGTTGAATTGGCGCACACCTGCAGTTTTTTGAGACCGCTAACGTTTGTGTATTGGGCACTAGGGAGCCAAGTTGCTCGCTAGTGATGCGTTCAGGGATGTTTAGTTTACTTGATCATCTTTTTGTATTTTGCAGTCCATAGCGGTTCAAAATCTGCTATTTGATCACTGTATTGTTATGTTGTGAAAATAATTTACTTAGCATAGTAAATCGAAATACAGGTTTGGTATGACCACAAGTAAAACAAAAACAAAAGAACCACTGTTTAAAACCGTATTTGGTATTTAATGTCCTCTTAATTTAAACTAAACAAGAGCATATCTTGTCTGCCATGTGAAAGATTATATTTTTTCTAAATAACCTATGTTACGTGGTTAAACACGATTATAGGACGACATCACCTAGCTAACCATGGTTTCCTCCAATTCAAGGTTACATTGTTCATTTATTTTAAACAATTGTTTGTATTGTAATTTATATTGTATATTTTGTCTTATTGGCATATTTGGTATTGGAGTAATGCAAACGTTTTTGAAAGTAATCCAGTTATATTACTTTAATAGTATTTGGATTACGTTACTGATTATTTTTTACTCGGGTAACTGGATCAGATTACATTTTTAAAGTAATCCTCCCAACCCTAGTATTTGTACATTTTCTTTTAAGGAGACAGTAAACTACAAATCAAATCGAATGTATCACAGCTTCAAGATAACGGAGGTAAATACAATATTGTAGAAGTAATGCCTAAATTGGACTACTTTGGGTCCAAGTGTAATGCATCTCTAAACCAAGCAGAGTCTTTTTCAAGGCTCAGGATATGCTTAGTTTTTCCAGTTATTAGTATGATTCAAATTATTTGTCAAATATCCTTTTTAGGATATTGTAATATTTTGAGAATGGATATAGGCATTTTGTTAAGCCATATGCCAGAATCAGCAATATGAAAAAAATATTTCAGTTAAATCCAGAATGTATCACATTTTTTTAATTTGCATGACAGAAAATAAAGAATTGTATCACAACATTTTAAAGCCAGTTTTGAATGTTGTGGTTCAACAATTCCCGCTTAAGTAGGATGATAAGGCAAAGATTATACTACCTAGACGAGGGCGTGTGAACGGACCAACCAAAGTCAGCGATCTTCAGCTCTCCATTAGCTCCCAGTAGGAGGTTCTCAGGCTTGATGTCTCTATGGATCACTTTCCTTGAGTGGCAGTAGTCCAGGGCATCAGCCAGCTCCATGATGTACTAAAGTGGCAGAATTATTGCAGCCAGTCTGACATGGAGAATTGCCCAACCCAAAACTAAGAGGAAAAACTTACCGTGGCACTACGATCTTCTGTGAAAAATCCACAGCGCTGCAGCTCACCAAAGAGCTCACCCTTGGGGGCGTACTCGAGAATGAGGTACACGCGAGACTCGTCGTGGAAATACCCGTAAAGGCGCAGGATGTTGGGGTGCCTGCAAACATACATTGTTCATTAGGTCTCCCCCGAAAAACATTCCCCTCTTCTTATATTGTCCATCACCACAGCCGCAGGAGTCCTTGTTTGATATTTTGTCCAACAGAAGCATGCGGCCTGTTAAAGCCATTTCACACAAAGACAGCTTCATTCTACTAAAATGGTTAACGTTTGCTTAGTTTGGGGCTGTATCAAGCACAATACTTTAAGCAAACGATTATTTGTACTCTATTCCAAAGTCCATTTGAAAGAGGGTAGAAACCTTAAAAGCGTTCAAGGAATGACAAAAACGGTGGTTGCCATTGTGTTTTACTCAAAAGTGTCTGGTTAGAGTGAAAAATGAATAGCGTGTAGCTGCTACACTGCACCATCTGGACTTCCCACTTTAAGTACACCGGAGATCAAAATCAGAGAACAACTTGTAAAAAATTGAATAATTCAGGAAGCGGGTCAGATATGGCAAGCTAAAAATGCTCCATGTCACAGAGCAAAACGGGTAAAGAATTTTCTTAAAGGTAAAACCATTGGATTAATGGAATGGCCTGCCCAGAGTCCTGATCCCCACCCAATAGAGTACCTCTGGAAAATCCAGGGTACAGCAAACGTGACGCACGAGCACATTTGGGGCGGCAGTAGCTCAGGAGGCTCGTCTTGGGATCAAGGGATCAGAGTTCGAATCCCGGCTCAGCCGTGTTACATGTCAAAGTGTCCTTGGGTAAGACACTGAACCCCCAATAAGCAGGTTAGCGCCTTACATGGCTGCAAGGCTGCTATTGGGAAATGTGGAGCACATTGTAAAGCGCTTTGGGAAGTCATCGACTTGAAAAGCGCTATATAAATGCAGATCATTTCATTCGCCAAAGTAAAATAATAGTATATAAAATTTGCCTCGCGCATAGCCAAGCAAGAGTAAATCGATTTGCGAATGGACTGAATGTCACACACAAACTACGTGTTTACGAGACTCAATTGTAGTAAGTTAGTTCTTTAGTGAAAGCGTGTAAACATAGTCTGACTAGCGGCTAACAAAGGACGTAGAAGCGGAAGGATACACCAACTTGAAAACACGTCTTGTTGGCAAAAGCTTCCTTATGTAAAAAAAGAAAAGAAAGCAGACGTGTCAGGCACAAACTCACCGCCGGGTAAATGTCAGTTTTGCTCGTGACAAGTTTATTATGTCTTAATATTGGGCAAAGGAGATTTCATTAAATGTTTTATGAGGGCTTAATGATTAGAATTCTCTTTTCTGAAAGCTCCTCTCCTGGTCCCACTTACCATTTTAAAATTCATTGATGTTTTTTCACTTTATTTTGAGTGTTTACTGAAGTTAGAACTTACCAGCTCGCCTTACCTTAGAAATTACGTCGTTCTTTCAGTTATTTTTTCTTTCCGTCAAAACCAAAAATGCCCTTTTGCTCATATTGCAAAAATTTGGTGCATCCCTGGTATTTAGTGTTCTCTCGACATTGTGCTTCCATAGAAATTTGTAGTGTCACAATTCAATACTATCATATTTTACAGACTATAAGTCAATGTTTTTTTCCCCCCCTCATAGTTTGGCTGGGGGTGCAACTTATACTCTGGTTAGACTTATCTGTGAAATTATTGATATAATATTACAGGTTATATAATTTCACATGTTACTTTCACCCCAAAAAAACGCAAGAGGGCACATTAGGCCAGTGTTGATCATTTCAACCATGCTGTGTCATACCAACAAACCCCTTCGATAAGTCACTAAAACGACTCAGCATCTCAATTTGTTGGTAAATGTAAAAAAATCACTTGAACAAGTTGATTTTTTTTACTTAAGCAAAATGACCACTTTTTCTCACTAATCGGCACACGAATGTTCAGAATATAGGGGCATCATTTACCCGAAATATTTTCAACTTGCTCAAAAGGGATTTCTAATTTATAAAAACAACTGAACAAAATAGCATGGAAAAGGAAATCAAAATCTGCAAATTACAAGCTGCAAAAAGTACATTATGCAGCCGAAAACAGACAGCAGAGGTCTGACGTAAGCGACGTAGAAGCGAAAGGCAGAAGCGGTCGGATCGTTTACAGTGCGCAGTGTATGAAAATTTCATTGGATTTAGAGTGAAGCTGAGTTTGTTAAGTATGTTAATTAAGATGGAGTTATCAGGATAACTCTTAATGTTACGTCATTACTGACGTGCACGTTTGTGTAACGTTAGTATATCCTATTCTCTTTTTATTTTAAATTGCCTCTCAAGATGATATGCATGTTTTTGTTGTTGGATTTAGTGATATATATTTCCCCTCAAAAATGTGACGTATAGTGTACATGTTGTTTTCCCTTCTTCATTGTGTAATTTTTTTTGGGTCATGTGACTTATAGTCTGGAATATACGGTAGTATTGGTCAGATATCAGATCCCCCCCAAAACTATTGTATTTTATCGGATGTCATCCCAGATATCCGAAATTGGCACTTGTACACAGGCAAATAAACGCAGTGAACTCAAAAAATTCCACCCTTGTAAATTGCTATTACCTGAGGTGAGACTGGATCTCCACCTCTCTCCTGAGTTGGTGCTCAACGCCGGCTTTCTCAAGCTGCTTTTTGAAGAGCACCTTCAGGGCCAGGATGAATTTGGTCTGACGCTCTCTGGCGAGATAGACGTTTCCAAATTTGCCTTTTCCTAAAGGCCGGCCGATGTCGAAGCTCTCCAGGCTCCACCGCGTCTTTTTTCTTTCCAAAAAGAAACTCGTCTCAGTAAGGAACGACAGAGACAAATGCTACCTCAAGGCAGGATTGTTTACTTTGTTGAAGTTGAGTCTGCAGGATCTTTCTTAACCGGTTTCACTGATAAAAATAAAAGTTAAAGATTATGGGAAAGTCACACTACATCTATAGGGCTGTTACCGGTTTCTTACTTTGTTGCATTTCAGTTTGCGAGGCTTCGGTAGTAGGTTTTGCTGATGCAGCCGTTGCCGGCCTAGTGGGTCCTCCGGCCGGTGTAGTCGCTCCCAAATTGATATTGGGTTCATTCGTTTTTGGGTGTTTGGGATGGAGCGCAGGTCTGGACGGCATTTTTGCATTAGTGGTTGCTGGATTGACATTCTGATCGGATATCTGAGCACACTTGGTAGCAACTGGGAGCTGAGGTGTAGACTTATTAGATCTTGACAGCTGCACACAGCGCTGAGGCCCGCTGAGCGCCGAGAGACCACGTTGTGGTTTTTGGGAAAGGGGTATAGAATTCTTTGACGTTGAATGTGACTGGTGTGACAAGGGGACACGCATCGGCCCTTCCTTGGCAAGCTGTAATGAAAAGAAAACCTGATTCCACCAGAAAATAGAAATCATCCGATAATCACCCAAACTTTCATATAGCTTCTCTGCAACAGCCATGAAATGGTCCATGATTGATTTGTGAACACTTCTCAGTATTGAACATGATATAAAACAGTGATACTCAAATTACGGGCCGCCGCCATTGTGATTGCCCCCTTGAACAAAATGAGAGCATTTTGAAAAACTTTTTTAAAAATTATAACAGCTTTATCTCTGGTACCGTGATTAAAAATAGAGTGATAATGAGATAAAAACTGACTGCCTTTTCATTAGTCATTTATACCACTGGTGGTCCAGTGTTCTGACAACGAAGCTGTCAAGACAATGCACGGCAAAAAAGAAAGTATGTTGCATTGACTTATTTTCTGTTAACCCACAGGGTGATACTTGGTTATTTTCTGCCGTACGTCTTCAACAGTGTTATTTATGTTACGAGTTTTGATCTGTGAAGAATCCAGAGTATCTTATTTGATTGGGGCATTCTGGAAAACAATACATTTTTACATTATTCACTCCAGAAATCATCACTTTTTCTGTTACAAACTGACCCCGGAGCCTCATCAGAGAAAGGAGAAGTTATGTGGCACAAGAAAAAGTTCGGGGACCCCTTATGTACAGGCTGTCAGAATAAGTTGTTCTCCAACATTACTTAGTACCTCATTTTTGTCTCTCAAAAAGTTTGGAGAGGTACATTAATTTCTGGGACATTTTAATTGTTTGCCTACATACTTATTCTCTCATTTTGTTTTATTTACTTACCTACGTCAATTATTTAGTTTCACTAGTTCAATATAAATGCATGATGGTTACTTCAAAGATGTTTATGAATAAAGTTGAGTTTGCCAAGCTGTATTTGAAGGAAAATCTGACTCAGAAGATAAAATTCATACGATATAGTCACTCAAACTTGGACATGGTAATTCCGCAACAGTCATTAAAAGATCAATGATTGATTGGTGAGCACTAGAAGGTGTCTCTTTAGTTGAACATGATATGCAGGTTGCTGTGAACAGTGTTCCCTCTAAGCTGCGCGCGTGCGCAATTGCGCATTGCTCGCACATTCTCAGCGCACAAGAAAATCTAGCCAGCGCACAAAAATGAAGGCTCAAAATTACTAATTGAGAAGCGACTTAAGTCCAAGTTACAGTGCATGGAGGTAAAAATACAAGGGTTTCCCTTACGTTGTGTCCTAAATGCAGTATTTTGAAGTCGAATCGAAGTAGAACAAAGTTGAGTAAAGTTAGTAGATAACCGGCTTCTTAGGCTCACTAAAAGGGTCCTAAACGGCTCTTCAGGTTGTTTTTGCTTCTTTAATCCCAACAGGAAATGATCTGCATTTATATAGCGCTTTTCAAGTAAATTACTTCACAAAGCGCTTTACAATGTGCTCACATTTCCCAATAGCGGCCTTGCAGCCATGTAAGGCGCTAACCTGCTTATTAGGGGTATTAGGGGTTCAGTGTCTTACCCAAGGACACTTCGACATGCAACACGGACGAGCCGGGATCCCTTGATCCCAAGACGAGCGCTCTACCCCCTGAGCTACTGCCGCCCCATGACCAAATATTATGCAAACTTATGCACAACATGATTTAAAGGAAGGTGGGAATAGAACAAAAGAAAAAGCAATGAAAAGCTGATTAAAAAAAGAAACAAAAGGAAGAGAAAAAAAAGAAGAAAAAATTTAGAAAAAAAAGCCAGAAAAAAAGAAAAGAAAGAAATGTAGGAAAAAAGTAAATAGAGAACAAAAAGAAAAAAGTAACAAATAAGTAGAAAAAACACGGAAAAAAGAAGAAAAAGTTTGTGTTGCATTCAAATAATTTCCAATTATATCAAGTGAATTTTGTTGCCAACATTGTACTTCCACTAAAAAATGTGATTAAGTACAGTTCTGTATCTTACAACCGACCAAATAAGCCCCCCAAAATGTTAATATTATGCGACAAAATATATCAGAAAAAAAAAAGAAAAAAGAAATGGATATCTTGTGAAAGAATTGTAAGAACAAACAACGTTTGTAGGACGTTTGCAATAGTACATGAGTCAATTCATTCAAAAGAGAAAAATAATTTTGCGTTGCTGGAAACTCAGCAAAATGTAACTTGATGTCAAGTTTTGGACATGTCTGATAATTAATGATCTTGCCACACTTGGGATTATGGTTGCTCATTGATGTTTCAAGCGTTGCTCACCGACTTTGTGTGAATGCTCAGACCCGTGGAAAATTAGAGGGAACTTTGGCTGTGAATGGATTCTTCTGGAAAGCCAATGTGCGACATTACATTACTTAGTGACGGTCTCACAAGAAGTTTGCACTGGTGCGTTAATTTGGGGGGCATTAACGTGTTAGCCTACATACCTCTTCTATTAATAATATTTCCGTTTTATATACTTACCCATGTGATTTTGTATACCCTTTTTACTTCAATGCAAGGACAATTATATTAAAGTATCTTATAAATAAGGTTGAGTTTGCTTCCTCCAACATTAGGAGAGGCCATGTTGGCTTGATTATGCCACTTACCTTAGCCTCGGACCTCGGAACCTTCAGCTCGTTAGGTTTGAGCCTAGCTGCAGTCTCCATAGTCTGACAGGGAATAAAATGATAAATAACAGATAATTATACACCATAACGAGATTGTGTTTAGCATATTTGCAACGTTCCCGCAGAAAACGCCGATTAGAAGTTAGTGTTGAGCAAACAACGCTGCACAACGTAACGATACGTTAAATGTGCTTTTTTTAGTCCCTAATTGGAGAAATTCAAAAGACTACCTACCACAAACGTCAACGTTTTGAAATCCCCAAACTACTATTGGTCATCAAATCCAAATTAACAATTAAATAGGTATTATTATAACAATCGATCTCCGAGTCGCCTGTTTGATTTCAAACGTCCCCCGCTCCTGATCCTTTAAGATCTCAGCGAAGTTTGATTGGTTGAAAGAACAAATTCTTCACTTTTCTATTGGGTGAAAAGGGTCGAGGAAATGACGTCAAAAAAGAAGCAGCAAAAGACAGGAAAATGAAACTTATACTTTTGTGGCAAAAAGTATAATAACGTTGGTAATATCCGAATTCATATTTGCACATTGGTTATGACCAACGATATTGTTATTGTGGTCAGAAGGTTAAAAGGTAGAAACATCACGCGAGATTTGAGTGCGAGAGTGGTGTGTTGGTGTTTAACGAGGAAGTCATCCGAATAGCAGTCAAGTCATTTTTATTTGTATAGCTCTCAATCTCAAGGAGTATCAAAGGGCTGCACAGACAGATGATTGCAAACAACAGACTATTATTACACCATCCCCTTATCTAAAACCTACATGAGGGCAAGGGAAAAGTCAAAAACCTCAACATGAGGAGAATGAGGAAACTTTTCAGAAGGGACCGCACATGAGGTGATCACTCTTCCAGGATGACCAGGCTGCAACGGATGTTGCAATAACAAATAATACACAGATATTTTCAACATGAAATATAGGTCATTTATAAGCTATAGAAGTGTATTTAAAGCCTTTATTCAAACAGTTCCACTGAGGTTGCAGATAGAATCTGAGGGGGCAGAGCATTCCACAACATCAGGGCCCGAATGGAGAACGGTCTCGAACCTGCGGTTCTCTTCATTCTTGGGATCACTAGTAGACCGGCATTTACAGAGCGATGTTCCGGACCGGAACATAGGGGGGAATTAAATCTGAAAGATATGAGGGAGCAAGTCATGGTTATTGATTGTTGAAAATGAGTTGCGAAAGTGTGTTGATTTTTAAAAATAAATAAATAAAATATCCTCAACACTGATTTTGAATTGTAAATAATTTTTTCAATGATTTACCTTTAAAGTGTTAAAATTTAAATGCAGTTTTTTGTAACTTGTATAATCGTCCATAAATGGTTTTGATAAATTGTTGTTGTTTTTAATTATTATTATTATTTCCTTTTTTAATTCAACCAATTAATTTTCCGTAATAAGAGCACAGGTTGACGTTACCAAAACAGTTACAGGAAAATTGATTGTAATCTGAGCAAGTTTATTTTCCACATTTTTTGGTTTGGTTTGAACAATTTTATTGACACTAATAACTGCAAATAAACTATGTTAGGTTTGAACGATTTTTCTCGACAATCTTAACAGCAATGACAATATGACGTTTTAACAATTTTTTCCGACATTTTTAACATCAATTAAACACACAATTTCGTTATATCATATCTTTTAACAGCAATTAAATACATTCACAATTTCATTATATCATGTTCCAACAATATGAGGTTTGAACATTTTTTATCGACACTTTTAAGAGCAGTTCACCAATGTGTAGAGGGCAATACTATTGTGCAAGGGCATAGCTCTGTCTTCTCAAGTGGGATTCCATCCCACCCTCCCAAGCAGCATCCTCCAGTCCTCTGCCCGGGATACCCATATGGGTCCTCTCCCTTCTTACTTCTACCTTCCACAACCAGGCCGTTGCTGCCGGGACCCCCACAGTGGAGCTCCGGTTCCCCCCTCCGGGTGGGTGCAGACGATTCTTCTTTATGGCTGCGTCCTAGGCTTGCCGCTCGCAGATTGTATGGTATCTGCAGCCATTCAGAGCACAGCCACGGGGGGGCTCTGCCTGCACTTCCTTACCAGCAGGTTTCTGGAGGTCCAGATGGCGTCTTTGATGGCGGCGAGAGTGAGCCAGTCTTTGACAAAGTCGTTCTGTGACCTTTTCGACCGACTCACCCCGTAAAGCACATACTGTGCGTCAGGGACCTCCCCTGTTGGCAAGTCCGGGAATTTTCCTAGGTGGCCGGCCATTGCCCACAGGTCCTCGGCAGCGCTGCACTCACAAAAAAGGTGCCTCACCGACTCCTGGGCGCCACAGCCAGGTCGAGGTCATGTCGAAATCGCTGACATTCCTCGGTGGTGCATTACAGCTCTGACTGGGAGAACCTCATGAGCCACCATCCATGACAGGTCCCGTAGTCTGTTTGGGAGAGCAGGATGATTCACGTTGCTCCAAACTGTTGTAGGCTCGCCAAATGCAAGCCCCCGCACAGGACTCACTGTTGCTCGCTCCTGCACAATAGCAATAAGGCCCTGTGGTTTTGTAATGTGTGACATTCTTGTGTTTCTAAATCAAATTTCTTTAAAACATCCCGAATAAAGAGATGTGTTGGTGGCAAGTTAAAGGACACTGGTATCAAATGATTGTTTGGCACAAGCTTTAGCTTCCGCAAGTACAAGCCCATCCAGAGCCAGGGCATCGCTTGACTTTTCGGGTTGTTGGGTGGGCCCATAGCGTTTTGGAAGTGGAGGGAGACATATTTGCTCCCCAGGAAAAGCTGGAGGTCAGGCACCCCTTTCTCCCCTTTTTCTTTTTCATTGTATCTCTTTTTTTCTTTTCCCACTTTGAGCCCCAGATAAAGTGAAAGAAGGCTCGGTCCAGTTGTAAAAGCACGTTTCTTTTGGGCATAAAAACTAAACTGATTGATAAAAGCAGTGGGAGGATGATCGCTTTGATGATTAGGACCTTCCCCTCTATTGTCAGTTTTCTTATTTTCCACGTGCCTTAACGGGGACGTTGACCCTACTGCCATCATCTGGTGAATTGCTGATTTTATTTTTGAGACAAATTTATTTAAGACTGCTGTCAACATAATGGTCGAGCCAGACAATATTAATTCAAACCTGTCAACCTGTACGGTTTTGCCGTACAAAGTACGTTTTTTTTATGCATTTTAAGACAAGTACGACGTACAAGGAAATCTGTACGGAAAAACGCGAATTTGTCAATTGCATGCGTCTGCCGCCTGGGGATTTCCCATCATGCATCATTACCAAAAAAAAAAGTTGTACGATTATTTCGTATTTTCTACGGGAAAATATGACAGTTTGTACGGGCATGGAGCCATGGAGGTTGACAGGTATGTTAATTCATGACTGAGGCCATAGGCCGATAAAAATTTGACCACAGGCCAGAACTGGCCCCCGGACCAGACTTTGGACATCCCTGCATGAGACGATACAGGGTCATCTAGTGGTAAAATATTACACATTGAAGCTTTAAATATTAGATTGATTAATTAGTTGGCATTATAATGTTTTCCTCTGTTCATCAACTACAAAGTTACAATAAAACAACTTGATATACAATTGTATACCTGTCAACCTCAGCCAATTGCTCCCTTTTTTAATGATTGCTTTTTGCCCTGCCGTGAGAGATTATCCAATGTCACTTTTTAAAATGTAAAATTTTCTAAAACATTTATGAATATTTTTTTGCCAATATTATGTAATTGTCAAGTGTCTGTGCTGTAAAAACTGGGGGTATTATAAACCATCTTGTAATTCAACATACTGTTCAGTGTCATTTTTTATTCGTGGTGTGCCGCAAAATTTTTCCAATGTAAAAAACATGCCCTGGCTCGAAAAAGGTTCAAAAACACTGCTCTAGGCAATCTAAACCAGGGGTCTTCAACAGGTCATAGTCATAGTAATAGTAGTACTAACATAGTAATAACAAATTGTATAGTAAAATTATATTCTTTAACCAGGGCACCCCCTAAGGACAGCGGTCTATGCATTTTTATGCATTACTGCAGGACTTATTGTTCCCTTGAAAATAGTCAACTTTGTATTTTTGTTTGACTGTTTCATACCAACTTTGTTAGTAATGATGGAATATTCAATAAAAGCGGTTGAATAATAATTATAATAATAAACCAATAACAGCAACAATAGTAACAACAACAATAATACTAGTAATAATAATAGTAATAATAATAGTAATAATAATTCGTGAGTTGCTTGATCTCACGATAATCCAAACATCGCGTGATTTTGATCTGCAGTTCGGGGCCCAGCCACGCATGCGCGACACCGACATTACGCGGGCGTTGCATCAGTAATGGTTGCACCAAAAGAAATTATATTAGTCGTTAATTTATGCCGCAAACGACGGGTTTTGCCCCCATTCTCTCCCTAGTTAATTTAAAAACGCTGCACTCGAATAATAAGTTGGAAGGCCCACAAAGAGTCGTGGAAGCAGAGGAAAAGAAGGGGAGGCCGCCATGAAACTGACGGACAATGTGTTACGGAGCTTCAGAGTGGCGAAGGTTTTCCGGGAGAACACGGACAAAATCAACTGCTTTGATTTCAGTTCTAACGGAGAATCCATCATATCGAGTAGCGACGACGACTCGCTCGTATTGTACGATTGCCAAGAAGGGAAGTACGTAAATCTTCAAGACACTACACACTCCCCCAACCCCCACTGTAGCTGTTTTGTTAGCTAACATGCTAACTATCGTCACGGCTGATATTGTGTGTAGGGCGATTTGCGATTTTTGGAAATGTCAATGATTTTATTAATGTCATAATCTGCTTAATACTTGTAAGTATGTGATGCAAAGATCCAAACATTTCCACTTTTTTGGCATAAACTGGTTTTAGTCATCAGTTGGGGCGCTTTACTGAAAATAACGCCATTTTTACAGTAGCTAGTTACTCCAATAAAAAGTAAATACGTTACCGCGTAGATCGCTGACACTCAAAAGTATCGCGTTACCCCCAAAGTAACTTGTTTTGAATAACTTTGGATACAGTAGTCTCATTGATCTGGCCCTTAAATCTGCTTAAACATAGCCTCATAATTAAAGAAATAGAAGGAAACATATGCAAGCGATTAAGCCTTCATATTTCTTGTCGTTTGAAATCTTGAGAGCTTGGAAACTAACACAGCCGAGACACTCTATATCCGTTTTGTCTTCAAACAGGATTCCTGCGGATCCTTAAAGTCTTGAAATGAGTTGATATCATCAATCTCATAACAGGGCCTTAATAAGCATTAAAATTTCTGAAATTCAATACACAGAGGTCTTAAAAATGTGAACACATTCGAAATATTTATACTTGTTTGAACTAATTTTTTTAGTAACATTTTTCAATTGTCTTCTAATACACTGATTTACTTTTGTGGCAACATCGCGTACCCACAATAGAAACTATCAAAACGGTAATCTGATTTAATTCGGGCCTATGAGAGCAGACGCATGTCCACCCACAATAGACATAACAACTTTGAACCATGGGAAAGTGAACTTGGTTTTAAGTTTGATTTCAAAAGGCATTGCTAAAGTCTTAACATTTCTTGAATTAAACTTGCGTTAAGCTGTCGGAACCCTGTCAAACCACCCAAACATTGCCTTCTGCATTCCTGGATAATGTCAATGATATTTTTTCTTTGTATTGCAAAAAAAGTCAGCAGTCTTTTACCATAAATTCTGTGGCTCATTGGTTTTTTTTTTTTTTTGTTCCTGTATAAGCCATGACACCTTTCCACGTGCTGCCTACCATTCGCCTATGGTGAAGCTCAACCAAATATGTGCATATAAACTGAGCCCCTGATTTAATTTTTATAGTTCTAAATACGCCTTGGATGTGAGTTCTTTACTTCAAGGAGACTATCGGAACATCAGTATGGAGACATTACGCATCCTCGTGCTCTGTAGCGCGCCACCGTGGCTGTATTCCAGTTGTATTTATCGGTCCATCTTAACACTCTTCATAACATTATGTGCAGTTTTTTGTTGTTGGAAAATTATGGAGTGCATGTGACTTCTTAAGCGAAGGAGAACTGTCTAAGAACAGGATACTTTATAATTCTGATCTGCTTTTAAAAAGTGGCGGTGTTGATAACTCGTGACAGGAACCCGTTCCTTTGTAATGCATTACTCCTAACACTCGTCATGGCAGGTTTCGGTGTTATCCATTTTTCGCATCCTAATGTTTTTCCTTCTGAAATTTGTTCCTAGACCCAAGAGGACTTTGTACAGTAAAAAGTATGGAGTGGATTTGATCAGGTACACACATGCAGCCAACACTGTGGTCTACAGTTCCAACAAAATCGATGGTATGTCAACATCATTTTTAAGTGATTACTATTGGAAGGCAAAGTGTGTTTGTTCCATTTTTATGTGTTTTGAAATGTCAAACATAAATTAACTGACATCCAAAATTGAGACCCCCCCCCCAATCAAGAGCATCCCCTTATGGCCACTTAAGAGGGATTTGTACCAAACTTCGAAATACAATCGTATTCCCATGTGTGGCAAGTTACCAACGGGTTGTGTAAATAGCAAAGATTAGATAGATAGATAGATAGATACTTTGTTCATCCCCGAAGAAGGGAAATTCACATTTCCAGCAGCATCCCTGAGCTGAGAACAATCGAGAACAATCGAAAATAACACGGGAGCTGCTGGAGTGGCTGCCATTCGTGACGGCGCCGGAAGAAAAGATTCAATTTGAATCATGTACAAACAAACAAACAATTGAATCATGATTAAGACGAATATAAAGTAGAAGTGATCATTAACGTGAAGAGTTTCTAACCATTTGCACTTTACGCTGCTATTCTAATTACGGTTCATTTAAATATCCTTCTGATAAGGTCATATTTTAGATGACACTCATATTAAGGAGATAAGACATCAAGGAATTTTGAACATGCAAGGATATCAGGAGAGGAATGTAGAAATAAAATCTCACGATGCAAAATTCCAAATCTATTGCAAATTTACTAGTTTTTAAATTAAATTGAAGGATGTGGATATTCATGGAACTGTAACATTGTTGGCCAATAGTGACAATAGTATAAACAGTGCATAATAGTATCCATAAGAGTATCTAAAGGTATCCATTTGCATTTTCCACTGCTATAGTAATTAGTTTATTTTATCATCCTTCATTTGGTTGTGGTTTGATGAGTCTCAGGACACATTCCAACAACTTAAGTTTTTGTTACTTACTATGATTTTTTTTGTTTTAAGTGCCTCAATTTAAGGCAGTGTATTTTGTCATACTTTACCATACATGGCATGGTGTGCACGTTTGTGTGCCTCTACAGGCTGCTCGCCTCAGCACGACTGCTCTCCCTGGTCTGAGGTAGTTGTTTGTACAGTTTTTGGGTCTATGATTGTGCCCGACACTGGAGCTAACTGTACAAATGACTGCCTTGCCCATGTTGAGCACGTTCATCTCGACTGCGGGTTTGATTTTTTTTGTAGTTTTAATATGTCACGTTCAATGTATCGTGCAAATTTGACATATGTTTGTCTGTTGTGTCGTCCCTGAAGATACAATCCGGTACTTATCACTCCATGACAATAAATACATCCGCTATTTTCCTGGGCACAGTAAAAGGTGAGAACTTAAATGTCTTTGAGAATGTGTTTTTCTTTTGCGCATGTTGAATTGATGTATTCTTGTTTTCAGAGTAACCTCCCTTTCCATGTCTCCTGTGGATGACACCTTCATTTCTGGATCCCTGGACAAAACAATAAGACTTTGGGATCTTCGCTCGCCTAACTGCCAGGTGATCTAGAATGAAAGTAGGCTTGGGTGATATAAAAAAATTGTTATCACGATAAAACATTTTTTTTATCGGTCAATATCGATAGTTATCACTTAAATTATCACGTCTTTTTTTCTTTTGCTCCTGGGTGGAAGTGGAATAAATCCGTTGCTGCTTTAACCAATCTTTAATTTTAGAACAAAACCCCATGGTGACATATTACACAGTATTTCACAAATATGAGGATCATTAAACAAATAAATACCTTCTCAGAAGGGGAGAGTTGGATGCAGGTATAAACATCTAGTGCCTTGCTACCTGGCTCACTCGAGGAATTTCTTTTTTTTTAATGGGGCCCGGTGCTTGTTGAACATCTGCTATCACTCCTTTGGGGATACATTTTTTTGGTCAACATATTCTAGCGGGCGATACTGTCTTAAATGGTGGAATAAGTTTGTCGTGTTGCCCGTCTTGGTCAGCAAAGTCTGCAAAGCATATCGCAGCTCTGTTTTTTGCAAGAAGTTTTATCTAAGTGGAATATTCTCTAACTGTTGTCATGCGCAGGGTCTCATGCACCTCCAAGGAAAGCCGGTGTGCTCGTTCGATCCCGAGGGTCTCATTTTTTCAGCAGGCATCAATTCGGAAATGGTGAAGCTTTATGACCTGCGGTCGTTTGACAAGGTAAGCATCCCACACTGGGGGCAATGTCGAGTGGCTTCTCATTTGACTTTGCGCTCTGCCTTCAGGGGCCCTTCGCGACCTTCAAGCTGCAGTACGACAGAACATGCGAGTGGACGGGCCTCAAGTTTAGCAACGACGGCAAACTCATTCTTCTTTCTACTAATGGCGGCGCCCTCCGCATCCTGGACGCGTTTAAAGGGGCCGTGTTGCATTCTTTCGGGGTGAGTGCGCACAGACACTTGCATTTTATTTCACTCCTATACAAAAGAACACAAAACATCAGAGATATATTGCGGAAAAGTTTCAGTTGTCCTTTGTTGTGGTTGTTAACATAGTAAGTGCTATTTTATTTAATCAAATATGAAAGATTTTGAAAGTGATTATATACATGATCAGCCCTAAGTTTGCATGCATGACAAATATGCATGGAGAGAGCTTGTTATTAGTCGAATTTTTTGGCGAGTTCTTTCATTCATTTGTATTTCTAGTGTCCAAATATACATGTTTCCATTGTGTACGTAATTTTGAAAGCTATCATTCTGCCCACTCTGTAAAGAAATACTTTCTCAAGAGAAAACGGAGTAGACTAAATTGCCTTAATATTGGTTGTACCTGCAGGGCTACAACAACAACAAAGGTGTCACACTGGAGGCCTCCTTCACACCCGACTCTCAGTTTGTTGTCATTGGTGAGTTAAACAATCTGCCTACTCTTAAACAGATATAAAGCAAAACGGATGATTCGGAGCATTAATGCACCTTGAGTTTGGAGATAAAATTAATTTAGTTATAGTTAATGAATTTTAAATATTACAATTCTAATTTGTTTTATAACGTATTATTAAGTCAAGTCATTTTTATTTGTATAGCCCTTAATCACCAAGAGTCTCAAAGGGCTGCACAGGTTATTGCAAATTAAAGGGACAGTGTGTTTTATTTAGGATATCATCAAACAAAATCTAAATGTATTTAAAAGAAAAAGCTAAATTACATGAACTGTCATCTAAACGGGCATTTTTCTTTTTTATTTTAATCAATGTATTCGTGAAATTTCTTATTTATTTTCCATACAATGAGCCTCACTTAGAGCAGGAGTCGCAAAGGTGATGCCTGTGGGCACCAGGTAGCCCCCTAATAACAGCTGAGAACTACTAGACTGGTTCTATAAGTAGCTTGGGTAACTTTTTGATTTTCGAGTAAAATGATTTTTTTTAGCTGTTGTTGTAAGTCTATTTAACCTTTATTTCAATAATTAACTTGGTTTCTTAATAACATGTTAACAACATGATAATTTGTTATTTTAGAAAGCCATTTGTGCTAATTAGTAACAAAAAGTTGCTTTCAATAAGGTTGGAGACCCCTGACCTAGAGGGAGCTGACGTAATGTCCGCATATTTGATGCTATGGGTAAACCCCCAACCCACAAAGTACTAATCAAGGTCTTGCGGTATATCACTATATTTGTGCAATCAAAAAACCGCTGACCAAAGTTGCAAAACGTTTCTTGCACCGGAATTCAATTCTGGGTAGTGGCAGTGAGATCGTGAAGCCTAACAACTAGAGCACTGGTGATGCACTTAATACAGAAAAGGCATTACATTTACTCTCATTATCACATTTATTTTACTCATGGTACCAGTAACTAATGTTAGAGAATGGAGAAAACAAAGTCATCCTAAAACATAAACCGTATTTTCACGTCTATAAGGTGCACATAAGTCTCAGGTTTTCTAAAAACTGTAGGGTGCGCCCTATCGGGCACTGTGCCCCGTCACTCATGCAGAGCGGTGGACACAGACAAGCTCGTCGCTTTTAGGGTTTCGCGCCCGCTCCAGAGAATGGAAAGTCACAGGTTCGAGTCTTGGCTAAGTCAAGACTTACAACATTTCTGGGTGAAATCCCCATGTTTTTGTGAGATTGTTCACATTTCTAACCAAACACTACATCTATGCGTCTCCTAAGACTTTTAACCATCTCTGTTGGTAAAGCAGTTAGACAAATTCCATAACCACCATCCATTTCATGCACAATATAAAAAATAAGACTCGCCCTCGGATGATTGACATCATATCCCGCTTGCACGGGCAATGAATTTATAGCGGAAGTGCTTATGGATGCTAAAACCGTAGCGTATCTGGAAATTGGAAATTTATTGTGCTACCGGAGACTGGAGAGCGTTATCCCCCACTCTGTAACTGGTGGTGGTCTAATGGTTAGGGTTCAGCGTTCTGACCCCTCTGCTGCCTGGGTTCGATTCTCGTTGCCATCTTAGGAAAACAATCGTGTGTATAAAATGTGCAATGGTTACACATAAATAATGATGGTAGCTGTTACTGAAGTTTTAAATCCACTAGCCTTATTCCATTGGGCTTTGAAAAATGTATGACAAAAGGCTTTTTGGAGGTGTGCCCTGTAATCTGGCAAATACAGTATTTTGTAATTGTTTGGCAGTTCATATTAATAAAGAATCCAAAACACAATCTTGGATCCCTCAACCACTAGGGATGTAGGGGCACCATTTCCTGTGGTGTGTCTTGGACAAGTACAGCCTGGTGGTGCCCATTTCTACAAAACAAACAAATGTTTCCACCACCCGGTCTCAAACCGGCAAGCTTTAACCTACCGGTTCAAATCTGCTTCTGTCTTTTTCGCAGGCTCGGAGGACGGCAAGATCCACGTGTGGAACGCAGAGAGCGGCATGAAAGTGGCTGTGCTGGACGGCAAGCACACGGGGCCAATCACGTGTCTGCAGTTCAACCCTAAATTCATGACGTTCGCCAGCGCCTGTTCCAATATGGTGAGCAGCAAGCGTGCAGTCACAAGCGCAACTCTGGTGACTTTGCAGAAAAATAAGCATGCAATTCACAAGTCAACATAGTTTATTGTTTGCGGCACACTCCGGGCAACGTGATGAAGCGTGATAATCAGCTTGGAACCAAATTTATGATTTGCAAGTACTAACACAGACCAAAACATGTTAATGATGCACGGCTGTCTTTTCAGGCGTTTTGGCTCCCTACCATCGATGACTGAATGGTGAAACGGCAGCCAGCAGGGGGCAGCATCTCGTCTTGTTTGTGGGCAAAGAAAGATAAATATTTTGTTTGCAAAAGTATAGTATGATTTTTGTTTTGTTTTATATATTATTTGTATTTTACATTAAAACAATTCCTTGAACATTTTTACTTATTGTCCCCTTTTTTTAATTGTTTAACATTTAATGAGTAATACACTTGTAGTTGTCACATCGGGTGTTAAAATAAAATGTCTAACAAAAAATCACACAAATTTGGCCATAAACTACAAGAATGTAAGTATATTTTCTAACATTAAAAAAAGAAAGACTTTCGTATTCTTCAGTCGAAAACGGAATCGTTCTCTTAGTCTGCTTTCCATGAGAAGAAAGCATAGCAATGCAGGCCAAGGCAAATCATGTTTAGTAGTGAGACTTTTGAATTAGTCAGGCTGTAAATCATAGACACAACTGCTCTGACCTTTATATCATTTCAGGACAATTAATTGAATGTCGTAAAATAATCGAAGATAAAAGAAAATGAAGATTCGTATTTGATAAATTCAACATACTGAGGTAATCTTCTGCAGCCTTAAAATTGGGTTCATGTTGAATAGGTTTATAATGGTGGCTGAGTGGTTAGCTTGCAGGTCCAGGGTTAGGTTCCAGCTCCCGCAGCTACCTTTTGTAGAGTTTGGATGTTCTCCCCTGCATGCGCAACAGCAGTGAACGATAAACATTGTGTGGGGAGAGGTGTCTGGCTTGTACAGGAACAACAAACTTAAGGGAAGACAATGGGGCAATCGAGGGCAAAGAATTTATGGTTTCATTCTGAATTTTGGTGTTTTTATTTGTAAAATTATTTTTGCAATACCCTAAGTTTGAAGAAAAAAAAGAAAGAAAACGTCTTGGAAAGTACCCAAAAATGTAGGAGATCTTGGAGTCGTTTGTAGCTTAAAGACAAAATGGATATGGAGTATCTCGAAGTGTTTGTTTCGAAAGCTCTCCAGACTGCACGAGCCAAGAAATTTGAAGGCTTCACCGCCTCCTCAAGTTGATGAACACATTTCCTTCTATTTTATTATGTGGCTATTTTGAAGCAGGTTTAGGGGGTTTGGATCTATAGTATGCTCGAAAATACAGTAATTTGTAACTAGATTTAGCGTAACACACTACTTTTAACCGATTTTTTTTTTTTTTAAATAAGGCATCTGTAACTATTTCCTTTTTCCATTAACCCGCCCAACACTGTTAACAAGAACCAATACCAAATACACTGATACAAGGTATTGTTACTCTCCCAATGGGTATGTACCGTATTTTTCCTACTCTAAGATGAACTGGATCATAGGATGCTCCACCCAAAAATAATCTTTTGTCATATATTTTTATCTATAAGGCCTCCTAGACTATGAGATGCACGGAATTAAACTTATTAAGAGCTGCCTAATTAGTGTATAATTGTTACGGTACATATCGGTGCGATGATTGATCAGACACAAAACGGCACTTGTCAAAATCGCTAAACATTGTAGTCAACGAGAATCGTACTCAAGTTGCGACGAGTAGCCCACCAGTGGTTTTTATAGCATACGAAACTGCATTCAACTCGGTCTCATTTTTACGGTGTCAACAAATGTTAGAGAATTGAGGAAACAGAAAAGTCATCCTGTCAGGAACCAGAATGGAATCTCAGACTCAATTTCGTTCGTTTTAAAGGAATCTTTATTGGATTTAGCTGACAGAGCTTGCTTAGGAAGCCCATGATTGTCGGTCGCTAGCAGCGTTGGACGGAATGGCAGTTCTGTGACAGGTAGGCAGAATCGATACGGCTTAGCGGGCAGGTCGATGGCCAGGGCAGGAGAGCAGGTCGTAAGCATGAAGCAGAAACAGGTCGACACCGAAGGCAGGCAGGAATCAAACAGGAAAGGTCTTTGGTACTGGAATCTGGCAAAACACACAGGGAGACACAAGTACGGTCTGACACTCTCATCTGGGCGCTGACAGCTTAAGAGGAGAGTGCCAGCTAATCAGAGAGCGCGCTCCTGCGCGCCACACGATTGCCCCAGGTGTCTTCATTTTGGCAATCATGACACATCCTGAAAAATGTACTTTAGATAAAGGCAATAAAGACCAACAAAAGCCAATCCCAGCCATCTTCGGGCAGTGTGCAGGGGACATCCCAAACTGGTTGCCAGGCAGTCGCACGGCACATAGTGACATACAACCACTTGCTCATTCACGCCTAGGGACAATTCGAACTGGCCAATTAACATGACATGCATGATTTTGGATTGTGGGAGGAAACCAGAGTGCCCGGAGGAAACCCACGCAAGCACAGGTAGAACATGCAAACTCCACACAGGAAGGCTCGTAGCTGGATTTAATCCCATGACCTCAGAACTGTGCCGCTTATGCGCTAACCACTCATCCGCCGTGCCACCCTCTGCCACCCCATACGTGCAGCTATATATTTTTTTTATTCCACAAGTCTGAACTAATGTCCCGTGGGTCTGAGTGTTCAGACTAGGGCTGCAAATAAAGATTATTTCAATGATCCATGAATCGGTCAATTATTCTTTCGATCAATCGATTAATCGGATTTTTAAAAAACAGATATTTAATTTCCTCCTCTTTTTGGAGTTTTGGAGGGATAGAAAAAATATACAGTATAAAACAACTAAAAACCCAAAGATCTTATTACATTTAGACTTCTCACGCAAAACAAAAACGAAGAAATTGCAATCGATTAAATTTCTGTGTGTGGCAAAATTTGTATCCACCCAAAAATATCAAAAATGTATTATAGTGTTTGACTGTTTAATGTAAATTTTGTTTGTAATGACGTAGTGTTCAACAACAAAAATAAATCATAAAAAAAGTAAGATACTTTTACAGAAATGGTCTTATGGCGTCCTCTGCCGGATTAAGGTGCTACTACAACTTTACAACGAGATCTAATGCACTTATTTACATTGATTAATGTGCTTAGTGGTTCATAAATTGCGCCACACAATAAATCGATAAGGTAATTAATTGCCAATGCTTTTAATAATCGATTTCTATCGATTTGATTGATTTTTTGTTGCAGCCCTAGTTCACAGCAACAACAACCCCTGGTGAAACAACCAAATCATTATCAAATATGTTCAAAATCTGAGACCATTTTGTTGTTGTTGAGTTTCCGGTAAGAGTAAATTATTTTTTTCACATAATACTACATTGGTTAATGTACCACTGGAAAGGTTGTACAGTTTTTACATTAAAAAGTATCTTTTTGTCACATAATACTAACATTTTGTGAATTTATTTAGTTGGTTGCGTTGCAAAAATAAATAATAATAATAATAATTTCCTTTGTATTGTCATTCTTTGTAACAATGTACACAGAACGAAATGTCGATACACCTGACCCGTTGTAGCGAGCCGATGCAGCCGCAGCCAACAGAGGGCGCCGCCATTTTTACCAATGTTATAAGTCTTAGGTATGACTCGGCCGAGGCGCGAACCAGCGACCTCCCAGTCTCAAAGCGGGCGCCTAGCGAGCCGATGCAGCCGCAGCCAACAGAGGGCGCCGCCATTTTTACCAATGTTATAAGTCTTAGGTATGACTCGGCCGAGGCGCGAACCAGCGACCTCCCAGTCTCAAAGCGGGCGCCCTACCAAAAAACAACTGTATTTAATCACACTTTTTTTTAGTGGAAGTAGAGTTGGTAAAATATTGACTTGATATATTTGCAAAATCATTTGAATGCACCACCAGATTTTTCAGCAACCTAAAAGAATATTTTTATTGTAAATGTGAACAGTCACTCCATGAGGTTTTACAACACAGATAAGAAACAACAAAAAAAAGACAATTTTTTTCTATAACCTTGGTCAAGCAAAAATAACCGTGTTCAACACATTGCACAAAGGCAGAAACCTACTGAGAGTTACATACAAGGTGCATCCCCTGATCTCATTCATTACCCCAACCTCACCCTCCTCTTTCCAGCTCCCTTACTCAATCTCGTGTTGATATTGACTTCAAAATACCCCATATGAAACACACAGAGGGAACCTGTGTTGTTTTTACCCAAATGCCAAATTTGCTCGGAAATTCTTTTTGCAATTTCAAGCAGTTGATTGGTATGCGCTCGATAGCTTTTCTTGTGTGCTAAGAAGGTCTTAGCAGTACGCACGCGCGCAGCCTAGAGGGAACATTAGTCTGCACCAAGGCCGAACAGCCAGTGGGAGCTAAATTTGGTAGTCAGGCTGGTAGATCGTGTTACCTATCTGTGTGCACACGATACCTTACCAGTCACTTGAGCGATGTCCTTTCTTGTACAGCCATAACGTCGCTCATGTTCCTTACACAAACATACTGAGACCTTTTTACCTTGAATCACACTTTCAGTGTGTTTTTTAAGCTTTATATTGACTCAGATTGAAGATTTTGGGGTTGGGGCAGAAGACTTTATCAGAGGACGACCCGTCTTGCCTCCTAGGCCGGATCCGCCATGTTTCTGGCCTTGGTGGTGACGCCAGAACTGAGGGAGTTTTTGGCCCAAGCGAGAGGAGGAGCAGTGCGTCTCATTAAGGTGCGCATACAAGATGGTGAGTGGGCCCACTTCAGCACATCAATATTACTGTAGTCGTATTTTTGTAGTTTTTTTTAGTGGGATTTTTGAAGTATTTTTGTATTATTTCTAAAGCAGTGTTTTTGTAGAATTATGTAGTATTACTGTAGTGGTATTTTGATACTATCCATATCCTATTTTTGTAATATTACTGTAGTAATGTTTTGTAATGTTTCTGCATTAGCATTTTTCAGTATTACTGTAGTTTTTGTATTTCTATAGTATTGCTGTAGTGGCAATTTGAAGGATTTCTGTAGTATTTCTGTAGTGTTACTGTAGTTGTACTTTGTATTAGTTTTATGTTATTCTTTTTATGGTATTCCTGTAGCATTTTTGTAATGGTACTGTGATAACATTTTTGTAGTATTTCTTCAGTAGCATCTGTATTACTGTAGTTGTATTTTTATAGTATTTCTGTATTGGGATTTTTGTAATATTTCTGTAGTATTGTTGTAGTTGTATTTTGTAGTATTTCTGTAGTATTTCTATAATAATCCTGTAATATTACTGTTGTAACATTTCTGTAGTATTTCTGCAGTAGTATTTGTAGGATTACTGTCATTGTATTTTTTATAGTATATCTGTATTGGGATTTTTGTAGTATTTCTGTAGCATTACTGTAGTGGTATTTTGCAGTATTTCTGTAGTATTTCTATACTGTTCCTGTAATATTACAGTAGTAATATTTATGTAGTATTTCTGCAGGAGCATTTTTGTAGTTCAACTGTAGGTATATTTCTGTAGTGTTTCTTTAGTGGTACTTTTGAAGTGTTTTTGTAGTATTTCTGTAGTTGTGTGTTTGTTTTATTTGACTACTGTAGTAGTATTTTAGAACTATTTCTGTAGTATTGCTTTCTTTTCAAAAGTAAGGCAAAATTATATATTAGTTCCCCGTTTTCAAGCGCTAAATTTGTAGTAACAAGTTAAAAGTAACTTGTAGTACTTTTTAAATTATTTCTGTAGTATATTTGGTACATAGACTAAACTACAATAAAAAAAATTGCAAGTAGAAGTAACAGTGAAAACAACAATTTGTGGTGTATGATACAATGAATCAAGATCATCTAGGAGGCAGAAGGAAACCTCTCAGGGGCCCTATGTGACTTGGACATACGCAGACAAAAACATGATTCCCACGGCGTCTTGTTTACAACAGTGTAAGAATGTTTTTATTGGTTATTTCATAGCAGCATATTTATTTCCAGAGAAAATCCCTTTCCGCCAGACATTTTACGCCTACTCTCAAGCAGACGTTTCGAAGAAAAAAAAAAACTATGAAACGTTTTGGAAGAAGAAAGGAAAGGAAACGGGAAAGTGGGGGTGGAATTGAAGGCAGCTGCTACAGTGTTAAGTGTGAAAAGGAGGTCAGTGAGGACGATATTTTCTAGGTACGTTCTGAATTATGTGTCCCACCACTCATGACTCTTGTTTTTGTGGATGGAGTGAGAACCCTTTCTTAAGAACCGGCGTCAATGACTCGGATGCTTTAAATTACATGTGGGCTGCTCACGTGAAAAACTTGAGACCAGTGACTCGCAATCATCTGAATGCTTTTCATTTATAACCCATGTGGTATCTATAACATTTATGGCCCGGCAAATTGATGGTAAATACTAGCTTCATTTTGTTGGTGTTTCTAATATTCTTCTTTCAACATGTCTCTAAACAATAAAGAAGATTAAAGATCGATAACAGGTGTATTTTGCTCCTCAAAATGGCAAACGTTTGAGGGACACAGGTGAATAGAGCCTTTTTTTGGATAGCCAACTTTTAACTCTCAGCTTGCTACCTCAGACTTTCTCTGATAAAGATTCGAATAACCCAAGACCAATTGTTCTCAAATAGTGTGGCTGACCCTCCTGGCCGGCCGCCGGCCTCGTCAAGGGCGACTTTAGGGGATTTTTTATAATTATTTTTTTAACTTTCCAAAGAATCAAGTGCAATTGCACCTCCACCGCATTAGGGAGCAGTGGCACTCTCGTGTTTTATTTACATTTCACCTTCGAGCTGTGCATGTGGCACAGAGCATGAGCCTTGAGTACGAAGTGGCATACACCCTCAAGTGAACCCATTAAAAAATAATTAAACCCGAGACAGACTTCTTGGGGGTGGGGTTGGCAGCAGCTGGGCATGAGAGGATTTCTTCTTCTGAAGGGGGGCGCGACAGAAAATAATTGAGAAGCACTGCCCTGGAGGTACTTGAAGAAATTCAAAGGCTAATGTAATTGGAAAAAAGACCTCAAAGTGAGATAGATACAGAGATGGATGGATGGATGGATGGATTGATGGATTGATGGATTGATGGATTTGATGGATTGATGGATTGATGGATTGGTGGATGGCTTAGGTAGAAAGGTAAATAGGCAGGTAGATATGTGGGTGTATAAATGGATAAATTGATATATAGACTGATGGATGAATAGATAAATAGATGAATAGATAGATGGATAGAATAGTGTTGTAAAGAAGGTAAACAAACATAACGCAATGGCATTGGTATGCAGTGTAACACAAGGTCAGGTATGAAATGACGTCTGGTGTGGCTTTCAGAACAGCTGGTGCTGGGGGCCTACAGGAAACCGGAGCAAAGCTGGGACCAGGACTACGACCACTTCCTCCTACCTCTGCTGGATCTACATGAGCCCTGCTATGTCCTGTACCGTCTTGACTCCCGCAACGCATTGGGATTCGAGTGGCTCTTCCTGTCCTGGTCACCGGATCAGTCTTCCGTATGTCACGACGTTCACTGATGCCGTTTATTCTATAAGTATTGTGTTAAATATTGGTCAAGCAATTAGGTCAAAGGTGTCTGAATGTTGAAGGAAGACAGACTTTTTCTTTCTCTGTGTGTTCGAATCAACATCCGGGTTGAGAGCAAGCGCTGGAGTAAACAGTTCCATTGAGGTTTTTATTAAAATAAAACAAATAATGAAAATAGAATATTCTGGACTAGTGAGTGCAGAGCAAGGCTGTGTGGTTTCACAAGTGTACTTTCAAAATGGCTGACAATCATCTATATACCAGACGGGTGGAACACGGCTATGACAAAAACAAAATGTAACTCATTGGAAAATTTTCCCAAATTCTCGGCTTCACATCAGTCCTTGGTCTGGACTAAATCGTGCAGGTGGTTTGATTCTTATCACCCTGGTCGACACCTCTTTGACCTGTTGGCCTCTGGTAGCGACTACAGGTCCATTAAAACAAGGCCTAACAGGCTCAGAGACAATTTCTTCCACAGGGCCATCTCCATCCTGTACAAGCTCACAAAACGATAAAAAATATACTCTACCGTTCAAACGTTTGGGGTCACCCAGACATTTTTTAGTTTTCCATGAAAAGTCACACTTTTTAATCAATCAAATGAGTTGCAAAATAAAGTATAGTCGAGACATTGGGAAGCTTAGAAACAATGATTTTTATTAAAAAAAAAAAAACGAACGTATCCTTCGAACTTTGCTTTTGTGAAAGAATGGAATTTTCCAAGCGACCCCAAACTCGTGAATGGTTGTCTACATTCATTCATTCATTCATTATCTGCACCGCTTATCCACATTAGGGTCGTGGGCAGTGTTCCCTCTAAGCTGCGCGCGTGCGCAATTGCGCATTGCTCGCGCATTCTCAGCGCACAAGAAAATCTAGCCAGCGCACAAAAATGAGGGCTCAAAATTGCTAATTAAGAAGGGACTTAAGTCAAAGTTACAGTGCATGAAGGTAAAAATACACGGGTTCCCCTGACGTTGTGTCCTAAATGCGGTATTTTGAAGTCGAGTCGAAGTAGAACGAAGTTGAGTAAAGTTAGTAAAGTATGTCGAGAACCGGCTTCTCTGGCTCGGCTCACTAAAAGGAACCGGCTCTTTCGGGTCCTAAACGGCTCTTCATGTTGTTTTTGCTTCTTTAATCCCAACATGACCAAATATTATGTAAAATTATGCACAAAATGACTTAAAAGAAGGGGGTAATAGAACAAAAAAGAAAAAAATACCTAAATGAAAAAGAAGTGAAAAGCTGAGAAAAAAGAAACAAAAGGAAGAGACAAAAGGAAGGAAAAATTTTGAAAAAAGCCAGAAAAAAAGAAAAGAAAGAAACAGGAAAAAAGGAAATAGAGAACAAAAAGAACAAAGTAACAGCTTGGAAAAAATAAACACAATGAGACTTTTTTAAAGGAATTAAAAAAAAAAGTAGAAAAAAAACATGGAAAAAAGAAGAAAAGTTTGTGTTGCATTCAAATAATTTCCAATGATATCAAGTGAATCTTGTTGCCAACATTGTACTTCCACTAAAAATGTGATTAAGTACAGTTCTGTATCAAACTAAATAAGCCCCCAAAAATGTTACTATTATGCGACAAAATATATCAGGGAAAAAAAGAAATGGATATCTAGTGAAAGAATTGTAAGAACAAACGACGTTTGTAGGCCGTACAACCTTTGCAATAGTACATGAGTCAATTCATTCAAAAGAGAAAAATAATTTTGCAATGGCCGGAAACTCAGCAAAATGTAACTTGATGTCAAGTTTTGGACATGTTTGATAATGAATTATCTTGCCACACTTGGGATTATGGTGGCTCACTGTTGTTTCAAGCGTTGCTCACCGACTTTGTGTGAACGCTCAGACCCGTGGAAAATTACAGGGAACATTGGTCGTGGGGCTGGATATCAAAACTTTAACAATTTTCAAGCAGTAATTTCTATCTATCTATCCTAGTCATATCCGTCTAGAGGGGTGACCGACAGCAAGACAGACACATACTCAAAAACAAAGACAAGGAAAAAGTAGCAAAAAACACACACAAACATTTTTGGACCATGGCCAACCCAAATACCCAAACACACAAACAAGTTAGGCACTTCGGCACCTAAGTTGGTCATGCTTTCGTCCCTCCAGTTAAAACGGGACACAAAGCAGTCATTTGCTTAAGGGTATTTCAGATTTTCTTATGGAGAGACTGAAAATGATATTACACACCCTACTTTTTAGTTTTTTATTTGTTAAAAAATAAGTTTAAAATATCCAATACATTTCATTTCTGTCCAAGGAGAATCTTGGACACAATCAACCGTAATGCCGTCGAGGTGAGCCCTGAAAGTGTAAAATTTGGAGCAGTGTTAGTCTTTGAAGGGACCATGTGGAAGATTTAGTTCCTCCTGGTGGTACCAAAAACTTCAATCCAGTAATTAGGTTTCATAAAGCAAATGAGAAAAAAATGTGCAGTTCTTTTTTAGCTTTGTAGCTAGCTATCTACCTAGCTTTTTACATTGTTTGCATGCTATCGAGCTAACATTTCATCTTTTGATCATTTATATAATCATATTTGGCATTTGGATTCTATGTAAACCAGGTTACAACTGTAATTTTTCCATATTTTGCTTAACTTATTTACGTTCCTACAAAAATATTTTATATAGCTATTATATTTTACTAGTTATTTTGTTGTTGTTGTTGTGCTCTGTTCAGCCCTTTGAGACCTTTTGTGATAAAGGGCTATACAAATAAATATGGCTTCACCTGAGATATCAATTTAACAACAATGCCTCACAATTACCCACGATGCACCTGCCATGACAGTCAATATGATGTAGAAGATCACAATGCTTAGCAAAGAGCCAAACAAACACAAACAATGGAAAGCGATAACACCGAAACAGGCGACCAGGAGCAGGTAGTTAAAACGAGAAAAGTCCTTTTTTAAGACTACTCAAGAAGACAGGAACAAGAGTAAATATTTTTTTAGAGAATGAGGGTGGCTATTCGGATGAAGCCAGTGTTTATTCTTTCCTGATAAATTGAGGAGAAATCAAGTTGGGTTGAGTAGGTCGCTTAGTATGTCGGAGTTGATTACACTATATGTTAACTAGCTGGTCAAGCTATTGCTGATTTGCTTTTAGCATAGCATGCCAAGAATGGTACAAACTTTTTCCCAAACAAGCAATCTTGTAATCAAGCAAATGGAGAATATATGTGTTAAAGTGTACCACATCTCTCTGCTACTTTTCTCTCTTTTAAGGCAATTTAAGTCTGTGTTTTCTTTTACTAGTGATTTAAGTAACTGCTAGCTAGCTAAATTCCTTTTGCGTTTAATCAGTGGATTTTGGCCATTTTCTTTGTACTAGCTAACTAGGTGAGCTGAAGTCACACTCTCTGATTTTAGTGAACCGCCATTCCAGTTTTTACAAGGTTTCGTGATGCCTATTTTTTATTTATTTAGGGCATTTTATTTTGACACATTGATTCTGAATGCGATAACAGAGCGTTTTCAGATCATTTCGTTTCTAAGGAAAAAACGACTTTCTTTGAAGAATGGATGCTGTGTTCTTCTATTTTTTTGCGTGTAATCAATGTGCTGCATGGAATTCGTCAACTGATTTTAATCTTGAGTGTCAGCCCCAAAACAAGCCCCCGACTGAATCGGGCGATTCTAGCTCTTGGTAATTTTATTTCAAGTATATGCTTTTTATGTACCAGTAGCTGCCAGTATGAATTAAAGAATAAATGAAGATGATTTTGACGTGTTTCACACATATAAAGTCTTTGTAATAAGTCAATAATTTGTGCAATTTAAATAGGAAAATCTCTCTTTGTGATGTAGGGGCTTTTGTTACCGTGACAACCATGTCAAGCAAACAAACCCATGTGGGGGCTTTTTTCACCGTGACAACCATGTCAAGCAAACAAACCCAACCTTTTTACTTTAAAGGTATTATTGAGTGCCTTCTCGAGGTTACCGAAAAAGGTTTAATTCATCTGAAAATTACAATATGAAATGAAATGATCTGCATTTATATAGCGCTTTTCAAGTCAATGACCAAAGCGCTTTACAGTGTGCTTCACATTTCCCAATAGCAGCCTTGCATTGGAGCCATGTAAGACGCTAACCTGCTTATTGGGGGTATTAGGGGTTCAGTGTCTTACCCAAGGACACTTTGACATGTAACACAGACAAGCCGGGATTCGAACTGGGATCCCTTGATCCCAAAACGAGCGCTCTACCTCCTGAGCTACTGCCGCCCCATCATTGATTCGAATAACAAACAAACACATGAGCATGTGTTTGAAAAAATATTGTTGGTTGAAAAATTAGCATCTATTTCCTTATTTATTATTTATAACATGAGCCTCAACCAAAGTAGGCCAATGTGATTAATAGTATGCCAATAAAAGGGACAGGGTGGATTATTTAGCGCCTCCTAGTGGTAAAATACATAATAGGCAAAAATGTATGAACTATCATATTATTGTGTATTTTTTCAAATACTTGTAGGTCAAGACATTTTGAATTTTTACATACATGAGCCTCACCTCAGGGTGACTGACATAATTGTCTGGCATGTTGCTGCTACAGGGAAGCAAAAATCTCAAAAGGCTTGGCAAACATGAGAAGTAAAACGGTCACTTAGAGCTTCCATAGTTTTTATTCCTCTGTTTTCTTTTTAGCACTCGTTTTGGTTTGCACTACACTATACAGTAAAATTTTGAGGTCAAATAATATTAATCCATTATAGGTGTAACTTTTTTTTTATGGGCAAATGAGAAATATTACCTTTTGAAAATTTGAAGTTGTTTTAAACCTAAATAATATTTAAAACTAGAAATTCGGTCAAATGAAAAAAAATCAAAATTTAGGGATTATTTAACGAGGTAATACTTGTCTCTAACACCCCTGGCGGCCAAATTGAATACTGCAGTTCCCGACCCTCGACCATGGACCTCTCCAAGCAGTTGAATGCAATCTTCTGTGTCTGAAAATGCTAAGCCAGCTTGTAAAACTATAAAATGGGTTTGTTTGTTGGTTCCAGGTCAAAGACAAGATGGTGTATGCCGCATCCCGAGCCATGGTTAAGAAAGAGTTTGGGGGTGGCCACGTGAAGTACGAGATGTTTGGCACACACAAGGTCAGATTTTATTTGCCGGGCAGGGTCTAGCATGTTGGAAAGTGACACTCCTCGACTGTTTGTTCCCCCCAACAACAGGAAGAGGTCAGCCTGTCGGGCTATCAGCATCATGTGTCGTCATGCTCTGATCCTGCGCCGCTCACGCAAGCTGAACAGGAACTGCAGAAGATAAAGCTCACCGAGGTGGGACCTCGTGCAGTCGTGTTCACATCACACGTCGTTATGCTAATATGTAGCATAAGAGTTGCGTCCTCAGGGCTGTCACCATCCTAAACAAGCGCACAAAACTGTGAAAATATATCCATTTTGACTTTTTTGGGCGTTTGTGTCGCCGCTAATTTTGTTGCACTTCTTTTTATTGCACTACTACAACGATGCACTATTTTTTCATTTATTATAGTCTCTAAAAAATCATACACTGTAAATATTTTTGTACCTATTTATTTTTTATCTTTATTTTACTCTTTAAAGTAATTATAACATGTTTACCCTGGATTGCCATGTGTAACCTCGTATATGTTTCACCACGTTGACATCAATGACAATAAAGACTTCTACTCTACTCTACTCTACTCTACTCTACTCTACTCTACTCTACTCTACTCTACTCTGCTCTGCTCTAATCCTCTTTATTGTAAATGATAACAACATAGTGAACATTGACTGCAAAAAAATAAACATGGCACTCCAGGATAAATGTGTAATTAAGACTTCAAACAGAAAAATATGATAAAGAGAGTGGTCAGGTTATTAAAATGAGAAAAAAACTCTCATGTGAATACAGTCACAGAATAGGAAAAAATACAATCATCGTTTGGATTAAAACAGCTTTAAAAAATATCTCCACGAATGCTCTTTAAGGAGGAATACCAATGCAAACACACTACCTCATACAGATGTAAAATTGTGTTCATGCCTATGCTTACTTTGCACAATATTGCCTATTTTGCACTAGATAGATAGATAGATAGATAGATAGATAGATAGATAGATAGATAGATAGATAGATAGATAGATAGATAGATAGATAGATAGATAGATGGATAGATGGATAGATAGATAGATAGATGGATAGATAGATGGATAGATAGATAGATGGATACTTTATTCATCCCCGCAGGGAAATTCACACACTACTGCATATTAAGTAAACATCCAATGTAATTATCTTCTGCCTTTACATGCCCACACTTTCTTGTGTAAATATTGTTTAAATTATCTTTTTATCTTTTTTAATCTTTAATCCTTACAGTTAAATGTGTAACTGGAGTGCTACGTCCAATTTCGTTGTCACAATATGTTCAACCCATTTTGTAACAATGATAATAAAGGTATATCCTATTCTATTCTATTTTGAGATAATTCTATTAAAAAAATACATTAAATAAATGGTCCTATTTTAAAACTCAAGATTTTTGGATTTTAACGGTACCCTTAGCAGCTAGGTGGCGGACAATTGTGTCAGTTCCCTCTAAGTGAGCCTGATGTTGTGTAATATTCATAAAAAATGTTGCTTTAGAATATATATTTTTATAATGCAAGTTTATATGAGATTATAATTTCAGTATATCATTCAAATTAATAGTTTTTTTTCCCCAATTCTGTTTTTCTACCAATAGAAGGCGCTAAATAATACACAATGTCCCTTTTACCTGTTTTTCAAGTTTTATTATGTTTTTGTCTTCATTTACAGATATAAAAGATATTTAAAATGAGCCAAAATGATCTGAAAGTGGAACATTTTTTTTACTTCCATCTAACTTTTTTCTGTTTTTTAATTAAAATCTGCTCAAAAAGAATTGATCAAGCAAAATAAGCTATTTAATATATTTATTTCCCTCATGAGAAGATAGTTGGTCTGTAAAAACAGAAATAGTAATCTGTCGCCATCAGTATATGGATGAATGTTAGTTCAATGTAAATGGCCATGCGTTTATATACTGCTTTTCAAGTCAACGAAGAATTCCCAAAGCACTTTATAATGTGCTTCACATTTACCCATTCACACACACACACACACACACACACACACACACACACACACACACACACACACACACACACACACACACACACACACACACACACACACACACACACACACACCGATAGCATCAGCCATGCAAGGCAACTACCTGCTCATCGGGGGCATTAGGGATTCAGTGTCTTACCTGAGGACACTTGGACATAATAACACGAAGGAGCCTGGAACATAGTTTTTTGCAAATAAAAAAATGGGAAAATTCCTGCACTACACTAGATTAGACGAGTCTTGCGTAGTGTGTCCCGGCACACTGGTTGAAGGGAAGGGTTTAGCAACATGTGGCTCTTCCGTGCTCCCTAGTGGCTTCCTAGCGCTTTTTCAAAACTCTTTGATAATGGAAAATGATATGGTTTCTGTAGGAAGACAAACATGACACAAAAAATATCTTAAGCTTTTCCAAAGAATATAGATAAATCCAGTATATGTCTACAGTATGTGTTGCCTCCCTTGAAAAACCTATAAAAAGCTTTTATTTATTTTTTTCATCTCCAAACATCTGAAGCATTAGGGAAGCCAATTGTCATGTTAGCCCAAACCTATGTCTTATTTTTTTCTCTATAGTCATCCAATTAAATCTAATCACTTAAAAAATGAATATCTTTGTGCCTGCTGCCCCCTGCAGGTGACGACCGACAACAGCGTGGATACCAAGCATCAAACCCTCCAAGGCCTGGCATTCCCTCTGCAGGAGTCGGCCAAACAAGCCCTCCGCCAACTTACACTGAAGCAAATCAACTACATACAGCTGGTCAGTCCCACCCCAGCGTACACTACATCACAAAAATTGTATTCAATGGCCACCATCTCTGTCTCAGAGATTGGATGTGGAGAGGGAAACCGTCGAGCTGGTTCATTCCGACAAGATGGAGACGCGGGACTTGCCCTGCAGGATTCCCAAAGACACACCAAGATACCATTTCTTCCTCTACAAACACTCCCACGAAGGCGACTACTTCGAATCCATCGGTACCTCAAATTGAATTCCTACACTTCTTTTGCATTTAGATAGGATCACTACACGTCAGGTCAGCATCCCCCTCCCCCCCGAACCCTACCGACCCCTTACCGACAACAGGATTATATTTAGCAGCACAAGTGAGACGAGAGAGGCTGTCCAAAATAGGCCAGACGGGTGACTTAAGAGAAAGTATCAGTAATGTGATTTCTTAGAAATTGTTTTCTGTACAAACCACATGTAGTTAGCAAGTCGGCCTCATAGTTCTGAGTATCTTGTTTTGGATCTTGGAGTCGGCTCACTTCACGCTTGTGCTTGTTTTTTCTGATTACTCTTTTCTCCCTCTGCATACTTTAAACTAGGGATGCAACTAACGATTATTTTAATAATGAATGAGTCGTTCAATTCTTTTTTCAATTGTTCGATGAAATGGATCCAAAAAATATACACCTTCTCCTCCCAATTGAATATTGAAGTTTAAAACTTTTGATTAATTGATGAAACGGATTTAAGATATATATATATATATATATAACTTCTCCATTCAAATATTGAAGTTTAGGACTGACAGAAAAATTGTGCACAAAACAACAGAATATTCTATAATTTGGCTCACGGAAACCTGGGTTGTCGGGGCACCAATGAGGACGTGACTCTGGACAGTTTTCTCCACTGCTGACGGTTCCTGGCCTTTTTTTGGCACTAATCCATTCCTTAATGTTGTCACCTCTAACCCGGTAGTGGACGCTCCTTTTTGTTTGGGCGACGACCAAGCCAGTATGATGAGTGACCTGTTGTTGTCCATCATGTAGTGTGTCTTGGGCAAGTACTGCCTGGTGTCGCCCACCCTTCTACAAGGTTTTTTTGTTGGGGTTTGCTCTCCAAATGGAATCGCCCGACATGGGGCTCAAACCTACGTCCCTGAGAGTAAGAGTCGTATGTGCTACCGACTGAGCTATATGATAAAAAACAAAGAATAATCCAATTATGCATTAATTAGCCCAAAAACAAATGAAATGAAATGATCTGCATTTATATAGCGTTTTTCAAGTCAATGACTTCCCAGGTGAATTGGCCGGTCCAAATTGTCCCTAGGTGTGAATGAGCGAGTGAGTTGTCTGTCCCCGTGTGCCCTGCGATTGGCTGGCAACCAGTTCAGGGTGTCCCCTGCCCACTGCCCGGAGATGGCTGGGATGGGCTCCAGCCCCCCCCCCGCGACCCTAATAAGGATAAGCGGTACAGCTAATGAGATGAGATGAGAGAAAGTAAAAAGTCCCGCATTATTATTCAGATTTTAATTATTTTCTTATTTTACAAAAAAGTAAGAATGTAGTCTATGTCATGTTGTGTAAAGAATGCTAATTTCTCAACCAACTAGTACTTAAGAAAATGCATGTTTATATGTAAGTTAATGTATGTTTTCTTATTATTTAATTTAATATTGTTTGTTTTTGTTTAGTGTTTAGTAAATAAATTTCTTTATCATACGGTCTTTACTGAATGCAGAAATTTCGATTTATTACAATTCTAGTTGTTTCATATTTAATGCATATTTTTGTATTTTATGCAAATATCGTTAAGTGAAGCGTGTGTTGATAAAATTGTTTTCTTTTAGTTTTTCTTGACAGAATGAACAATAAATAATTATTTTAATGCCATCTATTTATATATAATGTGTGTGCGTGTGTACGTGTGTATACATGTATGTATAAATACAAATATAAATATAAAAACCCAACAGTAGGTACCAGAAGTGATTATTTGACTCTTTGATTTAATTATGGTTTGTGATTGTTGTCGTAGTGTTCATCTACTCCATGCCAGGCTACACCTGTAGCGTCAAGGAGCGAATGCTTTACTCCAGCTGCAAAAGTCGACTCCTGGAAGAGGTGGAGAGGGATTACCAGATTCAAATTGCTAAAAAGGTGAGAGGAAATTGAAAATGTTCACATGATGTCACGCGGCTAGCCGAAAGTAGACTTTTGGCCACGCTGGGTGGGTGGCAAAGACTCAGTTTGATGATACTATGAGTCTACAATCATTTTGTTGGATGTTTCTATGAAAGAGAAATGTGTAAGATGCTGTTTTTTTGTCATTTTAAAATCGTTCTATGACGGTGGCGCGCACTGATGCAGCGGCTCTCGACTCTCAGAATATTAGCTCTGGACTCTATCCACGCATACATCATTGTTACACCACTACACCCTACGGACATTGTTATAACATTGATAAATTGTCGAGCCTACCGGGTGCTCCGTGGATTGTTACCTGGTCCGGGAATTGACAGAGGCGGTGTTGGGAGAGGAAGCAAAAGTTACTGCTGCGGCTAAGGCAACTGTCACCACTCCAAGCAGAGTTGAGTCTGAATCTCATTAATGCCAGATCCATTACAGATGAAGCTACACCTCATAAAAAAACTGACTGTTGTATTTTAATCACTACGGGAACCTGGCTCAGCCCAATGCTTGCATGCAGCTAGCCGGCCGCTCACTACATTTCTGAAATTAGAAGCCCTCCAAATTCATTGTACTATTGTATACTGACAATAAAGACAATTTATTAATTCATTCATACTGTTACCTTGTGAGTGGAGGCAAGAGCGAGGACCTCATTTGCAATGTGCCCTTCGGTGATAGTGAACGTGTGCCATAAACCCTTGGCAAAAATATTACGCGGGTTCTCGGAAATAATTAGCTACAGCTCGATTTTCTAAAAAGCCCTGCTCAAAAGAGTGCACCCTTATCCGGTGATTGGAAGGCAGAGATGGGCTCCAAATGAAGGCAATACGACCCCAGGAGCACACTAAAACGCCTTGGCCAGGATAGTGTGCCATTCGCCGGCTGAAAGGACTCCAAGAGATCGCATTATTTCAAAGGTAACCCCATAACAAACGTTTTTTCGAGGGCGTATGGGTCTTGTTTTTACATCCGTGAACATTTGTCATCAGAACTTAGCCCGAAACGTTTGACGACAGCCAAACGAGAGCTCTGATTGCCACATTTTCAATCACAATCATAATGAGGTAAACCTACTTGTTCACCCCTAACCAGTATGGCCGCCACTATTTGCGCTACCCGGATGTTATTAATTTATGAAGTGATTAGGAACGATCAATCGAACACAGATTTAGAAAAAAGTGAAATGCTGCATCTGTGGAAAATCAAAATCCCTTCAAGGAAGGATTCTCTAAACATGTGCTCTGTATTGTTCTTTTCTACGAATTTGAAGCTTTAAGAACATTACATGGTTTGTATTTTTGTGAATGATTTACTAAACCAAGAAAAAAAGCCATGAAAATCGCAGCGTGGCAAATTCACTGATTTCCCTCTTTCCATTTAGTTGGAAATCGACAACGGGGATGATTTAACCGAGGAGTTTCTGTACGACGAGATCCACCCCAAACAACCGGCCTTCAAGCAGGCATTCGCAAAGCCTCGTGGTCCGGCGGGCAAAAGGGGCCACAAACGCCTCATTAAAAGCCCGGGTGAGTCCGTGCAGGATGAGTAAAGCAGACGAAATGGCTTGCTGAGGTGTTTCTTCATTACCGGCACCTTGTAAAATGACAACTCATCAGGCCCACAACAAAGAGCTCAGTGTTTAATTCCTTCTGAGAACAGGAGACGTTTGTGAAATGTTTTGACTGTCAATGTGTTGTTCAAAATAGTATCAGGGTAGTTCAAAATGTATGAAAAAAATCCAACAACATCCCTTTTATTTCCATACGCACAGTTTTTTAGTTTTGGGGGATACCCGTAAGAGCAATATGGCAGACAAATATGTCAGGTCCCTCTAGGTAAGGCTCATGTTATGTAAAATAAATACAAATTTTTTGACTTTGAGTAATTTAAAAAAATAAAGTTAATATGATAGTTCATGCAATCTTGCTTGTTATTCAAATCAATATTGTTTTTTAAAATACAGTAATTTAAGTTTATTTGAACCATTATGAGTGGCTAAATAATCTACAATGTCCCTTTAAAGGGATTTTGTGTTCTGTCACTTTGTATCTCTGTAGTTTGTATATTTCCTTGTGCTTTTTAGCACTTGTTGCACTGCACTAGGCAGTGACATCCAGTGGTCAAATAATGCACACTGTCCCTTTAACAACATTTTACCCAAAGGGACAGTGTGTTGTTTTTAGTGCCTTCTATTGGTACAAAAAAAATCATTCAATTGAAAAAAAAAACACATTCATTTGAATAATAGGCAAAAATACCTGAAATATCATACCAATGTTAATTTTCATTACAAAAAAATATTCGGTCTAAAATGTTGTATTCCTTTTGCATAGTGGAACACCAACCTAGGGTCGCCGCCATGTTGGTCTGGTAACTTGTTGCTATGCTGTGCTCTGTGGCACTGGTTTTCATTCGCATTAGACAATACAGTGCCATCTGGTGGTCAAATATTACATACTGGGGCTTTAAACATAAAACAAAACACTTGGCAAGAAGAATTACAGCCATTGTAAACTAATGAACAAACTAGCCTAGCTCAAACACTAAAATGTTATCTGGAATACCATTCGAATGCGAACAGGAAATTAGCTTAGATTTAAGGACTGTTATTTAAAAAATATTCTCTTATAAATGGAGGTAAAAATAAAAGTAAACGCACATGAAGAATTACAAACACTGTCATCTAATAAATATATAGAACAGACGTATTTAAAACAACTAGCCTATTGCTTATGCTAAAATGTCGCTAACGAACAAATTAGCCTCAATTTAGCTCCAAAATGAATGTTTCATATTTAAAAAAGCAGGTTCAATGCCGGGAATTTTGTAGATATGTGACAAATCAAAGAAAATTGTGACAAAAGAGTTGACCCAGTTATTGAACTGCAAAAAAAGCAAGTCTAACTTGGTGGTGTAATGCAATTGTCTTGGATATTTTGCCAGGCAGATTCATGGACACTCGTGGTGAGTCCCCCACATTTTTTCCATAGGTAAGACTTCTGAGTAGACAATCCATTGTAACTAATTAGGAACTCAATTCTAAGAACAAAATGATCACTATCTTAAAATATTTTGGATGAAGGGGTCAGAAAAGGTTCCCAATTGGAGCTATAAGACAGTCCTATATTACCCATACTACATACACGACTGGAAGCAATTTACACATATACATTTTTACACATGGAACTCACAAAGTTAATTCCTGCTACCACGATGTCAAGCAAATGTTCGGACTACTGCTCTTATTATAAGGCAGGGGTCTCCAACCTTTTTGAACCTGGGAGCACTTTTTGTTACTAATTATCACAATGGGCTACCAATTTAATATGGATTTCTAAAATAACAAATGATCATGTTTTTATTATGTGGTTACTTTATTACCAGGATAAGAATTGGAAATATAGCTAAATAGACAGTCAACCACAAAAAAATAATTTCTCAAAAATCACAGTGACCAAAGCACTGGTGAGTTATTTTCAGAAGCTGTCTGCGGGCTACTCAGATGTTTTTTAAGAGGCACAATGATGGAGACCCCTGTTTTAAGGAGACTACTAAAGGGAGCTGCTTCCATAAACCAGAAGTAGGCTGCATTCCATCCTATAAAATTATCTGAACTAGACAATCAAAATACACACAAAGAGAAAACTCTGTTGACACAGTAGGTATAAGAAGTTCCCTTTTCCTAACCTGAAAAATGAGCCTGGCAAATGAAAAAGCCATACAGTAAATGTAAATCCAATCCCCTGATATTAATACAAGAGTGTCTATAGAATGACATAATAAATCACAGTTCGTACAGATGGTTGAAGGACTTGAATTTTAATATTGTGTTTTCAAGGTTTGAAAAGTGCTTGAATTTTGGGTGAAGTGCTTGTAAATGCTTGAGATTCTTGCCATGTTTTTTCAGCAATCTGACTCGGTAGACTTCGCATAAAATTACAAAATATAAAACTTTCGATTTATTTAGAATTTTGGGCTTGCACCCAACCTTAAATACATAGGTAGTGTTTGTTGGATCAATAATAATAATGATAACGATTAATCAAAAGTTATGATTATTAACAAAGTAATAATGTATTAATAATACAGGTTTATAAAATCTGGACCAATGGTATAGAAAGAAATGACATGGTTCATAGACACACATCTACATTTTGGTTGTTTGAATTTATATTTTTTGCTAAGAGTTAACAAAATCCCCCCCCCCCTCCCTTTTTCAAGTCTCATTGTTGTAAAAATAAAATATGACAGTTAGTCAAAGAAGACAATTAAGAGCCTCAAGATGTGTTACATAACAATGACGCAAGTTGCTCCCATTTTTGGCCTACCAGGAAATGTGGGCTTGTTTCAATAGGCTCTGGGTGTGTCAATAAGACATTAAAATTGACTTCCAAAATCCAGAATAACAAAAATGAATGCAATTGAGGGACTGTCCCAAATCCTTAGACTTTAACCCAATCGAGAATATAAATAAATAAATTTAAAAAATTACACTTTTTGGGAGGAAAACCAAAAAGTGCCAGGGAATCTTGAAATATTTTACACCAGGCCTATCTTGGAATTGCTATCAAATTAGATTCAGCGTAACACGGATGAGAACAAGCTCTCAGAATTGAATATTAGTTCAGTGAAAGTCAAAACAAATAGACAAAAAAATAAGTAAACAGAGGGACTTTTATTCTTCTTTAAAAAACAGTTGACGCTAGTTTTTATGACTTGGCCAACTTTGACACAAATCAAACTGACAGTCAGTGGTGTGACATTGAATTCCTCTTTCTGAAGCTAAACCGTGAAATGCATTTAAATTGTAAAACATATAAAAATAAATCTTCACTCTGGAGCAAAACTTGTTTTTCTCACTTTACTTAGAATTAGAATTACACAGTGTCCTTAGTGCTTTCAAATGGATGAACATTTAAAAAATTGTTTTTCGGGAAGGCTTTGCTATCATTTTGAATTGAATTGATTTGTCTTCATTGTCATTGTCGTGAACATTGTCTGCAATGAGATTGGACATGACACTCCAGGGTAAACACGTGATAAAGACTTAAAATAAGACAGAAAAATGTCTGCAAAAATATTTACAAAGTAGTGCTTAGGGATTGGCCAAAGTTCTAATAATAATGCAATGAAAAAATATTGCATCGTGACAATAGTGGAATTACGTAGTGCGTCAACATTTAGCTCCAAAAAAAATTCAAAATAAGCTTAAAAATAAGTTATGATTACTCATATTACAATTCAACCGGCGAAATATATAAGAACGTGAGCTAGGACAAGAGATACAATGTGGAGCTAATCTGTTTTCTCTTTCCATTCTGTTGAACTGTATCTGAATTTCTGATCTTCTGTTCTGATTGAAATTTGTAACGCGTCTGCAGTGGATTTCTAAACACGTTTTGTACCTGTGTTTTTAAGATGAAATGGACTTTTGAATAAACTTGTTTTTACTGTGCTGACGATTGGCCCGCAATGTCTAAAGAAACTCAAGAGAAAATAACGAATGAAACAACAACTTGCAGTTTTAAATATGACTGGATGTCGCCAAAGCCAGGCTCCACTTGCAAAGAACTCACTGTAGAGGCATTTGCTGTCTACCATTAATCAACCAGAGAAGATTGAGGGAGCCCCCCCAGTCGCTCAAAAAGGTTTTCTAAACTAAACTTCTATATAAATCTCGATTAGTGTGTATGTTCTTGTGTGTGTGTGGTTGTTTAGTGTGTGTGTGTTTGTATGTGACTTATAAGCTCCAAAACAGCTCAACTGATTCTTCAAAAAAATGTACACAGTTGTACTTCGTGCCTCCGTGAGTGTCTTTAGGTAGGTTTTGTGCCAAAACACCCCTATAAATACCAACAAAATCAATAAACATCTGCTTCCGTGTGGTCCGCTTCTGCGAAGTCTCTAATGCCTTCCTATTGGCCAGTTTGAGTACTGAAGCTCCCGACCACCGACTATTCCAAGCAGCCGAATCCAATCTTCTATCCGCTTGGCAATGCCGGGCCATTTTGCTTGTTTGACATAACATAAAAATAACAGGATGTGCTGTCTAAGGTCGTACAAGAAATAATAAAGATTTTAAAAAGCACTTAGATGTCTTCGCAAAAGTTTTGAAGAAGTTTCATCTCATTTCTATAATAGATATGAAATTCATTAACCAAGTTCTTGTATTCAGGTAAACATTTTCATTAAATGATGGACGAGTTGCCTTGAGTTAAATATAGAGTAAATATTCATTCAAATGTTTTACTTTTCTCTTTTTTCTTATTTCTTTTTTATTTTTTACAAATGCACAGTTTATAAACACTATATTAGATTAATTAAATCTCAGTGAAGGAAAAATATAGAGAAAAAAACTGTTAATAATTGTTTGATAATCAAATCTTACAACCCTGAATCATAATTAAATTGTGAGCCTCTGAAAAGACCCCCAACCCTCCAGCTTTGGCACCTTTTTTACTAGTCTGACCTCCGCGACAATGGTTTTTCTACCATGTTGCCTTGAGTTTTAATTAGTTTAACACCCCTGTTGTACATTAAATTAAAGTCAAATATTTTGACTCTCAACGTTAAAATCAGAACATCTTTAGAAGTAACAATGACATTTTAGTCAAGGCCAGAGTTTCATGAAATTAGATAATTTTCACCTCTTTTAGGCCAAAAAATAATATGTTGAAAGAAAACCTTATGCATTTTCTAATACGGTGATACAGTATTGATATAGTTTAGCAACAAATGTGCATAAAATACTATAAAATTGGATGTTGTGCATTTTTGTGCATGTAATTCTGTTTTTTCCAATCATGTCGAATTACAATGTGGCTTTCACACTCAAAATCTGACTACGCTGGTGTCAGTTTGAACAGAATAGTCATCTTAAAGGGACAGTGTTCCATATTCAGTTCCTCCTAATGGTACAACAACCTTTCATCCGGAAATAGACCCCATTGATTTGAAAACTAGGCAAAAATACATAAACTTTTATCCCAAGAGATTGGTATTTCTTTTACACTGTGGAATCCTTGATTAAGTCGGCACCATGTTTGTCCAGCTTCCTGCCGCCATGCTGTCCCGTGTGTCACTGGCCCTCGCTCTTAAAACAGTGCTATGTATTGGTCAAATATTGATATTATACACTGGAGCTTTAATAATGATTAAAAATGTATTATTTGAATACTATCAGGGCAGCACGGCGGCACAGTGGTTAGCGCGTGTGCGGCACAGTTCTACGGTCTTGGGAACTTCCTGTGTGGGTTCAAATCCAGCTACCGGACTTCCTGTGCGGAGTTTGTATGTTCTCCCCGTGCTTGCGTGGGTTTCCTCCGGGCACCACATTCCAAAGACATGCATTTCAGGTGGATTGGCCGGTCCAAATTTTCCCTAGGTGTGAATGAGCGAGCGAGTTGTCTGTCCCTGTGTGCCCTGCGATTGGCTGGCAACCAGTTCAGGGTGTCCCCTGCCCACTGTCCTATGATTACTGGGATGGGCTCCAGCACCCCCCGCGACCCTACTGAGGATAAGCGGTGCAGCTAATGAGATGAGATGAGATGAGATGAATACTATCAGTAGAACAAATTGCTAACACATCTCAGTAGCTATGTTTGGAAAACTGGTCTGGAGAGGGAAGACACACCACGGGAAGGGGTGCTCCGACAGTCCAGGTGGTTAATGGATCCGTGAACAGCTCGGCCACCAATTAGAAAGACGGCAATGTAGTCAATTAATATCACACCAAAGTGTCACCGTTAAACTGTTTTAAGCTACCGGATGCGTTTTCCGTTACTGTAAAACTGGATTTTCTGCAACCCTGACAGACTTTTCAGCAGCAACTGGCTCCCACTCCTAATCTTTCCCCATCTTCCGTAAAGTTTCACTTAAAAGAAAATAAAACAACATCTGGACTCCGCTGTGACCCTTCCCACTTTCTCTCCAAGCACATTGCCACCGCTCAGGAACACCGACATCATTTGATTGCACAGGGATTCCCAGAAGCGTTACAAGATGATAAAAAGAAGATAAACATGATTTAAGAGCTTTCTATCAGCCGGCCTCGAGATAAGTTCACCTCTGGCACCGTTTATTAGCTTTTCAAACGCAAAGCATGGATTGAATGTTCCTTTGTCATCATGCCGCCCACCCAAAAAAGCACCAAACTTAATTCTGTGAATATCTGTGCACAACCAGGAAGTGACACAAAGCCATTCATGAATAAAGACACAACCCATACAGTCTTCTGAGTATTCGAACCCACTAGCGTATTTAATAAATCTTAAAGAGTGAGGGGACTTTTTTTCCCTGTGAATATCATTTAAAATTATTATTTTTCTTCTTCAGTAAATTACAAATCAGGCTAAAAAATATGTACAGTTACATATTAGAGTGGTGTTTTTCAACAATTGTACTGTGAGACCTTGTCTAGTGTGATACAGGAAATTGCCTAATTTTATCCTTGCAAAAAGGCACACCGTTGTTCTTTGCTTTCTTCCAGTGATCAGCCAAGTAGTTGTAACATGCATCCATATCACAGTGTTCATTTTACCTCTGAAAAGTGATGGGTCCCGGGGACTCGCATGCTCAAAAATCTATGGGTCCCAACAGAGATCTATGGGTCCCCAAAATTTCGTGTTATCGAGGTTGAAATTGTAAATTGGTGACAAATGTATAATAAAAATATATATATATAATCATCACGGTTTATTGGTAATACAAATCAGTTATCAATTCAAGATTTTTCAGTTCATATATTCTTTGTGGTTTGCTGTCCCGCCACAGTTGTAATGCCTTCTCAAGGTCCAATCCATTATCATCCTCCTCATAGCGTAACCAGGAATATAATTTAGTCCATTTTGGCAGAAAAGTCCTTTTCTTGCTAGGAGTATTCTTTTGTTTATTTTCTTTTGTCGAATCGTTCGCTTGAACACACGTGTTTTCTATGCTTCTGCGATCTTTCAAAGAATTTCTATACCTGTCAACCACTCCTAACCCTTACAAAATATTGTATTTTCCCTTACAAAATGATCTTACACCATATTTTCTTCAAACTTGTTTATTTATGTAGTTTAACATGTTATATTGTACATGTGTTTCGTTATATCATATATATTTTTAATTAACATTTTGTTGTGAGATACTGAGTTGCTCGACATGAATGAGGTTTATCATAAAAAAGGTTCAAAAATGAAGTAGCTTGGACGTTTACCGTAGAAGGAAAAAATACATACAAATATACTTAAGTAGAATAATACATCTTCTTATTCAAATTATTAATTCATTTTCTGCATCAAATTATTGTTGGTAATATACCGATTAAAGGGATAACCACAAACCTGTCTTTTTTTTCATTTTCTACTTTTCTACTTCCTTTTTTTCTTAACTTCTTTATACAACATAATTCGTAATATCAATCATCAAAGCAGGTGAGCCGTTTGAGAGCCGGCTCTCTTTAATGAGTTGAGACAAAAAAGCCGGTTCTCTAGAAAAAAAGACTGACTTCCTATCACTACACAACTCGAACTTGTTTGACTTGATTGATTTGCAGTTTCGTGATAGTCGGTGTATACCGGATGGTACCCATAATTGACAAATTTGGGTTTTTCAGTACGGATTTTCTTGTACGTCGTACACGTTTTAAAATGCATAATAAACGTACTTTGTACAGCAAAAACGTACAGGTTGACAGGTATAGAAATTCATACCTGCCGGTTTTTCGTGCCGGAATTATTGCCGTTGTTATCACTTTCTGCATTATGTTTCGACTTATTACTGACATTGAAGAAATTACCATTTTTGTGTTGATTTTCACCTTCCCTCGACGACAACCACCACAACAATGACGTGATCTCGAAGCGCCGAGATCGGCGTGCAGACGAAAACTCGAACCGCAAGACCAAAACAACAATGGCGGATCTGCCTGACGAAAAGTTTGGAGTGCGGTAAATCTTTGTTAAAAAAAGTAATCGGGTAATAATGACAATTTTGTGTCAAAAAAGTTGCGTCCCGGGGACGCACGTTGATTTGAGACTATGCTTCCCCAGAGAAAATGATGCGTCTAGGACGCAGGGACACGGGCAAACGAGAACACGATATCAGTAGGAGGCAGCAGATTAGAAATAAGTTTACATCTGGCATCATTTATTAGCTTTTCGAAGACAAAGCATGGACTTGATGTTCGACATACACAACAAGGAAGTGACAAAAAGCCATTTGTGAAATGCTGACGCGACCTAAACAGTGTTACGAGTATTAAAACCCTTTAGCCAATTTGAGAATTCATATCGGGAATTTTTTTCCTGTGATCATGATTTAGATTCAGTGTTTTTTCTCCCTCTGTAAGCTACAAAGTAGGCCAAGGTTAAATATTAGAGCATCGTGGTCAAGTCATGTTTGTTTTTAGAGCCCTAATTACAAGAAGTCTCAAAGGGCTGTACAGACTAAAGACTATTATTGCACCATAATCTATGGTGAGACTACAATGCTTTATATTTTTATTTGAGCAGTAGGAACGAAGTTTTTATCAAAATGGAATATTACTTCTGGGCTTTATTGTTTATACGGTTGGTTGGTTGAATGGATGGATCCCTTAACCCCTAGGTGTTATGATTACTGATGTGACTCTCCTTTGGCGCCAACTGCCGTGGGTTCTGATTGGCTTCCATTCAGTATTTGTAACCAGTCCTGTCTGTCCCCTTTTGTCAGTCCATCTGCGAACCTCAGTAAACACTAGGCAAGCCTCTTTCGACCCTGACTCCCACCTATCCCGTTTTTTGCTCCCGTCAGTCCCCGGCTGCGACCCGTTTTTTTATCCTGACTGCGTCTCTCCCGTCCCAGCTTTCGACCTATTTTTCTCCCGGACTACGTCTTTTCTCCTATTTTGGCTTACGACTCGCTTCAGATCCCGACAACGTTTTTGCTCTCCTGTCCCAGCTGCTGACCCGCTTTTTCCGTCCCCGACACTGCCATCGCTCGCCACGGAAGATCCGCTTCCGCGTTCGGAGCACAATCCAAGTATCAGAGCGACTTGCTTCCCGTGTCCAGCGAACACCGGATCGTGGGCGCAACCCTTTCTCTTTCTTCCAATAAAATTTGTGAGAAACGCAATGCAAGTGGGTCCTGTCTCCGTTCTGGCCCTGACACTAGGGTCACAGGGGGCACAATTTCCTGTGGTGTGTCTTGGGCAAGTATAGCCTGGTGGCCCTCATCCTTCTCCAGGCCAACATGATTATGCTACTTATCTTATTATATATTTTAGATAGATAGATAGATACTTTATTCATTCCCATAGGGAAATTCACACTTCCAGCAGTATCCTTGTGTTGAAAATAAAACAATAATAAAGTAAAAGGAATATAACACATAAATACCCAATGTAACGTGTTAATATAGAGTATTTAAATAGTGCTACAAAAAAAATCACACTGGGTAATATGCAATGTGGTGGTGTGGTTTAATGTGGGCTTTTACGCCCCCGGGTGGAGTTAAAGAGCCTCATGGCATGAGGAAGAAATGATCTCAGTCTGTCCGTGGAACAAGACTGTGACAGCAGTGATGGTTTTGACGTTCAATTACTATTTTAATGTGTTTTTAGTACTCAGAAAGATGTTTCTTATAGCTATTTAGGGTTAACTTGATTTATTTTAAGAACCTGGGAAAGAATGTATTAGTTTTCAGTTACTCTGTATTGGGAACATTTACTCAAGTTATGGGCAATTCAAGATATAAGCATTATCCAGGAACAAGGTTATCTCGTATTTTAGGTATCACTGTATGACATTTCTTTTAGACATTTTTAGGATAATTTATTCCTCGATTAAAATTACGATATGGACGTACTGGTGTGTAGTACTGTACATCGAAAAACAAGGGTGACCAGATGATGAAGGTGCTGTATCTGTTGGGGATCGGGAGGCTTCTCCTGCTGCTGGTATCCATGAAGGGCAGTACTGTCTGTTTCACGTGGCGGAACGAACCCATACCCATAAAAGACGGCCTGGAGAAGGATGGGTGTGGCCAGGCTGTACTCGGGGCAGCAGTAGCTCCGGGACCAGGTTTGATTCCCGGCTCCTGCGAGGTAAATGTCAAAGTTTTAAAAAAAAAGAAAGGTTTAGAAAACGGATTTTTTTTTTAAACCGTCAATATTTCAAAATTAACTTTTTCACCAATGTTACTGGGAATCATGGGGCTCAGGAGGTAGAGCTTCTCTTGGGACAAAAGAGGTCTCAGGTTTGATTCCGGGGTTTTCCAAGTTAAAAGTCGAGGTTTCCTTGGGCAAACCATTAAAGCCCTAATGCCTCGGATAAGCAGGTAGGTGCCATGCATGGATGTCGCCGCTATTGGTGTGTGAGTGTCTGTGTGAATGGGTAAGTGTGAAGCACATTGTATAACGCTTTGGGAGATCTTCAGTGACTTGAAAAGCGCTATATGAATGTAGACCATTACCATTACAACGCATATTACAAGCAAGCACTATGCACAAATGCTTTAATGAGGTTTTAAGTTTAAATTTTACTTGCAGTCATTGTTGATTTGTTTTCCTTTGCTGTGTCTTAGAAGAATGGATATAAGAAATTATTAATATTTATTTTTTTACAATAAACTACCTTCAATAAAGAGCAATTGGTCAAGACATGTGCTTTTAATGTGTCACAAAAGCAAACAACATACTGTTATCACCACGTTTATTTTTTCAACTAAAATATGAAAGCCACAAATGATGCAATGTGATACTCAAAATCTCTTATCTGTAGAATGGTATGATGCTGTGCTTTGAAAAATAACAGCGTCCAGATGATGAAGGTGCTGTATCTGACTCAAATCAGGATGTTCCTCCTACCTGTGAGGGAGAAAACTCCTACCCCAAGAATGCCATAGAGAGGAATATGCACCACCACAGGAAGTAGTGCCCCTACGACCCTGCTGGTTAATTAGAGCAAGATTTTTCAACCAGTGTACCGCAAAACACAAAACACAGAATATTCATAATATCTGGAACAATGGTAAAGAAAAAGATGCAATGGTAAATGGACTGTACTTATGTAACACTTTACTACACACTCGGGCTGTCCAAAGTTCTTTACAATACACTTCACACTTTACCCATTCACACACACACACACACCAACAGCATATTGGAGGTATTAGGGGTTCAGTGTCTTGCCCAATGACACTTCAACATCAACTTGACTTAACTTGGAGGAGCCGGGAATCAAACCTGCAACCTCTTTGGTCCTAATCAACCACTTTACCTCCTGAGCCTCTGTCACCCCAGATGATTCAAAAACATTTACAACTCGGGTGTATGATAGAGGTAAACTACATCTTTCTTTGCAAAGAGTTTATAAAATGCATCGCCTTCCTATCCAAAGTCCCATTTTGGGAAATTGCCCCATTTTCTATTTGCAAAAAAGCCCGCCATTGTCCGTATCTTTGCTTTCTTCTATTGAGCAACCATAAAATTCATCCATATCAGTAGGGGGCAGCAGATTACGTTTTTTCTTTTTATGTACTATTTATCTGCTCATGACGTATTACAGGAAAATATGGATAACGTATTATGTTGATGTAACTGGTTAAGATTGTGCTGAAAAAAAATGTATCAAATTAATTAAGTAAAAATCTGGCACATACTGTCTTTTCCAAACTATAAATTAAAAAAAAAATCTTGCCATAAATTTAAGAATTTGCCTTATTGACTAGAAATACAGTAAATAAAATCAGGAATGCATAATTACAAGCTAATTCTTCTATATATGTTAAGATTTTTGAGTTTTTCCTTGCCCTGATGTAGGTTTTAGATCAAGGGATGGTGTAATTGTAGTCTGTGGTTTGCAATAGTCTGTGGTCTGTAAAGCCCTTTGAGACTCTTTGTGATTAAGGGCAATACAAGTAAACATGACTTGACATGACTTAATGATATGTTAACTCTGTATGAATTAATCAAGTTAATTCAGTTGTGAAACCAGATTTCACAATGCTTATGTTCTATGAAATGTGTGTTTTTCTCAACCCTTGCTTTTACTGTGATTACGTTTTTTACGCCTAAATTATTTTGTTGCCTAAATAAATTTTTTAAAAATCTATTATTTTATCATTATTGAGTGTTCGCGTGTCAAATGATTTCTTGTATATATCATGTGTATGGTTTATACTGGCTGAATAAGTTAATACAATACAATAAAATACAAAGAAATTGACTATAGTTTTATAATCCATTGTGGTCATTGTGGCTCAGGAGGTAACGCTCTACAGGTCATTCATTTAGCTGAATTCTGCCGTAATCTGGGATTATGTCATATTTTTCGCCTGTTTTACTAGTTTCACTATACAGTAGTATTTTTCAGGCAGGGCTTTCCTCTTGCCACTCTTCCATAAAGGGTGGATGTATGCAAAATACGACTAATAGTTGTGTTATGCACAAAATGTTCGACCTTAGCTGTTTATACCCGCAGGTCATCCAATGAGACCACGCACCTCTTGGTTGCTTCTCTGATTAGTTTTTACTTGTTTGGGCCAAAGTTTAGATGGACTGCTAGGTCTAGGTAGGTTTGCAGTGATTTTATGCTCTCTCCATTTTAATTTTCATTATTGCTTGCAAAATGCTCTAAGATATGTGCAAATACTGCAAAATATTCTGGCGTACTTTTCCAGCTTTGAAGATTTCCACCACTTTACCCAGACCTGCCTGGTGTCATCTTTGGTCTTCATAATGCTGTCTTTTCTTTTGGGGGCAATACTATCGTCAGACACTTTATATAATTTTCAATATTGCTCGGGCTGAAAATGGCACCCGAGCTCTGAGTTGGATATCACGGATGCACCCTTGAAACATTAAAAAACACTCAACTACCTCACTCTTATTTTGCTTCCCAAAAGCTACTAAACTCTTCCATTCGGCACAGTTTAGATTATTGTTGCGGGCTGTACACAAACAGATATTCATGAACACATCAGCTGTAAAAGTGTCAAACTCCCCGATCCGGCTTCCCTCCTGGCAAAACTTGCTCCAAAAGAATTATTTTCCCTCGAAGATTCATTGTAAGTGCCCGGTCTACCGCGTAAATCATTGTCCCGCTTTTCCCTGTTAGTTCTTACCAACGAATGACTGTCAACGTTCTCAGAATCTGCTCTTGTGTATTCTGAACACGGTAAAAGAAAAATGACAGTTCATATTGTGAACCCAGCCGGCAGCGGATTCAGTAACAGGACCTTCTTAAACCCTGCCAGAAAAACGCCTCAGGGGAAAAAGAATTCCTCGGAATAGGTTATCTCACATACACACATTTATGAGGTGAGCTTGAACCGAGCTCAAAAACTACTATTTATTTACCTTACTCAACGTGTAGTAATTTGCGTAACAGGAACCCAAATGCTTTCGGGACGTTTTTTTGGTGTCGCATATTCTAGCACTAGAAAACATATTTGCTTTACTGCATCCGGAGAGACAAAAGTCCACAGGCCTTCTGAGAACAGAGCTCGCTTGAGGATTTCTAGGAAAGCATTCCCATTGAGCGGTACTGTATCAGTGCACTGTGCTGCAAATGGCAATGATTAGAACTCTTAAATAATAACATATGTCGGAGTGTGGACAATCCAACATATACATGTGAGCAGGAATATTTGGAAAAGTTCTAACATGAAGGATGTTCCAAAAGGGAGTCCTTTGAAAAAAACAGAAATGTCTTGTTTTTTTTAGCAACAAGTGAATACATTTAAAAGTATCCGTGTAGTTTTCGGAAATCTGTATACAAGAAAAAAGCTTTAAAGCAGGGGTCATCAAACCTTTTGAAGCTGAGAGTTGCTTTTTTTTTGTTAATTAGTGTGAAGGGCTACCAGTTTCATATGCATTCATAAAAAGACAAATTATGATGTTAGTACTGTTTTATTATGTTATTAGTAGGTTGTTACTATTAGAGTTAAATAGGCGCAGTTAACCTCTAAAACATGTCAACTAAAAATCAAATTTCCTGGAAAATCACAATGCCCCAGTATTGTTGAGCATTTTCAGAACCGGTCGGCAGGCCAATCAGCTGACCTTAGGGGGCACCCTGTTCCCACGGGCACTACATTAAAGACCCCTGCATTAAAGGGACAGTGTGATTCATTTGACCACCTGATAAACCTCAGCTGAATGATGTAATGCAACCAAAAATGAGAGCTAAAAAGCACGAAGAAAAAAACAGATTATGGAGACCAAACACACCCTTTACTTCTCTTTTTCTGACCTGCCTTTTTGAGGCTCTTGGGTACCTGTAGAAACAACATGGCGCACAACTATGTCAGTTACCTTTAGGTGAGGCTCATGTTGTGTCAAATAAATAATGATTTTAGGACCTACAAATGTTTTTATAGACTGCATGTTGATACGATAGTTCATGTATTGTGTTTATTATTTAAATCAATATTGGTATGATGAATAAAGTTTTTATTTTACCACTAGGAGGTACTATATAATACACCCTGTCCCTTGAAGAAATGTGATTACCTTTTTAAAATTAAAGACTAAAATTGCCATTCTTAAACCTCTTAGTGATTCAACATTTTAGTTAGAACTGTCATAAAGTTTACATAATTTCAAACATTCTAGAAAACTACTTAATTGGTGAACGAAAGTTAAAAAATATTGGAGAAAAATGGTGCGTTTTTATCACTTATAGTCTCTGTATGTTTGTATTTTCCTAATCAGACTGGAATTGTATTCAAGAAATGGTTCCCTGTCATTGTGCCTTATTTCCTTGAAGTCTGATATGCATACTAGTGAAATGCTTTCTGACACACTGGGCAAAGGTTTTTTGTTCTTATACATTGGTCACTTACACTCCTAAAATGATCTCATAAACCTACGTTAAAAGCCTACAAACATCCAGTTCAAATGTTTTCAGACACATTGGTAAAAGGGTCGCATTTGTAGAAACTGGTCCAATACACTCACTTAGACTACTGACATGCTCTCATAAACCTATGTTAAAAGCCAACAAACATACAGGTCAAATGTTTTCAGAAATATTGGTCAAAGGTTTGCTTTTGAAGAAACTGGTCCAAAACACTCACTTAGACTACTGACATGCTCTCATAAACCTATGTTAAAAGCCAACAAACATACAGGTCAAATGTTTTCCGAAATATTGGTCAAAGGTTTGCATTTGAAGAAACTGGTCCAAAACGCTCACTTACATTACTGAAATGCTCTCATAAACATATGTTAAAAGCCTACAAACATCCAGTTCAAATGTTTTCAGACACATTGGTCAAAGGGTCGCATTTGGAGAAACTGTTCCAAAACGCTCACTTACACTACTGAAATGCTCTCATAAACCTATGTTAAAAGCCTACAAACATACAGGTCAAATGTTTTAGGCTCATTGGTCAAAGGGTCGCATTTGGAGAAACTGTTCCAAAACGCTCACTTACACTACTGAAATGCTCTCATTAACCTATGTTAAAAGCCTACAAACATACAGGTCAAATGTTTTAGGCACATTGGTCAAAGGGTCGCATTTGGAGAAACTGTTCCAAAACGCTCACTTACACTACTGAAATGCTCTCATTAACCTATGTTAAAAGCCTACAAACATACAGGTCAAATGTTTTAGGCACATTGGTCAAAGGGTCGCATTTGGAGAAACTGTTCCAAAACGCTGACTTACACTACTGAAATGCTCTCATAAACCTATGTTAAAAGCCTACAAACATACAGTTCAAATGTTTTCAGACACATCGGTCAAAAGTTCGCATTTGGAGAAACAGGTCCAAAACGCTCACTTACACTACTGAAATGCTCTCATAAACCTATGTTAAAAGCCTACATACATACAGTTCAAATGTTTTCAGACACATCGGTCAAAAGTTCGCATTTGGAGAAACTGGTCCAAAACGCTCACTTACACAACTGAAATGGTCTCTTAAACGTACTATGTCAAAAGCCACCAGTAGGTGCGGAAGTCTCTGACAATGTCTTTTCTTTCACTCTTATGCATGAGAGCATTTCAGGTGCAAGAGTGAGGGCCAATACTGATTTATGGCCCAGAACATATCTGCGCATGCACACCCAAACGCTTGTAATTTTTTAAGTAGGTTATTTACATTCCCAAAAGTGAGTAATGGATCGGGAAGTAGATTTGTAAAGAAAAAAAAAAGCTGGATTTACCTGTAATTCATGCAAGACACAGTAGGACAGTTACGGTATTGTGTTTCCCCGGCAAACACGTTTTTCACATCATAAGAATCATCTTAATTCTCTGAGTTCTTTCTCGCCTTCTTATTGTTTTTATCATTATCTAAAAAAAGGATTTTAACGGTCACAAAGTGCAACGCCGTTTACACAAAAATGATCTTGAATCTCCCCTTAAACAAATGTCTGAAAATGTGGGAAAAATAACATAGAGACAGTAAATAGTCTTGAAAATATTTTAAACTAAGATCATAGTTTAAAGTATTTGTATACTTTATTTTATTTTTAAAAGGTTGTGCATGGTGAGCAAGGCATTCCACCCGACTCAAGAGAATTTTCAATGAAGTGGTGCACGTCTGTGTTGTAATCCAGGGGGAATATGTAGTTGAGGAGTTCTCAGCAATTAAGCTACGATAGTTTTATTTTGAAGAACCCGGCCCATTGGGTGATTTAATCCATCCCGCCGTAAAATACTGAGTTTGTCAAAAAAGAAGCGAGTCTTTAGGTCATTCCTACCAAAAGTTATGATTTTTTTTAAATAAATGTAAATCTAATGCTTCTTCTGACTGCTAGAGGGCAGTAAAGGATTCCTCTCAGCTTTAGTAGACCAGGCCTAGTAGTTCGATCTGATGTAGTCTAATCTTATTGCCCGTGCACTGCTAAAACTTTTATTTTGTATTTCTTTTTTATGCATTTCAAGTCAGTATGACAATTAAGGCGGAAAAATATATTTTTCTGTATAGCGTGGTGGGTTGGTTCAGGTGTAAAACTGTATTCACTCTACTTTTAAAATAAACCAGGTAATACATTCAATGTCTAAAATGGAAATATTTCATCCCTGTTGTTTGTGAAAAAACATGTAATACGTACAGTGCCCCCTTGTTACTTCGTGCTTCAGTTATGGCTGGTTTACTGCTTCGTGAATTTCGAATTGAATAGTTTTCATTGTCATTGATATCAGAGCAATCTGCATTGTGTTCTGAGCAGACACCACACAGTAAATGCTATCACGGGGCAAGTAGCGAGCACTTTGTGTGTTGAGTGAGCGTGAGTTTGGTGGGCATGACTGTCTGTGTTCAGTGTCCTGTGTTTTTATTTGTAGATCTATAATTGTTATTTTGTTACAGTTGTCTACTCTCAGTTGGTAAGGATGTCATCTCGAGGTAAATTTGACCCCTGAGGGCTTAAATGAAGGTGCGACTTTGGGAATTTTCATATTTCGCGGGGGGTTCCTGTTCCTCATTAACCGCAATAACTGAGGGACTACTGTACTTAAAAAATATCCCATGTCATCCATGATTATATATAGGGTATGCTACTCAGTAGTCTCAATGATAAAGCATAATACTGAAAAACGACAGTAAGCTAAAAAGTTGACATTTGTGTACGAATCCGGCCCGCCATAGAACAAGGGATTGAATCCGGCCCGTGAGACAACACTCAGAGAAGTGCAAGAGAAAAACAAGCTGCAGGTTGAAATATGTCAACTTGATGTTGCCACAGCCAGGTTCCTCTCACAAAGACACTGTACTTGCATTCATTTATTTCTCTCTCTCTCTCTCTTTCTTTTTTTCTCTTTTCCACCCCTTTTCTCCCACTCTCTGTCTCTCTCGCTTTCACTCTCTGTGTCTCTATTTTACTCTTCCTTTGTTGCTCTTTGTCTCTTTCTCTCTGTGTTTTTTTAACTTCATTTGCTCTAACTTCCTTTTTTCCTTTTCTCTTTTTTTTTCTTTCTCTCTTCCTATCCTATGCACTTTCTTTTCTCTCCTTCTGTCTTTCTATTTCTCTTTGGATTTCTTTCTTCCTCTCCCTTTCCTTCCCCTTCTCTCACGACTTCTCTTTTTATCTCTTTTGTTTCTCACACTCTCTCCCTCTCTCCCTTTTTGTCTTTCTTTGCCCCATCCTCTCTTCTTTTCCCTCCCTCTTTCTCTTATTTCTTTATCTCTCTTTTTCTTTCTCTTTAATCTACTAGTCTGGCCCCCGACAGAATGTTTGTTCTATCGTGTGGCCCCCGAGTTAAAATGAGTTTGACACCCCTGCTCGAGATGGTGCTATTGCTAATCCGTAGCCACCGCAGGCCATCGACATGAATGTTGTTTCCGTGTCGTCTGGCTGTTACTTGGTAACGGTAGACCATCACCAAGCAATAACTAAAAACCAAGACCATAGCCCTAAGTTTTCAAAGCATCACATCATAAAACACAGTTTTTTTAAAGCTGACATAAAGTAGTATCCTTTTTGTTAACCAGAAAATATGTTCACATTTTTTATGCTGAGTTTGAATCATAGAATTAGAATTGAAAGGATTTACACAAAAACAGCTCAACATAGGCAAGGTCATTTAGTGCATGATCAAATTTTATATAGCCTCTGTGTATGATTTCTACATTTCTATAAATCTGTGTTTGTGTGTGGAATGTGGGAGGAAACCCCAGAAGAACATGCAGTTTCCAAATCGGAAGGTCGAGCAAGAGATTCCAACCTTCAACCGTGAGTACTGACTGATCTGTCACACTTCTAGCATAAATCAAAGCATTTTCTCAGACGTGCTTTTGGATTTTGTTTGATTCACTCGAGAGAACTAACTAGGAATGTAAAAAGGTTCTTTTCTGTCGTTTTTTTGTATAACAGCTCGACAAATCATAAGTAGGGTAAGGGGCAAGGTCATTGAGTGCAAGATCTGCCTCATGTTCTGTTCCCTGGCCAACAAAAGACTGAATATACGAGTTCCAAAAGAAGTCGCCCTGCGCTTTTCTATTTGAATGAAACATTTTTGTCCATGGCAAATACTAATAGTTTAGTTTTACTTCAAACAATCCATCGACAGGGTTGGGTAGGGTTACTTTAACTTGATTACTTTCAATTACTTTTGGATTACTTCAATACCAAATATGCAAATAAAAGATAAAAGAAACTAAATATGAATAAAATTATGACTCACAACACATGGTAAGCTTTCTTTACTGGCTTTGATCTCTTTGATCTCCAGCAAAACTAACATAAAATGCGACAGAAACAAAATGAAAAGAAATCCAAACAGCTTGCCAACATCATTTTTGCCGTTCCATGTATACCGATACTCCCCAAGCCTGCACAAATCTTAATAATTTTATTCATATTTAGTTTCTTTAATCTTTTATTAGCATATTTGGTATTGGAGTAATCCAAAAGTAATTGAAAGTAATCAAGTTAAAGTAACCCTACCCAACTCTGTCCATCGAATATTCACTAACACTAGTCAAGTCAAGTCATGTTTATTAATCACAAAGAATCTCAAAACCACAGATTTTTGCAAACCTCAGACTATTATTACACCATCCCCTGATCTAAAACCTACATGAGGGCAAGGAAAAACTCAAAAACCTCAACAGGAGGTAAATGAATAAACCCTGAGGAGGGACCTCACACGAGGTAATCCCGCTTCCTGGGTGACCAGGCTGCACTGGATGTTGCAATAACAAACAATACACAGATATTGTCAACATCAATACTACCCCCTTAACGCGTTAGAGTACCGCTTTTGTCCCCCTAAGAACAGCAATCGATTTAAAAAACAAAAACAGATTATTTCAAATTCAAAGAACAAAACAATCTTCACCCCAGACGAGTATTTGGAATATACTGGAGGCGGATTGTGCTTTAGGGTTAGGGTTAGGGTATAGTACACGATAACACCTACCACTTGACTTGATTGTCAAAAGGTTGGCATAAAGGTTTCAACTACTGTATAAAATGTCACCGTGTCAAATACTAATAGTTCACTATTACTTCAAATATTCATTCATTCATTATTATCCTCAGTAGGGTCGCGGGGGTGCTGGAGCCCATCCCAGTTATCTTTGAGCAGTGGGCAGGGGACACCCTGGACTGGTTGCCAGCCAGTCGCAGGGCACTTACTTGAAACAATTCGTCGCTATACTTCGATGGAAAAACTTTTGGGGGATTAATAATTTTACATGAACAACAGACTTTTACAAAGTATTTTCTATTTGAAAGTATGTGATTTTAATCATCGAAACTTAATGCAACAATGGCTGGTTTCAGATTTTAGATCACGCGTGCCGAACCCATGGCCGAACCCAACATACTTGACTGGAGAAAGGCACAAAAAAAAAACTTGCTGCATCACGTTAAACAATGACTTGCAGTTTTAAATATATCCACTGGATGTCACCAAAGCCTGGCACAATTTGCAAAGCACCCACTATTGCTGTATTTGGTGACTACTATTAATCAACCAGAGAACATCCCGATGTTATTTTACGGAAAATAAAAGTCACAGATGCGCTTTATAAGGCAAAAGAAAAAATACAAAATTTAAAAAAAAAATAGCAGAAGTTTAAAGAAGCTTTTGTTCCATTTTATAATAGATATGCAATATACCAAGAAAATTCCTGAACACAGGTTGACATTTTTATATTAAAAAAAAAATCATAAATAGATAAAAAGCAGATAGATTTTTAAATCATTAAATCAATCACTCAAACGAGTTTTCTTGAGTTAAATAATCAGTAGTGGAAATGAATTCAATTCTTGATTTTCTTCTTTTTTTAACCAAAGAAAAGTTGATAAACATTTCAAGAGATTCTATCTCAGATAAGGACAAACAACATTGTGGAGGAAAAACTGTCAATAATCGTATTTTTGATCAAATCTTAAATACCCGAAAAACAATTTAATTGTGAGCCTCCAAAAAGACCACCAGCCTTCCAGGACTAACACACTATTTAGACCCCGTGGGAATGTTTTTTCTACAATGTGGCCCCGGAGCTAAAAATTAGTTTGACACTGTTTTAGATGATGCAGGTTTTTGGTTGATTGCAAAATAGAATAGTATTTTTCGACTGTTTTGGTCGCGACCCCTACTTGTTATTTGCGCTCTCTAGTGGCTAAAATTTACCAGACAGATGATGGCAATCCGACGACGCTGTTGTAAATATCTCTTTCTTAGATCTGTTTTTGTTCCGGTCGGAAAATATTGCCAACCAGGTCTGTTTTTCCCGTGCCCAGGAAGTGTAGAAAAGAAACGCCCCTGCCGGGCACGAGAAGTGTCTTCAATGTCGAGGCGGTGAATTCCCAGAATGAAGCGCTCCTCACCGGGGGCGGTCCGGGGTGGGGGGCGGAGTCAACGCCAGCTTATTCCTGGAAAGCGTGTAGAGAGAAGCCAGCGCTGTTTCCCGGGAGCGCGCACGGCTTCAGCGAACGCAGCAGCCGGCGGGCGCTCACACAGAACAAGAGGAGGGGCGCACGCGCCCTCACGCACACGCGCTCGTAAAAAAAAACCCAATACAAACAAGTGTAAAACGGAAATATATAAATCGCTTTACCAAAGAATTGTCGTCCTTTTCCCCGTCAAAAGTCGCCTTGTAATCTATTGACGCGTGTTAGAAAAGACCACTTGTCGGCAGGGGGTGGGTCGATCCAAATATTGATATTATCGATATTAACCCTCGCGGGACGCAGGTCCATATAATAATAATAATAATAATAATAATAATTTCCTTGTATTGTCATTCTGTGTAACAATGTACACAGAACGAAATGTCGATTGCACCTGACCCGATGCAGCCGCAGCCAAGAGAGGGCGCCGCCGACCACTTTTTAAGTCTTAGGAATGACTCGGCCGGGGCGCGAACCCGAACCTCCCAGTCTCAAAGCGGGCGCCTTACCATCTATTATGTGCATTTTCGTGTTTTTTTAAATTACCAATCAAAGAGAGAGCATTGAAAAGTAATCATTTTGGTTGTGAAAACATGTAGTTGCTCAAAATGGCTTCGTGCTATGATTTATATGTGATTGCAACCACATGTTATAAACAAAACATGCTATCTACGTGATTTAGACGTATAGACATCGATTATAATCCAGAATATATTATATATGATAATCCTAGTGAATTACAATGTATCTCCCCATCCTTTCAGTTTCAGGGAGTAGACTCCTAACCCCCCAAAACGACCTGAATAAGGATGGGCCACGCTACATTACCCAATACACACCACAGAAAGTAGTAGCGTGGTGGGTTGGTTCAGGTGTAAAACTGCATTCACTCTACTGTTAAAATAAACCAGTTAACACATTCAATGTCAAACATGGAAATATTTTATCTCTATTGTTTGTGAAAAAATATGTTATACAGAATCCCCTTATTACTTTGCGCTTTGGTTATGGCTGGTTTGCTGCTTAGTGAATTTTAAATTGAATTGTTTTGATTGTCATTGATATAAAAGCAATGTGCACTGTGTTCTAAGCAGACACCACACAGTAAATGCTATCATGGGGCAAGTAGCGAGCACTTTGTTGGATGGGTGTGAGTTTGGTGGGCATGTCTGTGTTCAGTGTCCTGTGTTTTTATTCGTAGATCTATAATTGTTATTTTGTTACAGAATATTTGATATATAATAAACCTAGTGAAGTACAATGTATCTCCCCATCCTTTCTGTTTCATGTGAGGGAATAGACTCCTAACCCCCCAAAAGGACCTGAATAAGGAGGGGCGCCGCCACGCAGCACTTACCCAAAACACACCACAGAAAGTAATGCCTCTACATCCCAGCTGTAAACTGAGGGTTGTGTGACCTTTAGCAACTCAGATTTTACATACGTATTTTCATCTTTTACGGTAGGGTATCTGTCTGACTGCCAGTAAAAGATGGTGTTGATACTCAATGTTGTTCTGGCCTTGGAGAGTAGAATGTATTTTTGGGAAAAAGGTGCCAATAATGCCAAAAGAGCTGAGCCAGCTTTTGGGGGCATTTTTCACATCTAGGGTAACCTACTTGACTGCCTGTAAAAGATAATGGTCATATATAAACTCCTTCCTCCTTTTCTAGGGTGGACAGACACACAAACCAGAAACAGAAACACAAAAAATGCTGAGCCGACAAAACCAAAAGTGCTGAGTCAGCTTTTTTGTGGCATTTTTCACATCTACGGTAACCTATCTGACTTTTTGTTAAGGATGGTGGTCATTTATAAACTCCTTCCTCCTTTTCTCGGGTGGGAAGGCACACAAAAAGAAACTGAAAAACAAAAAATGCTGAGCCAACCAAACCAAAAGTGCTGAGTCAGCTTTTTTGTGGCATTTTCCACATCTACGGTAACCTATCTGACTTTTTGTGAAAGATGGTGGTCATTTATAAACTCCTTCCTCCTTTTCTCGGGTGGGAAGGCACACAAAAAGAAACCGAAAAACAAAAAATGCTGAGCCAACCAAACCAAAAGTGCTGAGTCAGTTTTATTGTGGCATTTTTCACATCTACGGTAACCCATCTGACTTTTTGTGAAAGATGGTGGTCATATATAAACTCCTTCCTCCTTTTCCAGGGTGGGTAGACACACAAAAAGAAACAGAAAAACAAAAAATGCTGAGTCAACAAAACCAAAACTGGTAATTCAGCTTTCTGGGCATTTTTCACATCTAAAGTAACTTACTTGACTGCCTGTGAAAGATAATGGTCATATCTAACGTCTTCCCCCTTATCTTGGGTTGGAAAGACACACAGACAAACAAAAATGTTGAGTCATGAAAAAATTAGTGAGTTTTGAGTCAGCTTTGTGGCATTTTTCACATCTAAGGTAACCAAATTGCCAGCCTGTGAAAACGGTTTTCATATCTTATCTCATTCCCCCTTTTCTTGGTCGTTCAGTTTAACAAACAAACGATACCGGACAAAAACATTATCACCATCCTTGCTTTGCTTGTGAGTTCTAATCAGTAGTGCAGATTAACTGTAACCAAAATCGGATATAATTTGAATGTTATAACGTATGTATAATCTAACGACACACAAACAACCTCATTATAGTCATAATGGAATGACAGTATCGATTTTAGGACACCCGCATCGATCAGGTTCAAGTTTTAGCTCAGCGTCGACAATATCGATATAGGCGTCGCTCCGCTCACCCTCTCTTGTCGGGATCGCGCCCGCGCGCACCCAGCGACCGGAGTCGGTGACGTCAGAGCTGCCGGTGCCGAGAGGCGTTCTCAGAATAGACTTCTAGGAAAGAGTCAAATTTAAAAAAGCCAAGCCTTTTCGCTGCGTCCTCTTCCAACATTACCAGCTCTCGATCTCCGCGACAACACACTCCACTTAAAAGCATCGTTGTTATCTCAATAAGAGTCATTTAATCAACGTCGTATTTTCATTCGCCTGCGTCGTAATCATCAGTAGGACAACCCCGCGCGTTGACCGAAAACATCGCCCTATTTTTTTTTTTTATTCTTTAACGAGATTTGTTCTTTTTAAATTGTTTTTGTCGTTTCGGAACGAAAGGAGTGAATACGACTGGATTTCCAGTACGGCTTGAAGAAGTAGTATGATTCTCTGTGTGCCAGGGTGAGTACATCTTGTCTTTGTTTGCGTTTATGTCAACAACAAATGACTGCCCCACGATTACGCGTAATGATCACGATACAAGGAATACCTTATGATAAATAATACGCTTTTCATTGAAATGAATATTTAATATGACGCGCCTACTGTATTTGGTATTTTGGTGATGTGTTTTGTGTTACTGCATTGAATAGATTTACAGAAAAATATTTTTGCGTGGGGGAAAAAAAACCCAACATAATCATTATTCACAATATTAATTTGAAATGTAAAAAAAAAAACTATTCAGCGGTTTATTTATAAATAATGTACCAAAGTGTGACTAACTGGTTGCACGCGCTCTATCCTGCAGATGCACAATAGCCTCCTCAGTTTTGAATTTACCTCGGGGTTCCACATTAAATCCAAGACTCTTTATCTTTTTAGACGTTTTGGTTATTGTGTTTTGTTTTATGAAGACTCAATTCACAAAAAAGCGAAATGAAAAAAAATGTATATATCCCATAGACGTAATTCTTAGACGTACTCAACATGTGGGGGTTGTCTTTTTTGGGTAATTTTGTTTTTCAAAAAATAAATTAATCGGGTGATTTAGATATTTGGAATCAATAAGAAAATAAACAAATACATGGAGAAATACACAATTATAATAATGAACATTGCATTATAGACGCACGGCACCGTGCGCCCGTTTTCTCAGCACATTTTCCGAGTTTCTAGTATATAAAGTAGATAGTACAAATCTGAAGTTTTCTACCATTATAATAAAAAACGAATAACTCTAGACGTTTGTTGCCTCCTGTTCATCCCCATTATTGTTGTATTCTTGGTAAAAGACAAAAGCTTAGGTAGAAAGTTTTAACTGATACCACTGTTGAATTCTAACCCCTGAATTTTCAAACTGTGGTCAGGATTTTTAAACTTCCTATTGTCTCTAGGTTGTTAAACCCATAAGAAAATCCCCTAAATGATATTTTATTTAAGCTTTTCCTAAATTGGTACCAACAGTAAAAAGGAGTTTTAAATCACATTTTCCTTTGGGCTGCATGAAAAAGTACAAAAATAGTCCTTAAAATGAGAATAACTCAAGGGTTAAGATATATATTTTTTCAAGTTGACTTCCATGAGTAAGATTAACTCGACTGTGTGTTTGTCAGAATCATTTCACTTAATGTAATTAAAGTATGATACTCATCCTGATAAAGTGTTGAATATCCAAAAGAGAATTCCAACTGATGTGAACAATTATTAGTTTTAATACAGGGGCCCCCAAACTTTTTCCTGTGTGGGCCACTTTACCTTTCCCTTCTCCGAAGAGGGGCCTGGGTCAATTTGGAACAGAAAACGTGTTACGATTGCAGGAGTGCCTGAATGCAAAAATGTATTCTTTTCCAGAAAAGTCACAATCAAATAGACATTCTGGATTCCTCGCAGAACAAACGTCAGAAAATAAAAAAAACACTATTTATGAAAGAAATAATAGCCAAATCACATTCTATTGGTTCTACACGGAAAAAAGTTTCTTAATTTCTTTATTGTTTACATGTTGCACTTACAATAACCTGGTCACTTACAATACAATACTTCTGACCATACAATACTTATAGAAGAATAGAATACAATTTATTGACTCTGTAAAATGCACAACTAAATGGGGATGAATAAAGTATCCATCTATCCATCTATCTATCTAAATTAACATCCATCTCTGATATCGACCAAAGATAGTGTGATAATGAGATAAAAACCAATGCCTTTTCTTATGAAAACTATATGACTGCTAGTCCAGTGGTATGAGTTGGGTGCTCTCACAGTTGTGACTTGGGATCAAATCCCAGAACACAAATGCACAGTCAGACCTTGAGTTGTTTGAGATAAAAAATGAAAATAAAAAAAAATGGCGTCGAAATGCTCTCTGGTATTGATCAGGGGGATGGACCAGATGTGGAGCCTTGTAGTTTAGGGATGACACACATAATATATGGTAAATATAAAGTGATACTCATTCTGCTAAAGTCTAGCAACATTTTGAATCCCCATCTAAATCTGTCTTCTCTATATGTGAATTGATCTAATCCATCTAAATCTATCTTTCTAATAATAACAATTTACAGCCGAACTAATTTTTGTGAAAATGTACCCGGTTGTACATTAGGCTTCTGCGAATGTCTTTAGCTACGTTTTGTGTAAAGGCACCCCCAAATAATACCAATACTATCTATAAACATCGGCTTTGGCCAAATTGGGTACTGCAGCTCTCAAGCTCAAACCACTCCAAGCAGCCAAATACAATATTCTATCAGCCCGGCAAAGCTTGGCCACGAAGGATTCAATAGAGGATTAAAGCTCTGGTGTAAACAACTGTCATGTTTAACTGCTATAATTACCGAATTAGAGTCATTATATCGAAATGGAATCGATTATTTAGACTCCTGGGAGTGGCCCCTTTGTTGCGTTTGCACTAAGAAGCCAACTAATACGTAAAGTGGCTTTGTTTGTGTTCGTTTACGAGTACAGGCTAATTAAAGCGTCATGTCATTTGCAGACCCCGAGGTCTTTTGCCCACTGCTCCAACCAGTGAGGGCCCCCAGGGGGGCATGCGGGCAGGGACGGTCGCTTCTGTGCCTTGCCTTCAGAGCAGCCCGTCATTATGGGATCCTACCAAGGATCTCCGGGCCATTGCCAGCAACTTCTGCTACCTGGAAACATCAGGTGCGTGCGAAATCCGTCCGCACACACTCTCCGATTTGTCAGAAGAGATACGTAATGGAAAGGAGTGTCGACTGTGCAAATTGCTGGAATGACTTCTTAACAACACGGGAGCCGTACACAATGAGGGATTTAAAACATCTACTCAGCCTGCATACAGCTATATGGTTGATTTTGAATACACCCACATACCATCAATTACTGTTAAGACACTCTTTGCTACATTTTTTTGGTCAAGTCACATTTATTTCTACATTGCCCGCATCACAAAAAGCCTCAAAGTACTGCACAGGCCAAGGATCAGTTGTTAATTTATGTTAAAATCCATCCTGTACATTTACTTTGAAAAAGCAACAATGTTTTACAACAGGGGTTTATTGACCTGGGGGCGGCCAGAGCTAAGGTCTGGGTGAGGTTGGGTCAAATCAGGTTTTCCACAAGAACTTCAGGTGAAAACATTCCACAAATATTGTTTTTCGTTTTAAATCCCTACACAAAATAGCCCTTTTTCTTTCTTTTTCCCTTTTTTCTTTCTTTTTTTTTCCTCAATCTTTCCTTCATTTCCTCTCATTTTTTTCCCTCTTTGTTTTTTTTTCTTTCTCTCTTTGTCTTCGTTTCTGTTTTCCCCCCTCCTGTCTTTCCATCTTCCCTCCCTTTTTCTGTCTTTTACCATCTTTCTGTATTCCCCCCTCTCACTCTTTCTGTCTTTTTTGTCTTACTTCCTTTTTCTTTCTTCCACAAAGGCTGGTGACAAAAATGAGAAGAAAAACGGTCAATTTGAGTCTCTGTAGTTTGTCTTCTTCCGTGTGATTTTTGAACACTCACATTTTCAATTTCAAGACAGAATACGACGACATCAAGTGGTTAAATAATACATTCTGATCCCTTCAACTTTTAGTTTAAGGTAGAGGCCAAAAACTTGTACCCCGAGGGCCGCAATTGGCCCCCGGGGTACAAGTTTGAGTCAGCATTGACGACTTAATAGCTGTCATTGACACCTTCAGGCCAAATTCAATTTAAGAATAAATTGAATACAATGAATATTCTTGCACTTTTGATCTATAAAAGTTAACATTAAGTTTCATCTAAGTAACGAGGGAAAAAAGCAATTTCTTATTTGTTTTCCCCTCCCTATTCTAAATACTGGCTCTTTGAGTAATACGTTTGTGAAATCTAAGTAAACACGCAACATCTAACCATTTTTTCATTTATGTTCCACTGAAAATGATCTTAGCCTTGTAAAAAGAAAACTAATCAAGTATTTCCTATTTTCTGAATTCAAGTAATAATTGGTTGTTACCTAACCACGGCATAACTGTCATGACGACCTAATTCAACAGCAACTGGAAAAGAGGTTTGCTTCTTAATTCGTATTCCACAACCAAATTGTTAATGTGGATTCTCAAAACATGTTAATCACATTTTTATGAGAAAATTTGGGTTGACCTCCTCTTCAAATTAATACATTACTTATCTTGTTCTTAACAGAACATATTTTTCTGAAATAAAGGATTTACGGTCAAGTAAAATTCAATTCCGTGATAAACAGCATGCCCAGCCAAGAAAATATAAAATGCTAATCTCAAAAAAGGTAAAAAAAAAACCATACACACTATAGCTATTTTATTAAAAACATGTTACAATATAAGAAATTTGAAATAATTATTACATTTGATCCTATTATATCATAAATATGCAGCGCAGTGTCAAGGAGAGTTCTTTAAAGGTACATTGTGCATTATATAGAGCCTCCTAAATGTAAAACTAATATCTTCATTAAGTATTAAAACTATTGATTTGAGTGCCGGTAGTTAGGAAAAATACATGTCCATTTTTCTAAATTATCATAGCCTGAAAAATTATGAATTATTTTACATTACATGTGGTTCACCTAAAGTGATCTAGCAAGATTGTCGGTCATCTTGCTGCTACGGAAAATACAGGAAATATCATATACACTTGCATTTTTAAAAATACTCATTTATTTTACATAACATGAGCCTCGCCTAAAGGGAGCTGAGATAATTGTCTGTCAGCTTTCTGCTATGGGTACCCCAAAAAACTCAAAACCTTGTTAAAGGCTGGGAAAAAAGATGAGGAGAAAAATGATGCAGTTTGGTCACTTTGAGTCTCTGGAGTTTGTATTTTTCTTTGTGCATTTTATCACTTGTTTTCGGTTGCACTGCACCAGTGTTTTTAAACCTTTTTAAGCCAAAGCACGTTGGAAAAATCCCGCGGAACACCACCAGTCGGTGCCGCTGCGTCTCTGGTGAAAGTAAATCCAAATGAAAGATAGCTTCCTCTAGACCGCACAGGCACACAAATTGGATAATTTCCCACGGCACAGTACGACAGTTATTTACTGTGCCGCAGAGTGGTTGAAAAACACTCCACAACACCGAGACAGCTAGCGATCAATTAAATACACACTGTCCCTTTACTTTGTAGACACACAACTTATACCTAAATTCATATATTCTCCTGTAATTATGTCAAAAAAGCTGTGCGTTTTTTTTAATATCTAAATATGTGTATAAAAATACGGAATAACTATTTCGATTGTGACTTTTTTTCCATAATATTGAACATTTTTGTAAAATTCTAAACTAACTTTCTAGAAAAATAAAAGCCAAATCTATTTCCCGAAACCATTTGGATTGGTTTGGTAAATACAGGGGGGGGGGATAAAAGTACTACACGAGAATGAATCTTTTGATGGAAACTTTATAAGAATTCTATCTATCTAATTCTATAGTAGTAGTAGTGAAAGAAGGTGTACTAATGATAAGTTTAAAGTTTAGTAGACACTCAAAAATGGATTTTAAACCTGCAAAGAGAACAGAGGAGCGAAACCTCAGATAAGAAAGTCCAACCTGTTCTAAGGTCCTCCACAAGTCCTTTATTTCTATTAAAACTTCGAAGTTACAAAAGCAGATCCGCCCCTAATGGTGTGGATATCAAAGAACAGCAACACGATTGGCCGATAGTGACATTCATGTAAACCAGTGGTCAGCTACCACCGTGCCGTGGACCGATACTGGCCGCGCAGAAAGTAGAAAAAAGTTGCCTTAGTTTTTGCTTATACCGTATATATTTGTGTATACAGACATTTTCCTCCGCCAAAAAGACCCTTAAAGTTTGGATGCACGTTAAACAAGAGGTTTTACCGGGGTGTATCACTGTATTTGAGGAATTAGTCAACATAATACTAATGACCACATTTTCTTGGTACTGGGTGCAAGGAGAATTGAACCCGGGTTGCGGCGGTGAAAGCGCCTAACCCTAACTTCTAGACCATTACGAATACAGATGTCGTAAGAAAAAGCATTTGATTTAATTTTATCATCACACTATTTTTCCTCACGGTGCCACGTTTTACACCGTTGTAATTTAGTATTATGGGAAAGAGTTCAACCAAAACAGCGGTGTACAACATGGTACCGTGGGTAAAAATAGTTTAATGACAAGATAAAATCAAATTCCTTTTTCTATCCTTAGTGGTCTTGTAAATACACAGTGGAGTTAGGCTTATTATTATAATTTGCTATTAATATTATTGGGCTGGGTCACGAGTGGTATAGAAAAGGTTGATGTCAACTAGTCCAAACAACAAACAGCAGGGCACAATAACATACTCACCAACACTACCACTTTATGTGTTAGACAAGTTTATTTAGTTTTTTTAATATGTATCCTGGAGACGGTTAGTGTTTCGTGCGTAAAAATAGAGTCTGCAAAAAAATCGGCTAGTATTTGATGTCAAAAGGTTGGCACATATGCAAAAATAGTCAAAATAACTGGGATCCTGTGCAATTTGTTTTGCAGGTGTTGGATATTAAAAACAGACAAAATGAATCAACTAACAAGAGTTTTTTTTCTTGTGCAGGTTGGTACTGGGGAGCTATAAGTGCGGCCCAGGCGCACAGTGCACTCCAAGAGGCCTCTGAAGGGGCTTTCCTGGTACGGGACAGCAGCCACCCTCTCTACATGCTTACCCTCTCAGTCAAGACGGCCCGAGGTCCCACCAGCATTCGCATCCAGTACAGTTGCACGCGCTTTTTACTGGACTGCAGCTCGCCGGCCCGGCCAAGCCTGTCATCCTTCCCCAATGTTCCCAGCCTGGTTCAGCACTACATGGGATCAGAGAGGAGAGCACAAAACGAGGAGGGGGACACAGGGGCCAAGGAGGCCTCTTCCAAAGTGACAATCCAAGAGGCGTCGGCCTCGGTGGTGCTAAAATTAAAACGGCCGGTGTACAAAACGCAATGCACGCCCACGCTGCAGCACCTCACCCGTCTCGTCATCAACCGGCATTCGGAACGTCACGACCAGCTACCACTCCCAAAGCCTCTGCTGACTTTCTTACAAGAATACCCTTTCAAGGTATGAGGCTGGTCTCCATTGCAGAGGGGGACAAGCACATAAACAGGTCCTTTTTCCCCCCTCTTTTCGTGGAAATGACATTTGCTGCTCTTGGAACTTTGGACACAGGGTCACTATTTTTTTTTTTAAACATGTATAAAGTGAGCGTGCAGGACATGTGCACGCTTGTTTGTGTGTGTGAATCACATTTGGACTGAATTTCTTAATATGTACGTACAGTGATTCCATTTACACACCTTTGCTGTTTTTTTTCTCAGTAAAACTCTTTTTCTACCTTTAATAGTGTTTTTTTCTCATCTCTTACCTTGCTCAACCATTTCAAAAAATGATATATAAAACTTGTTCTCTACCTGGTTTCAAAGGGGGACATTGTTAAATAAAACATTTGCTATGATGAATGTTACCAGCTCAGTAGCCTAGATGGTAAGGCGCCCGCTTTGAGACTGGGAGGTCGGTGGTTCGCGCCCCGGCCGAGTCATTCCTAAGACTTAAAAAGTGGTCGGCGGCGCCCTCTGTTGGCTGCGGCTGCATCGGCTCGCTACAACGGGTCAGGTGCAATCGACATTTCGTTCTGTGTACATTGTTACACAGAATGACAATACAAGGAAATTATTATTATATTATTATGTTATAGTTTTGCAGTGCAAAACAAGAGCTTCATGAAACAAAACAGTTATTAAATATACTACACTACGTTGTGAGCAGATAATTAATAATAAAAGAACAAAGTCATAATACATTTTTTAGATCCCCCTATTGGTATCAAAATAAACAACAATATTGATGTAAATAAAAAGCAAAAATGATTAAGTGATGATTAATGTGCATTTAAAAAAAATTCTTAGCTAATAAATACTTGTTTATTCTAAATAACATGAAGCTCACATAGAGGAAAGTGGCATTATTGCTCACAATCTTGCAGCTACGGGTACCCAAAAACCTGAAAAAAGGGCAAGGCAAAAAAAAAAATAAAAAAATAAGAAAAATGGTGTGGTTTGGTCGCTCTGAGTCTAATCTTAGTGATCGGTAGCACTCATTTTTGGTTTAATTACACAAAAAAGAGCGACATCTAATGGTCGAATGTTACAGTGTTCTTTTAAGAAACGTAAAAATTACTTGATAAGCTTTTTTCACGTTTTTAATACTTGAATCATTTACGTAGCAATATTATAATTTTTGGTACTTGTAAGAATCCAGGTACCATTTGATTATTTTCAACTTTTCAGTACATTACAAAAGCTTTGCCTTTTAAGGAAACATTAAATAAACCAATATTTAAGTGGGCTTTTTACAATATTCAAACAGTTTTAATCCTACTCTGCTTCCATTTAGGGATACACAATGCCACATTTTGTCAGACTGAAAAAGAAACCCAACCTTTAATTATTTATTGATTGAAATCCGGCGGCTAGGTTAGAGCGGAGCCCGGCGGTGCAGAGGTCCAGGGCTCAATTCCAGCTATTGTAGCCTCCCCGTGCAGAGTTTGCACGTTCTCCCCGTGTCTACATGGGTTTCTTCCCACATCCCAAAAACATGCATGTCAGGTTAATTGGCCGGTCCATAATTGTCCCTAGGTGTGAATGAGCATGAGTGTACGTCTCAGTCAACCAGTTCAGGGTGTCCCCTGCCCACTGCCTGATAAGCGGCGCAGACAATGGATGGATGATTCAAATAATCTTACAATTAATATGTAAGAATAATCCAACAATTAAAAACCGAGTACATTTATAGAAATACCTAAAAATCCCATTTTAATAGTTCTGCTTTGAAATCCTGAAAAATAATCTCAAATTAATATTCATCTTGTTCTGGGGTGAGCCATAGTTGCAAGTACTAATACCAATATCTCATATCCCTGCCCAACCATTTTTAATATTATAAACTTCATATTCACATCATATAAATAGCTTTTTTTAATAAAGCCTATTCAACCACTGTGTGTGACAATGTTAGTCATGGATATAGTGCGTGGAAAATAAAACGGTCAAAACATTTACAGTAGGGAAAACAAAAACGATGATCTCTTTGGATCATTGTTAGTTTGACATTTGTTGGCATAAAATAATAATATTGTGTGAATATTTTATTTTTTGACAGACCATTATGCATTTTTGTAGATAAAAATTTTGGGAAATTTCAAAAAAAATCACACAGGGTTATAATTTCGATTGACACATTTGGGTGTCACTCGAAAATGTTTAAGGCCAATAGACCTTGATTATCAAGACAGTGACGCTCATAAATTGAAATTCCCTAGCATAATACTGAACTGGCATATTTTATATTTTTTTCCCTAATGAGAGGGTACATTGCCACAGTTTTTCTCTGTGAAATTGACCTCTTTTCATTAAAAAGCTATATTTCCCACAATCACTCAGGTACAAAAGTATACAGTACACATACACATTGGAGTAGTGTAATTCAACAATAGAAAATATTTTTGTCAAAAAAAATTTTAACTGACAAAAACCAAACCACACACTGCAAGAAACCCCTTAAAAATAAACAATATCTAGGAGTAAAATCAGTGGGACTTTGCTTCAACTACTAAAGAAAAGACAAAAATGTATTTTACTGAACATAAATTGGACTAAATTTTAGATTATATAGGTAAAATCTTGTATCTAAATACCTAACAAAAACAAAATGCCAATTCCTGGATTTATTTGCAAACATTGGAACTGTTCAAGTAAAATGTAGCACATTATCTGCCGATAAATGATCCAAAACTAACGAGATTGTTCTGTGCAAAACGAAAAAAGCAATGTTTTTGGTGAATGAAATTTGACAAAAAATATCATGGACAAAAACAAAACAATACAGGATTTTGATTAAACGCGATATAAAACTAAACCTATAAGAGGGCTGATAAAAGTAACGGGGCTAGAAGCTCCATGCTTCTCCCCAACCTTCAATTGATCGTTTAAATGAAACAACAACAAAAATGGTCACTTTTTATCCTTAAAAAGTAAATCCTGGGCATGCAATACCTAGGCCCGTTACAGCACTTCTCGCAAGAAGGTCCTTTTCCCAGTGTTAAGGATTACACTAAAACTCCGATAGATTTCCACGAAATCTTGTTAAACTTCAAACATGCGAATCCGCGTGACGCATTTGCTCATACACAGACGTTAACGCCAACATTGGTGTTGCTCCAAACAAAGGTTGTTTTGACTGTGGTAGCCAATAGGAGAACATTTGACCCTTTTGATTAGTTCAGGAATAAAAAAAGAGGGAACTTGCGGCCTTTGAGCTCGGAGTGTGCGCAAGATTGCACGAGGCAGTAAAGGCCACATTGTGCGTGCGAGTGTGTGCGCCTGCTTCTGAGTCAGCGAGTGGACGGGCAAAGGGGAGGACCGTTCATCAGGCGATTCACAGAACTACAAAACGCTTCCAGGGAGGAGGGTACGATTCCGCGAGAGAGGCTTCTAAGAAAAGCCTTGGTAATTACCTTCAGCTTTGAGCCGCTTTTGTACCATCGCACACACATTTTTCGGTGTTACTGTGGCACGAGACTCACGCGGATTAAAAACCGTGGCACTGATCTGTTAGTTTGATTCTTGCTGCAAATATAAAGAGAATGCGGTGCGATTAAAGCGAACGTGTTGTTCGGCAGATGGAGGGTGGAGGGGGCGAGGTAATAAGATCTGACTTTGTCATCCCAGGTGCGGCTTGCGGTCGTCTGACTCGTCTTTCTGAAGGATGCAAAATCGTGGCCTGGGAAAACACAGACAAATAAGAGTCATCCTTTACGGATTTAGACTTCGGATGTGAAGGCAGCACGGGGCATTACACGCACTTTGTGTCCAATTTTGAAACAAAGTTAAGATTTTCTCGGTTCAGGGAATTTAATAGACAGTCATGGGCTGACTTTACTTTATTTTCTGGGCTATAAGGCACACCCGAAAAACTCTATTTCGCCAGAAATTTGAACGTGCACCTCAGAATCTGGTGCACCTTTAATACTGACAAAATTGAAAATGCTTATTTGTGCAGTCATTGATCAAATCTATACATGTTATCGGTAACCCTAAATACATATTTATGGAAGCAATGGTGCAGAAACCAAGTAGCAATGGTAAGAACACAGATTCATAACCACCTGGATGCTATAGATATGGATGGTTGTTCAGAATTGCATAATATTGAATGCAATGGGAATCAAACCTGAATCACAGGGGGAGTCCACTAGTCTAGTCCACTAGACTATGAGGGATCCAAACATCACGTTAAAAGCCATTGGGTCTTATCTCATCATCACAGAATTTGTTGGCCTGGAGAGGGATGGGCGCCACTAGGCTGTACTTTTCCAAGACACACCACAGGAAATGGTGCCTCTACCACCCTAGGGGTAAGGGATCCAGACAAAAGACAGACCAGACACCACATAGTTTGGATTAAGATAATTGTTTCACTTTTTCTTAGCTCAAACTAAGCATTGAATAAGCGTTTATTAAAATATTTCAGGATGACCAAATTACTTCCCACATTGCTGTTCTTGTCGTACATTTCAGAATTACCAAATTACTTCACACAATGTCCTATCGTCTTTCATTTCAAAATCCCGTGCGCTTCATAAGGGCTTTGCAAGTCAGCTGTACAATGGATCAGTTTTATGTCTGACAATATGTTTGCGACCCGGACCAATAGTAACATCAACAATTTGGTTTTGTGACTACAAAATAGTGTGATTATAAGAAAAGACCCATTGCCTTTTCATGTATTTTCTGGTAGATAAGATCTGTCACTTCACGCTACGATCTTGATTGAATCCCCATTCATTGCATCCAGTGTTATGCAATTGTGATCAGTGATATTCCGGTTGATCAATCAAAGCACACATTAGCTTTTTTTTAGCCCTTGCATTAGTTTTAATTTTATGCGCCTTACAGCCCTGTGTGCCTTATATATGAAAAAATGTCACAAAAGACAATTTTTGAGGATGCACCAAATAATCCAGTGCAGAAAATACTGTACGATCTGTGGACGGACCTGGTGGTGAAGTCGTGATGGGTCTCTACTAATCTCAGACGCTCCGTGTTGACCTCCACCCAATGCTGAATAAGATGGGGGTGTCTGGGTTCCACCTCCAAGTAAACACAGCTGTTGTTTATGCAGGGGGGAAAGCACAGTATCAATTTAAATGCAATTACGATGGCACGAGGTTTTCACAAGCAGTTTTTGGGCAGAGAACACGAGCACATGTCTTTCTAAAAAGGCAGAGGGGGAAAGCTGCAATATGGGGTTCGAGGAAAATAATTTGTGTCTGGCCATCACCTGCCATCTGATAGAACACGTGGAGCCAGGGTTAGAATGTTGCGGATCACATCCAAGCCATCGGGTCCCCCATCCAAGGCGACGTGATCCTCAAACCTGCCATCAAATGAAAACCTTCATTCATTACCTTTTCCAGGGCCATGGCTTATCAGGACCCTGGACAGAATGAAGCGGAAGGCATTGTGGGAAGTAATGAAGTCATTCTGAACTGAATGAATCGAAGGGCATTGTGAGGATTTGTTTTTCCTGAATATATTAATGCATGGCCGCACATTTTCAAAACGTCTGTCACTTATTATGCTTAGTTTGAGCTGAAAAAAAATGTGAAATACAATTTAATAGCATCTTGTATTCATTTGTTTTCTCTATTATCCAACATATCTGGTGCCGACTAAAAATAGTGTGATAATGATATGAGACGTACAGCCTTTTCATTGGTCGTCTGGATTCCTATATCTAATGGTTAGAATTAAGGAAAATCCTCACCGTGACCCCGGTTTGATCCCCATGGCCACCAATTGAGTCTGCATTTGAGGTGCACTGGATTATGAGGGGCAGCTTCAACATTTTGGCCAATGTAGGGTTTTTGGATATGGTACAAGCTATGCTGAGAGACTGGCCTAAGTTGTAAGTGCGAGTGTAATTTATTTCGCCCTCTCTTTTGTGTTTGAATTTTGTAGTTTTTACACTCTAGCATTTCTCTTCATTTCATTTCATTTTCAGTGTTTTCTCAAGAAGGGGGCCTCTGCACTTGTAGGGTGTGGTTAGCTGGCTGATAAGAGCAGGGCTTTAAACTCCTTTCTGCGGCCATCTGCTTCTACCCCAATTAGTGTAGATGAGCCTCCCTTAGGTCCCCGTCCACACATGGTTGATCCATGCCTTGCCATCTTTTCTTACAAAATCCTTGTGTGTGCTTGTGTACATGGCCTTCTGGGAAGGGGGTCACTACACAAATACATTTTGATTTGAAGAATTGAGCTGTGATTTAATGGCAACAAGTTCATGCTATCCCTTTCTTGCAGCCTGAGGAATGACAAGTGGCTCGAAAAACAAACTGTAGAATTAAAATAGAATCATCAACCATGACTTAACAAGATATTAGCCAGACTTGGTTTGGCACAGAATGTGGTTGTAGCCCTCAGATGTATTATAGTTCCATGTAAAGTTTAATGTTCTCGATTCCTGGTATCGTATTTCCACTTATTCCTATAAATCCCCATTCAAGCCCCAGGAAATGATTACATCCATTCAGCCATCCTTTCCTTTAAATGGCAAGCCAATAAAATAAAATGGGTGCTTTTGAGAGCCCCAATTAAAATCTTTTGACTTCTAGTCTGGTTTATTTTTTTCGTGGTATTGTTTTTTTCAATACCGCATATCCCATAATTTTATTCACTTGAACCTAAAAGATGTCAAAAACGATCTAGCTGAGCTAGTCAAGCATTCAAACCATTTACACATCATCACAAGGACACATCGGGCTTGTTGAGAATACAGATGATCCTGGTTTTGATTCAAGTCGTCCCCTTCCGTTTTCCCTTTATCTTAACCTATTCCATCAATTGAGGGCTAAAGAGCCCTAAAAATACTTCAAAATAGAGAAAGATAAGCAATTATTCACAAACTGTAAGGATTGGTTTAAATCTTTGGTAGGTGCATGTTGTGGTAACAAAAAGTGTACTCAACTCCACCTTACAGTACTTATCATAGACAGTTTTTCATTTAGAAATACATTAAAAGCATATGTACGAACCAATATATTTCTGTGTTCTGTCCTGAGATTTAAATGAGTTTTTTAATCATACACAACTACGCCATTCACAGCTAAATAAATTAATACATTTTCAAAATACCTGTAGATAAATATACTTTGTTTGGATTAATGTATGCAGGACACATTAAAAAGTCTGCATAAACTCTACTAAGGAAGTTTCGGTTCTTATTCCAATTTGAAATTATTTGTACATCATCAAAATACTTCCTATTTCTCAAAGGTCTTTACACAATGTCATCTAGTTCCATTTATTTCATGCTCTCAGTTTGCTACCTCAAAATCTCCGGTTCCAATGAAGACAAATCTTCTGAGAAGATGTAAGGAGGGTTACTGACTAATGCAGACACATTACTGCACAGTTCCAGAACAGTCTCTGCATCTGGCAACATATAACAAAAAAGAATTGATTTCCGTTAGGGGACAAATATCACAGTCTTGATTAATATTCAGTTACCTTTAATGACATCCACTTGATAAACCTTCAGTCTATCTTGAAGTCCTAAGCTGTTGAAATAATTAATTGAAATGAATAATTGACACAAGCACGCTTGCCAGAAACACACAGACTAATTCTAGTTACCTTGACGCATTTTCTCTCGTCAGTTCCACAGCCTCTAAACTTTGGTCAAGCGCAACAGCTTTGAGCTGAAAACACAGTTACTGTTTATTGTGTACACAGAACCCATAGAACTGTAATATTTCAGGTAATTGCTATTAAATTGTATTATAAACTGTATGAGCATGATATAAAAAAAGGCATCGTCAAGCTACATTAAAAAGTTAAGGCTGTAACTAACAATTATTTTAATAATTGAGGAATCGGTATTCTTTTGATTAATCGGATTTAAAAAAAAAAAACACATTTTAAAGTTTTAGACGAATAGAAAAAAAAGTACACGACATAACAGAATATTCTATAATATAAAACAATAAAAGTTTTTGACAAATAACTTAAGAATAGATAAAAATACATACAAATGTATGCTTTACACATACAAATGCGTAATATACTCTTTTCTTACCACCTCATTCAAATATCATACTACATTTGGACTCATCACACAAAACAAGAGCAAAGAAACTGCAGTAAATTAAATTTTCTATGTGTAATAACAAAATTTGTATCTGACAGAAAAATATCAAAGATGTAAACCCACTTTTAAGACTGTTGTCAAAGATTAATTTTTGGGGATAAAATATTTAAATATGAGTGGGCAGCACGGTGGCGACGTGGTAAGCGCGTGTGCGGCACAGTTCTGAGGTCATGAGATCGAACCTTACTGTTTGGAGTTTGCATGTTCTCCCTGTGTTTGCGCGGGTTTCCTCCCACATTACAAAAACATGCATGTCAGGTTAATTGGTCGATCCAAATTGTCCCTAGGTGTGAATGAGCGAGTGAATTGTCTGTCTTTGTGTGCCCTGCAACCGGCTGGCAACCAGTTCAGGGTGTCCCCTGCCCACTGCCCGATGATAGCTGGGATGGGCTCCAGCACCCCCGCAACCCTACTGAGGATAAGCGGTGAAGATAATGGATGGAATTAAATATGATCAAAATTCCCACTGTGTAAATAATACACAATATGTTTAAATGGTTGCCCCTTGTGTTGAGATAAACATATTATCGTTATTACTTTTCTTTTTACTTTATACAATTTATTATTTTGATATTTTGCTCTCTGTTTTCTGCAGCTCGTTCCTTTCACTTGTTAACGTTGTAGTGTGTGACTGTTTAATGCAAATTGTTTTTTTAATGATGCAATATTCAATAGAAAAATATTTTAAATAAAAGTAAAATACTTTTATAGAAACGGTCTTATGGCGTTTTCTGCCGGCCAAAAGTTGTAATACAACTTTACAACTTCACAACAAGTTCTAATGTACTTACTTGCATTGATTAACGTGATTAGTGGCTCATAAATTGTGCCACACTATGAATCAACAAGGTAATTAGGTGCTAACAATTTTAAAAATCTATTTTAATCGATTTTATCGGTTCGTTGTTGCAGCCCTATAAGTGGCCGAATAAATATTTTTGGTTTAGATCGTCACAATAGTTCTACTGTAAATTATGTTAAATCGTGGGGAGAAAAAAACTGAAAAACAAAGTTGTTATTGGCTCATTATCAAAACGTAATCCAATGTCAATGGTTAATTACAAAAATCTCTCAAATCTCACTAGGATGTATTGTAGTTCTCACAAAAATGTTGGGCCACAGAAACCAGAGGCAACAATTTAGTGGGCATCCTAGTTTGAAATTTGAAATGCATGTGCTTCTGTTTGAAGAAAATAATATCATCTCTCATCTCATTAGCTACACCGCTTATCCTCAGTAGGGTCGCGGGGGTGCTGGAGCCCATCCCAGCAATCATCGGGCAGTGGGCAGGGGACACCCTGAACTGGTTGCCAGCCAATCGCAGGGCACACGGGGACAGACAACTCACTCGCTCATTCACACCTAGGGACAATTTGGACCGGCCAATTCACCTGAAATGCATGTTTTTGGAATGTGGGAGGAAACCGGAGTGCCCGGAGGAAACCCACGCAAGCACGGGGAGAACATACAAACTCCGCACAGGAAGAAAATAATATCATGTACAAATATATTTTAAATGTGCAATTATCAAAGTTGAAAGAAACAAAAAAATGTGCGTGATGGATGGCTCTTCATTGAAAGTGAAAACACAAAACAGAAATGTCAAATTTAAATTACTTGTTGGCAAATGTGGGTCTCTGGAGTGCCTGACTTGATGGGAACATAAAAAGATGAATTACACCAAGTAAATCCATTCTGGGCAGCTCAGTTCTGCTTCGGTTTTCACGTAGGAGCCAAAGTCTAACAATAGCAATAATCATGACAAAACAAAAGGCCAAGGAGATCTATACAATTTCGGGGATCATCAAACAGTAATACAAATGTTAGCGTCTGCAAAGCAACACATGCTCCATTTTTTTTGCAAGCTTTGCAGCGTGAAGCTGAGGTGTATGTGTGCTAGGTAATTCACTACACTGATGACAAAAGTGAAATTTTGCTGCTTGGCGATAAAATGCTGCATCCACAAGTGACATTAGATATAAGGCCTAACTCTAGGTGTGAATAATTTGCCACAAAACAAATCATAAAATGCTGGTTACTGTAAATAAATAAATGCCTTACAATAAAAGAAGACTCAAATACTCACCTGAGGCAGATTCTTGAGCAGACTGAGAGAAATAGCACCGGAGCCGCATCCCACCTCCAAACATGTAAGGGAGCCAGACTTCCCTTGCAAGTCCGTCAGGACCAGTTCTACCAACTCCTGCATCAACATACACATTATGCAGCATTTTTCTGATTGCACTGCACTGTAGACGTTGATTGTTGATTGATTTTGATTTAGTCAAGGGCTAGGATTATGATTGATAAATACGTTCTTCTTTTAGTAAATTAAATGAGTTCTCATGGCAGACTAATGCTTGAAAATATGTTTGTACACTAGACAGACCCCCCCCCCCCAAAAAAAATATAGAAAAAAAACAATACTTATCAATTACCTCAAAACTTAATCTAAATAAAAGATCATAGTATAAATATAAAAACACAGTAGACCCCTGAGATATGGCATCCTCGCCTTTCAACGTCTTTACTTAACATTGTGGAATACTATGTTTTTTGGAGTCCTCTTTATGGCATTTTCAAATGATTTGCATGGCCCAAAAACTAAAAAAAAAATTCAAACTTTGTGGCATTCTTGCAAATGACAAAGATGCTTGTCTTAGTCGGCGTCATAATAAATCCTGACCTTCTATCGGTTTGCGTCACAGTATCATGGAAATACAGATATGCTGTTGGCTGAACTACCTCCCACAATGACTTTCTCTTTATTCAATTCAGATTCTCGAGTGCTTTGCAAAGGACTTTGCGGGTTACCCATACAATACTGCGCTTTTTTTTCTGTATTTATTAGCTACAGGTCCTAAAGCTTGCAGTGATGCTAATAATGTAGTGTCCCAGGGGGGCTACTAAACATAGAATATATCGTAGTTACTGTGGGCACCTAAAAAAATCCTAAATTGGATGCAAAAATTAGAGATTAGTTTGCAATACATATCTTTAAAATGAATGAATTCTTTAGGTAAGAACCGATTGGAATTCAAAACCACTCCATCAAGTTATCAGACGCCACATAACAAATGGTGATCAACTTTGGAGGTTCCACTTTATCCCAAATTTGAGGTCATGATTAAAAATAAATGTTCTCACTCAATATCAAATTCGTCAAAAAACCTCAGTTTCTGGTCGTGGGATGAACACGGGAGGCCTCATCTTCAAAGTCAGATCTCTGAAGTCCCACTCCTCGATCACATACTGCACGGGCATCCTGAAAACATCCCAGTAAGCCAATGCTAATTGATTTAAATATATTTACTGAAAAACTAAAAACCTGGAGAGGCGTTTTTTGCAGAGCATCCATATTTTATGGGTTTCCTCTTGGGTAAGAAGTGTAGACAACTTCTCCAGCTTGACACCTCCTATCTGGCAGTTAGACAACTGAGTCACATAACATCAGCGGATAAATCAAAGTGTAGTTGAGTAAACTCACAGTTTTAGCTCCAAGCACGTGGGCAATGATGTGCTGACTGGAGAGTTCTGGATCAGTCACACCTTTTTCTTTAAAGTGTCTCATCCAAATATCTGCGGCTTGCTGTGCATTAATTCTGAATGAGGGTGGAACCTGGGAACTGCATGGACGCAGAGTAAAGGAGCCTGAAAATGGCTAAAAACAAAAGAAAAGGTTAAACAATGTAAAGAATTTGCCCCACTTGTTAAAGCAAGCAATGGTTATAGATCTCAATGTATATTTGACACAAAAACGGGGACAGCATGCATTTTTTTTTACCACAAGATGTTGCTGTATTGTTTCATGCAACCCGAAAAAGAAGTGCTTAAAAGCACCAAGAAAATACAAACTGCAGACTTTTGCCCAACCTTTTTGAGTTTTTTAGGGAACCTGTAGCAGCAAGATGGCAGCCAATTAACTCAGCTCCCTTTAGGTGAGGCCCATATTATGCAAAATACATGTAAAATAGTTTCTGACCTACAAGCATTTTAAAAATGCATGTGTCCATGATAGTTCATGTATTGTTGCTTATTTCTCAAAGACATAGTGTGTATTATTTGGCTACTAGATGTCACTGTGTTGTGTTCTGCAATCAAAAACAATTGCTTAAAAGCACAAAGTAGAATACAATGTACGGAGAATCATAGTGACCAAAACGCACAATTTTTTTTCTCATTTTTTGTCTATCCTTTCACCAGGTTATTGGGTAGCCGTAGCACAAGATGACTGACATTTATGTTAGCTCCTTTTGGTGAGGCTCATGTTAAGGTCAAATAAATGCAAATTTCTTGACATACAAGTACAGTAATCCCTTATTATAATGTTGTTGACTTTTTGCAGTTTTTCTTCTTCACGGTATTGGACCGTGGATTGTGGTTTGCATTCTGATTGGCTAAACTGTCTCCCCATTGATTATTATTTGTTGCTACAGTGGGTACTTACAATAATAAACGGTTAAACAGTACTTTTATTTGTTAAACAATGGAAAATGGTTTGTTTTATGGCTTCAGTAAATAATAGAGTATGTCCTTGTATAATAATTGTAAAAAGGTTTCTATTTCACTGAATTTTCCTGTCACTGGTTCTTTTTGGAATGTAACCCCTGTGATAAATGAGGGATTTGTGTATTCCAATATGTACACCTTTATACGATAGTTCTTGTAATTTTGTCTACAATTTCAATCTATATTGTTTCTTAGTGAATGACGTTTTGCTCCACTAAGAGGTGCTAAATAATACACACTAGGGGTCATCCCGTTTTTTTTTCCTAGGGCACCTTCATAAAGGACCCCCAAAAATGATCATCACCAATAATAATAATAATTTAAGTAATAACAGTAAAATACTTCACGTTTACAATAATAATGTTAAATTATTACGTATTTTTAATGACTATTTCTGTGTAAAAACATACATTTTACAGAGCAGGTAAACTTTGTGATATTAGGTAAAAATAATCGAGCGAAGTAAATGAGTATGTAATAGATTTAAATAGAAAAACTGATCTGTTTTAAAAACCGACAAAATGCATGAATTATGATAAGCTTTGTGAACTGAAACACAAACAAAAAAAATGTGATTATTTTCTAACTGAACATTCATTTTGAGTTTTTCCTTGCTCCCATAAAGGTCTTAGATCAGGGGGTGGTGTAATATTAGTCTGTAGTTTGCAATAATCTGTGGTCTGTGCAGCCCTTTGAGACTCATTGTGATCAGGGTTGGGTAGGGTTACTTTAACTGGAATACTTTCAATTACTTTTGAATTACTCCAATACCAAATATGCTAATAAAAGACAAAAGAAACTAAAAATGAATAAAATGACTAAATTTTGTGCAGGCTTGGGGAGTAACGGAATAAATGGAACGGCAAAAATGATGTTGGCAAGCTGTTTGTAATTATTCTCATTTTGTTTCTGTCGCATTTTATGTTAGTTTTGCCGGAGATCAAAGGGATCAAAGCCAGGAGAGAAAGCTTTCCACGTGTTGGGAGTCATCATTTTATTCATATTTAGTTTATTTTGTCTTTTATTAGCATGTTTGGTATTGGAGTAATCCAAAAGTAATTGAAAGTAATCCAGTTAAAGTAACCCTACCCAACCCCGATTGTGATTAAGGGCTACACAAATAAACATAACTTGACTTGACTTAAATATATGAAAGTGAATACGGATATAGGCTTATGACAACAGAGGTGACATAAAACAAATGATGCAAAACGCTATAGGTCACATTTTGCGATTTTAAAATGTATATGAAACGCATTTGGAGTAACTCTATGAAAAGCATTTACAGTTTAAACTGTCTCACACAAACCAGGAGTCTTTTTTCGAGTACCGACATGAGAAAAAGACAACGACTTAGTGAATGAAAACATTATAACTGATGAATTTCATTTGCGATAGACACACTTACCTTTGGCCCCACATCTCTGCCAACCCAAAAAATATAACCTCTGCTTAATGACTTCCTCAACATGTTTCATAGAACACATTTAAACACATTAATGACATTTTTAGTTGTCTCGTGTGGAGTGTAATTTCGCCGGCGTCAGGAGGAAGTGTCGTTACCGCTAAACATGGCGCAGTATTAAACATTTTGATTTTTTTAAGTGACGTCACTTGAAGATATGCGCAAAACACTGCGCAGAAGTGGTTCTCTACAGTAGCGTTGCCTTTAAATGCAGTCGTGATATTTTTTGTACGCGTCTCAATGTATGCTTATCTGTTAAAAACTGAAATGTGTAGAGTGATAATAAAGTTGTATCACCAATTACAGTAAAATACAGATAATATTCGAATATGGGTGTAACTTTTACATTACTTTTTAAAATGAACGTGTATTTTACAAGCTGTCAGTAAAGGCACCATTTTTGTTTTTCCCGAGTGTCATGAGGTTTCAAAATGTTGTTTTGCATGCAGGAGCAATGATTGTTAATCTTAAATTAGAAACGGCACTTTTATTTCAGTAGTATATTGAAGCTGTTCTTCAGAAGTCGATAGATTTACCCGTTAACCCCCCAGTGTTAACTTGGCAGCTAGTTTTAAAAGGACGTGTGGAGCAAAGCAGCAGTTTTTACTCTTATTTTATGTTTGATGCATTAAGAGCATGGGCTCCCGAATAGAATGCATATTCTTTAGCGAGTTTCATCCCACATTAGGGCCTAAAATAACGTATCAGGTGAGTTGTTCTTGATTTGGTCAAACCCCCCTTATTTGTCTGCTGTGTAGTGTCGATAATCGTCAATGCAGCTGTTTTTTCCATCAATTTGTGTTAAATGACAGTTGTCGGTCTGTCTGTGAATGACTCTTATTTGTAAACAGTATCCCATTTTTACTGTACAGTTGCCTGTTTATGAAAACAAACACTTTTCCTGTGACGTGCAGTCAGGGTTGGGTAGGGTTACTTTAACTGGATTACTTTCAATTACTTATGGATTACTCCAATACCAAATATGCTAATAAAAGACAAAAGAAACTAAATATGAATAAAATTACTAAATTTTTGCAGGCTTGGGGAGTAACGGTATACATGGAACGGCAAAAATGATGTTGGCAAGCTGTTTAGATTTATTTTCATTTTGTTTCTGTTGCATTTTATGTTAGTTTTGCCGGAGATCAGAAAGATCAAAGCCAGGAGAGAAAGCTTACCACGTGTTGTGAGTCATCATTTTATTCATATTTAGTTTCTTTTGTTTTTTATTAGCATATTTGGTATTGGAGTAATCCAAAAGTAATTGAAAGTAATCAAGTCAAAGTAACCCTACGCAACCCTGTTCATAAACAATAAATGAACATACCTCTCATTCATGTTTTTTATTTACAGAGCAAAAAGCAATATATAAACTGTCTCAGAGAATAAAAACTTTGTATCAGCTTCCTTGAACTTCAAAATGTAGTCTATAAGCAGTTCTTTTTGAATAAATACATCAATTGATAAGTAATCCTCCAATAAGAAAAATAAAAATACACGCAACGAGAAGAATACTGGATTGCTTTAGTTTGCTAATACTATCACAAATTGTATTGTTTGAGGCTGAGATGGGTGTCATATCAGAATTTTGTCCAAACTATCGATTTTTGCCATAAGTCAAGGAAATTGCGTGCCTCACTCTGCATTTGCAAACGTTCAGCCTAATATTAGGTTACATACTAATTGTATTAATATCATTCATTAGGTAAAAAATCAGCGTTTTTGAAAAAAGTAAATACCCAAATTGTGAAGTTGGACGAAAACGAATTTTGACCATGAATAAATATAATCATTTAATACATTCTTAACTTTATATTTCCAGCCTCACGTGCCTCACCCAGACTGCACGTAATTGCAATTTGGCATACCCGTTAATATGCCAAAGTACTACAGGAAATGCCGTATTCAAAATTCAATAGCATTGTCTGATTGTCTTCCTTCTTCTTCAACAGGTCCCAGAGGAGTATATATCACGAGAGCTCTTTGACACAGTTCAAGTTTACATTATTACCAAACAGGAGTTGCAGAACAAATTAATAACTGTGTATGTTTTTTACACCGTATATCTATTAAATTGTTATGGCTTCCAACATCTCCTTATTCTCTCTGCAGCACTGCTATGGGAAAAAAGCTAATTGGGTGTCCAGTGTGTATCGAACACAAGAAGTACAGTCGTAATGCTCTTCTGTTCAATCTTGGCTTTGTCTGTGATGCACAAACCAACACGTGTGCCCTTGAGCCAATTGTCAAGAAGCTGTCTGGATACCTCACAACGCTGGAGGTAATATTTTTTATGTATTTGTGCATATTGTTAGTAACGCTGATATATAGTGGGCATTATTGTACATTATTGTACAGATACATTTTAAGAAATTGTGAAAAATAGTTGCACTCCTGTGTGGGGTTTGCATGTTCTTCCCGTGCTTGCGTGGGTTTCCTCCGGTCACTCCGGTTTTCTCCCACATTCCAAACACATGCATGTCAGGTTAATTGGCCAATCCGAATCGTCCCTAGGTGTGAATTATCATGTGAATGGTTGTATGTCTCTGTGAACCCTGTGACTGGCTGGCAACCAGTTCAGGGTGTCCCCTGCCCACTGCCTGAAGATACCTGGGATGGGCTCCAGCAACCTCTACTGAGGACAAGCGGTGCAGATAATGGATGAATGGATAGTTCATTTGACACTTTTTGGAAATGCATACTTGTAATTCTATAATTAATATTTACAAAATATTATGTTTCCACTCTCTTTTGTGTATGGGTTTGTTGTGCCAAAGCTGGAAAGTGGATTTGTATCTACTGAGGAGAGCAAACAAAAACTCCTGCCTATCATGTCCACCTTGTTGGAGGAGCTGAATGCTACTGGAGCCTGCACCTTACCCATAGGTAGTATTTGCTTATCACATTCACTAAAATTACATTGTTTATTCTGACTGTGTATGCAAATTCACTTAGACGTCCCTCCTTTTTAAATAAACACAATTTTAAAAAGCACTGTCAGTTTTATGGTGTGTGTGATATGTGCACAAGATAGCACACGGAGGACTCTTTGAACCATTAAAATTAAATTTCTACTAATACAGATTCCAGTCACGATGTTTGACACAGTAACGTTGTTAATTATCATATCATATCATGTCGAATCATAACTATGGGCCATAAAATTCCAATTGTCTGTTATTTGTAGAAAAGGCCTCTGGAAATGTTTAATTAGTTATAGTCTGATTACTAAAACTGATTAACTGCTTGGAAAATCCCCTTAGAAGATATCTGGGACACTTCTTGTCATCACTCTACTTTTCAATGTTTTTTTTTTAAGATGAATCAAACACAATTCACTTGAAGCTGATTCCGCTAAAAAAGGATCCGCCAGTCGTCCAGGAATATGACGTTCCTGTTTTTACCCAGAGCAAAGATCACTTTATTAAGTCCCAGTGGGATCTCACCACGCAGCAGGTAAGTCATTGTTGACTACGTTATATGACGCGCCCCAAATTTAAACCTTTACAGTATGTCAACTTTCAATGAAATGTTATTTTACGTCACAATGAAAACTCAATATTAAAAAAAAAATACAAAAGGAAGGATATATGTCCTAAAATGAGCACTTCAAATCATTAGACTTAATCACTCGTAATTTTTTTTAGCGTTAAGAAAAGAGGTGGGTTGAAAATATTTGCAGATGGGCCAGGCCATAGAGCAGGGGTGGCGAACACGTGGCTCGAGAGCCACATGCGGCTCTTGGCCAATAAGAATGCGGCTCTTCGCCTCATCATATTTTCTATATACTGTGGCTCTTTGCCTTGTTTCATGTTTAGTTTTTTTGTGTGTGTGTGTATTAAGGGGGGGGACACTTTCCTTGAAATCGACACAAGAACAATACTTGTTGTATTATAAGGAGAGGAATGTGTTATGGAAAATAATGTTTTTAATTGTGTGTGTTTGTGTGTGTCTGTCTGTCATAGCAGGTCAGTGCGTGGTGTGGCTCTTTGACTCTCACAGTTAAAAATTTCGGCTCTTTGTGTCAAACTTGTTCGCCACCCCTGCCATAGTGTCTCAATACCAATGCCTCAGCAGTGCATAAGGAAAACAGATAACGTATGCCTATCTAAATTTTCTGTTCCGCAAACATCCACATGTTGTGTATATAATTGTATATTTATTACTTACTATTTATTTCTAATTTACATAAATTGACCATTTCACCGATCTAGACCATTCCACACCTGGTCTTTCTTTCGCCGACAGATTCTGCCCTACATCGATGGTTTTCGACACGTGCAAAAAATTTCAGCCGAGGCCGATGTGGAGTTGAATATAGTTCGAATTGCTGTGCAGAATCTTCTGTGAGTAGTCCTTATTAAATACACCGATTTAAATTGACTTGTAGGAATTCTAAATTGTAGTATATATGTAATATCAGTGTCTGAAATTCATGACAAAAAGTTACCAGACACCAGGGTAACTTGGTGTGCATCTACTTTGGAAAAATGATATGCAATGCATGACCTTAAAACGCTCGGGAAAGTCCGGAAGCACAAAGTTATTCGATGCAGACTTCTGATTGGCTACCCAGTATGCAAATTGCCTAACAAACCGAAATTCCTAAATTTTCAAACTCAACGAAGATTTAGAAATCGGAATAAAGCAAATGTTTGATTTGAAAAAAAATTCAAAGTAAAAACGAAAGATTTTTTTTTTTTCTTGAAGAAGTTGTCGGCCAACCGGGCAGAGATGTTGTGTAAGTTGTACGCCCGACGTAAAAGATGCACGCCCCGGGCTTCCGGCAGACGTTATTTCAGACTCTGGTAATATGCTAGAAGTGTCAGGCTTCAAAATATGCCTTTTTGCCATTGTGATAGATAGAATTGTTTTGCCAAGGTAATTCATTGTAGTGTTATTTTATATACGTTTATATTAGTTTTATGAAATTTAGTGTAAGCAGTTGTAAGACCTTGTTTATTGCATTTTAATTGTTATGCATTGAATGTGCTCACCAAAGTTTAGAAATTGAAGCGTTGGAGAAGAACACTAAGAGAGGTTGGCATTAATAAGAATCCACAGCTCAAAGAATATAATTACGTGTGATTACTACTTAGAGTTAGGGGGCACACATAGTTTAATAGCATGAATATGTCAGTAACGTAGATTTTCCATGAAAAGGTAGTCGTGACTCATGTTATTCTGTACTTGTTTCAGCAACCTGTACAGTCTGATGTTTATAAATTCCCCTGTTTGTTTTTTACAGGTATTATGATATTGTGACCTTAGTGTCCATATTCCAGGTAATGTAAAAAATTAAGTTGTCATTTTACTAGGCTTTGAAGATGCATTTTATGTAGATTTTTTAAGACAGGACAAGAAAGTGGCCTGTTGATTTTTCTTTTTCTTTCACCAGTTCCTCTTTTGGTGACCTTATTTTGATGTTATTTGTCCATTTTCAGTACTCCAATGTGTACTGTACCACCCCCAAAGTGCAGAGCCTTATCGATGACAAACACATACAAGAGGAATGTCTAAACTACGTCACCAAGCAAGGTAAAATATTTGCAGATAGGCCAGGCCATAGAGCTTTTATTTTCTTTGTTATTGTATGTGTTTGTCTTGTTGTCGGTCACCCCTCTTGAGGCATATGACCAAGGTAGATAGATAGATAGATAGATAGATAGATAGATAGATAGATCTTGCTGCTAAGGCTGTCAGAGACCAGAACAAGCACTCGGATCCAATCGCGTCAGTTTTATAATTTATTTGGACAAGGGTCGGTGGAGCAGGCTTGGGACGTCGTCTCTTGGTGGCAGAAAGTCTCTTTGGACGAAATGGCAGCTCCGTGGTGAAACGCGTGGCGAGTAACGTAGCAGGTAAGTCGGTGGCCGGGGCGGGAGAGTAGGTCGTAAACTTTTAACAGAAAAGGGTCAGGCAACGAGAAGCAGGCTTGGAATACACAAAGGGAACGTGGGTACCTTGAATGTTGGAGGCTCACTCATGGAAACGAGGAGTTCACTCGAACGTCCATCTCTGGACGCTGACAGCTTAAGTAGAAAGCTTCCACCAATCAGGAAAGCGCGTTCCAGCACGCCAGCTGATTACCTCAGGTGGCTCCAGTTAGGTAATCACGACAAAGGCGACACAAAAATAACAAAGTAGTTGTGAAAGGCTGGACAAAAAAATTGAAGAAAAATTGTGTGGTTTGGCCACTTAAAATTCCCATAGTTTGTAATCTTCCTCGGGCTTTGTAACACTCATTTTTGTCTGCATTACACAATACAGCGACGTTATCAAGCAACTGAAACTTGCAATCCTAAACAAGGATTATAATATTAATGTACTTTTTCCACCAATATTGCCGTTACTACTAGGTCAGAAGCATCCAAGCGTGAGAGACGTGTTTCAGCTGTACTGCGGTCTGAGTCCAGGAACAACTGTCCGCGACCTTTGTTCCCGCTACTCGCAGCAACTACAGAGAGTTGATGAGAGGTCAGCAGCTATCCGGGGAGAAAACCTAGACACAGGATGATAACAAACAAGTTCAGATGAGGTTCAGTCACGTCGAGTGTTTCCTCTTTCAGGAGATTGATTCAGTTTGGCCTCATGAAGTCTCTCATCCGACGGCTACAGAAGTATCCTGTCAAGGTTATGCGAGACGAGAGGAGCAAGCCCCCCCGCCTCTACACGGGATGCCACAGCTACGACGAAATCTGCAGCAAGACAGGCACGGTTGAACCTTTTCAGTCAGTCAGATCAGCCGGTGTGCTAATTTCTTTGCTTTTATTTTGCAGGAGTCAACTACAAGGACCTGGATGAGCGTTTGGAAAACGACCCTAATATTGTTGTGTGCTGGAAGTGACGCTTCATGTACCCATTCGATGAAATACTCAACCATTGGTTTACCAAATAAACAGTATTCCAATCAAAGTTTTTCCTTTCTACAATTGTGGTATAAAACCTTTTGCAATATTCCTATTTTGGCTACTTTTTCAATGATAATTGTTGTGCATTATGGAATATTATTATCATTATTTAGTAATACTATCCCTTGGTTATCGCGGTCAATGGGGACCAGAACCTCCCGCGAAAAGTAAAAATCTGCTAAATAGCGTCACACCATCTTAATAGCCTCCTGGTGTCAAGCTTACCTTGAGATGACGTCCATAATCGACTGAGAGTATAGGACTCTTACCAAATAACAACCACAGTTCTACTTATAAAAACATGGACCACAGAATTGCAGTTCAATGAATGGTCTCTATTGTCATCATAGAAAAATAAAACGAAATTGTAAGCATTCTCTTTTCAATGTACAAATCCATTGAAGAAGCGGCTGGCGAACTGCACGCTACCATCGAGTAACCTTGTCTTCAGCCAGGTCTCTGCGAGGATTAGAATACATGCTTTATGCTCATATTTGCAGTTTTTTGTGAGCATGAAAATGGTGAAAGTAAGAAAAGGCCTGTTTGAAATGCAGACTAAATGCCAACCCAAGCCCCAGAAAAGATGAAAAAAATGTATATTCGAGTGTTTCTAAGATATGCACGTTCTTGAGGAATGAGCTGACTTAGGCTGCAATTATGACTTTAAACCTCGAGATGGCAGCAGAGAGTAACCAAGTTTCAAATTCCTCTAGAGGGGCAGTGTGTGATATTGTCTCATAGTAACATAAAAAAAACTTTCCTTCAGTAAAAAAGAAAAACTATTTGATTACTAGGCAAAAATACATGAACTATCATACCAATGTTAGTTTTTACTTAAAAAAAAAATCATTGGTCGTGAAATTTGTATTTCTTTTACATATTGGAATCCCTTCTTTGCTCGCTGCCATGTTTGTCTGCCGTGTTGTCCCTTCGTTTTGGCACTGGTTTTCGTTCACGTTAGACAACAGTGCCATCTCGTGGTCAAATATTACACACTGGGGCCATCTCCAGGCAGTGGGATGGGGACACCCTAAAATCACTGCCAACCAGTCACAAGACACATAGTGAGACCAACATTTCACTCTCTCATTAACACCTAGGGACAATTTAGAGCTGCCTATCAACCTGCATCTTTTGGGAATGTGGGAGGAAACCGGAGTGCCCGGAGGAAACTTAAACAGGCATGCGGGGAACATGCAAACTCTGCATGGGGAAGTCAGTAGCTGGAATTGAACCCTGGAATTTTATACGGTGGGTCTGCGCATTGTGTGTACTTCACCGGGTAAAAATGGGGGCTGAAAAGTTTATGCATCGTTCATGCATCAGTTTGGTGTTCTTCCAATAAAAAGCAAAGTGCCCTTGTGTTTATGGAAAGCATTGTTTAGATATTGGAGGTATCACAAATCCTAAATAACAAAAAACAAACACCGAAGTGGAAGTTCTGCTTGAAATGCATCTTTTCACAAAAATACGTTTTTCTCTGAAGTTTTCTTAGAAACGAGTATTTTCAAGAAACTTAACAATATTCAACTGCTGTTTGCCAAACAATGGTAAAAGCTAGGAATATGTTTTTTTCTAATGAAAGATGAGGGGTTAAGCTTTCTTTTGATATGTCCTATGAGTGTATAGCTACAGAACTTAATTTTCTGTTAGCCTTCAGCAACAGGCCAACGTGGGAAAATTTGCTTGGCTCTTCCAATTTGAGAGAAACGTCAGGCATTGAATAAGTATAATAAACATAATAATTTTAAGTTTGAGGGAATTAAATAAAAACATATTTTTCCAAAATGTTTGACGGACGGCGTTCCTCGAAATGTTTTCATGAAATAAAGTGTGTCTTGGCTTAAAAAAAGACCAGTCGAATGTGTCGTGAGTCTGCCCATCTTTATGACGTCTGGCGCCACTTAGGGGCGTCACGGAGATACTGCACGGTCGTGGACACTTCTGCTGCCATGACGACCATCAGAACGCACTGGGACAAAAGACCGACAAAAGTTAGCTGAAACTTGGAGGAAAGAGCGACAACTATTAGCCGAAAGTAAAGTTGATCACTTATTCTTTACAGGTTGATAACAAATGGAGGGCTCGGTGCTTTTGCCGATGGAGGCAGAAGCTTTCATTGAAAGTCTGGAGATGATTCCACTCAAAGACGTGGGTTCCAAAAGGTAAATTAGCGTCGAATTGTTTCAAATTTCTCAATGAAGATTGCACCCTGCACATTTGTTGGAAAAAAGATCCACAGATCCTATGTAGGCTAAATGTTAAACCCTGATCAACATTGCGTCCCTGGGATTCTGCTTACATGCCAACCCAGGACCGGGCCAAGCCTTCATGGGGCCCTAAGCAAAATTAGATTTGGGGCCCCCTATTACTTGATAATTTGCATTTGTACTAGAACCCATTTCATGTCTTACTCCAGTGGTGGGCAACTATTTGGAGTCAGGGGCCGCATGTGACATGTTATACTTCTTTTCAAATAGATTAGTTTCATCAAATTGGTTTTGAAACGACCACAATTAGAGCAAGATAGTATACTAGGTCCCTGTTTTAAGCACTTCATTTGTTATTTAGTTTTGAAGTATTACTGTAGTTTTTTTTAGTTTTTTACTGCTTCAGAAGTCTAATTTTTATTGAAGTTTTGCAGTTTTTTATCATGTTACTGTAGTTTTATTTTTGTACTATTTTTGTAGTATTTCTGAAGTAATTTTGATGTAGTATTTCTTCAGTAGTATTTTTCTAGTATTGCAGTAGTACTTTTGTTGTATTTTAAAAGTAGATTTTTTTGGGTATTTATTTTCGTAGTATTTTTGTATTATTAAGATTCATAATTATAGTGTTATAGTACATTTTAGTATTACTGTGGTATTATTATTTTCTAGTATTTTTGTACTACGTCTGTTGTATTTTGTAGTATTTCCATATAAGAATGTTTGTTGTATACCTTGTAGTGTTTCTTTACTACTTTTGTAGTACATTGTTACTGTAGTTTTATTTTTGTAGTATTTTTGTGATATATCCATAGGAGATTTTTTTGGTATATTTGCTGTATTTCTGTTGTAAATCTCTTGTAGTAGTATTTTTGTAGTAATATTTCTCTAGTAGTTTTTTTTATTTTGTAGTATTATGTATTGGTATTTTTTACTATTTCAGTAGAAGTATAATTGATGTATTTCCAAACCAGTATTTTAGTAGTATTTTTGTAATATTACTGTTGTTGTCTTTTTCTAGTATTTTGGGAGAAAATAATTATGTAGTAGTATTTTGTAATGTTTTACTGTAGTAGTAATTCCATACTATTTTTTTATTTTCAGAATGAAAGCAAAATAATATATGAGGTCTCTGTTCTTAAGCACTATATCTGATATTTAGTTTTGTAGTTATTGTGTTGTATTTTTGTTGTATTTCTGTAGAAGTATTTTTGAGTGGACACGCAAAGTGAAAAGGGGGACATTGTAGGCACCAAAAAAGTTAACTACTGTTGGGGGCCCCCTAGTGGTCGCGGGTCCCTGGGCTGGCTCTGGTTCCTGGGATTTTCATAGATGCCAACCTTTCGACATCAAAAAACAGTAGATTGGATCAATCACTCTTCTTTTATGTGCAAAACAATATTTTAGACCAGAATATTTAAATAACAAAAACCTGTGCTTGTTTAAAAGTACAGTGTGATTTATTGAGCGCCTCCTTTTGGTATAAAAAACTCCATTCATTAAAGAAAAACAATATTGATTTAAATAACATGTAAAAATACCCAAACTATCATATAAACATGATTATTCTTAAATACTCATAGGTGGAGAAATTTTCCTTTATTTTGCATATCATGAGCCTCACCTAAAGGTAGCCGACATGATTGTTTGCCATCTTGCTGCTGCGGGTACCCAAAAACCTCAAAAAAGGTGGGCACAACAATGAAAAGTAAAATGGCATGTTATAAGTCTCCGTAGCTTCTTTTCTTCTTTGTGCTTTTAGCAATTGTTTTCGGTTGCACCATACAGCGACATCTAGTGTTCAAATAATAGACACCGTCCCTTTAAAACCAGAAGTGGCAAACCAGAACAGAAATGCAATTTTGAGAGAGGTTAATTCCCTACAAAGACTTCAAAATGAAGCAATCATAGACTAAAATACAAGTCTCGATTCAAGTTAAGATTTTTGTTGTTTAAATTTGAAAAAGCGGGCGATTTTTTTTTAAAATCGGTAAGCACTTTTAGGGGAGAAAAGTGGTAGTCTAACTTTTAAAGCTGTATGTTGGTCCGTATGAGATTTTGCCATTACAGTACACATGTTTGCATCTGTTTTGGAGCAGCCGTTTTGACAGTTGCTGTCACATAAAAATTACTTTACATTTGTGCTCACTCAGGTGACATCCCATCTTGCCATATTATTCCTGGTGCTGGGCTGTGATTGGTTGTCACCTGGTTGGAACTTTGCAATAGTTTCCAGTTGACGCCCCGTCATGAACAAAAATGTTACTTTTAAATTCATATTGCATAAACACTGTAATCTAAATCAATGACACGTGGTGAAGTTGGAATCTGGTTAGGCACAGATGATTTACAAATACATGAAACTACATGTATTTCATAATTTGATTGGAAGAGCACTAAAACCCAAAACAAACTATAGCATAGAAAAACACCTTTATTGTCTTAATTTATAAAGTTTATGTGTTGCTTCTTTTGAAAGAAAGCGATAACAGATACATAAGCCTCTATTATGAGAAAAAGTTAACGCTGCAAGAAAAGTATTACTGGATCACCTGACTTGTTGTTAGCTACTACTAATTTCACTACAGTAATCCCTCGGTTATCGCGGTTAATGGCGACCGAGACCATCCGCGAAAACTGAAAATCCGCGAAGTAGCCGCGCCCCTTCAAAAATGCTTAAAAAAACGTATACAGGTATACAATATAAATTGATAAACTGAGCGCCACATAAGTGAGGTGGGAGGAGTTGAAGGAGGGGGGTGAGCGAAGCGGTAACTCACCATGACTAAGGATTGTGTCAGGACCTTCCCCTCCCCTTCACAATAAGAGTGTCCACACCGTGTCCTCAGTTGACATAAGCTCGCGCTTGCTCGAGTCAATAAATGCCTATATTCAGAAGGTAAGGTATATTTTTTAGACCCGCGAAGCTCTGAACCCGCAAAAGTGGAACCGCGAACTAGCGAGGTTCCACTGTAATTCTATATTTTGGGGCAGAGGCCAAATCACATACTCTGGTCTCACTATTGCCCTCTGCCATTAGGCAAGAGAATTGCGTGACTCTTTTTGCATCAGTAGACGCTCAGTCAGCATAGTAATATGCTACATATTAATTGTACTATTAATATTGGTTATGTAATGTGGAAATTCAGTGCTTAAAAAAAAGAAAATACATGAGATAAATCGTGAAGTTAAATGATATAAACTTTACCACTGAATAAATATGCCAGTTTAATATATTTCTGATTTTATATTTCCATGATAACAGGTGAGGCACAGCCTCACCATTCTCCCCTGACTACATGTGACTGATCGAAATGCTGATGTGAATGATGTTACTTAGATTAGTAACCATGTTATATAACATATGTTGCGAGACCCTTTAAAGTTTCAGAACATAATTGAGATGTATTTATAAATTGTTTTCTTTTAGGTGGTTCAGACAACATGAACACATTGAAAAACTCAATATGCAGGCAATACTAAGTGCTTCTGCCACACTGGACGAGTTCATAAAAGAGATGCTGGTGTCCCATGAAAAGGTGATGCACCAACTTTGTTTCCGCTTTATCGAGCAGCGTTAAGTAATGAATTATTCACTTGTATTTTTTCTAAATACCACCATATATACATTTTCATTTGCCTTTTTAAATGCAAGAATGTATTTTCTCCTTTGCAGATCTCGGTTCTGGTGCATGAGGTGATCCTGACGGAAGTATGGAAGCAAAAAATATTTCCTATCTTATGCCAACTGCAGGACTTCACACCAAAGAACACGTTTCCTCTTTATATGGTGGTGAGTGGATAGTCATTAACTTCCATCATAAATCTAAATTAGCAAACTACTCCTACATCTATAATAATAATAGCTTTTTCTAATAATGTATATTTTTAGTTGGTTTCAGTAGTGTTGAAGCAAAATAAAGAATGATCAAATTCTATAAATAAGGCAATACATTGATTTGATAATGTTTGCCTCGTTCTCTAGACAATGTGGGACGTTTTGCATGCCCTGTATTATTTGAATCCAGAATGGCAAATTAATTTTGGTCAGTTTACTGTTGTATTTATTATTGCATTAATTTCACATCTTCCTCCCAGATCCACCATGAAGCTACCATCATCAACTTGCTAGAGACCATCATGTTTCACAAGGTCAGTTTCCCTGTCATACATCTGTCTTATTTGATATTGAAATGAAATTATAATAAAACATGTCAAAACTTCAGGAAAAATATCATTCATTTATGTTTTTGTTACACTGGTTGTATTCAATCAATCACAGAACCAATCAATCAAAATGTATTTGTACAGTACTTTTCAGGCAACGAATATTAACATAAAAGTGCTTCAAGGTACAATAACAAAATAAAATCCCCCTGTCCCACCCAACAAACCGAAACACCAAACATTAAGCCCATGGCCTAACTGGGGGTGAGTTTCTGTGCCATGCAACCCTTCATCGGCAGAGAGGCCCAACAGCATTCACTGGTTTACCCCCTCTGCATAATATACGTCCATATCAGTCATTATTAACTGTCCTTCGCCATTCACATTTATCTCTAGCACACACTCTTGCATCCATTAAATTAACCGACCTCACATTCAGAGCACTTTTCACCCCATCCACCCAAACATATCTGGGCCTTCCTCTCATTCTATTTCCCACCCCTTCTGCACTACATACTCTCTTAGTCAAACGACCATCATTCATTCTTTCCATATGTCCAAACCATCTCAACATTTTCATAAACCCTCTCAGTAAGCCTTCCCTTCCATCATCGACCCAACTGCTGCTTCCACATCTCTCGCAACATTTTAAGATAGATAGATAGATAGATAGATAGATACTTTATTCATCCCCAAAGGGAAATTCACATTTCCAGCAGCATCCCTGAGCTGAGAACAATACAATAATAAAGCAAAAATAATACAATATACTAACACCCAGTGTGACATGCAAATGCCCACTGTAGCGTGTTATATAGAATATCTAAATAGTGCTACACAGAATACATATTGCAATAAAATTCGGTAATATGCAATGTAGGGGGTGTGGTTTAATGTGGGCTTAATGTGGGCTTTTACTCTACCGGGTAGAGTTAAAGAGCCTCATGGCATGAGGAAGAAAAGATCTCTTCAGTCTGTCCGTACAAGACAGTGACAGCAGTCTGTCGCTGAAACTGCTCTTCTGTCTGGAGATAATGCTGTGTAGTGGATGCGATGGATTGTCCATGATTGACCGCAGCTTTTCCAGTGCCCGGCTCTAAGCTACTGTTGTTAGGCTGTCCAGCTCTTTGCCCACAACAGAGCTCGCTTTCCTAGCCAGTTTATTGAGACGAGAGGCATCCTTCTTCTTGACGCTGCCTCCCCAACACGCTGTCGCATAGAAGAGGGCGCTTGCCACAACTGTCTCATAGAATATTTTCAGGAGCTTTTTGCAGATTTTGAAGGAGGCCAGCCTTCTGAGGAAGTAAAGTCGGCTTTGCCCTTTCCTACGTAGAGCTTCTGTGTTGGCAGTCCAGTCCAGTTTGTTGTCCAGCTGCACACCCAGGTATTTGTAGGTCTGGACAAATGCTACACATTCTCCTTTGATGGTTACAGGAACCGGGTGAGTTCTGGTTCTCCTGAAGTCCACCACCATCTCCCTGGTCTTGGTGGTGTTCAGGTGCAGGTGGTTTGCGTCGCTCCATCGGACAAAGTCCTGAATCAATTTCCTGTACTCCTCCTCCTGCCCATTTCTGATACATCCCATGATCGCAGTGTCGTCGGCAAACTTTTGCACATGGCAGTACTTAAAGTACTTAAGGAACAATGGTCCCCTTGCCCTTTTACCCTTCTACCAACAGCCTGCCATTCTTATCTTTCACACTCTTCTACCGACCTTTCTACCCCATCCCTTATCCACTTCACTTCCTTCCAAAATATCTCTTTATTTTCCTCAACACTTTCAGTCAACTTCCTCCCCCATCTATCATTCGCTGCCTTTTTTGCATCTCTTACAACTCACTTTAGATATATATTTTCTTTTATTTATCTCATATTTCCTGATCGTCACTCTGCAACCATTCCTCAAAAGCCTTTCTCTTTTCCACAATTACAGCTCTCTCATTCACATTCAACCACTCACTACCCTTTCTTACACCTCCACCAACCTTACACATTCCACAAACCTCACCTGCGCTGCGCTTTAAGTGTAGTGCAACTGGAAAAAAAATGCCCAGCCTTTCATAAATTAAATATAATACTAAAATCTACACGATGTTGTCAGGAAACGGGCAAGGAAGCAGGAAGTGTGAACTCAAAAGCGTAGACGATCTGTCACTTTAATTGGAAAATAAAAGTTGTCCAACACACAGGGACCAAAGACAAAACATAACAGGCTTAAAGGCAATCAAAATTACAAACAAGGCATTTACTCAGAACAAACAGGCATGAACAGGTTTTCCTCATAGTGAAGCAATGGTCTGGCAACGGGCAGTCCCAAAAGGAGCGCTTAAGTATCCCACACGCAATCAAGTCAATGTGTCTCAGCTGGTGTCAAGGGGCGGGACCAGCTGCGTGCCATGACGACCGTGCAGGACATGACAGATGTCCCTTTAAAACAATCTTATAACAGCTTCGTGAACATGACATCCATTGTTTCTTAAAATGTTTCAACAATGGTACACTTTAAATATGTATCTCACTTTCTACAAACCCTAACAGGATTAGCTATTTCTTTTACTCATCCCCCCCCCTCCCTTTTTAGGCCTATTTACATGTTTTATAGACAATTTAAATTGACTGTATTCACAAACAACTCCAATGGATTACATTTTGTGTAGGACTCATGCGATGCCAGCAATGACTGTGTTCTTGACCTGGTGGATTATTGCCATCGGAAACTCACCCATCTGGCTGCGAACACAGAAAAGGACGGTGGTCATAGAACTCCGAATGCGGCCATTGAGACGCTTCTGTCCTCGAAAGAGGTAAATGAAAGTAGGTTAGGTTAATATCTAAAAACAAAATCAAGATGATAATGAGTCAGTAATATCCCGTTTAAGGAGTTGCAGATTCAAGCAGACGAGCTGGATTTTAACATTTGCTTGAAGGCTTTGTCTGTGCTGCGCTACATCACTGATCACACTGACAGGTGATGTAAGATATTTTTGCTGTTTGATCGAAATTCAAAAACTCTCCTCAGGTTTATACAGTCTAGTTGATTAGAAACCAGTAGTAGGCCGTCAGGGCCTTGCATTCCTTCTCTGCTGGCCAAAATATATCTGAATCAGGTGAGGTTAGTTATATTTTGTCCACGAATACTTATTAGATAACTCATAATTCACTGTCAGCTTCCTTTTAGTACTTTACCTTGGTTGTGCTGCTCCCAGATGTGTGTTTTCATATTCAATCACATTCCAGCCATTACTTGTTGCCAGGCTCAGAAAACTTCCTGGAGGCCTTCAGAATTGTTTGTGAAGGCCTCCTGTAGCATAACACAGGTGTCAATAATGATGTTGGTTTAGCCAATCAGTTTTGAGTTGGCAAAATGAATGCCTCCTGGAAGGCCTTGGGAAACATTAGCAAGGGAATGGTAATGCACTACAGTCTAAAATCTATTATTCTGCTAAATTATAAAATCATTTATACACTGAAATTCAACTCATTTAAACTTTGAACTTTTTATACTAAGCAACTTTAATGTCAAGCAACTCAGAATCTCTGAAAAACACTATTGACTTTTTAGTGAAATGCATTATAATAATAAAATACTTGAATAAACTTTACATCTGTTATGTAAATCACTTCATCCCGAACAATGACAGGAATCGTAAATTAAAATATTTACAGCTGTAAAAAATTGCAACTGTTTTTATTTATAGTTTTGATACAATTCTTTGCATGTATTTATTTTTGTATTAATTTTGAAAGTTAATTTTTTATATTATATATATTTATATTATATTATATTTTAAATCCGAAGTTTTATTTTTGTAGTTACTTCTTACTTTTTATCCTCATTTAAGTTTTTCTTATGTAAGATTTTAGATTTTTAAAAATTGCTTTTATTTCTTTATTTTCTGTTTTCAGTATCAGTGCTATTAACCGAATGCTCTGCACGCATAACGTGCCCTGTTTACTGGTGCGCCTGATTGAGTGCAGCCCATGGAGTCGCTGCACAGATGGTAAGCCTTCCCAGCTTTGCTCTTTTAATTCCCGTAATAGTACTGTTCACTCTCCTAAGATGGTGCGTTTGAGAAATACATTAACGGCAAATGGCAGAAGGTACCTGTGGAAGACCGCCTGAAGATAACTAAACTGGACGGGCAGGTCTGGATTTCGCTGCACAATCTGCTCCTTAAAGAAGACTGCCAACGAAAATATGACTTCAACAGTTTCAATAAGAGTCAGCTTCTAAAGGTGGAGTTCTTTATATTTTTTACTGTGTATCTCTTTGACGGTGGTAGGCAAACTTTTCAGTTGAGTTGAACAGTTTGACAGAGGGGCTGGGCCAGTAGGAAACAAAGATTGATTTTTTGTATCAGCCAATGCATAATCTCAATCTGATAATTTGGTAATACATGAGGAATAAGCATATTCTTGGTTTACCCAATTGTTTTTATCTTATTGCTGCTCTTTCAAAATGAACTATCCTAAATACGGGGGAATATATTTGTTTCTTATTTGTTGTAAACATTCCATTCATCCAAAAATGAATTACAAAAATGCAGATAAGTATGATATTATAACGCCAACCATATTGATTTATGAATAAGAATGCAGACATCTACATATACATGTTATATTGTACTTTTTATTTTGCTATACATAGACCATTTAATCTTGTTTTGAAACACTCAAACTTAAAACAAAGTAATACAATATGTGCTTTTGCTAAGCATTCAATTTGATACCATGCATTAAATACCTTAAACAAGGGCGAGCCTAGATTTTATGCATAAAATTAGATATAAATATTGATTTAAAAAAAAAAAATAGCAAGTACAGAAAAATGTAGCCAGTTAGTCCTTGAGTGCAGTACATATTAAGACACATTGAGACACTGGAGACAAGAGTAAGATTTGAAAAGATCCAAATTGTAGATTGACACTTGTTTACTGAAAAATGAAAACAGATTCATGCAGATATTTTTGCATGTATTCTTTATCTTCAGGAAGCAAAAAAACAACACATTTCTGCATATTTTTCAGAAGTTGACTCCATCTTCATTAGGTGCCTGCTCCCACTGTGTCTATATTACACTGGCACTTTGGTAACACACACATGGCCTACCACAATAAATAAAAGCACAAAATCATGATCCATTATTCATCCATATGGTGTATTAAATCATTTTATGGCTGCATTATAATGTTTGAATGAAATGCAGTACTGATGAGTTTTTTTCTCATTTTATATGTTGTATGGTTTCATAGCAGAGGTGGGCAAACTGCGGTCGGACTTTTTAGTATGGCCTGACAAAGGAAAGAATAAAAATATAATGATAAAATATAGTCACACTAGTAACATGAGTGCATAACTTACCGTTTGGGGCCAAAGTGACAATTTTGCCTAAACCAGCGTCCTATAGAAAGCTGCACAAATATCCAAGTCAGTTAGGCAATCCTATTGAAGATGACAAAACAAACAGCAAACTCATGCTCTTGACTTAAAGACAGGCATTTTTTCTCTAAAGTCCTAAAAATTATTTTGGCAATTATGTTATTTAATGTGACGCTTTGTTAAAACACTGACTGTTGTTTTGGTGCCAATCTTTTTCCCAGTTTCTTTTCATGTAGGTCTCATGTATCTCATCCATCCATCCATTATCTGCACCGCTTATGCACAGTAGGATCGCGGGGGTGCTGGAGCCCATCCCAGCTATCTTCGGGCAGTGGGCAGGGGACACCCTGAACTGGTTGCCAGCCAGTCGCTGGGCACACAGGGACAGACAACTCACTCACTCATTCATACTTAGGGGGCGGCCAATAAAACTGACAGGCAAGTTTTTGGGATGTGGGAAGAAATCGCAGTGCCTGGAGGAAACCCACGCAAGCAAGGGGAGAACATGCAAACTCCACACAGGAGGGTTCGATCTCATGACCTCAGAACTGTGACGCACACGCGCTAACCACTGCGCTACCGTGCTGCCACATTGTATTAATTTTTTTTAAATTCTGCACATTTTACAAACATTTTGATGAACTTGTTTATTTTAAACAAACATCAAATGAAATATAAGTTGTAGAACCCTGCAAAAACAGTAATTGAGAAAAATGGGATAGGTCTTTTTTTCCTCAAATATTGGTATTGGATTCGTAGTCTGGCCCCTAGCCCAAATTTTTTCAACCCAATGCCACTCCAAAAGTTTGGACACCCCTGTTTTATAGCATGCTTTCAGACCATCTAATATGATTCAGGTAAAAAAAAATTATCTTATTTATGGCTTTCACTTTTCGGATAGAATTCTGAGTTAAACCTGGATACTGTTTTTTTTTTTGGTTTGCTTTGTCTGAATGGTTCTAAGTGAGACACTTCCTCCTATTATGCAGGCCTTTGTCCGGTTCCTGTCAATGACACAAGCAGAGATGTGTTGTACTACCTCCATCAACTTCCTAAATTCTATCTATCCGAATCAATTTTTCTATGATAATCTTCAAACTGATGGTCTTGCTTTACATGATTGTGTTCCTCAACCGTTTTCAGCTCCGCCGTTTCCTGACTGAGGTGGTGATCGACCAGCTACCTGTCTTGATCGAACTCCAGCGTTTTTTGGCTCATCTATCCGTGATTGACCCAGAGCCCCCCAAAAAAGAACTCGTGTTGGAACAGGTAAAGTTGTACAGTTTGGAAATAAATTTCTGCATTGCATTGCAGCAATGGCGATAGGTGGCATTTTGACCCCACTAGAATCAACAATGCAAAAAGTACAGCAAGGGGCCATTTGGGAGCCCACAAAAAGCACTATTCTCTTGCCTCATGACAGAGGGCGATAGTGAGACCAAGGATTCTGCAATAGAATATCAACTCCATATTTTTAGCTTTGTTTTTCAGTATTATATTACAACACATTTACATACTTGCCAACACTATCGCTTTAAACTTTAGATTACTGATTTTAGCCCCTTAAAAACACCTACCACTTTTTAAAAGAAAATCTACAGCTTTTTCAAATTCAGACAACAAAAATCTTGAGACTAGTATTTTCCAAACTAGTATTTCAGTCTATGTCTGCCGCGGGCTGTATGTTTGACATGCCTGCCTGACTGCATCATGTATTCAAGTACTGTAGTTTCACGACTATAAGGCGCACCTAAAAGCCTTTTTTTTTTTTCAAAAGCTGACCATGCCCCTTATAATACAGTGCGCCGTATATATGGATCAATATTGAGTCGCAAGGTTTCGCAACTAAGGCAAGCAGCCGCCGACTAGATTTCCCCCCCGTAGGCAAAGTAGTCCGCGGTGTATGCTGGGATATGTATACCGGCGTTTCCTTTCCCAACCAATGTGTCAATCATCATTTGAATCGGTCACTTTTGGCTAACGTTATTCGGAGTAAAGGAGGCGGGTCCTTATTAGCATTTACGTGCTCTCATAGGCTTAAGCGGGGCAAAACAAAGCCTGCAGTTAGCCGTAAAAGATGTGAATCACACGTTAGGTTGCTCCACGACCTGGCGAAAACATGTTTTACTACTGTAGTCTGTATTTGTAAACCGTAATTATGGGGCTAAACAGACAGCTAGCAACAAGCAATGTCCATCGATGCAGATGTTTCTCAGCGGATTTTTTCTTTTATTTGTCGGCATTATTGCGTGTTTTAGAATATCTTCATATTTTACACAGTTGGATTTACTACACTCACAGATGTAAGAGGACCATGGTTGCGTATTAGTATTAAATGTGATGACTGCAAGACCACTTTGGTGAGCTACCCCAGCTTTTCATTTTCCCTTTTTTTGTTTTAGACTGATATTGATGTTTCTGTGATGAGTCTATTTTTAAATTCAATTCAATTCAAAGTGTTTATTGTCATACGCACAGTAAAGAACTACGTTTCCCTGCACAATGCAATTCTTACTTCGATGTCCACACAGTTGCCATTGAAAAAGAAAATAGAAATTTCTTGAATCCCAAGAGTTTAAACTTCCTAATGATATGTGGAATGACGCATTTGATTGATTGGTGACATCGTACAGGCACCGTGTCCGCACGTGTCTGAGACACGAATGTGCTTCTTTGTGAGCTGTCGGAATGTTAAGGGGGTTAATAAGTTTGACTGAACTATCTGACTGTTCCCACTGTAGCACCTTATTGTCCGGTGCGCCTTGCGTATGGAAAATATAGGACAAAAAACTGTTTTGGGGGGATGTGCCTTAAAACCCGGTGCGCCTTACAGTCGTGAAAATACAGTACATAAAGAAAAAAGGCTCTTTGAAAAAAAACACATCAATGCTATGTTGTATCTCCTTCCATTTAAAATGTTGGACTGACTCTTCGCTTGTATTCCCATGGAGATCCCTGAAATGTGGAACTACATCATGAGGGAGAATTCAGAAAAGTGGCAGGCCATTGCCAAGTATCAAGTCAAAGAGACATTCAATGCTTCTGAAAAAGACTTGAGAAAACAGGCACAGAGGTAAAACAGAAAAAAAAAATGTTAATTTTTTTTATCATTTGGCATTAACTTCAGTAATTGGTTGTTTCAAACAGGTTGGCTCAGACGTACAATTTGGACGTGATGGAGAGTTTGCTTCCTGAGAAGCCGAAATGCAGCTTTTGTGGGGAGGAGGCTGCCAAGAGATGCTCTCGATGCCAAGGGGAATGGTACTGCAGCAGGTAAAGACATATGGTTGGGTAATTGAGAGCTGTCCTCTGATGTCATTCATGTAGGGCTGCAACTAACCAGTATTTTAACAGTCACTAGACACCGACTAGGAAAACGATTAGCAAAATAATGGGATACTTTTTTCTTCTTAAATTAAGTATGAAGTTGATTTAATTATGTTGCAAATGATGACAAACCAAAGAAAACGGTCAAAATGAAAACTACATATTTTATTGAAGACAAGCAGATTGGCACTGCGTTGCTGGGCATTCTACTTGGCCGTGGTTGTTAGGGTTGCTAGTACGCCGAGCCGAAAGTGACGCTTCCTAAAAAAGAGCCGGAATTCCCATCACTAATCACTTGTCTGAAAAGGACCCGGCGTAACTAACTCACGAGCCAAACAATCCCTCCTGCAGGGCACTCATATCCCTCTGGGGCTCAATACCAGCTGGCAGAAGTCCAATTAACCAATCGGCTGTGAAAGAAGCGCCACTCGGAGCGAATAACTGCGAAAAAAAAGACACCCCGCCACACCGGCTCTCACCACCAATGAGCGACGCCTTTACATCCCCTGGTTCGCTCCAATGGCCAATTGTAACACACTCGTAGCAGCAAACCATGGCCACCAAGTACAATGCCCGGCAATGCTGGGCCACGTGTTATGATTCGAAGAGTATAAGTATCCAAATGTGCTAGACACTCAAGAATTAGACTCAGACCAGGACGTTACAGGAAATGAGTTATTAAAATAATGATAACAAGTGTAACCGTGGATGGGGAAACCAAAGTCCGAAGTGATTTTTTGGGGATCCGATAAAGGGTTGGTGAACGTGAGGCCCAACTATTTGAGAATCAGTGCTCTAAACCAAGAAGAGGCAAATGAGTAGAAGTAGAACAGTACATCAAAAATATTATGTGCATTTTGTGAAGTACATTTACTGGTCAACTGCAAAGTCTGTAACAAAAGAACTTAATGATTCTCAACCGTTTGAAAACGGTTACAACAACCGATGTTTGTCGTTTTCAAGGTTTAAAAACTGATTTTTGTTCTTTGGACTGCATTCATTTAATTCCTCATACATTTGTCTGGCACAGTTTTGCATAACGCTCAAGCTCCCTCTCATATCAAGATATATGTGTATAAAATGTACAATGGCTTGAACATTACTTGAATCTTACCAAGGCCAGTCAGACTCCCTTTCGTTCAACTATCCAACTGTTCACTTTAAATGTTTGTACATCAACAAGGGACTTGCAAACTTTGCAGGTAGTCCTTTAATTTATTGTGTCCAGACTACAATACTCCCAAACTTGAGAATTTTTGGTACGCGTACTAGATGTTGACACTGCGTCATTTCTGTATCTATTTGGTGGGAACAAAACCATGATTGTTTGATAACCCAAAACTACGCCCTTGATTAAATAGCTTAATTGTTGGTCTCTTCTTCAATGCTTTTTAAATATATTTTTGTAGAGAATGTCAAGTCAAACACTGGCCAAAACACTCTAAAGCCTGCAAGCTGATGTCAGAGGCCAACAAGAGGAACCACGGTGACTTAACCAGTGACAACTCAGCCAGATGTACAGCAAACTGCTAACTGACCTGAGAGTTTGTGGTAGACGTGGACATCGCTTAATCGTTCTGAAAATGTTTGAGGTACTCTGAAGATAAAATTGAGGATTTTAATATCATTTTTTATGTGATTTGCCATTTGGTTTAATAAACCACTTTCCCCATCTTGTAAGAAAAAGTTCTTAGTGTGTTTGGTGTTGTTTCTGTGGAAACGTGATTATAGAATAGAATTATTCTATTTTTTTATATGTTTTTCCTTTTTTGTCATTTTTTCTTTTTTCCTGTTTTTTATGTTCTGCCTTTTCTCTTTTTTATATTTTTTTCCTATTTTTTCTCCCTTTTCCTCCTTTTCCTTTTTTCTTTATATGCAACAAATAAATACGTTTTTTTTCTTACCCAATATTAAAAAAAGACTCAATGTAAGGAGAGTTATTTTTCAAGTCTACAATTTAAAAAAAAAACACGTTTTTTTGTCTGTTGTGTCAAGACCGAAACGGAGACCGGACCCACTTGCGTTGCGTTTCTCACAAGTTTTATTGGAAGAAAGAGAAAGGGTTGTGCCCACGATCCGGTGATTGCTGGACACGGGAAGCAGGTCGCTCTGAACGCGGAAGCAGATCTTCCGTGTCGAGCAATGGAGGTGTCGGGAACGGAAAAACGGGTCGGTAGCCGGGGCAGGAGAGCAAAAACATGGTAGGGGTCGTAAGCGAGTCGTAAGCCAGGAAAGGAGAGTAGATGTGGTCGGGGACAACAAGAGGTCGAAAGCCGGGATGAGAGAGTAGACATGGTCAGGATCAAAAACGTGTCGAAGCCGGCGAACAGACGGGAGCAAAAATCGGTGGGAGTCAGGGTCCAAAAAGGCTTGCCTAGTGTCGTTCGCAGACGGACTGACAAAAGGGAACAGATGGAAGTGGGTTTAAATGGGGACAGGGAGCCAATCAGAATCTGAGGGAGTTGGCGCTTAAGGAGCGGGCACAGGTGATTCACATCGGTAATCATGACATGTTTTTTTTTTTTTTTTTTCAAACTGCTGGCTAGGGTGGTCCTTAATGGGGGTCGAAATTTTTTTTTTTTGAAATATTGGGCTCTGACCCCCCGCATATGTTCTTATATCGATAAAAACACACTGTGTGCAATTTTGAACAATTTGGATAATATTTAGAGGTAGCTCAACGACTTTGAAATTTCCCAAAATGGTAAAATTTTGGCAATTTTCGAGAAAAAACGGAAATCTTAACCCTATGTGTACGCCGTTTTAGAACATCCAATTTCAGTCCATTGCTTATAATTGTAACACAAGAAAAGTTACAAGTAACTTTGTACACTAGGTCTGATATAATGTGCGAAAAATCCTTATTTTTCATACCAAAATTTCAGAGGCCTTGAGCGACCTCTAAATATCCTTTGATTTTGATGAAACTTTGCCTAATTACGTTTTGTATATATTGGAACATATTCAAGGGGTCAGAGCATGAAATTTTAAAAGTCGAAAAATAAGGACCACCCTACTGCTGGCATAAAATAATTTAGCTATTTTAGTTTTTAGGTCACAGCAGCTCACAAGAAGAGTTTTTGTCTGAAAGAAAAACATTATTTCAGTGATCAAACCCATTAGATTTGAGAATGACTGCTTCGAGATCCCCTGTAAACTAAGCTCTACATCAGTGTTTTATAACTTATTTCAGTCAAGGCACACCGTTTTCCATGTAACATTTTCAAGGCACACTATGCACGGAAAATCCTCTTTGGTGTCTTTTTTTAAGCAAATTATGTTGCTTGAATTGCGGGTATAATATTTTTCTTTTTGGTCATCTCTGCTCAGGAGGTAACACAGTTCTATTTTTGGTAAATCTTTTTGAATTTTTCTATATTTTAAGATGTCTTTCAAGTTTTAAATCATCAAATTTATTTGTGAGCACTTTTCTGCCAATGAATTGCCATTCAGGGTGCTGTATACTAACATTCAGTGTAAAGTACGGCGATACAATCCCCCTGTCAGGACCAGAACGGAGACAGGACCCACTTGCGTTATGTTTCTCTCAGCTTTATTGGAGGAAAAGAAAGGGTTGCACCCACGATCCGGTGATCGCTGGTCGAGGGAAGTAGGTCGCCCTGAACGCGGAAGTGAGACTTCCGTGACGAGCGATGGCGGTGTCGGTAACGGAAAAAAACGGGTCGGTAGCCGGGCAGGAGATCAAAAAACGTGGTCGGGATCAGAAACGAGTCGAAAGCCAGGAAAGGAGAGGCGGGAGCAAAAACAGGTGTGAGTCAGGGTTGAAAAAAGCTTACCTAGAGTAAACTGAGGTTTGCAGACGGACTGACAACAGGTGACAGACGTGGGTTTAAATAGTGACGGAGCCAATCAGAGTCCGAGGCAGTTGGTGCCAAAGGAGCGAGCACAGGTGCATCACATCGATAATCATGACACCCCCTCCTTTTATCCCCACCCAACAACCCGAAACACCTAAAACACAGACACACGCAATGGTTCAAATAATATAAAAGCAAAATAAAATAATAAATAAAATATAACTACGGCAAGGCACAGCGTAATCACGTAAGGAAAGGGACCTGAGGGAGGCTTATCCACACTGACAGGGATGACGTTTTTGTTTTAAATTGGCAAAATGTTTTCTCCAAGTGGAACACATATTTTACTGTGTTTTAACTTTGGAATTCTTTTTTTTTGTAAAATAAAAAAATAATAAACAGCAACATTTTGGGTCGGCAAATAATAAACTGTAAAGTTATGTGGAAGTTTTTTATTTGTTTTTTGCAACTCAAAAGGTTCCTCATAAAAAAAAAATTAAATAAAATTAAAAAAGTTATTAAATAGATTTCCCCTCATGAGGGACATTGTTTTGGTGTGCACAGAGGGGACATGTCCACTCCAATATCGATCATTGTTTTGTTCCGGACAATATTATGTTATTATATTATTTTATTACATTATTATTATTATTATTATATTTTATCTTTTTTTGACCATTTCAAATTGTGTACGCCATATTGTTCATATATTTTTTTGCTAACTATTTAAACCAAAAGCCTTTTTTTCTTTTTACAAGTAAATAATACTCACTGTCCCTTTAAGTGCAGCCCTAACGTGTTATAGATTAATCTATTAGTGATTGATGTATTTTCATCTGAATTTTTAACACATTTTTATCTTTAATCTTGTTTTGTGTACGAAATTAGAAAAGAAAATATATTCAAAAAACAGGGCAATGTTTTATGCATTTTTTGTGGAAAACACGATTTGGCCCACCCAGACCCTAACCCCGTTGAATGCGTTTGAGACCCCTGCAATACACTGAAGTATATCAGTAGCCGTATCCTTAAGTCCTTCTGCTAGTTTCTCCTGACCTTACTTTAATAACCTGAAATTATAGCCTTCACTTTTAGATTTTAAGTGGCCCCCTGTGGCCAGCCACATGAAACATTTCTGGAAGCGCAACAGAATGATTTTGAGTTACCGTACAAATGCATTATGGTTGGCAAACAATTATGGTACGGTGTAAACGGTAAGATCTCGGGCCCGGGCCCAAACCCGACCCAAGTTTTGGGCTTAAAATGTCAATGATTATGTCGGACCGGCCGAGCTTGTCAGAACCAGAACAGACGGTAGACCCAAACGCGTAACGTTTCTCACCAAGCTTTATTGAGGAAGCGGAGAAGTCGCGTGCGGGAAAACAAACGCCAGCGATCCGGTACTCGCTGGGCAGGAAAAGCAGGAAGCCTCCGAGATCGGAGCTTGGTCGGAGGACGGAAACGAGTCGGGCAGCCGGGACGGACAATCGCAGCATGGTCAGTGGACGGAAACAAGTCGGGCAGCCGGGACGGGAGATTGGAGCATGGTCGGGAGGAGGGAAGCCAGGGGCAGACGAGCAGGATAAAGGATAGGACTGGACAGACAGGAGCCAGAGTCAAAAAGTGCTTGCCTTGCTTGTGCGAAGGTTCGCTGACAAGAAGAGAATGAGAGTGTTGAGTTTAAATAGGAGGGGAACCAATCAGGAGACGACTAGCAGCTGGAGCCAAACGAGCGGGCACAGGTAAGGGCAATGGGCAAATTATGACAGAGCTTCTTTCTCTCAACGTAAACAACCCCCCTCGCCTCATGGAGGATCTACACAGCATGCACTTTTACTCGAGTAATTATTTCGATAAAGAAAATGCTCACCAAATTATCAGTTCAACTCCAAATCACTATATCCAAAGACATTCTCATCCTCTCTGTTGGGGTAAAAGACGCGCCGCTTCCTCCTTCCCCTCACGTCACACGTAATTTCTGCTTTTTGCCAATAGTTTACGGGCTTTTTTTAGCCAAGTCTTTTACTATTTGCAGCTTGTAATCTGCAGAATTTGTTTTTCTTTTTGGTGTCATTTTGTTCAGTTTCACTTTCGTTCGCTGCACGTCGCCGAGATGCGCACTCCGGCGCCAAACTGTTCATTTAGGTGCTGCGCTTGTAGTGTACACTTGTTTTGAGGGACTCAGCCCCAAGTAAACCACAAGCTGCGTCGGTCAGCCGAAACTCACAGTTCGACCCTGAAATAAAATTTTGTGTTTACTTTGGCGGAAAATTAAAGTATCTAATTCATTTCGGGCTCGTTTATCAAATCAAGTTAATCCAGGTGTCAGGAACCTTTTTGACCCAAAGAGCCATAGAAGCAAAAAATGTTTTAAAAATAAATTGAGAGAGCCACGTCATATATTTTCAGACAAAATTGAAAAAAACTGCCAAACACGCTGTCTAGACAAAAGCTAATTCTTCAGCACATTTTATTTCACTGTGTGTCATTTAATGATTTAATCAAATGCATGAAATGATAATAATGCCAAATCCTGTGTCCCAAATCAATGTAAATATTCCATTTACAATTTGTCTTCCACCTTCAGTTAAGAGTGTTGAGGCAAAAATTTTTCTCCATGAAATATGTCCTTAATAACGGTTTCAAAACAATGTGCATGCAAAGTTCTTTTGGAAAAATGTCACAAATTACTGCAAACGATAAGCATATCGTCATATTCACTTTTGGTGTAGACTGCACTAAGCGAGAGAGAGAGAAGGAAGTGCCGTGCGCTGTGTGCAGGGATCCGCCCACCTGTACTGCTCACCTAATCAAAGTCGTTTACCAGCGTTTTTATTTATCAGTTTAAATCAGGGGTGTCAAACTCATTTTAACTCGGGGGCCACACGATACAACAAACATTCTGTCGCTGGCCGGACTAGTAGATTAAAGAGAAAGAAAAAGAGACATAAAAATAAGAGAAAGAGGGAGGGAAAAGGAGAGAGGGCAGGACAAAGAAAGAGATAGAGGGAGAGAGCGTGAGAAAGAAAAGAGATAAAAAGGGAAGTCGTGAGAGAGGGGGAAAGAAAGGGAGAGGAAGAAAGAAATCCAAAGAGAAATCGAAAAACAGAAGGAGAGAAAAGAGAAAAGAAAGCACGAAGGGTAGGAAGAGAGAAAGAGAAAAGAAAGAAAGGAAGTTAGAGCAAAATAAGTTGAAAAGACACGGAGAGAGAAAGAGACAAAGAGCAACAAAGGAAGAGAAAAAGAGAGACACAGAGAGCGAAGACAGAGACAGAGAGTGGGAGAAAAGGGGTGGAAAAGAGAGAGAGAGAGAGAAATAAATTCAAGTACAGTGTCTTTGTGAGAGGCACCTGGCTTTGGCAACATCAAGTGGACATATTTCAACCTGCAGCTCGTTTTTCTCTTGCGCTTCTCTGAGTGTTGTCTCGCGGGTCAGATTCAATCCCTTAGCGGGCCTGATCTGGCCCGCGGGACACCTGATTGACACCCGTGGTTTAAATGGTTTCTTCTTGAACTTCTGCATTAAGTTGCTTCTGCTTTACCAAAATCGGGATGAAATCACTTGACCTTGTAACGGCACAGAGAGATGTGCAATAGTTACATTTTATTTCGGAGCCATATGTACTCATTAAAGGAGCCATATATGGCTCCCGAGCCTTAGGTTCCCTACCCCTGAGTTAATCCGTCAGGTTTGGGCGGGTTCGGGTTCATTAACCCGCGACTCAGGTCGGGTCGGACTGAATTTTTTAGGCCTGAGCTTTAGCATTAACTCAATACTGTATATCAACGAGGCGGGTGGGCTTTTTCAGTCCCCCTCCCACCTTGGCGGCCTCCTACATGAAAACATCCCGGATGTTACTGCAGCTCATCTGATGATGCTTCCTCCGACCCCTCTTGAAAACTTCAACTTGATTTAACTTGACTAAGAAGGAAACGAGTAGAGATGTTTGTAACGGAATTCCTTCAGCTTTCTTCGTGATGGGACCGAACACTGCCGTCTGGTTCTGTAGAAAACAACAGCGGTGAAAGCAGCTTCTCCTCCAGAAAGTATGCCGAAACAAACGCCTCCTGCTCGGCACAGTTGAGACGTCTGCTGTCGCGGAAAGTTTTCTTCTTTGGAACGAAGATGTTTTTCAAACAAAGCGCTTATCGTTCTCATCTTCTTGGGTGAGTTGGCTTCTTTGTAAGAAGTGCTTTTAGTGCGACAATGAAATGAACATAATAGTTTGTGAGTTTGCGGAGGCGCATTGTAAGACCATTTATCGATGTTTTTGGTTTGTATTAGTGACGTGAGCTTCGTGTGGCAGTCAAGATTTACAAATAAATGACCCCACATCGTGTTCATTATTTGAGTGGTAGAGCACGAAAACACTATATAAACTAGCACAGAAAAACGATTTATTGTCTTACCTTAACTTATACGCGAAGTCAATGCGATGGTCCTTTTGAATGAAAGCATCATTTGATAGGTAATCCTCCATTATAAAAAAAAAGCCCATGCGACGAGAAAAATATGACTGTTTTTTTTTGTCAACCTCAGTTAAAAAGATTAGAGAGAAAAAGGGAAAGAAATACAAATGTAAATAAGAGAACGGGAGGGAGAGAGTAGTAGATAGGGTGGGATAAAAAAAGAGAACGTGAGAAAGAGAGAGAGAGGGAGAGAGACCATGAAAAATCAAAGAGATAAAAAGAGAAATAGCGAGAGAGAGGGGAAAAGAGAGAAAGGGAGAAATACAAACAGAAATAGAAAGAGAGAAGGAAAGAAAGAGAGAAGGGGAAAGCAAGAGAGAGGGATAGAGAGTGAGAGAAAAGGGGATGAAGAGAGAGAGAGATTGAGAGAGAGAAATACAAGTACAGCTTTTGATAGAGGCAGCTGGCTTTGGCAACATCAAGTGGACATATTTCAACCTGCTCCTAGTTTTTTTCTTGTGCTTTTCCGAGCGTTGTCTCGTGGGCTGGATTTAATCCCTTAGCGGGCCTGATCCGGCCCACGGGCCGCCTGTTTGACACCCCTGGCATACACAGTTTGAAATGACCAAAAGCGTTTGCAATACGGGGAAACCATATAAGTTTACTGGTATAGGTTTTACTTGCTGTTAGCCTGCTAATATCAATTACTTGGTTGCTTGAGGTGAAGTGTTCGGCAAATAAGAATCTTTGGTCTCACTATCACCCTCTGCCATGAGGTAAGAGAATCGCATGCCTCACTCAGCATCAAGACTCCAACACAGAAATATATTACGCACTGCTCATTTTGAAAACAAAAAAACAAAAACGTCAGTAAAGTAATTTGTTACATACTAATTATATTAACAATATTTATAATTCAATATGAAAATTCACCAGTTTGGGGGAAAAATAATCCCCAAATTGTGAAATTAAACTGTACAAACATAACTCTTTCATATATATTTTTTTATTTTTACACACACACACACACACACACACACACACACACACACACACACACACACGCACACACACGCACACAAACACACACACACAAAGCTGCTTGACGAACCGACTTTACATACGCACAAATATTCTTCTATTTCAAGTTTCTCTAAAAGTCATCTTAATAACAATCACTTTCGACCAACAAAATCATCAAAAGTCACAAAAATGTACTTTCTATCGCCGATAAAGTTGGACTTCTTGACATTAAAGGAAGGTAAAAAGCATTTATATGCCACATTCGTGTTTTCCCAACACAATGGCTACAAAATATCTGATGTAAGGATAGTATCCTGAAATCATTTTAATGCTACAGTAAATACACTATTCCAGCAAGAGTATTTTTAAAGTTTTAATTTGACAGTACAGAGGTTATATGTAAAAAAAAAACACAACAGTGGCTATAAAGTACATTACTTTTATGAACAAATATAATAACAAATGCTTGAGCTTATGAATAGGGTTTGTTCTTTGGTTTTAATGAATAACAGGTTGATTAAAAAATATATAAATGAATACATTTTTCTACTTCGCAAGTTTTAACTATCGTGGGTCGTTTCTGGACCGCAACCCCCACCAAAAACGAGGATTTACTGTTTAGGGTATTTAGACATGTACAAATAGGGGCCTTATAAAACGAGAACATAAACAGTAAAATGCTTTTTCGCCACAGCTATTCCATTCTTCAGTGTTTGAAGTGTCTTTTGCTATCTCTTAGTGACAATGGAGGCTTAGAGGTCGCCGACACAACGCCCACGGAGGAGTTCATTGAGCTGCGTGATCTGACTCCCGACGGGGACCAGATCCAGCTGTCGAATGCGTGCTCCCCCCGATCCCCCCCACGTTTGGTGAGAGCCAACGCCCTGCGGATCAGCCCAGGGAAGGTGCCGGACCTGCTAAGCCGAGTGGGCATCATTCGGGTCCTTAGCAGCTATGAAAATGACGAACACGTGGTGGAGGAGACTGGGGAAAACCACGACTTCCAGCCCTGCAGTCATGCTCAGCCCACGTGGTGTGACCTGTGTGGGGACTTCATCTGGGGGCTCTATAAACAGAGCTTGCGCTGTTCAAGTGAGTCAGTATTTTGGAAGTGATGGTAATAGTAAAATAAAATGACAATGGACATTTTTTTCAGTTTAATGCATTTTGGTGCATCAATCTGTCATTAACAAACATGCCTTGGGGGGGCAAAATAAACTTATTCTAGCTCACGGGCCACATGGTAGAAAAAATACTATCACGTGCTAGCAAATAAATGGCATAATAAGTGTGCCTCAGGTGTAGGGTTGGGGATCTTTTGGAGGCTCACAATCAAATTATGATTCAGGGGTGTAAGATTCAATTATGAAACAGTAATCAAGTTTTTTTTCATTCCTCACTCAGATTTAATGTCTTAGTGCAGTGGTTATCACATTCACCTTACACGCGAAAGGTCCCCGGTCTGAGACTGGATGGAAACTTTTGTTGGCCTGTAAAGGCATGGGCGCCACCAGGCTGTACTTGCCCAAGACACACCACAGGAAAGTGGTGCCCCTACGATCCTAGTGGATAAGGGATCCACCCAAGCCACCCCAGTTTATTAACTGAGTATTTGTAAAAAATAAATTAAAAAAAAGCAAAACAACAGTTTCCTCTACAGTTGATTTAAGTCAGAGAAATTCATGCAAACTGGAAAGAGACTACAATAGCACAAAAACACAAATTTTAGTGCAAATGATTTAAACATAGTTTTCTGCTTTTTATAGGTTATGAAAATGTTTACCTGAATTTGGGATCTTTGCTGTTAGATTTTATATCAGACAAAGCCTTTTTTAAACGTCTGCAAGGACACCCAAGTTCTATTTTTTATTTTACATTTTTTAATCCACCTTCTAACTGAGAATTTTCAATCACTAAAAAGTGAAGTTTGGTTGTATTTATTGCGGTTAAAAGAGAGACATCCAATCTCAGTGTGTCATATGTAGTGCCTCATAATGGTAAAATAAAAGCTTCATTCAGGAAAAAAAACATTGATTTTAATAATATGCAAAAATACATGAACTATCATATTCATTGGTCGAGAAATTTCAATTTCTCTCATGTAACAGAATCCATACTTAGTAGTCGCCGCCATGTTTGTCTAACATTTTGCTGCTACTAGTTTTAACTTGCGTTAGACTATACAGTGCCATCTAGTGGTCAAATACTACAAAACTCAATTCCAATGAAGTTGGGAAAGTGTGTTAATTGCAAATAAAAATTGATCCAAGTAAATTGCAAATTCTTTTCAACCCATATTTCAATGAATGCACAGCAAAGACAACATATTTATTGTCTTCACTCATAAACTTTATTGTTTTGGGAGAAAATCATCAACTCTGTAATTTGATGACAGCAACACGTGCCAAAATAGTTGGGACAGGTGTCAATAACTACTCAGAAAGTGGATGAATGGAAATCAACCAACTATTTGCAGGTGAACAGATGAATTAGCAACAGGTGAGAGTTGTTACTGGGTATAAAAAAGGGAGACCCGAACAAGCTAAGTCATTCACATGCAAGGATGGGGCGAGGTTCACCTCTTTGTGAACAACTGCGTGAGCAAATTGTTGAACAGTTTAAAAACAACATTCCTCAAAGTACAATTGCAAGGAATTTAGGGATATCATCATCTACAGTCCATAATATTGTGAAAAGGTTCAGGGAATCTGGAGAAATCACTGTGCGTAAACGGCATGGCCGTAAACCATTATTGAATGCCCGTGACCTCCGAGCCCTCAAGCGGTACTGCATTAAGAACCGACATCAATGTGTAAAGGACATCACCACATGGGCTCAGGAACACTTTGGAAAACCACTGTCAGTCAATACAGTTCGACGCTATATCCGTAAGTGTGGGTTAAAACTTTATGTTGCAAAGCGTAAGCCATTCATCAACAACATCCAGAAACGCCGCAGGGTTCTCTGGGCCCGAGCCCATTTAAAATGGACTGATACAAAGTGGAAAAGTGTTCTGTGGTCTGATGAGTCAGTTTTCCAAATTGTGTTTGGAAATTGTGGACGTCGTGTCCTCCGGTCCAAAGAAGAACAGAACCACCCAGACTGTTATGCACGCAAAGTGCAAAAGCCAGCATCTGTGATGGTATGGGGGTGCATGAGTGGCCAAGGAATGGGTAACCTGCACATCTGTGAAGGCACCATTAATGCAGAAAAGTACATTCAGGTTTTGGAACAAAGTATGTTGCCATCCAAACAGAATCTTTACCATGGGCGCCCTTGCTTCTTCCAGCAGGATAATGCCAAGCCACACACTGCACGTCTCACGACAGCGTGGCTTCGTAGTAAGAGGGTGCGGGTGCTTGACTGGCCTGCCTGCAGTCCTGACCTGTCTCCCATTGAAAATGTGTGGCGCATTATAAAGCGCAGAATAAGACAAAGGAGACCCCGGACTGTTGAACAGCTGAAGCTGTACATAAAGCAAGAATGGGAAAGGATTCCACTATCAACGATTCAACAACTAGTCTCCTCACTTCCTAAACGTTTATTGAGTGTTATTAAAAGGAAAGGTGATGTAACACAATGGTGAAGAAGCCCCTTTCCCAACTACTTTGGCACTTGTTGCAATTATAAAATTCTAAGTTTATCATTATTTGCTTATGGAAATAAAGTTTATGAGTTTGAACATGGATAATCTTGTCTTTGTGGTGTATTCATTTAAATATGGGTTAGAAAAGGTTTGCAAGTCATTCTATTCTAATTTTACTGACATTTTAAACTTTTTCCCAACTTCAATGGAATTGACTTTTGTACAAAATGTACCTTTAAATGGCACGTCCATGACTTCTATTTTAAGTTAAATAACATCTGGATGGCGGTTTCATCAAATGTTCTCTAGTTGACAAATGGTAGTCACATACCTGTCAACCTGTACGGTTTTGCCGTACAAAGTACGTTTTTTTATGCATTTTAAGACGAGTACGACGTACAAGGAAATCTGTACGGAAAAGCGCAAATTGGTGAATCGCAAGCGTCTGCCGCCTGGGGATTTCCCATCATGCATCATTCCCCCCAAAAATTTTGTGTTCGATTATTTTGTATTTTGTTCGGGAAAATACGACATTTTGTACGGGTATGGAGCCGTGGAGGTTGACAGGTATGTAGTCAGCATATACAGTTACAGTATGATGTTTGGAGTGGCGCCTGTCTTTTGTGACATCCAGTGGACATATATAAAACTCCAGGTCATTGTTTTTCTTGTTTTTCTCTTGTGCTTCTTTCAACAATGTGTCTCGAGACGGAGCAGCCCGTCGGCATCAATTACCACAACAGATTTAGAAGCCTTATCTTGCCTGAGAATATTGTCAAGACGAAACTAACTAGGGCTGCAACTAACGACTATTTCAATAATCAACTCGTCACCAACTATTGAAACGATTCGTCAAATTATTGGGTGATTACTATTTTCTAATTTAGCAGAGTTGATTTAATTATGTGGCAAATGAAAATAAACACAAGAAAATAGGTACAACTTTCTTTGAACATACTGTGGGTTTTTACACAAATTAGATACAAATGCCCTATCTAAAACCAATTTCCCACAGTGAAATGAAATGAAATGAAATAATCTGCATTTATATAGCGCTTTTCAAGTCAATGACTTCCCAAAGCGCTTTACATTGTGCCTCACATTTCCCAATAGCGGCCGTGATCTGTGCAGCCATGTAAGGCGCTAACCTGCTTATTGGGGGTAATTGGGGGTTCAATGTCTTACCCAAGGACACTTCGACATGTAACACGGACAAGCCGGGATTCGAACTGGGATCCCTTAATCCTAAAACGATCGCTCTACCTCCTGAGCTACTGCCGCCCCAAACTGACAGTGCTAGGTCAGTAGAGACATAAATCCGTCAAAACATCTCTATCCATTTTTAGGTACAGGCAAATAAATAATACATTAAAATCGTGTTAATATATTATATGCATGTAAACCATAAACAGGCTCATTAGCATCTGTAGAAGAGTAAATAACAATAGCATTTTGTGAAGAACATTCAGTGGTCAACTGCAAAGTCTGTAACAAAAGTACCTAACATTTCTCAACAGTGTGAAATTAAATGGTTTAACAACAGAGAATATCGTTTTTAACATTTCAATGGCTGACGTTTGTTTCTTGGATTGCATGCATTTAATTTTAAATATGTTTGTCAGCCACAGTTTGGCATAAGGCTTAGCTCTCTTTTATAGTGAAATATATGCATAAAAAATGCACAATTCATTTTATCAAAACTGTATTGGCTTGAACGTTATTTGAATCTTACTTAGGAGAGTCAGACTCAGTTTTGCTACTCGTATTTGATGTTGATGCCATCATTTCTGTATGTTACCGTTCGAGACGGAGACATTATTACACATGAACGACTTCCAGCAGAGATTATATTCATGTAGAGATGCCTCACTCTGTTGGAAAAGTGTGTCTGGTGACATTAGTCGAATATGGAATTCATAGTTGACTATTTTTAATTGATATTTGTCGACAACGTTGCCTGACCATTACAGCCCTACTCACCATGATCTGTATGCTTTCTCTTGACTGAGACTATCTTCAAGATGAAACAAAGGTTGAATGTCCTGTTCTTGAAAAAAAACTAACACACAAAGATAATGGTGGTTTGTACCACACAGAAGTGCAATCGCAGTTTGCTGCATAACATTGCACTTGCTAAGGATAACAGCAAACTGTCACCTTTTTATTTATATTGGCCCCCCTACATAAGAGAGGAATTGGTACTCAGATCGGACTCATATCTAAAATACTCTTATCTTGAACAAATTTTCCCCAAAAGAAATAAGTGAAAACCAATTAAACAGTTTCCAGCCTCCCAGAATAATCCAAGTTAAGTCCCTGGTCGCGAGAAGCACATTCGAATTGTACTTGAACATAAAAATACAGTTTTTAGATAATTAAGATGATATTAACAAAATCAAATGTGAGTTTATTATCAGCATTTACCATGGAGGAAGTCGGTGGTTTTCAACAAAGGTGTATGCGTGGTGGTGGAGAACTGACGGAGCACGAGAGAAAACTAATAATAAAAACACAATGCAAGTGTGCCGGTCTTGTGCGGTCTTAAGCACCCGGTCCTCTAGTGGTACTGTCTGCAGTTTCTCTTAATTTGGATTTTCTTTTTTATGTCGGAAATTTTTTTTTGCTCAAAAGATATCTCGTATGTGTAATTTCCTTTACTTTAAAAACTGGAAAAATGTCCAACACCAAAGGTATTGTATATAAAACAAACTTGAACGCCGTTCATTTTTTATATTTTTTTTTTTGAAAAGAAACGATCAAGATCGTTGGGGTGAAAATAATCACAATTAGTGTATGCAGATCATAAAGAGGCTGGGGGAAATAAAAAAAAAAAATGTGATTCTGAATTTATAATAAAGAACCGTTAGCTCATTTACATGGGGAAGTTCTGCCTTCACCTGTGAGCATTATTCGACTAAACTTAAGAGTGCTAGTTCCCTTGCAATCCCATTACTTCTGCTTTCGTTCACCCACCGTGCCTTGTTAATCCTCCCCCTTCCACTTCTTTGGTAAGGGCAAGGCAACAGTTGTTCTCAGAATTCTGAACCTACCTTTTGCTTACCATGTCATCACTTCAAGTTGCACGGGTTGTTACGTAACACAACATTTGCTTAATTTCCTCCCACAATTGCCCATAGCTGTAAGTGATGCAGAGGGGGGCCAGATTGGGAAGAAACTAGGGCAGTCACGACGTATCTTCTTAAGGTGTCATGATTACTCATTGCACTCACTTGTGCCCGCTTGTTTGGCGCCAGCTGCTGCTGGTTACCTGATTGGTTCCCTCTCTATTTGAGCTCAGCGCTCTCACTCACCATTCGTCAGTCCGTCAGTGAACCTCTGCTTATGTAAGGCAAGCACTTTGACCCTAACTCCCATCGGTCCCGTTTTTTCACCAGTTTACCCCTCGTCGGTTCCCGATTCCCCAGCTACGACCCGTTTTTGACTACTAACCACGCTCTGATCCCCCGCTTCGGCTATCGACACGTTTTTCACGTTTGACCACGCTATGATCTCCCGCTCCGGGAGATCCACTTACGTATTCCGAACACGCTCCGATCCCGTGAGCGGCTTGCTTCCCTCGTCCAGCGAGCACCGGATCACTGCCGTGTGTTTTTCCTCTATATCCCAATAAACTTGTGAGTAAACGTTATACATCTGGGTCCACTTCCTGTTCTGGTCCTGACATAAGGAGTCTCGTGTCCCTTTTCTTGCCCCTTCCTCCATTCTTTGTGGATGAATGGGACTGTCCAGGCCTCAGCAAGGCGTACTACTAGTAAGGAGCAAAATAGGAGAGAAACCCTAACATCTAACTTGTCCTTATTTTAACATCAACATTTCTCACAAGTATTTGCTATTAGTTATTACGCTGAAAAAGGGGAAACTTGTTCTCTGCATTTTTCCAATCTCTAATGGACAAGACCCAAATCCAGAGCATGCATAAGAGTTATTTGGTTTTGTGAAAATGTTTTTAGAACAGATTTCTCTCTCATTAGAATGAGAACATTTTTAGGAAAAGTAGTTTCCAGTTCATAAGATCAAACCTCCTGTGTGGAGTTTGCATGTTCTTCACGTGCTTGCGTGGGTTTCCTCCGGGCACTCCGGTTCCCTCCCACATTCCAAAAACATGCATTTCGGGTTAATTGGTCGGTCCAAATTGTCCCTAGGTGTGAATGAGTGAGCGACTTGTCTGTCCTTGTGTGCCCTGCAACTGGCCTGCAACCAGTTCAGGGTGTCCCCTGCCCACTGCCCGAAGATAGCTGGGATGGGCTCCAGCACCCCCGCGACCCTACTCTGAGGATAAGCGTTACAGATAATGGATGGATGGATGGATGGATGTAAGGAGTTTCCAGTTAGAGTGGGAACCTTTCTGAAGATTTCAAGTTAGAAATAAAAAGTTGCCCATTACAATGTGAGAGTTTTTTGTTCGGATGAGATTTCCTTTCCGGATGAGAACATTTCTCGGCCTACAAAGAAGGTTTTTCATCCTGAGTGGAAAAAGAAATTTCTTGAAGCAGACGGGCATGAAATGTGTGATACTTTAATCCGACTTTTGTGTCTGAAACATTGTTTCTTAGATTGCAAGTTCACGTGCCACTATCGCTGTCGTCCTCTGATCCGTTTGGACTGCAGCTGGGAACAAGGTTCTTCTAATGACCACACCTTGGTTGTGGAACACACCATTGAAACAGACACCAATGTGGTAGGGATCTTTGTACTAATACCACAAATGTCACATGCATAGCCTCCACTAAATAGGCTGTTTAAAACTTCTCTATATAATAAGTGCCACATGACTAAAACTGCGCCTCTTCTTCATATAAACATTGCACGCATGATGTCACAAGTGATGTCCACAGACAAAGGGTGGGAAATTTGAACATAAATTCAATCTTAAAATTACCTAAATCTTTAGTTTATCAGGTTATTTGGAAAAAATATTGTGGACCGAATTGTTACACAGAGAAGCTTTCTGGGTGTGGACAAAGTTGTTGATACCTCTGCTTATAAGTAAAACACTGACAGTGCTCACAGAAAAGTCCGTCTGGACACATACAGTATATATTGGTTGGTTGGTTGTTGATTGGTTGGTTGGTTGGTTGGTTGATTGGTTGGTTGGTTGGTTGATTGGTTGGTTGGATCCCTTAACCACAAGGGTCGTAGGGGCACCCTTTCCTGTGGTTTGTCTTGGGTAAATACAACCTGGTGGCGCCCATCCCTTTCCAGGCCAACATATGAGGAAATCAAAAATTAATAATAAAATATTGGCAACCTTTATAGAAAATATGAAGTTATCTGAAAATAAATAATTTGACCATAGTAACATTGTCACCCAAGGTGTGTCCTCAAATTAACATTGCAGGTGTCATTAAACTTTACGTTTTTATTTCGATGCATTATTCTGTTGTAGATTGTTGGACTAAATAAAAAATTTAGTCACAGCACAAACAAACAACATCAATCACTAATTAACAAAAGGAAACAACAAAATATTTGCACAAAAACATCTGTACAATACAATAATATAATACATAAACATGTGCCCCGAAGGGAGTATGCATAGCTTTTCGGTGTGTACCGCAATTGAATTTTCCCTTGCAGGGAAGACATTCAAAATCAAAACAAGAAAACAGAACCTACCTCACAAAAGGCAAATTAGAAACCAGAAATATTACATTTCAAACTTACAATAGTATCGCTAGCAACTCCCATAACATATCATACACAAAGACATATATGGTTGACATATTTAATATAGTGATCTTCTTTTGCATACTTATTTAAAATTTGTTAGGCCTAGTATATATTTTTTTACATCAATAGCAATTATGGACATTTTTGTATTGTATTGTATTTATTTATTCAGCCAGTATAAACCATAAACATGATATAAACAAGAAACCATTCGACATGCGAACACTCAATAATGATAAAATAATAGATTTAAAAGAATAAAAAGAGTAAAAAAGATATTGTAGTTTATAATACAAGGTAATTATATAGAATAGTTTAAAAAGAAAGAATATGTAAATAACAAGACTAGAGTAGAATAGGTCGGAGGAACGCCGTTGGCATAATAATGCTATACATAATAACCTAAATCAATTTCCGTTGAACATAAGATCATCTTGGAAATATTTCTATAAATGAAGACCTTTTTGGTTGGCATAATGGCTTTCCAATCTTGTGTGAGAATATTGGACCTTGAAGTTATGGATTCCCCTGAGATTTTAGGTGTCTGCCCTGCAGAGAAACAATTGTTGAATACAGTGGAACCTCGGTTTTCGAACGCCTCTCAGTTCGAACAAATCGGTTCTTGACCCAAAATTTCGAGAAATTCTTGCTTCGCTTTTCGTTCAAAACATCGGAGTTCGAACGCCGGTACGCTAGGGGCGATGCTGAGCGGCGTACGAGTGTAGATTGCCCCCACCCCTCGTGAAGAACTGTTGTCACGGCAACGCGCACTCCTTCTCTGCTTTCGTTTTTCAAAAGCGGTGAAGGGAATGTTTTAACTCCTAATTATGCCTCGGAAGAAGGTTGGTGCAAGCAGCAAAGTTGCTATTGGTGAAAAAAAAAGTAGTGCCTACAAATATTGCATTTAAGAAAGAAATAATAGCAAAATATGAAGAAGGTGTGCGAGTTTCCCTTCTTTCAGGAATGCAGCATGGCTTCTGCAGACAACCGCCAAGGTAAGAAATCCTACTCATAATTCTTTTCTTTATCCTTTAACTGCTCACCACTTGTTGTGGAGACCCCGGTGCTAAATGACGTGTAAACGACCTGATTTTTTTTATTTTTACACGTTCATGTTAGCGTAATCTTTCGTACGGAAGATTATGCTAACGCAAACGTACGGTTAGCCTGGGTTAGCTTCATGTTTACGTTCTTGGTAAGCCTTCAAGGATTTGGAACGGATTAAAATGATTTTACATTACTTTTAATGGGAAAAAAGGACTTCAGTGATCGTACAAATCGGTTTTCGCACAAAGAAATGGAACGGATCATGGTCGAGAACCGAGGTTCCACTGTATTAGAAGGGAGTTGGTGATTATTTGCTCTGTATACTAAGAAGAGATTTAAGTTCAATCTTCAAGTTTGAACATTCAAAAAAAAAGTTTATATGTTCCTTGCAGCTTTCTTTTTTAATGAAAAGAGCGATTTTACATTGTTCTTATGTGCATTTCCCCAGCATAATAGAACACTAACTTTAAAAATGCAAAATGAATGAACCCTACGATATGGGAAATGATTTTTTTGTCAAATATGTTGGTTTAAACAATTTTATTGACACTTTTAACAGCAATTAAACACATTCACATTTTCATTATATCATATTCTAACAATATGAGGTTTGAACATTTTTTATCGACACTTTTAACAGCAATTAAACACATTCACAATTTCACCATATCATATTCTAACAAAGGTTATGGAGGTAAAGTGAAAGTGTGACATTCTGCCTTTGCTCTGTATGCTTAGTAAAGACGCACATTTTGCGAAGTTGTCATAGATGACCCATTTCGCCATGATGGATTAGGGCAGGGGTGTCAAACTCATTTTAACTCAGGGGCCACACGATAGAACAAACATTCTGTCGGGGGCTGGACTAGTAAATTAAAGAGAAAGAAAAAGAGAGAGAAAGAGGGAGGGAAAAGGACAGGGGGCGGGACAAAGAAAGATAAAGAGAGAGAGGGATAGAGCGTGAGAAACAAAAGAGATAAAAAGAGAAGTCATGAGCGAGGGGGAAAGAAAGGAAGAGGAAGAAAGAAATGCAAAGAGAAATAGAAAGACAGAAGGAGAGAAAAGAGAGAAGAAAGTGCGAAGGGTAGGAAGAGAGAAAGAGAAAAGAGAGAAAAGGAAAAAAATGAAGTTAGAGCAAAAGAAGTTAAAAAGACACAGAGAAAGAGACAAAGAGCAACAAAGGAAGAGAAACAGACGCAGAGAGTGACAGAGACAGAGAGTGGGAGAAACGGTGTGGAAGAGAGACAGAGAGAGAGAGAGAAGTAAATACAAGTACAGTGTCTTTATGAGAGGCACCTGGCTTTGGCAACGTCAAGTTAACATATTTCAACCTGCAGCTTGTTTTTCTCTTGCGCTTCTCTGAGTGTTGTCTCGCGTTCCGGATTCAATCTCTTAGCGGGCCTGATATGGCCCCTGGTCCGCCTCTTTGACACCTGTGGATTAGGGCAACGTCCCATAACCATTAACAAAGCGAGCTCCCTTTTATTTTTCAAAGGCGTCATAATCGATTCTTCTATTACCTCCGCTGTGTAATTTCATTATGACGTGCATTTCATTGAAAACATCACTCAACGTCACAATAACGTTCACGAATAAATCAGAAGGGGCTCAATCACGCCATACTTTTGAACTAGACGCCGGCGTCACGTGAGATTGTAGAAGCCGGCTAAGTGTGGAACATGTGAACACGGACCCAGCATTCGTTGGCGTCGCTCTGTCCTATCAGGAAACGTGCTTTCCTTTCCGGGGTTTTCGCTCGTCCAATCAGAAAGCGCCCCGCTGGAGTTGTTTATTTTCTAAAGGCAACGGACTTGTGGGCGTGGCGAACAGCCCAGGCCGGGTCTCCACCCAACAAGCACTTCCCGTTTCTCACAGTTGAGATCTTGAAAGACGTTTCACGAGTTCCATACGTTGGACATTAATCCTCGGATTTTACTTTACGAGTAATTATCCACTTGTTTCGACTTTTACAGTAACTCGCAGTCGAAATTGAACTGCCTCCGAGAAGCTTTTGATTTAACCGATCGTGAGTATTCAGATAGCAATCGGTTCTTATCGCCATGTCAAGTACGGTTAGCAACGCGGACAAGTCGCCCTCGTTCGAGAAAACTTGGGGAAGCTCCACCAGCAGCGGCTACTGCAGCGACGATCCGACCGACTCCGACAGCGAGTTTGATCAGTACTTCACTGCCCGCTCGTCCTTTTTCCCCAAGAGCCGAAAAGCAAACCCTCAGGCCAAAAGGGTAAGCAAAAGCAAAACTAATCATTCCATATACGATAAGTAGATAAGTAAAATGATAAAGACAAAAACAACAACAATGAGAACAAAACTGATGGCAGTCAAACGTGGACGTTTTACGTCACTTAGTCCTTTTTTGACTAGTGTACTCGAAATCCTCCTTGATGTATTTACAGATTGTTACATTCCGTAATTATTCTGGTTCAAAAGGCGAAATTATGATCTGTATCCGACTGTGTTTACTGGGACTTGTTTAAATTGTTCAGTTTAGGAATCTTTTACGATGTTTCTTTGCTTTTGACAAAATAGTTTGAACAATTGTGCGTTAACCAGAACTAAACGTTTTTTTTTCTCAAACATAAATAGGAAAAAAATAGTTCAGGTTTTACTTATTAGTTTAATTAACTGTAGATTGTTAACTGTATAGATAACTAAATCTATGTTAACGGTGTGATGATATAATTTGTTGTTGATATTAATACCTATTGTCATTTTAGCGTTTTGAGTACGTATTCATCAGGCCTTAAAACAAGCAGAACTACAAATTAACATCAGCTTCCTCTTACTTCTCAAACTTTTCCATTCTTCCCCAATGGCAGAATATATCACAGTTGATTTATTTTCATCCTAATTAGTAAAAATGCCGTGAGCTGAAGCATACACGGTGCTATGACCGGCATCATTAAAGGTGGGGTGGATCATTTGAGTGACCTTCAACAATTAAGAGTTAAATATTTAACAATGCCCAACTGAGCTCAAAGAGCCCTTGTGCTTTATTTTACACCCCACCTATCTGTTTTTATCGTACTTTTAGCAATGCTGTTCGGTGTGGGTCGTATTCGGTTGGAGGAATGATGGGTTAAGGTTGCTTGGGAATGACGTTATGCTCATCACCGTAGTTGTTTTTTTTTTTTTTTTTGTTAGTCTAGCGTTAACAAATGGACGTACCCACACGCGCATCATGGACTAGCTGACAGAAGCTGCAATAATGACACAAGCCAGAAGATTGCGTCCGCAGGTCTAAAAGTTCAACATTCCGTCCAGATCATTTAAAAATATGTTCATTTTAGCATTTAAAAGCGATATTCATTAGGCTTTAAAAATGCAGAACTACAACATATATCTGACTTAATCTTATTCCTCTTACTTCACTCAAACTTTTCCATTTGTACTCAAATGCTGATTATATCAAGGTTGATTGATTCTTTTTTCTCTTAGTAAATATGCCCTGAGTAGAAGCATACACGGTGTCATGACTTCACCCTGCTCGCTCTCATGTCTGTACAGTTTTCGGTTTACTGACCTATGTGAGTCAAAAGGTTAAATTATGTGCAAAGTAACTGCAGGGATGATTCAACTGCATTAGTTGGGTAAAAGGTAGGACTATGGCATTTATTTTCTTTTGGACAACTCGGACAATATTCCACTATGATCAATTGCTACATAAGAACCACTTTTTGACGTTTTGAAATTCCTGTTTTTACGATGAATTTGGAAAAAAGGTACAGATAAAAATTTAGGTAAAAGAGACTTCCTACAAAGCATCAGGCAAAGACAGAAGTACTTTTTAAAGAGACACAGTATATCTAAAGCGTTTTGAACAGGAAGTACAGCATGTAGTTATTCCAACCCTAACTTGCTCTGACAATTTTTGTTTGATGACGCAGACACTCCTCTTATATTTCTATGTGTACGCCCACCATTCTTTGACTTGGTTTTTATTTCACACTCATTCTTGCGTCATGGATCATCCACGGTATGTTGGGAAATTTTGTGTTTTAGTTGTCAACACCCACACACCCATCACTTCTGTTTTATTTTAACTGCTCTGTCAGAGTTGTTAGAAAGCTCTTAACTGATTTTATTGTTTGGTTTTCTGCATACAGGATTCAACACAATTCTTTAAATCAGCCCGCAGGAATTATACAATTGATCTTATTTCCCGAAGGAATTATTCAATTGATCTTATTTATACCCCTTGCACATCCAATGCTCACTTTTTTCCCCTTCAGTGAAGCGCGTAAGTTTTCTGGATGCAGTTTGTAACCTGTGAAGGACTTAGGGACGCATTATTAGGAGTGAAGAAAATAAAAAGTAGTAGATTGTGTAGAAATAAAATGAACTTTTCTGTTTCTGTATTCAGATGCAGAGAAATACCAGTTAGTCTTGCAAACCGGAAAAAATCAGCTTCAAGCTTACAATAATGCCAGTGCAGTAATGAGTGGAACGTGACTTGCCGAAGAGTCGGCTGACCTCACAGGATGTCTGCTGTACAAGGGCGGGCATTGTATCTCCCATCGGCGGGGCTATTTTTATATGAGCTCTCGCTAAAGGAATGTACTGTTGAGCTTTTGCTCTCACTCGTAGCAAACAGCTGCAACTTGTACAGGCCCCATCCGTAGAACCCATCACCACCCCTCCCTCATTTTCCCATCATCCCTCCCACAGTTATAAGGCGCAGGCGTGGAACTAGATTGGTTGTCGTCACTTTTGCCTGCGTTGGCAGGATGTGGGTCTGATGCAATCAAAGTGTCTTAAAGCAAGCAACAGAATTCCCTTACAACTTCACTGTTACGATGATACATTATCTTTTTGAGCAAACACTGACCACTGATGGTCTACTGTTAATTTTTGAGATGTGTAATGAAAACTGTAATTTTAAAACAAACCATTTCATGATTTTATTTTGTTCACATTGTGGTCATGTAGAATGTATCATGTGCGAAATAAGAAGCAAAGGACTAAGTCAATAAAAATAATACATTTTATTTCAAAGCACCTTTCAGGACACAATGGTCCCTGTACACAGAAAAAAGGACACTCATGTCAATAATAAAAATAAAGCGATAAAAACAAGTACAGTACAAAGTGTGAAACATGTGAAGCAGTTTTGGATGAGGTTGGATGCATGGGCTAGTCTGAAAATGGTGGGTTTTAATGCGAGATACTTTGTTACATCAAAACCAAAATAATATTGCAAGGTGAATTTCAAAGGGGAAAAAAGATTTACTCTTCCACAATTTTATTTAAAAAGTTGAAAAACAAAAAGTAAGGTCACGAGTCTTACCAACATTGGGATTTAAATATTTAACAAAGATCAGTGATTGATTTTGTTTATGAACTAACCCCTCAAAACACCTAATTTCATAATATCAGGAAACTGCACTGCTACTTGTATAATAGCGAAAAGTAATTTTAGCAGGCATTTATTTAGGAGCCTATGAAGTCTTTTTAAGTCAACAAAATAATAAAATATTGGTATATTTTCTAACTTTCTAACCCTACAGAGATAGTTAACATAAATTTTCTTCTTGTATACCCTTGTCTACCCCGTCTTCAGAGTGCTTTCCGATAATTTCTATGGTCGCAATAAATATTAGTTCCTAAATGTAAACAATTTCTCCTGTAATCTATTTCCCTTCAGGATGAACCATCTGAGTGTGGCAAGCAGTTGTTAACCATTGCTGATACTACAAAGAAGGTCAAGGAGTACAACACTCACATCAATAGCAATCTGTTCATGAATATGGTGAGTTTGTAGCGTCAGAAGCTTTGAAAATAACATACACTGTGTGAAACAGTGACGTGCGATGAGGTTTGTGTCTTTTGAAGCACAGTCAGATTTACAAATAAATGAACCTTTATCTTAGAAAGAGCAAAACATTAATATATAAACTTTAGCATAGATTTTTGTTTTGTTTTAACATAAGTTATAAATGAGTCCATGCCCTGCTCTTTTGAATAAAAGCATCAATGAGGGCAATGAGGAAAAAAAAGCATTAATGGATTAACGGCGGCGCAGTGGTTAGCGTGTGTGCGGCACAGTTCTGAGGCCTTGGGAACCTCCTGTGTGGGTTCAAATCCAGCTACCGGACTTCCTGTGCGGAGTCTGTATGTTCTCCCCGTGCTTGCGTGGGTTTCCTCCGGGCACTCCGGTTTCCTCCCACATTCCAAAGACATGCATTTCAGGTGGATTGGCCGGTCCAAATTGTCCCTAGGTGTGAATGAGCGAGCGAGTTGTCTGTCCCTGTGCGCCCTGCGATTGGCTGGCAACCAGTTCAGGGTGTCCCCTGCCCACTGCCCGATGATTGCTGGGATGGGCTCCAGCACCCCCGCGACCCTACTGAGGATAAGCGGTGCAGCTAATGAGATGAGATGAGATGCTGTCAGAGTGTCAATACTTAGGCTAAATTATTTTTTTGGGGGCGGAGATGTGCACCCAATTAGAATCCTTGGTCTCTCAATTGCCCTCCGCCATGAGGCAAGAAATTGTATGCCTCACTCTGCATCTGCAGACGCCGAGCAAAGTAATACAATGTATATTTATCGTATTTCTCGTATTGATAATGTGAAAATTCAGCGATTTTAAAAAAGTAAATACAAAAAATATTAAGTTAAATGAGAAAGAACTTAAACACAGAATGAATATAACCATTTAATATATTTTTTGATTTAATATTTCCCTGCCTCCACTGACTTCACTGATGTTAAAGTAACTGAGATATATTTTTGCTCCTATATTTATTCATTTTTTGACAGTAGCTCGATGTGTTTATGCTCGAATTTGAACAGAAATGTGCAGCAGCTCATTCTTCACCCTCAAATGCAAGGGCGTAGAATTGGTCTTTGTGGGGCACATCTTTTAAAAATGAATCCCAAAATATTGGCGGGGGCAAAACACTTCCTCAATACTGGTGGGGACACTTCCCCTCCGTCCATTGCAAAACTATGACCTTGCCTAAAATGATATATTTAAAGTTGTAAATCTCTTTTTGCACAGAATAAGGACGGTTCGTACACTGGTTTCATCAAAGTGCAGTTCAAGTTAGCGCGGCCCGTGTCAGTCATGCCACCGAAGAAGGGAGGAGGAGGTGACGTTTTGCAGTACAAGGGCTCCAGAAAGGGCGCCAGTGTGGAGCGACGCACCTCATTCTACCTGCCCAAGGATGCATCCAAGCACTTGCACATCAGCTCCCGCACGTCCGCACGTGAAGTTATCGAAGCCCTGTTGAAAAAGTTCACCGTGCTCGACAACCCTGCCAAGTTTGCTTTGTTTGAGCGCAGTGAGCGCCACAACCAAGGTATCAAAAACAAAAATCATCAAAATCCCTTGCATTTGAATTTAATATGTTTAAATTGTGATTTTCCGTCCACTTTTACGGCGGCTGGGTGGTTAGCGCGCAGCCCCACTGTGCGGAGGTCCAGGGTTCGATTCCGGCTACCTCGGACCCAACGTGTGGAGTTTGCATGTTCACCCCGTGCCTATGTGGGTTTCTTCCCACATTCCTAAAAACTTATATGTCAGGTTAATTGGCCGGTCCAAATTGTCCCTAGGTGTGAATGAGCGAGTGAGTTGTCTGTTTCTTTGTGCCCTGCGACTGGTTGGCTACCAGTTCGGAGTGTCCCCTGTCCACTGCCCGAAGGTGGCTGGGAGCGGCGAAGAAAATGTATGGATAAATGAAATTGTGGTTTTAACCCAGCTCGTTCTTCTTCTAGTTTATATCCGCAAGCTGTTTGACAATGAGCGGCCCCTACCTCTACGACTGAATGCTGGACCCAACGAGAAATTGCTCAGCTTTGTTCTGAAGGAGAATGAGACTGGAGATGTGAATGTAAGGCATGCTTGATGGTTCTGCACATTTTTCCAATGTTTACAAAATATTACTGTTATTTCGTCAAATATAATACATTTCCCATAAATATGATTAGAGGTTAATGATGTGTGCCCAAACAAAAGCAGTGCTATTGGGGGAAAAACATCACTGTAATGGACCACCTTTAATAAACAACTTAATTTTTGTCACATTTTCAAATTAATTCTATAGCTGTCATAATATTACATTTCAAACTCAACTATGATAATACTTGATAACTATATTAATAAAGACATAAAAGGTGGACAACTTAACAAAAGTACAATGGCATATAATTATTAAAAAGAAATTTCCTTGAAACCCAATTTTTTTTTAATTGACTAAAATGACGCGGTAATGAAATAAGTGGGAAAGTAGAACACAATATTCCGAGTATAAAATTTGGACTTTTTGGTGCATGGACTACTTCGGACTACCTTGAGACATCTATCACAAAATTACTCTGTGTAATATTCAGTTTCCGGTGCATTGTTTTGAAAGCTTTGACTTTATAGGAGTAAAAGTATTTGCCATTTTTTATAATGCACCTAAACATAGCATTGTATGCACTCTGCCCTACAAGTCCAGATTTGAAAAAGCGAGACTTTTCCGATAACACATCCTTTTTTTTACTTAATTTGGATTTTGTATGTAGTTAAATATGTCAATTTTAACTAGGGGCCGGTGATATGTATAAAATAAATGTTTTTGTTTTTTGTCAAAAAGGAAAGTACAATCTCGATTTTATCATAATTTAGTACACGTATTTTTCTATGCAGCAATCCTTTGTTATCGCTGGGTTACTTTTAAAAAAGAACCAGTGATGGGCAAAATCCGCAAGTTAAATAATTTTATTTATTTGTTGAATTATCATACATTGAAACTAAAGAATGAACCCTATTTCACTCGTTTTCAGAATTAGCTGCCTCGTCCTGACTTGCGCTCTGCAGCATTTTCTTTTTGAGGTTCACATTGCAGGTTTGTTTTGTTCAAGATAAAAACATAAGTAATTTAGAATTTGCACATATTTAATGTAAACGAGGCAAGCTTCTTTATGTACATATGAATTGCAAGGTTATTGAGGCACTGGAAGAGAAAAGGAGAATGATTGTTCAAAATGCAGAACCCAATGTACGATGAGAATCTGAAAAGAAGCAAAACGTCAAAAAGCCAGGGATTACTGTATACCTTGTGAAGTACTTTTAAGATTTTACTTTGCGTACAACCATTGAGCCATGGCTAATACTTTGTTCCTTCTCCTTTTACAGTGGGGTGCATTCTCCACACCTGAATTGAAGAACTTCCTGCTAATCCTCCAGCGTCTAGAAGAGGAGCACATCAAACAGATCGTGGAGCGCTACAGAGTTGCGCGAGCCAAGATGCAGGAAGCCTTGCGCGGCTCCACTCCAGGTTGAACGCATCGCTGCGTGATGGGAAGATCCGGAACGGCCGACTTGAAACGTAGCCTCGAAAGCGACCAGTCGCCGATGCACGTGACGCTTCCCCGCAAATGAGTGAAAACTAAAAAAAAAACCTCTTCGGTGAACGAGAGTGCGAAAGGGGCGCGAGACGATGAGAGCGTGCAAGAGAACGCTGACGCGAATGTGCCTGTGAGATGATGTGAGAAGTGCCTGACACCTGGAGAGTCTGATGTGCCTGAGAGAATGAGCTGGGACCAAAGAGGACTGGCAGACAATTTGTTGGATGTGGTTGTGGAGTAAATGATTTTAAGTCGCTAGTTGGGCTTAGTTATGATATTTTCCTCATATTGTTCTCCCGATTAGGGCTAAAAGTATATAAAAACTCCCCAAGGTATGCACACACAAGACGAAGTTCGTCTTTGAATAAAAGATTCAGTAGCACCCTTTATACATTTTTCTTTTAAGAAAATCAAATTAATGTTTATCCCAGAGATACAAAAACGTTTGGGCATATTTTTAAGCACCATTTTAAGGTGTTGTGCTACTCCTGTTTTAACATTCATCGTTCAGACACTCAATCTGATTCAGTAGTAATTATTGCTATCCTTGCAATGCAGGAAATATCTCAAAAGATATTTGTGAATTCACCAAAGAATACATCTTGGACTTGATCGGGCCCAATTTTGGTGATCCATTCTGACATACTCCAGAAAATTTAATGGATAGCAACATTGCTTTTTGCCTGGTGAGCTTGGCATTTTTTCCAAATAATGTTGAGCTGTTTTTTTTTTTCTTTTTTCGTGTCCAGGTCAGCAACCCAAAATGTTGAAAGAGCCATACCAGAATAAAAGAAAATCCCGACTGGAGCTGCAAAAAAAAATCTTTATTTTCAATCAAAACGGAAAGGATTCAAACCCAGTTAACCAGGCCAGGTTGTATCATAAACATTTTTACAGAATTGAAAAATACACATTTCCCTCGCTCCTCTTAGCCTGTTTCCAAAAAGTTTCCAAAACCTTTGAAAGGAGTGATAAGGGCGGCGCTAAAAAGCACAGGTTGCTGATCCCTGGTAAACATTGATAAAACTACACACAAATTAAGCTTGCTAGAAAAACATGTTTACTTTGGTGGGTTGTCTTTAGGTCCTAACTACTTGTTAGTTTTATTTGCATTTTATTCTTAAACGTCATGGTTTTATTTTGATTTCTTGTTAGCACATTCACTAACATTGACCTTAGAATATCTAACTCACACAAAGTGTTTCAATTGTCATGTCAGTAGTTCAATGGAAGTCGACACTCCAGTCTCGCCTTGTCCTCTTTCATCTATCAATGTTCTAACTCTTATTTTTTTATTCACTGTCCATTTGTGAGTGGTAGTTGTGTTGACATTGATGCGCACTGCTGACTTCTAGCAAGCCGCAACATTGTTGATCACTCGGATTGATTGTGAATGGATTTTTATTGTTACAAGTTCACTTAAACGTGTCTGTTTTATGTTTTCTCCTGTCTTTTCTGTTTTATCTCATTTTTATTGTGTTTGTTTTTTTTTAAAGTGTGTAAAATGTAGTGCCTTCTAGTGATTTATTTAAAAAAACGCACAATTTCAGTATTATGCTAAACACCAGATGGATAATTTGTCAAAATAGCTTCAGCAGTATTTGGAGATAGTGTCATACCCAATGTTTCAATCACTGCTGTACACTTTTAATTATGAATTTTTGGTTATAGGCCTGGAAAGTGATAACTTCAAGGCACCGCTAGATGTCACTAAATATTACACACTGTTTCTTTTAATGCACACAAGCATTTGTTGGCCCACAGTGCACACAATAGTTCTACTATGCAGATGATTGCTTATAGAATCCATCATCCATGTTCTATAGTCATTGTTAAATTAAACAATGAGGTCTGGCTTCTAGCACAAAAACATTTAGGAAGAGAAACAAGTAGATAGGTGTGAATGCCTAACTGGCTTAGATTTTAGCACTTGTACCCATCCCTGAGATTCCTGCAAACGTTTTGAGAATGCAGGTTTGTACCTAATGTGTCCCACAGGAACCCAGGCAGGGCTGGGTAGGGTTACTTTAACTTGATTACTTTCAATTACTTTTGGATTACTCCAATACCAAATATGCTAATTAAAGACAAAATAAAATAAATATGAATAAAATTACTCTATTTTGTGCAGGCCTGGGGAGTAACGGAATACATGGAACGGCAAAAATGATGTTGGCAAGCTGTTTGGATTTATTTTCATTTTTCTGTCGCATTTTATGTTAGTTTTGCCGGAGATCAAAGCCAGGGGAGAAAGCTTAGCACGTGTTGTGAGTCATCATTTTATTCATATTTAGTTTAGTTTGTCTTTTATTAGCATATTTGGTATTGGAGTAATCCAAAAGTAATTTAAATTGATAATCAAGTTAAAGTTACCCTACCCAACCCTGAACCCAGGCCAGGTTGTACCTGCCTTTTGAGTCTCCTACCAAAAGTTCTCTTGCCAACTATGAAGAATTATATCAAATGTAAGTATGTTATACAAAGTATATTTTTAGGTGAGAACAATAGCAGGATTATTGTCTATACCGTTGCCAATCAAAGTGGAAGTTCAAGTGGCTTTATTAAATATTGACAAATGTGCACTTATTTGAATAAAGTTTATTTACGAATGATGTGATTTCTCTTCAATTGTTTTCTGATTTTCTGTTATTTCCTCACGTATTATTTACATTTGATACAAAGCGTAAGTACAACGTCCAGCCGTTAGGGGTGTGTAGTTTATTGATCTACACAACAATTGTACCAAGCAAGCTCGCACAATGGGGATGAAAAGGTGTCGAAAAAGGTAGATTTTCAAACAGAACCTCGATCCAATTGCACGTTTGTTTTTCATGACGTTAATGGAGAAAATGATTTTTAATACATGTGTCCGACGTTTACCTGACGTTGCTCGAATGCGTCAGAGGAAGCTAAAGAGCTGGCTAGCACTTTGCATTAGCACTTAGTAGCTATTTTATTTACGTTTTCAAACGATCGTCGGTATCATTGTAACCTCGTAAAGCATATGTTTCGGTACGAAACGACATTGATTTTATAGCAACATAAAATAACGTATTCATGAAATAATTGTTATGACGTCAGATCGCTGGCCCTGTTAGCATCCTTTACCATTAGGCTAACCCATCACCTAACTTGACATTTTAATCAGGTCACTTTCATTTTTGAAATCCTACGAAAGGTTCTTAAAAATCGGGGAACATCCACAGTTAACAGAGTATGCATTGCTGTCACTGTTATCAATTGTTATTTTTCACTTTGAATTAGTTGGCTGTGTGAATAATATTGACTAGACTACACCAGCAATAACTTCAAAGGGAATACAAAATTATTTATTTTTAACAAAAATCCAAAGGTACTCACTCCCCTTAACGTGTTTTTTTATTTTGTTTTACTTTGTGATTGCCTTGCATGGTAATACATACCTAGTTTTATTTGTTAAGGGTTTTTTTTCATTTATTTTTTTAAATGTACAGTCAATCATAACGACCACAAATCAATTAAAAAAGAGAAATTATGGATATCAAAAACTGCATTTTTTGGGGCACGTCTTAGAAACTAACTATAAATGAGTTTCATGTCCAATTTTAAAATGTCTTCTAAAAACATACCCTTGGTGTCGGACGTTCCTTTTACAGAAAAAGTTGAGGGGCATAATAAGGGAATACAGTTTTATTTAGCATTTTTTGGGGGGCCTGATTCTCACAATACACTAAAAACACGTTTTCGAAAATGACGGGTTAGCTGCTTTTTTAAATTCTAAATAGGACGCTAGTGTAAATCAGTTATCGTCATGTTGGTTAGGCTCCAGCAAACGGCATTAATAATTTTAAAATGGAGCTCTGGAATTTATTAGTGCAGGGTACAATCACACACTTCGGTTTGTAAAATTTTGAATGGTAAGTCAAGTCAAGTCATGTTTATTTGTATATCCCTTAATCACAAGGAGTCCCATAGGGCTGCACAGACCACGGATTATTGCAAACCACAGACTATTATGACACCATCCCCCGATCTAAAACCTACATGAGTGAAAGGAAAAACTCAAAAACCTCAACATGAGGAAAATGAAGAAACCTTGAGAAGGGGCCGCGCATGAGTTAATCCTCCTTCCAGGATGACCAGGCTGCAATGGATGTTGTAATAACAATTAATACACAGATATCATCAACAGGAAATATAGGTGGTTTATAAATTATAGAATAGAAGTGTTTTTTAATGCCTAGATTTAAACAGTTCCACTGAGGTTGTAGATCAAATCTCAGAATCGAACCTGTGGATTTCTTCTTGGCTCTTGGGATCACTAGTAGACTAGCATTTTCAGAGAGAAGGCTCGGGACCGGAACATGGGGGGGGGGATTAAATGTCATCTGTTTGTTGATCGTTACTCAGCTGATGTAAAAGTGTGTTCTCCCAAAATAAGGGTGAACACATTTTTTTTTCATGTTGTTATAATAATGAGGACTTTTAAACAACATTATACATTTTGTTTCCATTTTACTACATACTGTAGTAAGATTTTAGCCACCTAATATAGTAAGAAGTTGACAATAAGATTTAAGTGTGACCTGTTTTGTCTCACTTAATACTTAGATTCCGCTTTCATTAAGGAATCGCCAAGCTGGCCAAGAGTCGCATCAAAGCTTCACCTGAAGACCCAACAATGCCTTATGTTTGGTGATAATGGGAGGGAGCGGATCCAAAGTCAAGGGGGCTTGGCCTTTCTCGGGCAGCGGGACTGGTGATGATTCTGCCGGCAACGAGCAGTCGGTGACCCGCCTCAAATGTCCCAAAAACGCAACGCCCTTTGTATTCACTCGAAGGAGGTAAATATAATACTGACTTGGGAACTACTAATCCTACTTTTATAGTGGCCCCTTCAAAGTTATCAACTTCAATATTTCCATCAAATACTGCACAACTTTGGAATTGTTATCCATTTTTTGGGGGACATCACACCTGAAGTTGTGATGCTGTCATAATAAAAACAACAATACGAATGATGATTTTCACGGATGAGGGAAATTATACTTGTATACTTACAGTGCTTTAACACAGGGGTAGGCAAACTTATGAGTCGCAGGCCACATTTGGTTAAAAAGTTTGGAAGGGGGGCCCAGACCAGAAGTATGAACAACGATTTTTTTTTGTATTTGCAAATAAAGTGTCTCAAATCCGATACCTTGGCAATAAATAAGAAAAAGAAGTAATGGAGGCCTATTCAATTTAGCTCAATTGAAATATATGAATAAATCTACTCACAGACATCCAAATTTACATGCTACATTTTATCTTATATGTGTTTTTAAATAGACCCTTTTATCAAACTGGTTTTAAAACGCCAGAGTTAAAGCAAACATAACATTTGGCCTTTTACGGCCGTAAAAATACAGTCATAGCTGAGAAAAGTATATTTTTTCCCCTGCAGGGAATTTGATAATATGCATTACCAAACTCATAATGCAATAGGGTTTAGCTCAGAAGTGATTATTTTTCATGATCATTCATGCATATCCTGAGTTTGCATTTTCTCCCCATGCTTGCGTGCGTTTCCTTTGGGCACTCCGGTTTCCTCCCACATTCCAAAAACATGCATGTCAGGCTAATTGGCCAGTCCAAATTGTCCCTAGGTGTGAATGAGCGAGTGAGTTGTCTGTCCCTGTGTGCCCTGCGACTGGCTGGCAACCAGTTCAGGGAGTCCCCTGCCCACTGCCCGAAGATGGCTGGGATGGGCTCCAGCACCCCCGCGACCCTACTGAGGATAAGCGGTGCAGATAATGGATGGATGGATAAAACAAATACATGCTAGAACTAAGTAGCCAGTCCAGAAAATTTTAGCCAGGTATTTGCACGGAGGCCTGGAGCAGAGTACAAAGTAAAGGACACAGGACAAGAGTAGCACCAAAATAACATTTCAATTAGCACTTCTTTCACCATACCATATCTAATCATTATTACTATTTTTGTCTGGCTGGCCAGACTAAAAAGCCTGGTGGGACACATGTGCCCACTCCTGCATTTTTAGGTGCCCTTCAGAAATACATTTGCTTGTGTTGTATTCATGTCAAAGACCTCCTTTTCTAAAATGTTTAACTCTGTATACTGTACATTTGATTGAACTTTTTACTACTTGCAGACAGTATTTTCTTAAACATAATGGATTTCTTTGGCAGCTCGCTATACTACGATGAGGACGGTGATCTTGCTCACGAGTTCTATGAGGAGACAGTGGTGACAAAAAATGGACGGAAAAAGTCGAAGTTAAAGAGGATTCAGAAGAATCTGATTCCACAGGTGACCTTTTTACACTCTACCCTAAATTAAGTTACGGTTTTGAGTTTGAATCTATTCGAGCGGGCCGTTTTTTTTTAAAGCAAAATACAGGAAACAAATCGTACATACATTTAACAAAAAAACTGGAACGTGTGAGGCAAAGAAAATGGTACCTCTTCAAGGTTTTCCCCAGTGCTTTTAAAAGCCCAGCAGGCCACAGGCTTTTGTCCTACCCATCCCTCTAGACGCTCAATGAATAGTAATGTACACCGGAAACCCCACCTCCCTTTTTTGTCCTACTATAGAGAGTTATACCAAGGAAGCTTTATTCAACTCTGGGAGGAAAAGCATGGAATCAACACCATTCATCAATTGGGGCTGTGTATAGAGTCCTCTCCTTCAAATTCCTGGGCGTGCACATCACTGATGACCTCTCCTGGTCTGCCAACACTAAAGCTGTGGTAGGGAAAGTTCTGCAGCCATTCCATTTCCTGAGAGTGGTCGGGAAAAACGATTTGGAACAAAATATGCTGTTATCCTTGTACAGAGCCACAGTGGAGAGCATACTGCTATAATGCATCACAGTATGGTATGCCGTGTGCACGGCAGCAGAAAGGAGAATCTTACAGATGGCCATCAACACAGGCCAGAAAGTAATTGGCTGTTCTCTGCCCAGTCCATAGGACATGCTCATCTCCCCATGTCCACCACTTCTTCGACCTTTTTGCCTTTCGGGCAGAGGCTATAAGTTCCTTGAAACAAGGACTAACAGGTTCAGATACAGTTTCTTCCCCAGAGCCATTACTACCCTAAACAAGCACACTATAGGTGCACACAATACAAGTTGACGAACGAGGAGCTTGGCAGGTTTTTTGCCTGGAACGTTTGGCGCTAAACCTTTATTGTTTTGTGCTTTAAGTGGTAGAACTTATAATATCCTAATCTTTTCATAATGTCTCTTCTTTTTTTCAGGGCATCGTGAAGTTACAGCATCCATGTATTCATGTAGACTTCCCCATCATTCTCTGTGAGGTGTGAAGGTTTTTTTTATTGGTTTTACATGATAAACTAGTGAACTGTCCCTTTTGAACCAAGAAGTCAGACTCGACTAAGTACATCTGTTAAAACATGAGTTATGTTCAAGAGAAGGACCTGGACAAAGGGACATATCTGTGTCTTGCAATACACACACACACAGGTAGTATGGACATGGTTCACTTGTTTACTAAGTGTTACAAGTGTGTAGGCAGATTTCTAAGGGGATTTTATATGGAAAATAAGTTTAAACATCTAGTGTATAAGTATGCGGCTGGCTGGCTTCCCGTTCCCCCTTAATGCCCGAGGATAGTTGGGATCGGCTACAGCGCCCCAGGTGAGGATAGGCGGCACAGAAAATGGATGGATGTATTTAAGACATTGGGGCTTTTGGAGCGCTTGACAGAGCCAAGAGATAAGCTATAGAATTACTAGCACGTAAATTGGTTTGCTGATGTTGAGCTATGTCCACACTATTTCAATCAGAACTTGCTCTGATTTTGTTATTGCGATCCCCAAGCTACATCAGTAGAAAGGGAGCCACAAATTGTTATTGTCGCCAAACTAAATAAAATGCATTTTCTGACTCCTTTAAAGACACTACATTCACTGTGCTGTATGTCTTTCTCAATGGGTTATTTGTGCAATTAAATTGTGTATGGGCCACACTGAAAATGTAAATGTAAACGTACTCAAAAACTTTTTGTGAAAAACGTTAGATCTTATATAGATAAATCCGAACAATGGAGTGCACCTGATTGTAAGCCGCACCAGATACATTTTTGTCCATGCATAAGCCGCACCCGCCCATAAGCCGGAGATATTCACAAAGAAAGACATAAAAAGTTTTAACAATGTATTGTACCTTAACCCCAGCACGGCAGCACAGTGGTTAGCGCGTGTGCGGCACAGTTCTGAGGTCATGAGATCGAACCTCCTGTGTGGAGTTTGCATGTTCTCCCCATGCTTGCGTGGGTTTCCTCCCACATTCCAAAAACATGCATTTCAGGTTAAATGGCTGGTCCAAATTGACCCTAGGTGTGAACAGGGATCAGAATGGAGATTTTCATTTTCAGCTGAAATAGCCAGGGTCCAGGGCGGAGCCCGGTTGGGGGCTCAGGGGGGCGAAGCCCCCCTGAAGTCAACAGCATTTATCTTATTTGCTATGTGAAAATTGCACTAGAATGAATTAAATCCAACAAAACAGAAACCATGTATTTTATATATATATATATATATATATATATATATATATATATAAATTTAAAAAATAATAATATATTGACATTAAAAGCATTCGTAATATTGAACATGATCATGATGATACAAAATAATCTATTTTAATCATGTTTATAACAAATTTTAAATTTTGTTTATCCTGTTCTAAATATTGTATAAACACAAAAGATAAAATCATTTCATAAATAAATAGATTTATAAATACCTCAGATTGGGATTTTCTGTCACACAGGGGAACCAGTGGTTGACTGCTGCTAGTATTTGAAGTGGAATGATTTGAAACGGCCAATAATGTTGAACCGGTGGCTGCCGATTTTAAATGCGGATCCGAGTGCATAATTTGATCGCCGGCAAGCTATTTTTGCTTTGTGCTTGTTCATTTTAGCATGATCGATCAGTGCCACACAACCTCGCGTACCATAATTGATCAGATCGACACAGTATAGACACTTTGCTTTCCCTGGAACATCACACTTTGCGACGAACTGGCTCAAAGTTACAGTAACTTCCTCGATCTTTGCGCCGATTTTAACGTTTACTGTGACAGTCTTCTCCAGCCATGACCACTTAAATTTATTCTTGATTCCTTTATCAATCTCGGAGACAAAAGCCTCGTCTTCTTTTCTTAGTATTTTCATATTTACTTTTTCAAACACTCATTTCACCGTTTGAAAAGTCTGGAAGGAGCGCCATGTTTGAGAAAGCCAATGCTCTGAACAAAAGCTCCGCTGATTGGTTATCAGCAAACCTATCGACCAATGGTCTAAATGCTAACTTGGGGTCACGTATCATACCTCACCCCCCCAAAATATTTTCTCATCGAATTTAGACGATTTACGGGAATGACCTTTGGGGTTCAAAAACAGCGGAAATCCGCGGATCCGCGGAAAATTCTGATCCCTGTGTGAATGAGCGAGCGAATTGTCTGTCCCTGTGTGCCCTGTGACTGGCTGGCAACCAGTTCCGGGTGTCCCCTGCCCACTGCCCGAAGATAGCTGGGATGGGCTCCAGCGCCCCCGCGACCCTACTGAGGATAAGAGGTGCGGATAATGGATGGATGGATTTACCAATTAATGTTCCGACGGTCCGCTTAAGTGCTTGAAATTGCCCACTAAAAAGGTGTTAAAAGCCTGTGTATCACCCCCTTTTTTTTAAAATGATGACCCGATCAGTTATTGGGCCCACACACATTAGCGAAATAGTATAATGTTACCAATGTTTTGTTTTGTAAATTCACATACAAGGCCCTCCACATTTTCTTCAAACTATATACTTTGTCAACCATGATGAGCATTTAATCATCCTTCCTAATACTCTTTTGTTTGCCAGCCAATACATTTTTTATTATCTGATAAAGTATAGTTAAATAATCCAAAGTAACGTTTGTGATACATATGTACGGAACGAAATAGTGGTCATTTTGTTTATTCTAATAACCTATCTATGCAAAAGTTTTGTTTCAATTAGATTGCTGTATTTTATTCTGCTAAACATCGGAATCAGAAAAAAAAAACTCTCAGTTATGTCCTTACTATAACTTGTCTCATCACATAGGTCTACTTTATTCCCTCTTTTCAGTTTGGCTCCATATTTGCATACACAAACATCATGGCCGGGGAAGTTGGCGTCTGCCTTTAGTAAGCTGCACAAATGTAGCAACCGTGTCTTAGAGTGTGTGTTTGTGTGTATGTAACTTATCTTACAATATGTGAATGTGTTCTTGCAGCGTTAGCTAAAGGGTGGCAAGTAATGTTTTTTCTTGTCCCAAAAGTTCTGTGAGCCTTTTTTTAGTCACGTGAGCTCAGACCTGCACTAGTGAAAATGATGCACTGTAAATCATTTTGATGCATTAGTTGGACATACTTGAATAAATAGTTTACTGAGCTAAACTTCTCTCTGGACAAACTTTGTGTATCAAACAGATCTGTACATGAAATGGTTGTAGCATCTTGTTGGTTTGTGTTTGAAACAAGAACACTGTTAAATGCATTTTATCTGTTCTAAAATGAAATTTTCATGCAAAAACAATATTTTTGTTTAAGATAAAAAGTGATCAAATCGATGTTAACCCCAAAACATCCTTATGAGTAAAATGGATGCAACAAATAACATATTGCAAACACCCTCAATGTAAACCAATTCATTCTTCTTGAATTGAGTCAACATAAATCACTAAACATCTTTTTATTCACACCTTTTTCTGCGTAGATACACATGAATATACAATAAAATTAAAAGGGTCCCTCATATTGTTTGTTTTTGGGGGTTTATTTCATTTAATTCTAAAAATAAAAATAAATGGATAAATGCGTTATTTCCAAAACCAATTTCCAAATTTTTTTTATAAACATTTTTTTTTAGAAATTAAAAAACGTTTTGCAAAGAAAAATGTTGCTTAATTCATGTATTATCATTCTTAAACGACAAATGTTTAACTTCTCAATCAAAATTATGGAGGACAATTATTAAGAATTATTATATTTATTAATTTAAAAATAATTAGAAATGAACTAAATTAGGTGCCAATTGCGACGTTTGAATGCTTTGGTCATTTTAAGCATTATTTTTCCGATTTTTACCAGTAAATAAAGTAAATCGTTTCATTTAAGAGGGAAAATACAAATTTACTTTCCCCCCAATGGTTTATGTTTATTATTCATTTTATTGTGCTCTGGTCCCGATTTTTTTCATGCTGTATCCCCCAAACACACAAATGCACATACAGTCTCTTTCACGCACTCACTTGCACTTTCTCACTTTTCTCGCTCTGTGACAATCTCTTACATTTCCACCCTCTCACACTCTCTTGCTTTCTCTGACTCTCGTTCCCTCTCTAATTCATTCTCACCCTCATGCTCTCTCTCACTCTCACTGTCTAGCTTTCACTCTCTCACTTTCTCTCTATGACTCTCTTTAGCTTTCTTGCACTCTCTCACACAGTTCTTCTCCCTCACTATTTTACTCTCTCACACAATCTCACACTCTTTCTTACTCTCACACTGTCTTTCGTTTTCTCTTTTTTTTCATACGCTCTCTGTCACACTCTCACTTTCTCTCATACGCTTTCACAATCTCACTCTCTTGCTCTTACTGTCTGTTTTTCTCTCTCTCTTCATCCTCATGCTTTCTCGCTCTCTCTAACTCTGTTATACTCTGTCACTCTTTGTTTTGCTCACTCACTCCCAATCACACTCCTTCTCTTTTTCTCACACTCTCTCACAATATCTTGTACATTTCAACTCCTTCTCACTCTCTTTTTCTTTCATTCTTTCTCATGCCCATACTCTGTCATCTATTATTCTCTCTGACTCTTTCACACTGTCTTACAACCTCTTACTCTTTCTCAGATTCTCTTACTTCCCTTTACTCTTTCTCACACTTACACTCTCACGTTTTCTCACTCTTTCAAAATCTCTCTCTCTTACTCCCACTCTCTCTCATTCCGCCTCATTCTCTTTCACCCTGACACTATCTTGGTCTCTCTTGCACTCTCTCATTCTCTCGCACGCATCCACACACACCAAGTTAAATGTCCATTTCATACAAGTTGACTTTGGCAGGATGAGGCTGGTATTCCACCTCCAGATGGCAGCAGCAATCCCATTTTAGCCAACCTCAAAACTGATCTTGTTTTTTCCTCTCTTAATAACAATCCTCCTCCATTGTGCTTCTCATGTAATGATAGGGCCCAAGTCACGCACTAAGACTACAATCATGACAATTTGTGGCCTCCCGGTCACTGCTCTGGCAACGCGCCAACACTTAATGGCAATGTCAACATATCGGGAGGGGTTTCTGTGGACAATAAATGACCTGCTGTTCTTTTCCAGGCCTGGCGCGATGTCTGTAATTGTGTGGAATGTGGTTGGGTGTTTTCCGGTAGCAGAGGTCGCTCACTTTCATGCGCTTCCTCCCCGAGCCCCTTTTGATGCCGTGTGCCAGGAAGCCCCACAGCAAGCGTCGCGGAAAATAAACCCCTCTTTTTATTGTAGGCCAGCATGCCCTATCACATTGAATTTGCATTTTTCTACATCATGTGTGATAAAGTTGAGGTAGGAACTCGTGGGGATGCGGTGAAGAACTAGAACAGCGACTTCTATGGTCCTGTTAAGTGTAGATTACAGAATTTGTTCATGTACAACACTCGCGCTTGTATAACACGCACCCCTAAGTTTTTATTTAAAATCTGTATAGAATTTGGTTTAGCTTTTTTACAGCTTTGATTGTGGATTATAAGTGACAAACTTTGATAAATACGTGCGGCTATGATTAAAATGATTTCTTAACAATGTAAATTAAGAAAACAATTCACCTTCACAGATCCTAGGTTTAAAAACTATTTACAATAAATAAGACTTGTATAATTGAAAATACAATAAATTATTCAAACTTCAAAGTCATGTAGCATTGAAAATTCTGTACCATTTCAAGAGGATTCTTCTCACAGTTGCTCTGAAAATTGTCACTCCCTTTCGAACATTATTTTGCTTTTACAAAAGAGAAATAACTAAAGGAAATCTCCAAAGCAAGGAAAACTTGCATCATTGATAGGATAAAATCTCTAAGCCCCAGTTGGCTTCAACCTGTCATTTTTTTTTTTTTTTTCGTTTAATGGTAAAGGGCTAATTTTGTGAATTTAATTTTGTTAAGTGTGGAAAAAGCAAAAAAAAATTAAATTAACAATCTCAATTTCAAAGCATGAAATGAATCACTTATATTTCCCTATTAAATTGAGTAACAGGTATTTAAATTAACATCACTCGTAGCAATGGGTACATTTAGTATTTGAGGCAATACTCCCAATTCTCTGTACCTGTGGCACCTAATTGAATAAAAAAGTAATATATTTCTTAGTTTCCTCTCCTCCAAAACAGCCAAACCATGCGCTACTTCCCATCAACAACAAGACTGTAGCGGTGGTCAATAGCACAAAGTTCCTAGTGCTGCACATCACAGACAAACTCACCTGGTCTGAACACTGCATCACTAGTGAAGATGGCACAGCAGCACCTGTACTTCCTGCAGAGGATGAGGAGAGACCACCTGCCCCCACCCACGCTCACCACACTCTACAGAAGCACAATATAGTCTCGTCACTAACTATATCTCTGGCTGGTGTGGAGGCTGCAGTGCCACGGGCTGTGGCGTATAAAGAGGGTAGTGAGGATAGCGGAGAAAATCATCGGATCCTCTCTCCCGTCCATTCAGCACATTGGCCAGAAGAGCTGCACATTGGCCAGAAGAGCCACAAACCTTATTAGGGACCCTTCTCACACCCATCATGGACTGTTCACTCTGCCAGCCTCTGGGAAGAGGTACTGCAGTGTGCAGCGCAGGACCACCAGGTTCTGCAACAGCTTTGTCCCCCTGGCCATTATTCTCTTAAATGGTCAATCCCACATTATATGATCCTCCTATTTGGTTGTTTCACTCCACTAGTCTACCTTTTCAAAATACCCCAACTCACTACTACATACTTATATTCATATATTTACGGTAACTGTGGGTCAGATGTATCGACATTTTGTCCTGTATACATGTGTACGAGAATGAGCGCATGTCTATGTTTAGTTGTAAACAGTCAGTATTTTCTGTACAATATTTTTATTCATCAAAATGGCAGAATCCCTCTATTTAGATTCACCAAAGGTTTGCAAAATCCCACACTCAGATCTCATTGAGTGTTGTGTTACAAATCTTGCAGTGGGCAGGATAAAACTGCACCAATATTTCCGCTGAGCAATATTTGCTCCTCTGTACTTCCTTTAAAAAATACAGTGCATGGCTTTGTCCTCTTCCTGCTTTCTTTCCTGCCTATGAGAACATTCTGAGGACCACAGAAAATATTTTCTTTCATCAAGAGGGCTGAGAATATCCAGACGAAACACGGCATGTTATTATTTCCTATTTTATCTTGATGAATTTACTTATACAGGACAATTATCCTACAATATACAGCTCTGGCTAAATATTTACATAATAAAGTCAACTTAAAGACAGCACATCGTATAAGAATGTTAACTATATTATCGAGCAAGTCATGAGATAATTTGAAACAAATCTACTAAACCTCCAGTTTAATTCTTTTTTTTCCCAATTTTAACCACATCAACTGAATAGAGATCCACCATCTAGAGGTCCATCTATTATCTGCTATTATTGTTTATCCTCAGTAGGGTAACAGGGGTGCTGGAGCCCATCCCGGCTATCTCCAGGCAGTGGGGAGGGGACACTCTGAACTGGTTGCCAGACTCATTTTAAAACTGCTGGACTCGTTCAAAATGTAGCGAAAAGCAAATCACACACACGTACTCGTTTATGTTTGCTGACTACTCTGATTTTGTTAAAGCAGAACCGAAGATAGGTTAAAATTTTATATGTATCTTAATTCCCTGATATTCCTGGCATAATTCAATGATTGCCATTGTCACAAAAATCATTGAAATTATTTTATTCATAATTATTGAATTCAATTTTTCCTATTTTTTATTCAAGGTAAACAAGCAAAATGGCGCAATTAGGCTGCTTGAAGTTGTCCGTGGTAGGGAGCTGCAGTACCCAATTTGGCCTCCAGGCGTCGTTAGAAAACCCACAAAAGAGGACCGTACCAAAGCAGATGTTTATTGATTTTGTATTTATTTATAGGGGGTGCCTTGACATGAAACGTAGCTTAAGACACTCTAAGAGGCCTAAAGCACAATTGTGCAGATTTTCCCAAAAATCGGTAAAACTGTTTTGGAGCATATAAGTCACATACAAACGCACAAGCACACACACAAATCGGGACAAAATAGTGTAGATATAGATTTAGACAAGTAAAATGCCCCGTTTTTGCCAAGCGTATAAAAGATTGCATTTGGCTGCTTGGAGTGGTCAGTGATCTGGAGCTGCAGTACTCAATTTGGCTGCCAGAAAATGTTAGAGACCCCACAAATGCAGACTACATGAAAGGAGGTCACGCAAAACGTACTTTGACATGAAACGTAGCTAAAGACACTAGCGGAGGCCAAATGTACAGCTCTGTAAATGTCTACAAAAATTGGTTCAGCTGTTTTCGAGCGTATAGGTCACAAACACACATGCTCACACACACACAAATTGGGATTTCTTAAGTAGTTTAGTTTAAATTTAGATTAGACATTTGCTCCTAGCAATAAATGAAAATTGCTGTGATTAAATAGCTGCTGGATTGTGTTTGTAAATCTATTATCGCTTAATAAGGAGAATTGCAATCATGAATAAGGGGAGAAATTGGCTGAGGTTGACAGGTATAGGTTTTCTTTTTACTTTTCAATTACAGTGATACCTTCTGACACAACTGACCTTTGAGTTTAAAACACAAGCCTTCATTTAGTGCACTGTAATGAAGACCGTGAAGACAAGGCTTGACCCAGAGCCCCCTTCAATGGACCAGTCACCGGCTGCATTCCAACACGGGGCCCCAAAGTGAAGGTGGTGGTGTGTTTTCCCTGCCATTGTTTGGACTTCCTGCCTTTTGCTGATGTCACATTCGGGAAGCAGAGGTCAAAAGAGAAGGCGGAGCCCCCCCGGAGGGAAACGAGCATCCCCGGCTTTGTTCCTGTTACCAATCCCATTCATACGGACACTTTCTTGAAGCGCTCGCTTGGTGGGAGGCACCCCAATAACACTTATGGTGAGTCAGCAAAGGCTTGGGCAAACAAACGGCGGAAAACGTCTCGCTTCCACCTGCAACTAGAAAGTCCTCTCAGGCCTGCTTTTTTCCCTTGGCCAAACTAATATAGATCTAGATTTATTTATTTTACAAAAACGTTTTTTGATTCGGTTTGTTTAGTATTGCTCAATTAAATGTCATTTATATGTATATATTTAAATATATAAAATAAAGTGTGTTATATGGTTAAAAAGTAAAATCTCATTTTGATAAGTCTGGATAACTTGTAAATAATTTCAAAAAGTAGACTCTGCCAAAACGTTTTATTTCAAGAAAGTTCTATTCATTAAAAATACAACCCATGCAAACATGTTGCTTCAAAAATAACCAATATTAAATCACTTATTTGTGCAAATTTAACACTCATAACAATACATTGCCAATCATAGCTTGTTACTAACTTGATTAAAGGGACATTGTTTAACATGTAGCACCTCAAATGGTAAATAAACATAATTCATTAAAAACAACAATATTGATTTGAATTATATGGAAAAATACATGAACTATTATATGAACGTGCAATTTGTCTTTTTATCACGTAACGTGACTCACCCAGAGGGAGCTGGCATAATTATCAGCCATCTTGGTGCTAAGGGTACCCCATCCATCCATCCATCCATTATTTGCACCTCTTATCATCAGTAGGGTCGCGGGGATGCTGGAGCTCATCCCAGCTATCTTGGGGCAGTGGGCAGGGGACACCCTGAACTGGTTGCCAGCCAGTCACAGGGCAAACAGGTCGGACGATTCGCTCGCTCATTCACACCTATGGACAATTTGAACCGGCCAATTAACCTGAAACGCATGTTTTTGGAATGTGGAAGAAAACTGGAGTGCCCGGAGGAAACCCACGCAAGCACGGTGAGAACATGTAAACTCCACACAGGAAAGTTCGATCTCATGACCTCAGAACTGTGCCGCACACGTGCTAACCACTGCGCTGCCGTGCTGCCTAAGGGTACCCCCTAAACCCTAAAACCTGTTGAACAGCTGGGCAAAGGCAACGAGAGGACAGTTGTTCGGTTTGGTCATTTTGAATCTCTGTAGCCTGTATTCTTCCTTGTGCTTCTCTGCACTCATTTTTGGTTTCACTAAACAATACAGTGTTTTCAAGTGGTCAAATATTTCACAGTGTTCATTTAAATGCCACAGTTAACAAGTACAAATTTTGTAATTTTGTATATATTTATAGGGGGTGCCTTGACATGAAACGTAGCTTAAGACACTCGTAAAGGCCTAAAGCACAAAGGTGCAGATTTAAAAAAAAAAATTTGGTAAAGCTGTTTTGGAGCACATAAGTAGGTATTTTTCTTATTTATATCGCATATATTTGCAAGTATTTGTTTATTTATTTTTAAATCTACATATGTTAGGATCAATGTTCCCTCTAAGTTGCGCGCGTGCGCAATCGCGCACTGCCCGCACATTCTCAGCGCACAAGAAAATCTAGCCAGCTCACAAAAATCAGGGCTCGAAATTGCTAATTAAGAAGCCAATTAAGTCAAAGTTACGGTGCATAAAGGTAAAAATACACGGGTTCCACTGACGCTGTGTTCTAAATGCGGTATTTTGAAGTCAAGGTCAAAGTAGAACGTAGTTGAGTTTTTCGAGAACCGGCTTCTTCAGCTGGGCTCACTCAAAGGAACCGGCTCTTTCGGGTCCGAAACGGCTTTTCAGGTTGTTTTTGCTTCTTTCATCCCAACATGACAAAATAGTATGTAAAATTATGCACAAAATGACTTAAAGGAAGGGGGGAATAGAACAAAAAAGAAAAAAATATCAAAATGAAAAAGTAGTGAAAAGCTGAGAAAAAAAGAAACAAAAGAAAGAGATAAAAGAAAAAAGTAACGGCTAGTAAAAAATAAACTTTTTTTTAAAGGAATTTGAAAAAAAGTAGAAAAAAACACTGAAGAAGAAGAAAAAGTTTGTGTTGCATTCAAATAATTTCCAATTATATCAAGTGAATCTTGTTGCCAACATTGTACTTCCACTAAAAAATGTGATTAAGTACAGGTCTGTATCTTGCAACAGACTAAATAAGCCCCCAAAAATGTTACTATTATGCGACAAAATATATCAGGAAAAAAAAGAAATGGATATCTTGTGAAAGAATTGTTAAAAACAAACGACGTTTGTAGGCCGTACAACCTTTGCAATAGTACATGAGTCAATTCATTCAAAAGAGAAAAATAATTTTGCATTGCCGGAAACTCAGCAAAATATAACATGATGTCAAGTTTTGGACATGTTTGATTATCATTTAGTTGCCACACTTGGGATTGCTGTTGCTCACTTGTTTCAAGCGTTGCTCACCGACTTTGTGTGAACGCTCAGACCCGTGGAAAATCAGAGGGAACATTGGTTAGGATTGGCTCTCCATACAAATCAGCATTATGTCTTTGGAAAAATAGAATAGAATAGAATAGAATAGAATAGAATATGCCTTTATTGTCATTGTTACAACATGGGATATGCTGTGACAACGAAATTGGACGACTCCAGTTCCACATTTACAGTGAGGATAAGGAAACAAAGACACAAAGGAACAAAGAACTAACTGACTTTGTTGTTTGTTGTCCGAATAAAAATGAACGTTGTCCATGTTTCATACAGCATTCACACGCCTTCTTATCTTGCACATTTGCCGTTCTCAATGCCAGCAACTGTCATCGCCAGTCTCCATCCTCGGATGCCATTCTGCACAACACATGCCCGCTGTCCCAACGCAAAGGTGGTAAAACAGCCACCACTTAAGTGCCCAGCTTGGAAAAGAAGTTTGCTAAGCTGTGAAGAAGAAAAAAAAACAATTATAGAGCAATAAAACACTGCTGTGGAATCTAAAAAAGGGAGTCTGAATGACACCAATTTTCTCCTTGTGTTGACTTTACCTTCGTCATGCTTTTGCAGGGAAGTTATAGTGTTTCCAATTGCACTTTTCCTTTGTGCTTTTAGCTGGTATACCGTCCAAACTGTGTTACATCACGTCTTAAGCTTAAATGAGGCCCACTGAATGCTTCTTCCGCCACTAATTGTAGACGGCTTGGAGACGCTCAACCAAGCGTTTAGCGGAGTAGCAATCAAAAGTTCGAGTGTCTATGCATCTTTAGCTGTTGTGTTAAAGAATCTCAAGGATTGCTGAAACTTCATGCAATGATGACAAAACCCAAATAGCTTTATTATGAGGACTTAGCGCCAATGATGTGCTGTGACGTTCGTGTCCTATGATTTACACATATCTGAACCTGCTTTTTTTTTTGTCCTTACTTTAACTTATGAATTAAGTTATGTCTTAATTGAAAGCATCAATAGTTAGGCAATCCTCCATTATGAAAAATTGTTTATGCAACAACAGAAAAATACTACCCGTAAATTCCGGACTATAGAGCGCACCTGATTATAAGCCGCACCCACCACATTTTAAGAGGAAAACCGATTTTGTACATACACAAGCCGCACCTGTATATAAGCCTCATGCGCCCACATTTAAACATGTAACACAAACACAAAATTGACCCAAACCCGACTTCAAGTCCCGCAAAATTACATGAGCTATCATATAAATAAAATATTTCTTTGCCTAGATATTAGCATTTAGTCTGGAGCCCATCCCAGCAATCATCGGGCAGTGGGCAGGGGACACCCTGAACTGGTTGCCAGCCAATCGCAGGGCACACGGGGACAGACAACTCACTCGCTCATTCACACCTAGGGACAATTTGGACCGGCCAATCCACCTGAAATGCATGTCTTTGGAATGTGGGAGGAAACCGGAGTGCCCGGAGAAAACCCACGCAAGCACAGGGAGAACATACAAACTCCGCACAGTTAGGCCGGGAGCTGGATTTGAACCCACGCAGGAGGTTCCCACGACCTCAGAACTGTGCCGCACACGCGCTAACCACTGCGCCGCCGATCAAAATGATATTGATATGTTTTGACTCTAAATAGTTTCTGATTGGAATTGATGATATGACGCAATACTTGTCAACATACAGTATATGTCTTTCCCGCATTTTTTACGTTTTTGACAGTTTCAAATTGTGTACGTCGTATAATAATTTTGCACGGAATTTTTTTTTAGTATGAAAATAAAAACATTCTGTTGTTAGACCGTTTTGGTGTTGCCCATTTTGGCTTTAATCTCTTATCTTTTACGTGTAATAAAAACACATAATTTACTGCAAGTAGGGAAAGAACTATGGAAGATGCTGATAGAATTGTTTGTGGGAGGAAGACTATAAACTACGGAGACTGAAAGTGAGCAAAAAGCACCCTTTTTCTTCCAGTTTTCACCAAGCCTTTCTCAAAGAAAGACAGAAAGAAGGGAAAAAAAGATATTTTTAAAGAGTAATTAAAAAATACGGAAAAAGAAATGAGAAAAAGAGGCAAAAAAAGTAAAACTGGAGTACAAAGAAAAGCAGGGGGAAAGAAAGCAAAAAGAGGACAATGGAGAAAAAGAAAGAAAAAGGAAAGACAGAAAAATAAGAATTAAAATGAAAAAACAAACAAAAAACTACTTTTTCATTTGTTCATTTTTGTTTTTTATTATTTTTTTCATTTTTATTTTGCTTTTTTTCCTAGTTTTACTTTTTGACCTATTTCTTTTCTCTCCATTTCTCTCTTTTCTTTTTGGTTCTATTTTTTGTCCTTTGTTTTCTTTCTGTATTGTTCTTTTTTTTAACTTTTCTTGTTTATCTTCTTTTCAAAAGTAACAAGGTGCGTTTTGGTCACTTTGAGTCTCCGTAATTTGTCTTCTTCTGTTGTGTTTTTAGCACTTGTTTACGGTGGCACGACAGAATACAGTGACATCTAGTGGGAGAATAATCCAAACCGTCCCTTTAACTTTCACATTAAGGTGAGGTCCTCAAACTATCACCCTGAATGGTCACTATTGGCCCCCGAGCTGCCAGTTTGAGCCCCCTGCTCCAGGTAGTCTGTTGTGATGTAAGTAAATAGGTTCTCATAGTGTTTTTAAGGTTTATTATCACTTAATAAGAGGAATTGCAATCATTGATAAGGGGCACAATTGTCGGAGGTTAACAAGTATGTGGTATAATATCTTATGATGCAAAAAGACTCAAGATTAAACCATATATTTCAAACTCTTTTTGTACTTCTCCCTTAAAGGACCAGGCCAATGTATTAGTCTTATTACTGAAGGATTTTTATACATTTGACTATAATGGATTTTGTACGATCAAATACAAATTACGTTTAAATGCCAAAGATATTCACTGGCTGAGCTGTCGGGCGAGGTCAATGCAACCTTGTGAAGAATGATGTTTACAGAAACAACGGGAACTGGAACAAGGGCTGATATTATGATCAGCACCTCCCGGCGCAAGAGGAGCCCTGGTGACACAGAGACGCTCGGCGTCCAGACATCGAGGCGAGGGGGCTTTCCTGGCACGCCCATGGGAGGAGCCGGCGCACCAGCTTGCGGAGAAAGACGTGGGCCGGGAGAAGAAAGCAAGAAGATCGAGAGAGAAGGCTTGACAGAGACTCGAGCGACACTAATTCGATGGAGTTCACTTAGTTAAATTATCTAAGAAATTAAATCTGCCCCTGTGTGGAAATGCCGGTCTCTTGTCCATCTTTTCCCATCAATAAAACGAGCGTGCATTGTTAGGTGAATACAAGTTGTGTTTGGTTAATGGAGTCAGATAACTAATTCGAACAATTCGGTAAACGGTAGGCAGCACGGCGGCGTAGTGGTTAGCGCTTGTGCGGCACAGTTCATGTCATGGGAACCTCCTGCGTGGGTTCAAATCCAGCTTCAGGCTTCCTGTGCGGAGTTTGTATGTTTTCCCCGTGCTTGCGTGGGTTTCTTCAGGGCACTCCGGTTTCCTCCCACGCTCCAAAAACATGCAAAAACATGCATTTCAGGTGAATTGGCCCGTCCAAATTGTCCCTAGGTGTGAATGAGCGAGTGAGTTGTCTGTCCCTGTGTGCCCTGTGATTGGCTGGCAACCAGTTCAGAGTGTCCCCTGTCCAGGGTTGGGTAGGGTTACTTTAACTGGATTACTTTCAATTACTTTTGGATCACTCCAATACCAAATACGCTAATAAAAGACAAAATAAACTAAATATGAATAAAATTATGACTCACAACGCGTGGTAAGCTTTCTCTCCTGGCTTTGATCTCTTTGATCTCCGGCAAAACTAACATAAAATACGACAGAAACAAAATGAAAATAAATCCAAACATAATTTTTGCCGTTCCATGTATTCCAAGCCTGCACAAAATTTAGTAATTTTATTCATATTTATTTTATTTTATCTTTTATTAGCATATTTGGTATTGGAGTAATCCAAAAGTAATTGAAAGTAATCCAGTTAAAGTAACCCTACCCAACCCTGCCCCTGCCCACTGCCCGGAGATGGCTGGGATGGGCTCCAGCCCCCCTGCGACCCTAATGAGGATAAGAGGTACGGCTAATGAGATGAGATGGTAAACGGTACATTTTTAATAATTAATTCCCAACATTACCTGGGTGAATATAAAAGCCCAAGTGCACAAAACCCCTGCAGGAAAGGATTAATTAATATCCTCGGAGAACACAAGCCATACAATCTGAACAAATTTAAACCATTTGTCTTGTGTCTATTTTAAGCCGAATGACAGCATCATTTCATTGAAGTCACATTCGAATGTTCGAACGAATGGGGCAAGTATGAGTGGATTGTCCGGCCTTTGAGGGAAATTTCAACCCTTTTGCCATGTATTTATCTGATTGTAAATGATCATACTTAAAATCCTTCCCTAGGCAAGTGCTCATTTGTGTCCTTTGCGTTTTTATTTTTAGAAAAGAAGGAGAGAGTGTGTGGCTGTGACCTTGCTTGAATCTCTATCTACTTCACATGGGTTGTGACAAACTTTTCGACTAGCCCACCACAACGCTATTATGCGGGGGTGATTTGAGGATTATTTTAAGACCCTGTAGTCGTTTGTTTTGCTTATAATCACCATAAAACATTGAGAATATAAATAATCTTGGGTTTAGGACGCACAAAAACGTGCTTTACGGGATGCATGTTGTTTTTTAATAAACTACGGTACACCCCTGTTTTCCAGAAGCTAAATGGAATCTTCCAGTAGTGGTTCTTGGATCTTCGCAGGGGGGCAGCTGCTGGTGTTTCGAGCCCGCCGGGAGGCCATCAGATCTTTCTCTCTTTTTCTGGACGCCACACAGAAGAAAAAGCAGCAATGTTTATTTGGTCTTTATTTATATTTTAAGGCGATAAAAAGTCATAAAACTGCGGTATAACTTGTCGTCGGGGGTTTCGGGGGGAATGCTTGTCCACACTGTCGGGAAGGGTGAGTGAACCCCGGCGAGCCGGTGATGCCTTGATTTGGAATTTATTTGTTTCGAATATATAATTTTTATAATTTATGTACTTTTTTTTCATTCAATAATAATTCCGTTATTGAAAGTGTTATATGTTCAATTCACGCGTGGGCCAGTATAACAGATTTACGCACCAAGTAGCGCAGGGTTGTCAAACTCATTTGAACTTAGGGGCCACATGGTGCCAAAAGCACTCTCACGAGGACCAGGCAAGTACATTAGCGGGAAAGAGAGAAAAAAATAAAGATAGAAAGAGGGGGAGATCAAAAAGAGAGACAGAAAGAGAGAAAGAATCATAAAAAGATGGAGAAATAAAGAAAGAAACAGAATGAGAGCCAAATAGAAAGAACAAGAAAATTTGAGAGCGAGAGAAAGAAATGGAGAATAACAAAAAGATGGAAAAAAAGCAGAAAGAAAGAGGAGAGAGATGAAAAGAAAGGCAGAAAAAGAGAGAAAAAAAGAAACAAGAGTCAGAGAGAGATAGAAGAAGAGGGATAACTAGGGAAATAAAGAGAAGGGGAATGAGGGAGAAAAACTGAAAGAAATAAAAGAAAGAAAGAGAAAAAGGAAAGAAAGATAAAGAGGGAACGAGAAAGAAAAAAGAAGTACAGAGATCAAAAGATGTAGAAAGTGAGAGAGAAAAAGATAGAAAGAAAAATGAAAAGAAGGAAAGAGAAAGAGTGATAGCAAGAAAGACAGAAAGAAAAAGAAGAGGGATGGAATGCAAAACAGAAAGAAAGAGATAAAAAAGAAAGACTAACAGAAAGAGAGAAAGGAAGCAAGACAAAAATAAATAAAAAATAAAGAGGGGGAAAACAGTAAGAAAAAGATCAATAGAGAAAGACAGAGAGATAGAGAAAGGGAGAAAAAAGTAAAGAGATGGAACGAGGTAAAGAGAAAGAAATAGTGAGAGATGAAAAGAAAAAGAAGAGAATAAAGTAAAAAGAGAAGAAGGCGAAAGAAAGAGAGATAAATAAAGACAGAAAGAAAAAGAGAAAGACAAAAATAAAAAGAAAATAAAAGAAAGAAAAAATAAAGGAATAAAATAATAAATACAGCTTCAGTTGTTTTGGGAGTGGCGTTGGGCCCTGGCGACATCAAGTGGACATATTTAAAACTGCTGGTCGTTTTTTCCCCCCAGCGTTGACCTGCTGTTTGGCAGGTCGTATGTTTGACATTAAAACTGTTCTTAAAAGTTAAAGTCACAAACTTTTCCTCATTATACGCCACTGTGATACATGTTAAGATAACATTTTTAAAAGGTCTTTAAAATGTAACATTTCCCGATCTCATATTTCCCAAATGAAATGAATAAAGTAAAGAATCCTCAACTCCGTCCATTTGAAACAAGACACAATAACATTTTGCCAGTGCGTATGTGTGCACTTTGACCACATGGGGGCAGTATTTCACCAACAGGTACATTGTATTGGAGTCAGCTCCTTTCCAGTATTATTATTTGAAGGGACAGTGGGTATTATTTAATGCCTCCTAGTGGTGAAGAATACTTAATTGATACAACAAACATATATTGATTGGTGAATGAAAAAGAATACAGAAACTATAATTTAAACATGATTTAAAAATAAAATACTCATTGGTTGAAAATTAGAAGGAGAATATAATGGTTTGCCATTTTGCTGCTCTGGGTACCCCAAAACAAAAACCTATCAAAAGTCTGGGCAAAAAAATCAGAAGAAAAAAGTTGCAGTTTGGTCACTTTGAGTCTCCATAGTTTGTATTCTTCCTTGTGCCTTTTAGAGCTCGTTTTCAGTTGGATTACTCAATGCAGCGACATCTAGTAGTTAAATGACATGTCCTTTTAAGCAAGAAATTTATTCCACGCAGAGGATGAAAAAATATCTTTCTGTTAGTAAATCTAGGTTTGAAAGTATAGCCTGACCCCAAAGAAAAGAAAATGTAAAGAGACAGTGTGTAATATTTAGTGCTTCCTAGTGGTATAAAAAACTTAAACTCAGTAAAAAAGCATTCATTTGAATTCTAGACAAATATAAAAGAACTATCATACCAATGTTAATTTTTTGATCAAAACTTATAGGTCGAGAAATTTCAAGTCAATTCATGTTTATTTGTATAGCCCTTAATCTCAAAGAGTCTCAAAGGGCAGCACAGACCAAAGACTATGACAGACTACAACTAATTATTTCTTGTGCCTAAACCATACACAAGCTTGCATGTGTATGTATGTCTCTGAGATGCCTCTCTGTATTTGGTCTGCACCACATAAAATGCTGGTCTGCAATCCTTATCATAAAAATGCCGATAAGCTATTGCCTGAACTACTTCCCACAATGCCCTTCTCTTTGTTTAGTTCAGAATGTCGCGTGCTTCGTAACAACTTTGCGAATCAGCTATACAATACTGTATTTTCGTACTGTATTTATTCACTGCTAGTCCCTAGGTTTGCAGTGGTGCATAAGGGAGGATCAAAAACCATGAAAAAAAAAAAGGATTTCTTTTACATAGTGGAATCCTTAGCTACCTAGAAGTCACCACCATGTTTGTCTAGCATGTTGCTGCTATGCTGTGCTCTGTGGCACTGGTTTGTTCGCATTAGAGAATACATCTAGTGGTAAAATATTACACACTGGGGCTTAAAGGTTTAGATACAATAAAACCTGCTAATATTGTGTTTTTTTATTAACTTCTGTCTTGGTTTTAAGAGCAAAACCTTTGCTATGAATCAAATACATCTTGGAAAAAAATATATTTAAGTTTATTAATATTATTTTTCTAAAAACAAGTTAACCAATGGTACTTATTGCAACAAAATAAATATAAAATCATCATTTTGATTGAAATAGGATATAAAATGTAATCATATTTATTACTTTCTGTTAAAAATACATCATATAATTGTGACTTTTTTTTTATAGAGGATTGAAAAGCTCCGTCTATTATTAGCCATTTCAGTTTTTGCCTGTCTTTCATTTTAAATATTGCAGTGCTTTGAATGTACGGTATACAGTATTTCGTGGAACTTTCTTTGCGCACACTTTGTACTTTTTATTTGTGGTGGTATAAGGTGTTATTTTCAATGAATGTTAAGTACTATAATTATGATTTTACTGCTACCTTTATTGCATAGGTTGATGAAAGACTAGTGGAAACCAAACTGTCATAAACCAAGGACCGTTAGAAATAGCCCAGAATCAATCAAAACCATAAAAAAAAACTTCCATGACTACATTTTGGTGGAACTGGACCTCAGTAGTTTGCGCAAGTCTGACTTATTTGGTGGTTATTAAATGTACTTATAAAACTGTTGCTGTTTTTGCTAATTACAGAGCAAAGCGCGACCGACAATCTGTCTGTCCTTTCCCATCTGGAGACATGCGCTGGACGGTAGCTGATTGCAAAGCTCTTCTGGTGTTGATTGTTTTACTGTGGGACGAAACTTTATCCTTGGGACTAAAATCCACGGTATGGCCGCTGTACTCCTACAAGCCCTTGCTGCTGGCGTGGAACGCCCCTACAGAAGACTGCTACCCACGACACGGCGTCTCCCTTCAGCTGGACCTCTTCCAGATCGTCGCATCGCCCAACGAGGGCTTTGTCAAGCAGAACTTAACCATTTTTTACAATGATCGTCTGGGGCTGTACCCCCACTTTGAGCCAGACGGAACGCCCGTCAATGGGGGGCTGCCACAAGTTGCCAGTCTAACAAGGCACTTGGATAAAATGCCAGAAGGTGTGAGGAAGTACATCCGTGAGCCTGACGCTAAAGGTCTAGCGGTTATAGACTGGGAAGAATGGCGCCCCCTTTGGATACGCAACTGGGAGGCAAAGGACATTTATCGTAGGCATTCCCGCGAGCTAGTGCGGCAGAAAAACCCCACTTGGTCTCCCGAGCGGGTTTCCAAAGTGGCTCTGCAGGAGTTCGAGTTGTCTGCTAAGAAGTTTATGCTGGAGACTCTGAAACTAGCCAAGCAATTGAGGCCAAACCAGCTTTGGGGTTTCTACCTGTTCCCGGATTGCTACAATCACGACTACCGGCGGACCTTGGAGAGCTACACCGGGCGCTGCCCCGATGTGGAGGTGGCCCGAAACGAACTGCTCAATTGGTTGTGGACTGAGAGCACGGCGCTCTTTCCGTCTATATACATGGGCAAAGTTCTTCGCTCTTCTGCTTCAGGGCGGCAATTCGTGAGGAACCGCGTCAAAGAGGGAATGCGTTTGGCGTCGGCAGGTGAAGGCCTGGCGCGTCCCATTTTTGTATATACTCGGCCGACTTACATGAACTCTCTGGAGCAGTTGACAGAGGTGAGTCCGCCCTTGTAACCTTCTTGTCGTTTTTTCTGTTGTTTTTTTCACTGCAAAAAAAAACTTTGTTAACCCATGCATCCTTCCATTAACTTCACCGCTTATCCTAAGTAATGTCGCGCTGGTGCTGGAGCCCATACCATCTATCTTCGAGCAGTGGGCAGGAGAAACCCTGAACTGGTTTAGAGCCAGTCGCAGGACAACTAAAAGTGAATTTCTATTAGATTAGCAAAGCATTTTGCTCATTTACAGCATAGTTTGTCTTCTTTTAAGATATTGTTGCTTTTTTTATGAAATAAAATAAGAAAAATGATCCTTAAAAGAAGCAAATTATATACCAACTTTGCTTTCAATTAGGTTCTCTAGCACATTTACTTGCACTGCAAAAAAAAATTCTATATATTATATATTATATAGCTGTATCCGTTATCATTATTATTATTTTTTGCATTATATAATTTAACCAGCACGGCGGCGCAGTGGTTAACGTGTGTGCGGCACAGTTCTGAAGTCATGAGATCGAACCCCCTGTGTGGAGTTTGCATGTTCTCCCCGTGCTTGCGCGGTTTTCTTTTGGGCAATCCGGTTTCCTCCCACATTCCCAAAACGCGTGTGTCAGGTTAATGCACCGGTCCAATTTGTCCCTAGGTGTAAATGCGCGAGTGAGTTGTCTGTCTCTGTGTGCCCTGCAACTGGCTGGCAACCAGTTCAGGGTGTCCCCTGCCCACAGCCCGAAGATACCTGGGATGCTGGGATGGGCTCCAGCACCCCCGCGACCCTACTGAGGATAAGCGGTGGAGATAATGGATGGATGGATAGATAATTTAACCCCAAAAAATAAAACTTGTCTTATCCAGCAGATGGCGGCAGTAGCTCAGGAGGTAGAGCGATCGTTTTAGGATTAAGGGATCCCAGTTCGAATCCCGGCTTGTCCGTGTTACATGCCGAAGTGTCCTTGGGTAAGACACTGAACCCCCAATACCCCCAATAAGCAGGTTAGCGCCTTACATGGCTGCACAGATCACGGCCGCTATTGGGAAATGTGAAGCACAATGTAAAGCGCTTTGGGAAGTCATTGACTTGAAAAGCGCTATATAAATGCAGATCATTTCATTTCATTTCATGATAGATTGTTTCGCTTGGTTTAAGTTTCTTTTTTTCCTAAAATTTTTCTTTACAAAGTATTTCCTATAAATGATCTATTGTCTTCTAAAAGAGACACTTTTGCTTATTTTCAGGTTTGTGAATGTTATTAATGCAGAAAAAAAACAAAATCAAACACAATAGAATAGGCAAAATATACTTCAAATCAGAAAATTTGGTAACAAAGTGTACGATTATTTTCTTTTTAGCAGCAAATTGTCGGATTTAGCTCATGACAGATAACTGTTCCTTATTTTATTATCTATTAGGATTAAACAAAAGATATTTTACGTTCTTCGTGACACAGTTTAGCCTGTTCTAAGTATAAATTAGCTCACTTTATTTGAAAAATATAGTAGTAGATAAAGTAGAATAATTTCATCAAAAAAGCTCAATGCTTTGGCAATGAAGTAGAGTTTTATTTTTTTGTGAGTGACTGTTCTGAAAAAAAAACGCCATCTCTTGTAAGTCCTGTGATGTTTTTGTCACGGGGACCGGACCAGATCGGAGGCAGAAGGCAGGGAGGGTGAACTCATTCGCGTTAACGATCAATTACTTTTATTAAGGAAATAAAAGTCGTCCACCACTCAGGGACAAAAACAAAAACAGGCTTACAGGCAAAAAGGAACTCAGACTAGGAATACTCACAAAACGGACTTTTAATCAGAACGGGCAAGTACAGGTTTCCTCAAGTCAAACAGAACAGAATAATGCAAAGTAATGTAAAGAACCTGCAACCGGCAATCCCCAAAACCCGCCTTTAAGAAGCACACACGCAAATTAGGAAATCTGCTACAGCCGGTGCCAAGGGGGCGGGGCCGGCCGGTCGCCACGGCGACCATGCTGGATATGACAGTTTTCAAGTATAAGAATTGGATTGTTTTTTAAACTTAACACCGGACGTGTTTTAAAAAGCACTAAATGTTAGAATTTCTGTTTAAAATATAAAATGCATTCTTTTAAATCATTCTTTGATAATAAGTTTGCAAAATTTAATAATATTATTGGGCTTTGATTTCGATATTTTTATACTGTGACGGCGGGATATTTTTATGATGCTGTCAGACTGTCACATTGACTTATGCTTATCCTCAACCGGTCATTAAATAAGTCCCGGGACACGTGCATTACATTTAAACAACAATTCATGTTAAAATGGAACAGTTAACTCAATTCAACTCAACATCTAGTAGAAAGCAATTTTCTCATCACGAAAATGCCTTTTTGGAGGGTTTAAGTTTTGCCGGAGACTGCATGTCAAATTGTTTTGTTAGCCTGTGTTGATTTTGAACCCCCAAATTAAGAACTGAGACGGATGAGCTCACCACTTGGCTCACCGCAATGCGCCTTCCTTTTCCCACAATTCTGAAACGTCACACACGTCAGCGCTTTCTGACCTTTTGGACAAACAAAACTCGTTTTTCTCTGACTCAGTTTTTCTACTACCGATTGAAATCTCAGCATTTTGATTAGTAGCAGCTTCATAATGTCACTTATCGGTGAGCGCAGTTCTTTCCTGTCCTGATACTGCGCATTTGTGAGGATGGGTGTTACTGTTGGTTCTGTTTAAAAGCTCGCTATCACCCTTTTGAGAGCTTCCTGATGATAGCATTTATGGCAGAATAATAATGTTTATTTAGTTCAGGGCTGGGTTTACTAATTGAGGTTGATTTAGTTTTGACTACTTTGTGATCAAAGGTTGATAGCGTCACGTCCAATGTTCCCTGTAATTTTCCACGGGTCTGAGCGTTCACACAAAGTCGGTGAGCAACGCTTGAAACAACAGTGAGCAACACCAATCCCAAGTGTGGCAACTAAGTCATTATCAAACATGTCCAAAACTTGACATCACGTTACATTTTGCTGAGTTTCCGGCAATGCAAAACACTTTTTCACTTTTAAATGAATTGACTAATGTACGATTGCAAAGGTTGTTCCGCCTACAAACGTCATTTGTTTTTACAACAATTCTTTCACAAGATTTCCTTTTCTTTTTTTTCCTGGCATCGTTTGTCGCATAATACTAACATTTTTGGGGGCTTATTTAGTCGTTTGCCCGATACACAACTGTATTTAATCACATTTTTTAGTGGAGGTACAGTGTTGGCAACAAGATTGACATGGTATGATTGGAAATTATTTGAACGCAACACTAACTTTTTCTTCTTTTTCCCTGTTTTTTTCTATTTTTTAAATTCCTTTAAAAAAATCTCATTGTGTTTATTTTTTTCTTAGCTGTAACTTTTTTCTTTTTGTTCTCTATTTACTTTTTTTCCTTTGTTTTTTTTCTTTTATTTTTTTTCTGGCTTTTTGTCTGAATTTTTCCTTCTTTTTTCTCTTCCTTTTGTTTCTTTTTTTCTCAGCTTTTTACTACTTTTTCATTTTGGTATTTTTTTCTTTTTTGTTCTATTCCCCTTCCTTCAAGTCATTTTGTGCTTAATTTTAGATAATATTTGGTCATATAGGGATAAAAGAAGCAAAAACAACCTGAAGAGCCGTTTAGGACCCGAAAGAGCCGGTTCCTCTTAGTGAGCCGAGTTGAAAAAGCCGGTTCTCGAAAAACTCTTCTGACTTTACAGAATTTCGGTCTACTTCGACCTTGCCTTCCAAATACCGCATTTAGAACACAACGTCAGGGGAACCCGTGTATTTTTACCTTCATGCACTGTAACTTTGACTTAATTCGCTTCTTAATTAGCAATTTCGAGCCCTGAGCGCGGAAAAGCTCTGGTTAGTGCACAATTGCGCACATACGCAGCTTAGAGGGAACTTTGTTCTGGATAGATTTTCTTGCGCGCTGAGAATGTGCAGGCAGTGCGCGATCGCGCACGCGCGCAGCTTAGAGGAAACATTGGTCACGTCACATCAAAGCAAAGTTGTTTCATAATATCTGACATTCCTCCAGGCAACACCATTCAGTTTTACGACACTATTTCTAGAATTATATAAGATCATTTTTCCCAAAGTACAAATAAAATTCATCATGAAAAACCTGAAAACTTCTTTGGTCTTCTTAATGTTACAAAAGTATACAAAACTGTAGTGTTTTTGATTATAAACTTCCTCTGCTGTTCAATTAGGAAACACAATGGTACCTCTTCATACAAGCTTTATTGGTTCCATGATCGTGCGCGTGAATTTTCCCAATATAGAATCATTAAAACTAAATGGTGTGTTCTGTTCCCGTCCACCCATAAGCATCCAAGTGAACCCGAAATACGGTAGCTATGAAATACCTAGGAATAGTAGTAGTAACTAAACATAAAAATACAATAATGTGACAAATAAGATGATATTGATATAATATAATTAAAAATATATCAATAAAAATGCGAGTTTATTATGAGCACTTAACACGAAGGCAGTCACCGGATACAGACTTCTGTTCTCAGACGGGTTAGTACAATAAATAATGTCCACTTAACATTTTGAGATAACCGGATATTTTTCAGTTTTATGCTTTACCATTCGGCCTACTTTAGACCCTTAACATTATAATCATGGATGATAAGGGATTTCTTTCGAAGCATAACAAAATTATTTACAAACAACGGGATGAATGTGTTCACTGGTCTATTTTAACAGTTGAGTGAATGCAGTTTTTCACCTGAACCTTCTCACAATGTTATACAATGTCAAATGGGTGCTATGAAAGAGATATAATTGTTTCCTATCTAAATCTAAATATTTTGCTTTCACGCCTCTTTGAATCAAAAAGGTTCCCGATCCAAGCATTGACCATATGCTAGTAACTTGACCCATTTATTGAACATGTGGTCATTAATTCCAGATGGACCTGGTGTCCACGATCGGGGAGAGCGTGGCTCTGGGAGCAGCGGGCATCATCCTGTGGGGAGACGCCGCCTACGCCAGCAACAAAGTAAGTCTCCGCCACATAAGCCATGACGTATGTGTGCAGACTAAATCCGCCGTGTGCATGTGATGTGATCATTTTCAAGCAGCTGCTCATGTTAGATGGCTTTTTTCTTCTTCCTCGAGGCGCCACATCAAAGACAAAGGTCACGTGGTATTGCTGAAGATGTGTTTGATGGCTGTGGTGCTTTTGTTTGTTTGGGAGTAAAACCAAAGTCTGTCCAACCTTGGCAGGACATTTGAAACATAGGAGGAATCAAATAAAATAAATCCCACCGGTGGCGTAGCAGCATTAATTGTGCTTTGATCTAATTCATGTGAGACAAACCCAGCTGAATTTTGGTGAGAAAGGCAGGGTACAGCCTGTGCAGGAGGCCTCAGCTGACTTTTGGTGGGAGAGCTTGGAATGGAGGCCTAAGTTGAAATTTGGTGAAAGAAGTAGTTTCTTCTCCAAATGACTTTTTGCTAAATTGGTTGTTGTCACTAACTTTAGATGAAATAAGCAAGAAAGTTTAAACGCCCTAAAACAGTGCTTCCCAATTTTTCAAAAGTCAAAAGTGTGTAAAAAATGTTCCCAGCACTACGTATCTTAATGTGTGTTTTTTAGGCTTAAATTAAAATTCGCATGTTGCCTGAATTGAGGCGGCACGGCGAATGGGTGGTTAGCACGCAACCCCACACTGCGGAGGTTAAGGGTTCAAGTCCAGCTACCGCAACCTCCCTGTGTGGAGTTTGCATGTTCTTATCGTGCCTGCGTGCGTTTCCTCCGGGCACTCCGGTTTCCCCCCACCTTCCGTCAGGTTAATTGGTCGGTTCAAATTGTCCCTAGGTGTAAATGAGCAAGGGAATGATTGTCTCTATGTGCCCTGTGACTGGCTAGCAACCAGTTCAGGGTGTCCCCTACCCACTGTCCGAAAATAGCTGGGATGGGCTCCAGCACCCCTGCTATCCTTCTGGGGAAAAGCGGTGCAAATAATGGATGGAATGCATGTAATTTGTAATTGACAGTGTAAAGTTTTTCTTATCATTTATGATCACGGTGGCTTCGGAGTCAATATTAATGGTTCACTTTGGTTAATAAATTTGCTGTAATTTTGGATTTTACTTCAGTTTTAACTTGTTACTATATATATGGTCTCCATTTGATATGGTCTGCATTTATATAGCGCTTTACAATGTGCTTCACACTTACTCATTCACAAAAAATCACACACACACTCACACACCAATAGCGGCCGTGCAGCCATGCAAGGCGGCAACCTGCTTATTGGGGGCATTAGGGATTCAGTGTCTTGCCCAAGGACATATTGCGATAAAAGAGATATCAAATTCCTTTTTGTATGTCATCTGCGCTCTCACCACAGTGACTCAGGTTTGATTCCAATATTTTGCGATTGTGGTCAATCATACTATTTTTAAGTTAAAAAAACAAAGAGTGCGTTGCACAGGAATAAAGACGGTACTTCCAATGCCAACATTTATTTCCCAGTGCATTAATCAGACCTCCTTCTCCACAGGCCATTATTTTTTTCTTTGCTCTTTTCCAGACCACCTGCTCGGAGCTAGATGCTTATCTCCAGGGTCCGCTGGGAAAATATCTCCTCAATGTCTCCACGGCAGCCGAGATATGCAGCCAGACTCTGTGCTCATCCCATGGACGTTGTCTACGCCGGGAACCCGACGCCGAAGTTTACTTGCACCTGGATCCCAACACCCACACTTTGCGGGTCGGACCCCGCGGAAAACTGGAGGCGGTCCCTGTGCCGGGTCGGACCGGACCAGCAGGATTCGACACTAGATTTCAATGCCAGTGCTACAGTGGCTTTGAAGGGGAGAGATGCGAAAAGTCGGACCCTCTGTATCAGAAAGGGGCAGCATGTTTAACCTCACCGACTGCACCGCAACTTGTGATCTCCCTGATTTTGTATGTTGTGGTGCAACAAATACTGTAAATAGAGGATTTTAAACCTTTTAGATCTTCAGAGGTAAGATCGGGCGTAAAAAATCCGACCCGACCCAGGACCACGGGTACTAACCTGAACCCAGCCCGAATCCAACCAATTAACTTTATTTGCAGGAACGAGCCCATGGCAAACCCGAAATTTCATATTTTATTTGTGAGGACTTGGGAGGAGAGGTGATTTATGGTGACAAATTAAAGCCTGTCTTTTCTAATGAAATCTAAGTTAAACAAGACTGTGTGACCGTTAACATATTTTATATTTCTGTGTCTGCAGAGGTTACGTTAACTGACAAATTTCTATTTTTATTAAGAGTTGATGGGAAAATTTTAAAGTTGTCTGTTTTTTGGACGGGTTGAGAATTACAGCAGCAGTATGTTCTCAAGAATCTAGCGCAGCACTTTAAGAGAGAGGCAGAGAGACAAAGAAGAACAATATTATATATATATATATATATATATATATATATATATATATATATATATATATATATATATATATATATATATATATATATATATATATATATATATATATATAGATGAGATATATATATATATATATATATATATATATATATAGATGAGATATATATATATATATATATATATATATATATATATTTTTTTTTAGTATCCACACATCGTTTCGTATATACTTTTTTAAACAACAGCAATGTGTAAATGTCTTGACAACAATCGTTTGTGCCTTTTTAAAAAGTGCTGTCATATATAAAAAGCACATCGTGATAGTAAATTGAAAGAATATTTTTTTTTTTGCCCAAAATAATTTTGGCAATATTTATTTCTAAATTAAAGCAACAATATATTTAATATTGACCAATTTAGAAAATGATTACTGTTACTCTTCAAAATAACTCTTAAAGGGACAGTGTTTATTATTCACCACTAGAAGTCACTGAATTCTGTAGTCCATCCATCAATTATCAGCACCGCTTATCTTCAGTAGGGTCGCGGGGGTGTTGGAGCCCATCCCAGCTATGTTTGAGCAGTGGACAGGGGACACCCTAAACTGGTTCCAGGCCAGTTGCAGGGCATACAGAGACAGACACCTCACTTGCTCATTCACACCTAGGGACAATTTTGACTGGCCAATTAACCTGACATGCATGTTTTTGGAATGTGGAAGGAAACCGGAGTGCCCGGAGGAAACCCACGCATGCATGGGGAGAACATGCAAACTCCGTACAGGAAGGCTGTTAGCTGTATTTGACCCCATGACCTCAGAACTGTGCCACAAACGTGCTAATTCTCAGCTGCTGTGTTGCCCTTTTGTAGTGCAATGGAAAAGGAAAAATCACAAAAAAACGCATGTAATAAAAACTACAGAGACTCCAAGTGGCCATAAAGCACTATTTTTCTTCTTATTTTTTTGCCCAGGCTTTCACAAGAATTTTTGTTTTGGGGGGTACCCTTAAGCAGCAAAGTGGCAGATCATTTTGTCTAGGTGATTACATGTTATGTACAATAAAAACACATTTCTAGAATTACGCGTATTTAAAAAAAAAATACACAATTATGTGGTAGTCAATGTATCTTTGCTTATTATTTAAGTAATTTTTTTTGTTTTAAATGAATGCATTTTTACCAATAGGAGGTGCTAAATAATATACACTGTTTCTTTAATTAAACTATTGAGGGAAGAGTTAGATAATAAATAAACAAAAATAAGAATCGGATGTATATTTTTCTCACAACTGTGACAATGTATGCTTTTTATATCTGGAAAGCAAAAAGGCTGAGATTTATGAGATCATCTGTTTAAATAAACACGTTCAGTTGACTAAAGAGGCAATGTTCATTACTTAGATGTAGTTGATTCACTTTTTAAATGACAGAACATACAGTATATAATTTATTGTTATATATTTATGGGCCCCAAATTAAGAAACTAATGATGTAGAAACATACATTTGCACACACCTGCCTTTCAAAAGCTGCAAAAAGCAATTTTCTGTTTGTTACCAGAGGATGTGGGGGAAAAACAAAAGTTATTTTTATAACTCTTTCACCTAGCAAGGGCTTGTTGGAATCAAGGTGTTTAGTTTCCGATCCCTGTTTCCTGGCCCTCGCCATCTCCCAAAAGTGTCAGATTCCCTAGTTTTCCCACAGTGGAGGAGATGAAATGTTTGCGAAGGGAAAGTTGAGCCGATATTGAGACTTCCCTGAGGTCCGTTGCAGGATTTATTTGAATGTACTTAAGCTGTTTACACGTAACATTTCTGTGATTTCAACTCCATGACAACTACCAATTTGCCACTTCAAAGTGAAATAACACATTGTAAAAAAAAATGATTCAAATCTACTACAAGTGATTTTAGGAACAATTCTGACTAATAAATTGATCCACTGGCAAAAGTGACTTGTTTTTTTTAATATACATTTATTTATTTATAAACTGCCAAATTGGTTACATGAATCGACTTGAATATACAGTATGTCGCAAAAGTAAGTACACCCATTAAATTTCTGCAGAGATTTCATTACAATGTTCAAGAGAACAACACCGAAGAAACGTCGCTTTGACACAATAAAAGGTAGTCCGTGTAAAGCTTAGTAGCTAACCCCTGGTAACGAAAGCGAGTACACCCTAAAGTATAAGTTCCTGTAGCTCAAAGTTTAGTGTGGCCAATATGATTTTACTGAACCACTTTAATCCCCCTGGCCATGGATTTTACCAGAGCCTCACAATTGGCCACTCGAATGCTCCTCCATGACAACCTGACAGCTGGGGGATTCCCTAAAGATGTTCTATTGGATTTAGATCTGGGGACTTGCTTGGCCAGTCCATCCCCTTTACCCATTCTCGCCTCCAGTATTTCGCAGTACATTCTTAAGTTTGTGTTTCCCTTAATGAAATGCAACTCCTTAATTCTAGTTACAGTCATGCAGCCCCAAACCATGACATTCCCAACACCATGATTGACTTTAGGCACAACACAAACATGTGTGTACTCACTTGCCACCATAAATTGTTTCACACCATCTGAGCCAAATTAATTCATCATTGTCTCATCAGATCAGAGGATATCTTTCCAGTAAGCCATAGCCTTTGTTGACATACCTCTTTTAATTGTGTCACAGCAATGTTTCTTCAGTGATGTTCTATTTAACATTATAATGAAATATCTGCAGAAATGTGAGGGGTGTACTCACTTTGGTGACATACTGTATCGATCACTTCTAAATGTTTGTTTTTTTACATTAATTTTTATTATGTACAATCAATTGTATGGTTTAATGCAGTGGTTCCCAAAGTGGGCGGTACCGTCCCGCTGGGGCTGGTGGAAAGATCTGGGGGGGCGGTGAGGAAAAAGAAGGTGGTAGGGGGTTGGCAGTCAGAAATCTAAGTCAGAAGTTTGAACGTAGTGCGGTTGAGAAACCGCAAAGCACTGCATTTTTTCACGGTTTTGTAGCGAGTGATGGAGTTTTGGCCAACCACAATTGTTACTGTTCGAGTTTTAAAAGCGCCAACCAATCAGAGGCAAGTTTCAATAATAGCACAAGCCAATAAATGTGATTCAAAGTTTGCAAGCACCACACTATGCCACACCCACCGTGTGAGCTCATTGAGTGTCATGGCGGACTCCGTAAACATTGTCCCAGAGTCAACAAACGAGAAGGAAACAAAGTTTGCACCGAAGAAGGGCCGCTAGTAATACGCTGGGGAACAAAGCGGGCACCAGCCTGCAAAACTTTGGGAACCATTGGTTTAATGCAACCAATGTAATTGTCGCGGGGTGCTGGAGCTCATCCCAGCTATCTTCGGGGCAGTGGGCACGAGACAACCTGAATTGGTTGCCAGCCAGTTGCAGGGCACACCACTAAATAATAGACACATATTTACATAACCATCTATTTTACCACAAGAGAGTACCATGTATATTAGGAATGTCAAACATATGGCCTGTGGCCCAGATCCGGCTTGACATAAATTTCTGAGTATGGCATCATCAATATTTATGATTTTTTTTTTAGTAAATGCAAATCAAATGCTCACTCTGGCTGCTAGAGGGTAGTAAAGTATATAAATAGTATATTGTCTAATCTCTTTGCTCATACACTTCTAAAACATTTATTTTGAATGTTATTTTTCATTTCAAACCAGCAAAACAATAAATACAAAAATTTATTTTTGTCCCACTTGAGTTTGTATAGCATGGTAAGTTGGTTAAGACGTAAAACTGCAGTTAATGCCAAACATGAAAATCATTTTTTTCCAATTATTTATGAATAGCTGTATTTCGCTTGGAAAAGACACGCTGTACTTTGTGGTACTGGGGCTTGCTCATACCAGAAATCACAGTGCCATCTAGTGGTCAAGTATCACACATGAGTGTCAGGGGGGCGGCATATCAAATGCATGGGGGTTCCCGACTCTTATAACCCCCAAAAAAATATTTGGTCCCCATTTTTGCTCGTTAGACATAACCAACAGCACTTCTAGCAACAACTTACATTATGTAACACAATAGACAGTTCAGTTTTCAAAACTTAGTTTTGTAATTTATCTTTTTTTTTTTAGATTTGTAAATTTTTAATTTATGTGTATAGTGTTTTTCAGAAATGTTTTCCCAATTATCTTTGTAAGGCGTCCTTACTTGTGAGACTCTGGAAAAATCCTCCACTTTATTCTTGTATTTTGTAGTTTATTTGTCGTTCCACTGAAAAGTCAATATTTGAAATTGACATTTTATTGCGTCGTGCAGTGATTCCAGTTGCTTGACTTTCAAGTTGCTTAGTGTCAAGCCATTTTCATTTGTATAGCCCTTGATGACAGGAAGTCTCAAAGGGTTGGACAGACTTTTGACTACTTTTAAAAATGCAAAAAAACAAAACGAAAAATCCTTGAGTACTTCACAAACATGTGTGCATTTCGTGGGACGTCACGTACCCTCTTGTGCGCATGCGTGACAGTTGTGCGGCGTTCACATAGAAAGATCAGGTCGAAAGCAAACCAAAAGTAAATAAGTGGACCAAACCAAAAGTATCGGAATCGACTTTTGAACCTAGCCTTAGACAGTGTGTTTGACTACTTTCCTATTCCCCCACCAAACGTTTACTTTGTTTTTAAAGAGAATTTAAAAAAACTCTCAACTATTGTTAGAGTTACGAGGAAAATACAGAACCCTTCAATCAACAGGACTGATTTATTTAATTACATTTGTCCTTTATTTCCCATTTATGACCAAGGTAGATAGATGGATAGATAGATAGACGAATAACTTACTATTTCATTAATCCTTTATAACTGCAAGACAAAAGGTCTTTTAATGCTTACGATCAAAATTAAAATAACACTGTCAAACATGACAAAGTTAGCATTTCTAAGGGAACGGAAAGGTCTCCAGTTATACAGAGAAAAAAAATAAATACATGTAAAAGAAAAGAAAAATTGGAATGACGACATGTTTAAATCAGCACAAGGGGCGGGTTCTTTCCTGTCAAAAAGTCGCAACTCTACTTTATCTTCTCTCTAATTGGCTTGTCGTTGATATAAACCCTTTTCTATTGGTTAAGGGGCGGATCTGATACGCACCATGGACGATGCTGATTGGTTTGTGTCAAACTCACAAACATAGCATCTGTTTTGTACCTCTTTCCTTCACTCTCCAGTCACGAGACTTGATTTTTTTTCACCCCCAGAATTTATACAAAATTAATTACACCAATAACAACATTGGACTATTAATGTTTCCACTTATTTACTTTTTTTAATCAAAGAAAGGTAAGTGTGACATAAAACACGTTTTGTTCAATTTGCTGGTTGAGTATAACTACGTGCGAGCAGTAAAACTGAGAATCTTAAGTACGACTAAAGCCTTTGATAGTTTCTTAAATGTCTAACTTCCATTTTTTTTAGCTTAACGTAGAAGATTTAGAAGAAGTTGCTATGGTTACAACGTACCATATTAAGCAATAACGGTCACTTTGCGAAAGACTGGTGAAGCAAGAGACACCCTGTCTAATAGCAAATTCCATAATAGCAATATTCAATTTACAAAAAGTTTAATTTTCTTACGGCAGAGACATCAAAAGATTATGTTCGTAACTCGGAGTGCACTGTAGTCAGTTACGACGAGGCTCGTGTCGAATGAGGCAGTCAGATTTACAAATACTTATTCATCATCTGATTACCGGAGCAAAAGAAAAAATTGAAAAAGATACTTTTAATTCCTTACCTTAACTTAAAAAACAAGTCAATGCGGTGCTCCGTTTGAATAAAAGAATCAATCAATCATTACAAGAAAAAAAAAAGTACTGGATGTTTTGACCTGCTATTAGCTTGCTAAAACTATCACTAAATTGTTTTTTTTAGGGCTGGGATGTGTGCCAAATTAGAACAATTGTTCTTGCTATTGGGGCAGCATGGTGGAGCAGTGGTTCGCGCGTGTGCGGCACAGTTCTGAGGTCATGAGATCGAACCATCCTGTGTGGAGTTTGCATGTTCTCCCTGTGCTTGCGTGGGTTCCCTCGGGGCACTCTGGTTTCCTCCTACATTCCAAAAACATGCATGTCAGGTTAATTGGCCAGTTTGAATTGTCCCTAGGTATGAATGAGCAAGTGAGTTGTCTGTCTCTGCGGCCCTGTGACTGGCTGGCAACCAGTTCAGGATGTCCCCTGCCCACTGCCCGAAGACCGCTTGTATGGGCTCCAGCACACCCGCAACCCTACTGAGGATAAGCGGTGCAGATGATGAATGAATGAATGTTCTTGCTATCGCTCTCCGCCGTGAGGCAAGAGAATTGCATACCTCACTCTGTATCTGCAGACAGTAGGCAGTGTTTTTGTACCTAACTGTATTGTTCGTTTTGTTTTCTTAAATCATGTAGCAACAAACATCACATCATAAAACGAACAAATCACCTAAAAAGAAAAAAGGGATGACAGGTTAAAAGGCAAATGTTTATAAGAGACCTGCCCCCAAAATAACTTTGGATGCTTCTTTTATCAGTCATTTAAACAAATAATCACGTATTACATCATTATAACAACCCTTTGATAGTATATCTAGAAATAATCAAATGGTTTGAATCACAATATATATTTTACAGTTTATTATAGTTTTCTCTTCCATATTTTTCCCCCATACAACAATACAATGTGTAAAACAACCTGCATTTTCCCCATGTTGTAGTCCATCTCTTGAAATGCTTCTTTCATTTCAAGCATCGTTTCTCTCATTTAATTTATTGATTCTCTCAAATCCTTCCAAAGCTGATTTCATCAAGTCCATGTCGTCGGCTTACCTTGCTTTGGACTTTTTTGAAAAAAAAAAAAAAAAAAAAAAAAAGAAAAAAAAAAAACTAATCCAGCAGCTGCGAGAAAGAAAAAAAAGGGAAATTCCGGAGCAAGTGTGAGAGGCGTCCTTACTTGTGAGACTCTGGAAAAAGATTGATATTTATGATAGAATTTGAAAAATCAGAGATCTTGAAAAATATCCTTAAATATTCTATACAGTGTTCTAGGCAGAGTACTTTCTTCTACCAAACATGCTTTTGTGGTTTGTCACAAAAACAGTGATAGTGATATGGAAGTAAAATAAATAGTGATCATTACTTGTATGTTTATTTTTCTCCTTTCTAGAGATGAGTTTCCTTCATCCTCTCCTCCTGTTCAGCTTACTTAGCCAACTTCCGGCTATTAGCATGTCTCCATCATCTTTCTTCCAGTTGCCCTTTGTGAGTGTGTGGAATGCCCCTACGGCTGCCTGCCTTACGCAGTATGGTGTTGATCTGGACTTGGGCACGTTCAGTATCATCCAGAATCAAAACCAGACCTTTATAGGTAATGACATTGCCATTTTTTACACAGACAAGCTAGGTTTGTACCCGTACTACAGTCAAGGCAAGGCAGTAAACGGCGGTGTGCCACAAAACTCCAGCCTTGATGAGCACCTGAGGGCGGCCAGAGACGATATCACCAAATACATCCCCGATGGAAACTTCCAAGGCCTGGTTGTGGTGGACTGGGAGAGCTGGAGGCCGGTTTGGGAGAGGAACTGGGACACCAAGCATGTGTACTGGGAAGGCTCGCGAGCACTGGTCCAGTCAAAACATCCAGACTGGAAGCCCCCACAGGTGAACGCTTTAGCCCGTGTCGAGTTTGAAGCGGCTGGTAGGAAGTTCATGGAGGAGACTTTGAAAGTGGGTCAAAAAGAGCGGCCCGGTGGTCTTTGGGGCTTCTACGGGTTCCCCAGTTGCTACAACTACTACAAAATCATGAACTACACTGGCCAGTGCCCTACGGTTGAGTCAAAAAGAAACGATGAGCTGATGTGGCTCTGGAATGTGTCCTCGGCGCTCTATCCCAGCATTTACCTCAGTCAGGAGATGCGAAACCTCGGCCCGGAAGTGTCGCTTTATGTTCGTCACCGTGTCCTGGAGGCATTGAGAGTTGCGCTTATCTCTCGGCCTGTTATCCCATATGCTACAATCGCCTACACTTTTTCGCTCGAGTTTCTCTCCCAGGTGAGTAAATGAAACAGTATCAGAAAATATGTAAAAAGCCTTTTTAACGCATACTGTATTTCTTATTTAATACATCATCTACAGGAACATCTTGTCTACATTGTTGGAGAGAGTGCTGCCTTGGGTTCTGCGGGGGTGGTCCTCTGGGGTGACCATTCTTTTTCGAAATCTAAGGTACTCCTACTTTTATCAACAGTATGCATCCATTTTCACCCATTAAAGGTAGGCGATACTTGGAATTTTGGTATTGATCCAATCTGAGTAAATATAGGGTAGTGCTGATTTGATTCCGATACTTTTTGCTTGGAAATGTCATGATTGATAAATCATTGACGCCCCCCACCCCTTTAGTTCGTTCAAAATTATGACACAGTTACAAGTTCAAACTCTAGTAAACACTCAAAATAACGAGAGAATACATCAATAGATTTTGAACTTGCAAAGAGGACAGGGAAAGAAGCCTTTAGATAAAGAATTTCAAACCACTCTAATACTCTCCTTTGAGCTCTTTTTTTTCCAAAATTAAATCTTCAAGGTTCAAAAAAGCAGATCAAGGGGTGTGATAAACATAGATAGATAGATCTGGCTGCTCTTTCATTCTCCTGTTGCCCTCCCTCCTGCCTGGCTGGTAAAAAGTACCAGGCCATCTAGTGGCCAACGTAGGTCAAGGGGCTAAAAGTGTGCCTGTCAGTCATTCCATTTTTCAATGTATTAGTGCTAGACTAGATGGACTGAAACGTCTATCTGACGGCAAAATTTATCTCTGGGGTGGAAAATGGCAGCAGTCAGAACCCGCATAAAAAGAAAAATCGACACCAATTGGCTGCCACCTTTACATAAAAGTTTGATATTCAAACTCTTGACTGGTCCCCCCCAGGCATCTTGCGACGCCGTCAAGTCCTACATTGACGAGACTCTTGGTCCCTATTTGGTCAACGTGACGTCAGCGGCCGTCCTGTGCAGCAAGGCTGTGTGCTCGTCCAGGGGCCGCTGCGCCAGGAGGGACCCCGAGTCTCGGATCTGGCACCACCTCAACCCAGCACGCTGGAAAGTGATGTCCGAGGAAAGGCTGCATGGTAGGCGCCATTACACGGTGCTGGGACAGCTCAGTGCAGAAGAGGTGATGTTCATGTCGTCTCACTTTGAGTGCAAGTGCTTCCCTGGGTGGTCGGGGGACCATTGCGACATGCCCCGGTAGGCATAAGCAACAATATGTAGGTGGTGTGAGTTTTGGAACAAGTATTTGTTTAGCCAATTACTACAATAATCCTTCGCTGGATGGCGATTTACTTTCGCGATTTTGCTACTTCACGGATTTTCATTGTGCATTGTGTTCTGCATTCTGATTAGCTATTTGTTACCTTGCCTCTTTTCTGTGTCTGCCTGTGTGTCAATATCATTGCGGTATAAGTTGTACACATATGAAAAACAGCTTGACTAACTTAATTTACGGACGCGGATATATTTTTCAATTTTGAGTTTCTCATAAAGCCATCATGTCAACAAAACACTCTGGACCCACAAAGGCAACAAAAGGCAAAGGACGATGCTTTCTATTGCCAACAAACTTGGACTTTTTGACATACCAATGGAAGTTAAAAGCATTTTTACAGCACATTTTTGTTTTCCAATAACGTCCACTTCATGGCGACAAAATATATTCTAAAGTAAAACAGAGGATAGTGTCCTGAATCAATAGTGCAATGTAGCGGCAAGATTACATTTGAAATTATCATTTGACAGAACAGAAGTTTTTGTAAAGAAAAAAAAACCTTTATAAAGTACAGTACATTTATCTGTTAAACAAATGCTATAAACAGGTTTTTTTTCTTTGGTTTCTACTTTGTGTGTTTTGACTACCACGGGTCTTTTTTGGATAGCAACCCCCATGAAAAACGCTGGATTAGCATACTTCTATTTATTTAAAGGGAGACTGTGTATTATTTGACAACTGCATGTCGCGGTATGGTGTAATGCTCCTGAAAAGTTCTAAAAAGCACGGGAAAGAATATGAACTGCAGAGACTCAACGTGACCAAACTGCACCATTTTCTTATTTGCCAAGCCTTTCACAAGATTTTTAGTCTTTGGGTACCCGTAGTAGCAAGATCGTGGTCAGTTATGTCAGCTCCCTTAAGTGAGACTCATGTGATGCAAAATAAATGTCAATATCTCAACCCTTGACTAAACATTCATGTTTATTTGACAGTTTATTTTTATTTTTGTTAATTATTTAAATCATCCATCCATCCATCCATCAATTATCTGCACCAGTTATCCTCAGTAGGGTCTGGGGGTGCTAGAGCCCATCCCAGCTATTTTGGGCAGTGGGCAGGGGACACCCTGAACTGGTTGCCACCCAGTCGCAGGGCACACAGGGACAGAAAATGTGCTCGATCATTCACACGCAGGGACAATTTGAACTGGCAAATTAACCTGAAATGCATGTTTTTCTGAATGTGGGAGAAAACCGGAGTGCCTGGAGGAAACCCACGTAAGCACGGGGAGAGCATGCAAACTCCACACAGGAAGGTTTGATCCCTTGACCTCAGAGTTGCCGCGGACGTGCTACCCATTTAGCCGCTGAGCTTCTTTATTTATTTCAATGAAGATTTTTCTTTTCTAAGTTAAGATTTTTTTATTACCAACAGTGGTTTAAAATCGTACACACTGTCCCTTTAATGTTATTAGTGCACTTTGATGTCAGGGTGCTGTTGTTTTTTTGAAAGTAGTGTAACTACAATCAAGCCAATGAAACAACAAACAACATACAAACAAAAACAAATAACAGTACAGCATTTTAACTTTTGAAAATTGCACTTTACCCATCATGACACAATATTAATGAAAAATGCTAAAAACAGAGCGTAGAACCTCTGTTGACCACCAGGTGGTAATGTATTAACATCCACGGAAGTTAGCCAATGTTATCCAGACCTGAGACTGTTTATACATGCACTTGTCATTTCAACTCATCCTGCAAAATAACCAGACAGGCATTTGCTACACATTCTTAATAATTTCATGTCTTAAATGATATCGTTCCAAAAAGTGATGCACAGTTTTTTCTTGAAAAATGTGAGTCAGCATTGATGAGATATAAAGAAGACTTTACAAGAGGCTGCTGGAAAATCTTCACACAGCCAGTAAAAGGAATCCAAATGTCCCATTTTTAATATGCTATCAGGGGAAATTAGAACACCATCCCGCCGAAAGGTTTATGATCTCTATTTAAAACATAAACTGGTGATGACACGCTGGTTTCCATGGCGGTTAAACGTCTATCGCAAGAGTGTCCTTGTGTGCGTATTTGCTTACTCTAAGCCGATTTTCGACCATTAGACATTTGACGTCAAGCGTGCACACTATGGGGATTAGTAATTACCCTGCACACAATAAACACAATCGCACAAATATGATAATGTTCATTCAGGACAAGACTTTGTTTACTGTATGCTTGCTCAAAAGTGCTATTAGCTCATGCTGAGACACTTACAATGTACAGTGGAACCTCGGTTCTTGACCATAATCCGTTCCAGAACCCTTTTCGAAAACCTAATTGTTCGATCACCGAAATCCTTTTTCCCATTAAAAATAATGTAAATCGTTTTAATCCGTTCCAACACCCTGAATGTTTACCTGAATGTTTAACGTAAACATAAAGCTAACCCAGGCTAATCGTACGTTCATGTTATCGTAATCTTCCGTACGAAAGATTACGATAACATGAATGTGTAAAAAGAAAAAATCAGGTCGTTTAAAAGTCATTTAGTACCCGGGTCTCCACAACAAGTGGTGAGCGGTTCATTGGAAAGGGGGCTGCGTCCCTACACCCTGAATGTTGGGCTCCGTTCCAACACCCTGAATGTTTTGAATGTTTAACGTAAACATGAAGCTAACCCCGGCTAATCGTACGTTCGCGTTATCGTAATCTTCCGTACGAAAGATTACGCTATCATGAACGTGTAAAAATTAAAAAAAAAAAGGATAAAGAAAAGAATTATGCATAGAATTTCTTACCTTTGTGGGGGTCAGCAGAAGGCGCAGGTGGACGGTGGGGTATTCCCTAGCAAGACCAGACACTCGCACACCTCCTTCATATTTTGCTATTATTTCTTCCTTAAATGCAATAGCTGTACGCACTACTTTTCTTTTTTCACCTGTAGCAACTTTGCTGCTTGCACTGTCTTTCTTCGGAGGCATAATTAGGGGCTAAAACACTTCGTACACCTATATTAAAAGCGAAAGCAAACGAAGCACGTCCGCACCCGATAACAGTTGGTCACGAAAAGAGCGATCTACACCCGTACGCCGCTCAGCATCGCACCCTAAAGTACGCACTCACGCATTACCGGCGTTCGAACAGCGAAGCAAGAATTTCTGGAAATTTTTGGTCGGACACCGATTTGTTCGAGCTGAGAGGCGTTCAAAAACCGAGATTCCACTGTTTATGATCTTATCCAAAAATGCAATGATTGAATCCTTATAAAGGTAGGCTTTGAGTTGGAATTTGAACTGTTGTTTAAGTTAAAGTATGATGTGAATTATGGATTTGATTTGAAAGTGTAACGATTGAATTCGGTACGACTTGGAATGTCATTCAATGTCATATTGTATGGTTTGTTCATATATTTCATTGTACTTGTCAGAACTAAAATGTGCAATTTTCTTGTAGGATACAGCCTTTAAAGCCCCAGTGTGTTATATTTGACCAACAAAATAAACAAAACAAGTAACACAGCAAGCAACAAGACCGCAGGCAAAAATGACGGCGACCTAAGTAGGGATCTCACTACGTAAAAGAAATTCAATTTTTTTTAACCCATGATTTTTTTATAGTTTTTGTATTTTTGCATAGTATTCAAAACAATGTTATGTTTTTTTACTGAATGAAAGTTTTTGGCACCTCTAGGAGGCACTAAATATTACACAATGTCGCTTTAAACTCCCCTGCCAATACTTACAGTATGTCAGGAAATGAAAAGTGTATTCAAGCCTGGTAATTTACTCTTGGATGCTTTATCGTGAAGCGGGATAAGCTCTTTGTGTGTGAATAAACCACTTTAACAATCACATTTGATTTCCGTTCGGTAAAAGTTCGCCACTTCCAGAAACAAACGAACACACATTTTTGTTGTTTTTAACTTTATTTTGTGTTAGACTCGTAAAAAAGAGTGTGTGATACAGGTAAAAAAGAGGTTCTGGTTCTATATGGGTTGTTTATGACTTGACGGATGGCCAGTTAACGGATTAATAATAAATTGTAAATTGACCACTTATGATCTTAGCACTTATTTGTGATTGCCTGAGCTGGCTAAAATTCAAGCTCCAATCGACTGATCGACCAGTCGATAACCAACAGATTGACCATCTGGTGATATCAAAGAACCAAAACCGGACTCGCTGACCCACTGACTGAAAGACCAGTTGATTAAACCACTTACTAGCCCACAGATTCGAATCGTTAACCTACCGAGTCCCTGACCGTACAAACTCCCCACTGACCTGTTGACCGACCCATTGACAGACTCAACATCCAATGAACCACCGATTGCTCTTAGAGTATCGGAACAATACCACTTTTCTTTTTAAGTATCTTTACCCTTTAAACAGAAGTTGAATTGAACAGTAAGTCATCCTCTCCCTTGTGAATTTATACTACTTATTGAGGGTACTGGGTTCTAATTTTTATCAAGGTTCGTTTTGGACTTTAAAATGTTTTCTTTTGATAAGAACAACACAAAAAACTGGTGAAAATTTGGCAAATTTTGTGACCTTGAACGTGAACACAACATTAGCTGAATTGCTTAACTCGCTAGTTTTTTGCTACTCATTGGGAAACAGCCTATAGTTGCCTAAATATGGATTTTTTTTAGCCCAGTGTTTTATCAACTTTTTTTTAGCCAAACACACCTTGAGTTGTAATTTGAAAATATGTTCACAATAATTTTCAAACGTATTAAATATCTAAAATGTCAACACTTAGTACAATGGCACATTTCACAATGGCAGCAGTTGCTCATGTACGGTTACATAACATTTGAAACTGTCACGGTTGCCATGGCGCCCAATTGGCCCCGCCCGTGGACACCAGCTGGAGCTCCTCACAGATTGGCTCCCTGTCAATATTTAAACGCTGTCCTGTCAGTAGACTTTTGTTGGTGCGTCTGAGAATCTCTGTTTTTCCTGTGTTGTTTTTCCTGTTTTGCTCCCGCCACGATCTGTTTGATTTTGACTTTTTCCGTGCTAGCCACGGAAGTCCCACTTCCGCAGCTGAGCAACTTACTCCCTGCGACCAACGATCTCCAGATCGAGTGTGCGCTCCTGTCTCCTCTCCCCAATAAAACTGTGAGTAACGTTACGCGAGTGGGTCCTGTTTCCCTGTCCTGGTCCTGACAGAAACATTTTGTTGTAGTTTTGTTTTTCTATACTTGTTATGTTTCTATTTTTTATTTTATTTTTGTATCTTCTTTCTAGTAAATTGAGAAAAAAATATCCTTAACACGAGCAGAATGATCTGTGAGTGGGACCAAAATATATTATTGACATCATTCATTTTTTCCACTTAAATACGTAAAATTACATTTGAAATGAGCTAGTTCAAATGCCAGTGAAACATAGCTTTATTTATTTATTATTGTTGTTGTTGTTATTTTGGAATGTTAGCTCAAAAACAAGTTATTGTGTCTATTTAAGGGAGAATTTTGAAGTATATTAAAGCTATTCACCGGAAGACAGCATTCTCAACACACTTTTGAGAATAATGGCCAATTTCTGTTTACCAAATTGAATTGACAATTTCCTACATAACGCCAAACAAGATTTCATGGTTAAAAAACGCTGATCAAGCCCATTCGACCGAGTTGAGTCTAAAAATAGTAATTGTTTTGTTAACCTTGTCTAATATCGTCCAAATTTACACTAAAAAGTAGTCGTGTAAAGACGTTTTCAAACGCCTTGAAAATACTTTTTTAAAAAGTTATTTTTCTCCAAATAAACATGCCTTTTAGAGGAATCGTTGGCATATTTTAATTCTATTTTACATCACTTTTTGATGGAGACGAATGTTAAACCAATTTTACATCTGTTGCAGTGATCTGCGCTGTGGTTTGTGTCTGGTGAGGCAGTCAGATTCACAAATAAATGAACCTCATTTCATCGATCCGACGCCCGTCGATCCGCCTGGCCCGATGCCTGTCGAGCTGGCAGACAAAGAATATAATTTGATTGTCACAGCAAGAAACTAATATATAAACTGTAGAATAGAAATAAAAAGCTTTATTGTCTTACTTTAGCTTATAAGGGAAATCTGTTCCGTGCTCATTTCAAGGAAAGCATCAATAAAGCAGTCCTCTATTTCTAACAAAAATCCGCGCAACGAGAAAAAAATTACTGAATGGCTTCACTTGCTGTCAGCTTGCTAATATTATCACTAAGTCCACTTAGGGCATAGGTCTGCACCAAATCAGAATCTTTGGCTCATTATCACCCTCTACCATGAGGCAAGAGAATTGCGTGCCTCACTCTGCATATGAAGACACTCACAATACGTTATATACTCATTTTATTATTAATAATCATTAAGTGAAAATTTAGAGATTTTACAAAAGAAAAATCCAAAATGTGAATTTTAATGGCAAAAAACGCTAACACTGAATAAATATTACTGTTTAATATATTTGTAATTTTATATTTCCACCATGACAGGTTGAAAAAAACTTCAACCGCAAGACATTGCAAATTCCCAGCTCTCTTGTTGATCATGCCACCATATGGCGTCTCTGCTTGCGCGCTGATGAATATTTCCTACAACGTTTCTTGTCTTGTACTCAGGTGTCGAGGGGCTAGTTGATCACGGCCCATTTGTGCAGATTTATCTGTTTAATAAGTTGACTACAGTGCGGCGCACTGTCCTCTGGGCCACGTAATGGCCGTCTCCAGTCGTCACTAAAGACTCCGATGCTGATTCTAAATGGCCCGCCGTCCAGCCTCCACCCCGTCCCTCGCTCCCATTATCATTCTGCGGGTCTCCTGAGATCTCGCTGTACGGTGTATAAAAGACAGCAGGGCCGGGTTGGTGACTTTCATCCTCCACTGACTTCCTTTGAGTCCTCCATAGCTTTTGGAAAGTCTCCTTCTTCATCCATTGGCTGGCTAACATGGACACAGGTGCAGCGGTTAGCATTTTGGTGGTGCTTGTGGCGTTAGCGGGCGTTACCCATGGGCTACATGTGGTAGGCGCTACAGAAGATCGCGGAGATGCAAAAGCGGGCAGCTCCGAGGACAACCTGGGCAACGGCTTGCTAGAAATGGTGAGATGGCCGATCAGAAACTTTTGTGACATGTCTCATCATTAAGATTTGATGTGAAAAGTCAGACTCATGACATAATTATGTAATGATTCATTCAATCAGAACAGGGGTCGTCAATTCCAGTAGTGCTGCATCTAACGATTATTTTAATAACAGAAGAATTGGTCGATAATTTTTTGGGGGGATTAATCGATACATCGGATTGAAATATCAGTAAGAGCTAGGGTTGCAACCAACTGAGAACATTTTCTTAGCCTCAATAATCTGAACCTATTTAATATTTATATTCTTTTTAATTAAAGATGAAGACAAAAACGTACGAACGGGCTTGTACCGTTACCAGATTTTTTTTTTATCAGGCTACAGCTAATTTCCGATTTCAAGTCATCGGTTCTTGTTATGGTTCAATATCAGTATCAGCCAATGTCATTTTACCATTATCAATTAGGAAATATAATTTTAATATGAAATATCATGATATTTGAAGGAAATATCTGCACTGGGAAGCATGTCTAAAACTGTCCTCTGTTGGTGTTGGTACTTGGTATCAATATCAGTGTTTATTCACAAGGTGACTGCCCATACTCGTATCAGTTTTGTACGATCAGAAAAATGTTACTGTATAATTTTCTTGAAAAAATTCTCTCAATGTGATAGTCAGAATAATTAATTATTGTGTGGTTGACCACATGCAAAATATGTGCAAGGCAGAAGAGACAATTTCAAAGCATCTTCTTCAAGCTGGAGATCAACTCTTACTGATAAAATGTTCCGCACGCCCTTATATATTTTTCTTTTTTCACCAGGAGAGTGTCAAAGCGGAGGGCGGCTTGGACGATCGTCTTCTTACGGCACTGCTCCGTGCTCTTCTTCTGGGATCGCAAAGAGAAGCCAGAAATTCTGTGCTTCATCAGCCGCAGAGGTTGGTGCAAATCACATTTTACTCTCTAGCATACATTCTTTCATCAGAATAAAAACACAATTCCCTCATAAAGTCCTTTTCAGGGTTTTAAGAAAAACACTAGATACGTCTATATGCGGTATCGTATTTTCTGCACATTAAGGCACATGGAATTACTACAAGGCGAATTAAAACTACAGTTATAGATGAGTGATCAGTTGAAAAATGTCGCTGACCAAAATTGCAAAACACTATACACAATGAGAATTGAACCTGGGTTGCGGTGGCCAAAGTGCTCCAACCTAACCATTAGACCACCAAGGATATAGATGATATCTGAAAAGGCTTTTGATTTGTTCTCATCATCCCTCTATTTTTACTCATAGTGGCAGAGAGGAATGTTAGAAAATGGATAAAACAGAAAGTGATCCTGGAATTTTTAAATAGATGCAAAAAAAGTAAGACAAGGAAAAAAACTCTTTGGTGAAGCTAATGATGAATCGGACTTTGGTGACATTTGTCTCTGGTACCATGAAAACAAATTGTCTAATAACGAGATAAAGGCTCTCTCTCTCACTGCACTGCTGCGACCTGAGTTTGATTGGATACAACATTTTCAATCATTACACAAACACTGTAGTATACCGGCACAGGAATAAAAGCATTTGCACTTCCATCTTTTTTGATTGTATTTTTTTGGTACACCACACTTTATAAAGTGCAGTTCCAAATTTATGTCCAATTTGGGGATTTTAGTTGCACTCTAAAGTCTGGAAAATACAGTACATTTTCAGGCGAATGCTTATTCCGAACAAAATCCTTGTGTTTGATTGTTTGGCTGATTAATCATGAATTAATATAAGGAATAAAAAGTAAATTATGTTTTGGACCGTTAACATTTACAGTAAAAACGATCCGTCACAATTGTGTTTTTCAACCTGTTTTCCGGGGTACACCAGTGTACCGTGAGACCTTTTATAGCATTCTGCAGGGCTGGGTGGAGGTGGAGCTAGATCTGCAACTTGGGGTTCCTCCTGTAACACCTACTTATGGACAGAATTGCAAAAAGCATGCCATTGTATCTCTCCTTTCTTCTAGTGATCAGCCAAGTTACTAACATACAACCAATATCTGTAGGAGGAAGCAGATTACATTTTGTTTTCTATAAACATTAATTATTTGCTCATGATCTAGTACAGCGGCACGGCGGCTGAGTGATTAGTGCTTCCGCCGCACAGTTCCGAGGTCATGAGATCAAATCCAGCTACCTGCGCAGAGTTTTTAGGTTCTCTCTGTGCTTACATGGGTTTTGTTCCACTTTCCAAAAATATGCATGTTAGGTTAATTGGCCGGTCCAAATTGTCCCTAGGTGTCAATGAGTGAGTGAGTTGTCTGTCTGTGTGCCCTGCGACTGGCTGGCAACCAATTTAGGGTGTCCCCTGCCCACTGCCTGAAGATAGCTGGGATGGGCTCCAGCACCCCTGCACCCTTCTGATGATAAGCGGTGCAGATAATGGATAGATTGGGTGGATTTAGTACAGGGAAATATATTTAACCACTCCCTGTATTTTGTTTGATGAAGCAACTTACCATTTTCCTTTCCAGAACTCATAGATAGATAGATAGATACTTTATTCATCCCCGCAGGGAAATTCACATTTCCAGCAGCATCCCTTCGCTGAGAACAATACAATAATAAAGCAAAAGGAATACAATATACAAATACCCAATGTGACGTGCTAATACCCACTGTAGCGTGTTGTCTAGAGTATTTAAATAGTGCTACATAAAATACACACTGCAATAAAAGTACGGTAATATGCAATGTAGGGGGTGTGGTTTAGTGTGGGCCTTTACTCCGCCGGGTGGAGTTAAAGAGCCTCATGGCATGGTCACAAAACGGCACAAATACAATGAAAACACTACAATGAAAAAATATAACAAAAAAATATACATAACAAACTCTGCTGGATCAAGTGTCTGATGACAGGGAGTGCATGCATTAACTGGGATGAACAGGTGGTGAGCGGTCTCTAGTGTTGGCCTCTGGGACTGCCTGTAACTTGCATTTTCCTTTCTATACGTGGAGTGAAATTTTTCTATCAAATAGATCTCGTATATCAAAATTCTTGCGTCTGGAGGGGCTCGTATATAGAGGTATAACTGTATATATGGTACATAATGACAACCCAATGATGAAGCAAACACATTTGTTTCCACATATAACCAGCCACTAAAAAAAAAAAATCTTTTAATAAAAATCTTAAAGTCACTAAATCTCCCGTATGACCTTCTCCCACCCGACAGGTTTGGGCGCTCGTCTCGAGGGCCGCTGGTGTTGGACGATCAAATCAACTCGCCTGACTGGGAGGAGGGGCCCGGCCAGATCTGGAGCCTGGCGGTGCCTCAGAGGTTTGGCAAGAAACGATAAACTTCTTCAAAGAGAGGGGAGCCACTGTGGGGCCCAGCTGGCCCGGCCCACGTAAAACTGAAATGAAAGCGCTCTTGTTTTATTCTTGAAAAAAGCTTTTTAATTTTCATTTTATTGTCATCACAATTATACCAAATGGACACAATACCTTGTGAATAACAGACAAAAAGCTGAACTTGTTATTTTGTAAAATATCCAAATAATAATAAAGGCTTTCAACTTGGAGGAGTGTAATTCCTAAATTTGCTCATTTAATGCCCATTTCATTGCTACCGAATTGTGGAAATGTGCATTATTTGACCACTAGATGTCACTGTATTGTGTGCAAAAAAGAAAGACCACTGCAAAGCACGAGGAAGAATTCAAAATACGGAGGATCAAAGTGACTGATCTACCATTTATTTTCATTTTTCCCCCTAGCCTTTCGCAAGGTTTTTGTCTTTTTTAGGGGTACGCGTAGCAGCAAAAATAAAACATCAACCTCATGAAATAAACATTTTTATACAATAATAAATATTGTATTTTTCAGATAAACAGAAACAATTGTAATGTAGGAATATAAACTTGTTCTACTGGCCGGTATATTTTGCTCATTTTAAGTATTAGTTTTGCTATTTTTTCTTGAAAAAAAAGGTAAAAAATAGCAAAACTTAAAAGAAAAAAAACGGTTTGAATTTAGTAAAATCCAAAATGACAGTAAAATTATTATCCCCAAAAATAACCTGTATTTTCTCCAGCGCCACAGTGACCAAAATTGATAAAAACTTTATACATACTTTCAATTTAGCCAGCATTATAATTTAAAGGGACATTGCGTACTATTTGACCTCTGGCGGCTGTATTGTGTCGTGCAACTGAAAATGAGTGCTACTAAGACCAAGGAAGGATATTTCTCTTTTTTTTTGCCAAGCCTTTCATAAGGATTTTGTTTGTTGGGGGGGTACCCATAAGCCCGGCACACACCTGGCGCCATCTGGCACAAAAAAAAGATGTCTTCACTTACATTTAATCACTTGTAGTGTTTATATAAAAGAAGCAAAACAAAAATGTAACTTATATCCACTTGGGGAAACTCATGGGAAGTGAGAAACACTAATTTAAATGATTGTTGTTAGGATTTACGTCTTTCTTCTTTTTTATTTATATTTTCTTAAAAAAATGTTTACCTGAATATGGGAACTTCACAGTTAGATTTCAAGAATATTCTTGAAACTTATTTAAACTTCTGCAAATACACCCGGGTGGTATTTTTTTCAGTTGGTATTTTTCATGTTGCCTTAAACACCGTGTTTGTGGCTTTTATTTTAGGTAAAATAACATTAGGGTGGGCTTCCACAATGTTCTCAGGTTGATTAATGATAGTCAGTAAATACAGCTACAGTGGGTGCTTTGTGAGTGCCGCCTGGCTTTGGCGACAACCAGTGGACATATTTAAAACCACAGGTCAATGCGGCTTATTATTCCCTTGTGCTTCTCTCAGCATTGTTATATGGGCCATATAAATATGGGAATCACTTTGACACAGGTACCCCTCTTTGATACGGTTCCTACGTTGTCTAACGTTGCATTTAAAGTACATTTAGGTCAGCTGGTCACGGTGGGATGATGAGGACGATGCCTCCTCCATGGTACACTATCAAGAGAGAGAGAATGAGAGAGAATGTTTTTATGATGCTCACTCTCCCTGCCGCAGAGCTCCAAGAACACCAATACACAAGCAGGGAGCTGTAGAAAAAGGGCGGTTCCTCCCGCCAGCTCGGCCAATGAAATCAAAGGAGAGTCTTCTCCATGCAAGAGTGCCCTTGTCGTCTCAGCATTGAGATCCAGAAAGGAGGCAAGGGAGGACAGGCTCACAAGTAGGTCACATTGGCAAGAGCCGAAAAGATGCCAACTAAAGAGTGAAGGACGCAAAAGTGCACTTTTGGCCCAAACATCAGGAAACTGTGACACCGGAATTGGTTTTGATTGTTTTTGATTCTGATTTGTTGCACTTCTCTTGACTTTGTTTGCCAACATCCTCACTTGGCAAAATCCTCCATCTTCTTCCTGCTTGCGCTCCTGAAGGATTGCTGACACATAGCCGCCATGGAAACGGGCAGCCCCAGGAAAATACAGTTCACTGTGCCGCTCCTGGAACCGCACCTGGACCCCGAAGCAGCTGAACAGGTAAGCGCAGTTATGTTTGGGAGGGGGGAAAAGTTTGGAGAAGATAAAGGGAAATTTTCCAGGAAGAAAAATATATACAGGTAGTTCATCCAAGCGAAAAACGAAATATATTATTTGCTGAAAAACATACATTTTTGACTACATTTCTATATTGTTTTAATTTTTTTTTAAATATTTTCTCATTAGAGGGACACAGTGTAATATTTAGCACCTCCTAGTGGAGGAAAACTCTCCATTATTTTAAAAAAATATATTGATTCAAATGGACAGTGTGTGGAAAACAACAAGCCATGGGACAAGTGCACAGGGTTGGGTAGGGTTACTTTAACTTGATTACTTTCCATTACTTTTGGATTACTCCAATACCAAATATGCTAATAAAAGACAAAGGAAACTGAATATGAATAAAATTATGACTCACAACACGTGGTAAGCTTTCTCTCCTGGCTTTGATCTCTTTGATCTCCGGCAAAACTAACATAAAATGCGACAGAAACAAAATGAAAATAAATCCAAACAGCTTGCCGACATCATTTTTGCCGTTCCATGTATTCCGTTACTCCCCAAGCCTGCACAAAATTTAGTAAATTTATTCATATTTAGTTTCTTTTGTCTTCTTTTAGCATATTTGGTATTGGAGTAATCCAAAAGTAATTGAAAGTAATCTAGTTAAAGTAACCCTACCCAACCCTGCAAGTGCATAAGGCTTTTTCCCTCCGGCCCACAAACATAAAATAATAAGTACATAGTTATAACATTCATAAAATGGTTAAAAATACTACTGATGAAAATATGGTAATTTGGTGCCAATCTTATACCAAGTGTCCCCAACATTTAAACAGACATATACATATATATATATTTTTTTAATTGATAGACGAAATCGTTCAACGGGCTTTTGTACATGGTTTTTCTCCCCATTGCAAAGAAAAAAATAAAATAAAACCTTGTGATATTTGATATTCTCAACTATACAATATACTCAATATTAATATGGAAGCACCCCCCCCCTAAAACATACAAGCCTCTAATGTACCTAAAGACAAAAAACTATGAACAAACCAACAAATACTGTATATACATTGCTACTAAACTAAACATTACAGTATGCCACTGCTTCTCATGTCTAATTCAGCAAGTAAAATTCAAGGTTTCAGTATCCAGCCTTGGACCTTTATATGAAGGTGTAGAGTGGTGGAAGGTGACAGACATCTACATATTTATTTGTTTTCTATTTTATTCATTATTTTATTTATTTATCAATGGCTGGCAACCAGTTCAGGGTGTCCCCTGCCCACTGCCCGATGACTGCTGGGATGGGCTCCAGCACCCCCCGCGACCCTACTGAGGATAAGCGGTGCGGCTAATGAGATGAGATGAGATGAGATATTTATCAAATAAAAAAACAACAATATCTACTGCATTTCTAAATGTCATACTTTCAAATTTAAAAAAGGGCATAATGTATCTAAATATATGTATGCACTTGTAGATGTCTGCATGTTTGTTGATTAATTCATTCATGCATATTGTCACTGGTTTTCTAAAAAACTATCTCAATTTTTGGTCTTTTTTATTTTTGCTTGAATGGAATTTGCGTAATATTTAAAGATTTGCCAATAAATACAGATATTATCTATTTCCTTCATATCACGGTTGCCCATTGTCCTCACTTGGGCCCGCTCGTTTGGCGCCAGCTCCTGCTCGTTGCCTGATTGGCTTCCCTCCTATTTAAACTCAGTGCTCTCATTTACTCCTTGTCAGTCCATCAACGAACCTCTGCACTTGCAAGACTTGTATTTTGACTCTGTCCGGTATCCTGCTCGCGTATCCGGTATCGATCCCGCCTGTCTTGTCCTGTCCTGTATCTTGCTCAAGTCTGCATTATCCGGTATCGATCCTGTCTGTCTCGTCCTGTCCGGTATCTTTCTCCAATATCCGGTATGGATCCCGCCTGTCTCATCCTGTCTGGTATCGATCCCGTCTGTCTCGTCCTCTCCAGTATCTTGCCCCAGTATCCGGTATCGATCCTGTCTGTCCGGTATCTTGCTCGTGTATCCGGTATCGGCTCTGTCTGTCCTGCCTTGTCCGGTATCTTGCTCCAGTATCCGGCATCGATCCCGTCCTGTCCAGTATCTTGCTCTAGTATCCTGCATTGATCCTGACTGTCCGGTATCTTGCTCGTTTATGGATCCCGTCTGTTCCGTCCTGTCCGGTATCTGCTTGTGTATCCAGTATCTGGTATCCGTCTGTCCTGTCCGGTTTCGCTCTCATCTGCCTATGGCTTCCTGTTTTCCCGCGCCTGACTCCTCTGTCTCACTTCTTCCGACCAGCGATCGCCAAATCACTGGCGTTTGTGTTCACGCGCCCTATTTCCGTAAAATAAAGCTTGTGTGAAAACGTTACGCGTCTGGGTCCTTGCTGTTCGGATTCTGACACTTCATGTGTCGCTGAGGTATCGAATTCCAGACTGTACTAGTAGATACAAAAGATAAAATGCATTTTGCCTCCAAGCCTTTTGGCATGTTTTTCAAAACTCAAAATCTTGCCCACCCCTGATTTAGCGCCTCCTTGTGGTAAAGAAGCTTCATTTAAAGAAACATAAACAATATTCCTTGAAATAGTTAACAAATATACATGAACTATCACATGAACAGGTATTTTTAAAGAATACATGTCAGTCAAAAAATGTGCATTTATTCTACACAACATAAACTAACATTTGTCCGCCAACTGGCTACAACGGGTACTGGAAAAAAAAAGAGAAGGAAAGTGGTTCTATTGGTTACTTTGAGTGTCCGCGGTTTGTATTGTCCTTTGTACTTTTTAGCTCTCGTTTTTGGCTGCGGAACACAATACAGCCACATCCAGTGACCAAATAATCCACACTGTGCCTTTAAAATAAGCAAAACAAATTAACTATCTTGTACACTTTCATTATTACTAGAAATTATTTAAAAAAAAACGTAATTTAGTTTCTAGAAAAGAAATTACCACCCTGAACTCCTATCCACAATGTTCTTGAGCATAATGTATACATGCAATTATCATGTACTACTACTGTAGATATACACATATTTGTTATATATAATTAATATATTGTTTTGAGATATTATTATTACTTTTTTTTGCACATTTTTATCTTATTTAAAGCTGAAAGGAAAAGCCCTTGTTATGTTACTTTCTCATGACTCTAAAGTTCATTCATTCATTCATTCATTCATTTATTCATTCATTCATTCATTTCCCATGAGAAAGTACTTCTATAAGGAGAGATATTGCGAAACCTGTTTGAAAGAAGAGTATACGACCAGATGTTGCTGTGTGGTGCAGTGCAACTGGAAACGAGTGCTAAAAAGCACATGGAGAAATACAAACTACAGAGACTCAAAATGTCCAAACCTCACTATTTTACTTCATTTTTTTCACCCCAGCTTTTTTGAGGTTTTTGGGTCCTGTTAGTGGCAAGATGATGGGCGATTATTTCAGCTCCCTTTTGGTGGGGCTCATGTCACTCATGCTAATTTCTCGACCTATAAGTATTTTGAAAAATGCATGTTTCTCCCACTAGGATGTTCTAAATAATACACACTGTTCCTTTAAAGCTTTTTGTGGGTGTTTCAATTTTAAAGTCACCATACTCCAACAGTCACCTCAACCTCAAATGAACCTTTTTGCTGGAACTAAGAAAACCAATTTTGGCTCAGCTCCCTTCGTCCCTCGACATCCATTCAGATTATTTGTGTATTTTCCAATTCAATATATGAAACCAGAAACAATCGCTGCTTATTTATGTGCCCAAAGCAGCCAATTAAGTGTCTGCATGTCCTCCAACAGTGTGAGCAAAATAAAGTGTCTACTACAGTGGTGTCCAACTCATTTGAGCTTAGGGGCCACACGGTAGTAAAAGCAGTCTCTCGGGGGCCGGACAAGTAAATGAATGGCGTAAAAATTGTGCCTGAGCTGTCAGGCTGGGGATATTTGGGAGGCTTGCATTTAAATTATGATTATGATTCAGGGATGTAAGATTTGATTATAAAATAATTACTCAGGTTTTTTTCCCTCAGTATTTATTCCCCCTCACAAAGATTTAATCTCTTGAAGTGTTTATCAAGTGTGCATTTGAAAAAAGAGCATTCAGATTCATTTCCACAATTTCATTACTACGATTTAATGAACTCAGGGAAACTCTTGCAAACTGTAGTGACAAAATCACAAATTTAATTAGAAATATTTTAAATGATTGATTCACTAATTGAAAAGTCTTTTTCTGCTTTCTATTTATTTTTCTAATAAAAATGTTACCTGAATGTTGGAACTTTGCTGTCATATTTCATACTCTATATATTATACGTCACGGTTGCCATGGCGCCCAATTGGCCCCGCCTGTGGGGCGCCAGCTGCGGCTCGTTGACAGATTGGCTTTCCGTCTATTTAAGCTCAGTGCTCTCACATTTCCTTTTTCAGTCCATCAACGAACCTCGGCCCCGCAAGACGCGGGTTTTGACTCGGTCCTGTTACCTGTTGGCATTTCCTGTCCGGTATTGTTTCCGTTATTTTTTGTCCTGTTCAATATCGGTTTTCAGTTTCATTCCCGTCTATTTTTGTCCTGTTTATTATTCTCTCCAGTTTTCGTTCCCGTCTAGTTTGTCCTGTTTTATTTCAATATCCTGTTTCATTAGCAATCCTGTCCGTCCGGTCCTGTCCGGTATCGACCCCATCTGTCCAATATCTACTCGGGCAATTGGTATTGATCTCGTCGGCCTCCGGCTTCCTATCATTTCACGCCAGACTGCTGCCTAACGTGCATGACTCCCCTTTTCCCGTAAAATAAAAGGCTTGTGTGAGAAATGTCACGTGTCTGGGTCGTGATCCTGTTCTGGTTCACGACATTGACGAAAGGAGCTAAAGCTTCTTTGAAACTTTTGAATGACACCCAGGTGCTGATTTAAAAAAAAAAAAATAATCCAGATGCTAACCAATAATTTCTAATCACTGGGGATAAAAACGTAGTTAAGTAGCAAATATTGCGGTTAAGAGAGACATTATCGCGCAACAAGTGAGACCAAACCTTGACTTCTGTTTTAAGTAAAATAACATCTGTCTGTGTGTTTCCACAATATTCTCGGGTTGATAAATCATAGTCAGCAAATATTGCTCCAGTGGGCGGTCTGCTTTGCCAGCAGCGTTGACGGCATCTATTGGACATATTCGAAACTGCAGGTCATTGCCTGAAGTGATGCAGCATTTTTCTCTTGTGCTCATCAATTCCTGCAGGCTGGGTTAAATCTATTAGTGGGCCTGATCTGGCCCAATTCCTAACCCAAAAACACACGGAAACCAGGAACAGCTGAAAGTTTCCTTTGTATTTCAGGACGCTTTCATTATGCAGGTAAAGGACGACTCACAATGAGTGCGGGTTAGGCAGGAGTGCTCCAGCACAGCGCTTGGATTCCTTCTTATTCTTCTCATTTGATGATTCTTCCATGAACAAGACGCCCCATCTATATTGAATGAACCTTGTGTATAAATAGCTGAGATTTATGAGTGTGTGAGTGTCTCTCGTCCTCTGCTTCTGATGTGTGTCCGCTCTTGTCGTTCCAGCATGACTCAAACTCTCATTGATACTGTACACTTTACAGAGAGAGAAACCAGAGTATGGCCAAAAAACCTTTTTAGTGCGCACTTGTTTAAAAGCCTCAATCAGACTGAAACTCGGTTGAGTCTTTATACAAGAATTTGGCATTAACACCTTTGGTTGCGGAATGCCAAAGTGTCATCTTACTCTGCGTCAGTTCTGGTTCAGGTTGTTTACGTCACATGTTTTCAGATCATGTGACCATTTAAGATGGCGATTACAAAGACAAGCACATATTAACTTCTGCGCCGAAGGAAAACACGAATGAGGGCTGCCTCGTGTAAAACACCTCATCTCAACTCTCATCTCATTAGCTGCACCGCTTATCCTCAGTAGGGTCGCGGGGGTGCTGGAGCCCATCCCAGCAATCATCGGGCAGTGGGCAGGGGACACCCTGAACTGGTTGCCAGCCAATCGCAGGGCACACAAGGACATAAAACTCGCTCGCTCATTCACACCTAGGGACAATCTGGATCGGCCAATCCACCTGAAATGCATGTCTTTGGAATGTGGGAGGAAACCGGAGTGCCCGGAGGAAACCCAGGCAAGCACGGGGAGAACATACAAACTCCGCACAGGAAGTCCGGTAGCTGGATTTGAACCCACACAGGAGGTTCCCAAGACCTTAGAACTGTGCCGCACACGCGCTAACCACTGCGCCGCCGTGCTGCCCCGCGTAAAACACAATCCCTATTTTTCTTGACGACAACGCCAAGGCAACCGTACTGCGAAGAATAATGCCAGATTAGTTCAGTAGCCTAGATGGTAAGGCGCCCGCTTTGAGACTGGGAGGTCGGTGGTTCGCGCCCCGGCCGAGTCATTCCTAAGACTTAAAAAGTGGTCGGCGGCGCCCTCTGTTGGCTGCGGCTGCATCGGCTCGCTACAACGGGTCAGGTGCAATCGACATTTCGTTCTGTGTACATTGTTACACAGAATGACAATACAAGGAAATTATTATTATTATTATTATATAAAAGTAAACTTCAGCAACCTGACATTGACGGCGATGATACAGAAATAGAAGCGTCGCTTATTTAATGGATAACTTGCACTGCTGTTCAAATTGAATGTATAAATTGAGAACTCGATTAGTGGGTGAAAAAGTTGAAATATCGGGGTTATGTTGTAAATATTGAACGAAGTAGTGTCAAACTTCCTTGCTCCTCCTATGTATTAAATGAATAATGTTGGCAAAAACATGGACTAATTTCTCTCAAAGGGCGTCATAAATGTTTTCAGGTGTCACTGCGATGTTTTGTACGTAGAGCGCATGATAGATAGATAGATAGATAGATACTTTGTTCATCCCCGAAGGGAAATTCACATTTCCAGCAGCATCCCTGAGCTGAGAACAATCGAGAACAATCGAAAATAACACGGGAGCTGCTGGAGTGGCTGCCATTCGTGACGGCGCCGGAAGAAAAGATTCAATTTGAATCATGTACAAACAAACAAACAATTGAATCATGTACAAACAAACAAACAAACAAAATATTCATGTTTCAATAAGTGGAGTGTTAATAAAATGGGGGGAAAATAATTTCTGATACTGATATAGCGCACAAAAATCAGGGCTCAAAATTACTCATTAAGAAGCAACTTAAGTCAAAGTTACAGTGCATGAAGGGAAAAATACACGGGTTCCCCTGACGCTGTTTTCTAAATGCGGTATTTTGAAGTCAATGTCGAACGAAGTTGAAAAGTAAAGTCAGTAGAGTTTTTCGAGAACCGGCTTCTTCGACTCGGCTCACTAAAGAGAACCGGCTCTTTCGAGTCCCAGATGGCTCTTTGGGGTTGTTTTTGCCTCTTTAATCCCTACACGACCAAATATTATGTAAAATTGTGCACAAAATGACTTAAAGGAAGGGGGGAATAGAACAAAAAAGAAAAAAATATACCCAAATGAAAAAGTAGTGAAAAGCTGAGAAAAAAAGAAACAAAAGGAAAAGAAAAATTATGCGTTGTGGAAAAGAGAAGCTCACTGTTTTCCTTAGGGCTGCCATTAAAGAAAAAGAATAACACCGTATTTAAAGCCGCAGTGTTTAAAATGTAGCAAAAAACTAGCGGCTTGTAGTCCGGAATATACGGTAATATATTTATTGAATAACAATGACAAAAATCAAATAAATTATTTAGAATCAATGTTCCTTGTAATTTTTCACGGGTCTGAGCGTTCACACAAAGTCGGTGAGCAACGCTTGAAACAACAGTGAGCAACAGCAATCCCAAGTGTGGCAGCTAAGTCATTATCAAACATGTCCAAAACTTGACATCACGTTACATTTTGCTGAGTTTCCGGCAATGAACATTTTTTTTTTCACTTTTGAATGAATTGACTAATGTACTATTGCAAAAGTTGCACGGCCTACAAACGTCATTTGTTTTTACAATTCTTTCACAAGATTTCCAATTTATTTTCCTGGTGTCTTTTGTCGCATAATACTAACATTTGGGTGGCTTATTTAGTCGGTTGCACGATACAGAACTGTATTTAATTACATTTTCTTAGTGGAAGTTCAATGTTGGCAACGAGATTGACTTGATATAATTGGAAATTATTTAAATGCAACACAAACTTTTTCTTCTTTTTCCCTGTTTTTTTCTACTTTTTAAAAAATTCCTTTAAAAAAACAATCTTATTGTGTTTATTTTTTCCTAGCTGTTACTTTTTTCTTTTTGTTCTCTATTTACTTTTTTTCCCTTTGTTTCTTTCTTTTCTTTTTTTCTGGCTTTTTTCTGAAATTTTCCTTCTTTTTTCTCTTCCTTTTGTTTCTTTTTTACTCAGCTTTTCACTACTTTTTCATTTTGGTATTTTTTTATTTTTTGTTCTATTCCCCCTTCCTTTAAGTCATTTTGTGCATAATTTTACATAATATTTGGTCATATATGGATGAAAGAAGCAAAAACCACCTGAAGAGCCGTTTAGGACCCGAAAGAGCCGGATCCTTTTAGTGAGCCGAGCCAAAGAAGCCGGTTCTGGAAAAACTCTACTGACTTTACTCAACTTCGTTCTACTTCGACCTTGACTTCCAAATACCGCAGTTAGAACACAACGTCAGGGGAACCCGTGTATTTTTACCTTCATGCACTGTAACTTTGACTTAATTCGCTTCTTAATTAGCAATTTCGAGCCCTGATTTTTGTGAGCTGGCTAGATTTTCTTGTGCGCGGAAAAGCTCTGGGTAGGGCACAATTGCGCACACGCGCAGCTTAGAGGGAACATTGTGCTGGGTAGATTTTCTTGTGCGCTGAGAATCTGCGGGCAGTGCGCGATTGCGCACGTGCGCAGCTTAGAGGGAACATTGTTTTGAATATATATATTCAACGGCAGATTACAGCCCCAGATTCTCATCTTTTTGTCTCATGCACTATTGGGTTTTGATGCTCCCGGTGGCTTGAGAACAATGACCATCAAATCACAAAGTACCACTTTGTCATTGCTCACATTATATTGAGTAATCCTTCATCTCACAGTACGTTTTCATGCAGTTCAGCTGGAAGCCTGCATTGTCCCCCAAAAAATATCACCCAGACACAATCAAATGTGTGTTCATGTGTGTACCTTTGTTCACTGCCCGCCTGCAAGTTGACACTTTTCAGCTTATGTGTCAATGAAAGCAGCCTCGCTGATGCGTTTGATACTCGCTTTAGCAACACCAACCTGCCCGGACACACACAAGTGCACAGCTATTAGCAAACATGCGTACAATGTTCTGTATAGAACATGAAAAATACAAAATACGGAAATAAAATACTGTGCAAGTGGATTTTTGCAATAATGAAACCCAAATTGAATTGTACAAATGTTAAGAAAAAGTCAGAAATTAAGGATTGATAGAAGTCAAACACTTATTTCTGCAATTAGCCACCAGGTGCCAGTATATTACAGTCATGCAGACATATATGAAGAAGAGATTCTGTTATTTTTTACAAAGGCAAACCCAGGTGCAGACACACAGCTGAGTGACTAATTTGTTGGGGGACAAGAGGACTTAACAAAAAGCTGTCAGCACATTAGAGGAGAGGAGAAAATGATAAACAAAAAGCACAGAACAAAACTCATGGCTGGCAAGGAACAAGTAGGGCATCAAGGTCTCTGTAACCCAATGCAGGCCGGAACATTAAAAAATAGAAAGCAACGATCCAACAGCTTGTGCTGTCCGCACAGTCATTGCATACTGGGTTCTTAATGAAGACCAGTAGTAAGTTGACTTGAAAATCACATGACCCAGCACTGGTGAAATTTTTTCAGAAGGGGCCCGTGGGCACCACGTCGGAGACCCTGGTTACAGATTGTATACCGTAATACAAAATGACTCGGACCGTACGTCACAGTTTTAAGATCCGGTTGCTTACAGTTTCCATGATATCGTTAATCACATCCCTGCGCTCATTAACATTTAGATGAGGGTCACTTCATTAGCTTAACCGGCTTAGACATTAACGGCATGTTTCCATGTGTTATTTTATGACAGACCTCCCAGAAACAGATCGTGCTCTCCCGCTCCCCTTTCAAATTCCATTATTTTTGCCCTTGAGCTGAATAATGTCATGCAGATATATTCACCGACAGAAGCGTATTTTCCTAGAACATTTCATGCATTTCAACATCATATCTGCTCTTGTAATCTATTCATCCATCTCATTTTTCCTTATGTGAGTGCAGCTTTGTGGGGTATATCCTGTGTTACCTATGTCTGTGGATGAGTGAGTCACTCATCGTGCAGGCTGCAGTGTTAAATGCAAGGTCACAGAATATCCAATACATATTGCATTTTGTGACCGTCTCGTATTTTAGACTCTCTAAAGAAAAAACAAAACAAAATTTATGATACTATGAAATCACAATGTGTGTCTGTAGTTTTTCCTAAATATATGTGAGTGCAATAAGTTGAAAAGGGTTAGGTCTTTGTTCAATTTGTGATGTTCAAGGATCAACAAACTGTAGGAGTCCAAAGGTAAAAAGAGAGAAAAACTTGACAGAAACGAGACTTAAACTGTATTAATGTGATTTCATTTTATTTAACTTTTCAAAAGGTTACTATTTTATTTTATATAATTGCATGCTGTGTTTTATTGCACTCTGTTTGTTGGCTAGATAAGGGGCACATTATGCACCTTTGTTTTTGTTTTTTCCAATCCTAAAGATAAAAATGACATTAAAGTTGGTTTACATAATTGAGTTTCTTTGATTCACTCAAAACAATTATAAGGTCTGCCATTCATTAATGAACTTACAACAGAGTAGTCGCGTCATTCTTTACATTCTTTGTTGCGTTCATTCTAAGGCTTATAAAAGCCTTTACATTTTTGCGGCTGGTGACGAATTTGTTTTTTTTGGTCCAAAAAGTCTCTTAATATTTTGAGATGCTGATCCCTAGGCTAGCTTGTTGTTCTGCCTGCAGAGCCTGTTAAAAAAACGACTCGGGCTTTGAATGTGCTGCCTGATTTATTATAGTTTATTAAAGTACTTAAATTCATCTTGATTATTTAAATTTATTTTATCTATTATTTTAATCTAATCTATCTTTAATCTATTAAATTAAATGTAATTTATTTTTGACTGGATGGGTTTTGATGATTTGATGAGCTGATTCCCTTAACGTTTCTGTAAAATTTGGTAAATCCAAATTCAACATACCCAAAGTAAATAAAATACTGATCTTGAACCAACTTTGGTCTTTTTTGAAATGTTACATTCTGATGTTTTGTCCCAAACAGAAACAAGCACTGCAAATCCTACCAACATTGAGTAATCTGAGTTGGAAAAAATCAATAAACAAGTCGTTGTTACAGTTACTATGTACATGAGTAGTTTTTTTCACCAAGTACTTTCCTACTTTTACTCCGACTATTACCAACCTACCTACCTACCTACTTACCGACCTTTACCTACCTGCCTTTTACCCTAACCACTTACGTAATACCCTACCCACCTACCTAATACCCTACCTACCTACTTACCGGCATTTACCTACCTACCTACCTTATACCCTAACCACCTACGTAATACCCTACCCACCTACCTAATACCCTACCTACCTACCTACCTACCTACCTACCTACCTACCTACCTACCTACCTACCTACCTACCTACCTACCTACCTACCTAATACCCTACCTACCTACCTATTTCCCTACCTACCTAATACCCTACCTACCTACCTACCTACCTACCTACCTACCTACCTACCTACCTACCTACGTACCTAATACCCTACCTACAAAAACCTATCTATCTCCACCACTGTAGCTAACTAGCTTAAGTATAATGTATGTAATGACTCTCAAGCAGCATAGCAAATCCACTGTATATACAGTATCTAGCCAACACATCCATTAAATCAACCCATAATGTGCGTAAATGTTATTCCAAAACCAGCAACCAAATTTGGCAAGGCAAATAGTAGTTTTAATGTAATATTAGGCCTGGTTGTCTTTGGAAAGAAGACACGATTATGTACTCTTGGCCGAAAAGGAAAAGACATTGCTTTGTGGCCAACAATGGAAAGCTTGGCTGGCAGAAAAACATCTTTAGTTGGAGTTGTCCATCAGTGAAATTGAAGTCACAGGATGCCGATGGGTGCAGTATTGGTCCTGCTAAATAAATGCCAGACTCACTTTGAGCCACTAATATTGACTCTGCCTGTCAGCAAATTATGTTTGCCCTTTCTGTTCTTTCATGACAGCGCTGAAATATTGACAGATGACATAATAAGCCCCTGAACTCAAAACTGTAAACATTTATTTACTTCTAGGACTCCGGTAGTTGTTTGTGGCCTTGGCAAAATGGAGGGCTGATTGTCCTCACGGCAAATTGTCCATCAGTATGTTTACACGGAGGCAATAATTCGACAGGGAACACAAGTCAGATATTTTGAGTAACCCGAATAAATCGTTTACATGCCTTTAGTGAAACAAATACCCCTGTAAACATGCCATTTGCGAGTTTTTTAATCCCTTGTTTTTTGAAAAAGTTGCGCGATAATCATAACCTGCGAAGTAAAACTGTTGATTTATTTTTTACATAAAAGTAACATACAATATTTATTACTGTAACAAAATATCAAATATAGATCTACAAGTAAAAAAACAGAACTCTTGCAATTGAATTACAGTTAAATTATTGGATCTTTATTGGTCTTACAACCAAAGTACAATGAAATTGGAGGGCTTCTCGATTTAAAAAGCGGCCGACTAGATGCATGTTAGCAACGGAGCATCTTCAAATCAGGCCAGGTCTCCGTGATGATTAAAATACATGATTCAAGAATATAGCTGTGACCCACAGGTTGCAGCTCCCGGTTATTCGTTTCATGGGTAATGGATCAGGTGAGATACAGGCTCTGCAGGGGTGGCTTAAGAGAGTTGTTATATAGCCTAACTGTGGCAGTTTGCCAGAACTCCAGCCTCGCGATCGCTTTCTCTCCCGATGTCCCCTCAGTCTCTTCCCGGACCTGATAACAATCCACAGATCACCTGGTGGTGATTGCAGTCTCTTCTGACTTTCCTCAGGGTCCGACTTAATTGATCAATTTATTTTCAATGTAACGAGACACTGTGAAACAGTAGCTGTCGTCATGCTTCACAGTATGTTTTGGTGGACAAATTGACTTGAAGTGTTGAAAATGTACACTTTTACACATTTTTAAAGCAACCCCTTCAACTATTAAATCAACGGTTTGTGTTGTTGCTTTAAAATGTTTTAATTTGCGGCGAAGGGTTCCGAATAGGGGTACATTATGGAAGACCAATCCTGCCATCTGTAAAAATTAATGTGCAAAAAAAAAAATATAAGTATATACCATATAAATAAAACACATAAACCAATAACGTAATACCTAAGTAATGTATATGACATGAATAAAAGGTTTTCATTTATGTTGTAATCAGGTTTGGGTAGGGTTACTTTAACTGGATTACTTTCAATTACTTTTGGATTACTCCAATACCAAATATGCTAATAAAAGACAAAATAAACTAAATATGAATAAAATTATGACTCACAACACGTGGTAAGCTTTCTCCCCTGGCTTTGATCTCTTTGATCTCCGGCAAAACTAACATAAAATGCGACAGAAACAAAATGAAAATAAATTCAAACAGCTTGCAACATCATTTTTGCCGTTCCATGTATTCGGTTACTCCCCAAACCTGCACAAAATTTAGTAATCTTATTCATATGTAGTTTTTTTTGTCTTTTATTAGCATATTTGGTATTGGAGTAATCCAAAAGTAATTGAAAGTAATCAAGTTAAAGTAACCCTACCCAACCCTGGTTGTAATTCATTCATTCATTTCGGTATTTATTTTGTCATTTATTTGGTCGGTTCTTCGTCATGAATTTTGCAATTACAAAATATCATTCAAATGAGAATCAGGTCCAGTTGCCTGAGCCTTTCTCTTATTGGTTGACCAGTGATGAACGATCGATGCCTTAGTCGATCAAACAATAAGTGAAAAGCTCAGTCAGTTTGCCCCACCCCCCGTTCGAATAGAATTTAGTTGTGACAGAATACATAACAACAAAAAAGACCAAATAAATACTGAGATACATAAATGCCAAAATAAACGATAAAATACATACTGTTAATATATGAATACATTGCATTTATGTCATATATTTGGGTATTGCGTGATTTATTTAAGAGTTCATTTTTTTTAAGATGTGTATTTTTAGAAACATTTTTTTATTTATACATTTATAGTCTGTTCTTTTTATTTGAGTAGATACCAATACATCAATTCAAACTGCATGAAATCAATGTAGATTCACTATTATGTAAATATTTTTATTTAAGTGAACTTTTGAAGGCTAGGGAGGATTCCTGCACTAATTCAAAAAAAGAAAAACAACTAGGATTTAAGCTTTTCTTTTTTTGGGGGGGGTCACCATGGATAAAAATAGAATTCTCTAAGAGCTAAGTGCTGAACGAGTCAATATGCAATCAGGATGTGAGGTTGTCATCAGCGAGCAGGAGGCGTGCATCTCTGACTTGACTACAGAAGAGGCATCCTTTTATTCGCGCGGCCTTCCTCAACTCCCTCGGCACAACACAGATGCTAATGAACCCTCTTCCGTACGCTTTTATAGTACACTGTTTGCTGCGTTTATGCACATTTACTCATACCGCACTGCTTCCACGTAAGGCACATTTTAGGGAGCTGTGGTCACGTATGCAAATGCTATGGTGGCAACCTACCATTAACTTTCAATTAAATGCGGTGGTTTGATGATGCAAGCTCGGCTCATGCGAGTCAGGCATCTTTAAAGTGGGTCAATTGGTTCGTGGAAATGATGCAATTATACAGAAAAATCTGGAAGCACACATATCAAAGACACGATCAAATACACTAACGTATTTTAAAAGCATATACGGTCATAAAGCTACCGTTGATTCTGGATTACAGAGCACTCCTGATTAAAAACTGCACTCTTAAATTTGAGAGGTAACTCAATTTTGTATTTCTACCGCATCCGATTATAAGCTGCATGCTTAAGCAGCCACAAAAATGAACTAATTCATTCCTCCATTTTCTGCGCCAACCGCGCAGGGAATTTGACAGAAGAACACCAGCGGCGCCATGCCCCTGGACACCTGACGCCGTTTTGAGCCGCGTCGTTTTCAGTTTTGCCCTGAGTTGTTTACGTCACATGTTCGAATTATATGACCGTTCAAGATGGCAATTACAAAGACAAGCACACGTGTTACTACCGCGCTCAAAGAAAACGCAAGTGACGGCTGCGTCCCGTGAAATCCTATACTTCTAGACAACAGCGCCACGGCAACCATTTTGAATAGATTAATGCCAGAATGCAACACAGACACGTTTTTGTCACTTTTTGTGTTGTTGTCATTGATGGTTGCAATGGCAATGGACCAAACTGCATTTGCTTGTCATTGTTTCTCAAAGAATAAAGGAAACTTCCGCCACCTAACATTGACGCAGATGATACAGAAAGAGAAGTGAAACATTTTTGATAGATAACAAACACTATAGTTAAGTTTGGATGTTTAAATTGAGGACCTGATTTGTGGGTAAAAAAGTTGATGTGTACTTTGTAAATATTGAATAAAATGCTGGCAAACCTTCCATTTTGCTCCTATTATGTATTGTATGAATATAATTAGCTAAGACATCCTCTAATTTCTCCTCTAGAAGGGCGTCATAAAGGGCAGTGTTTGTATTTAGAGCGGAAACAAAACAGCACACCGATTTCTTTAGTGCTACGGATACTTGAGAAATTTGTGACTAATGTACAATAATAGAAGTTGTGATTAAAAACCAAAATAATAATTAAAGCCACAGTGTTTAAAATGTAGCAAAAAGTATTCCGGAATTAAACGTAGTAATTTTTTTACAGTACACAAATCATTCTACTTACAACTTCACTAACATCCATCCATCCATTATCTGCTCTGCTTATCCTCAGTAGGGTTGCGGGGGTGCTGGAGCCCATCTCAGCTGTCTCCGGGCAGTGGGCAGGGGACACCTTGAACTGGTTGCCTATCTCAGGGCACACAGGGACAGACAACTCACTCGCTCATTCACACCTAGGGACAATTCGGCTTGGCTAATTAACCTGACATGCATGTTTTTGGAATGTGGAAGGAAACCCACGCATGCACGGGGAGAACATTCAAACTCCACACAGGAAAGTTCGATCTCATGACCTCAGAACTGTGACGCACACGCGCTAACCACTGCGCTGCTGAACTTCACTAACAGTAAATCTGTAATCATGCCTAAAGATTCACATTACAGAATGCACATATAACTGTCAACCTTTCTAGGCATAAAAAGCAGGATTGAAGAGGATTTGACTTGCAGCAAAAATTATACAAAGCAACGTGCTTCTTGTTTCCTTGTTTCACAATTATTCTCAAAATAAATGTGGTTGCATCCAGTCAATACAGATGAAATTACACCTGACACAAATCTAGAAACAAAAAAAGTTAATAATAAATCTTAAAATACAACTTGTAAATTGGCAGGTAACACAACACCACCTGGCAGCCTTATATTATTTATATTTCCCAACTGCATCAAGCTTTCTTATTCTACTTTTATTTCAAAAGAAATGTCTCGCCTCTTCTTTACACTTTACACCAACCGTATTGAATGGATGAATGAGACATTAAACAATAAAAATGTCAAAGTTCTTAGCGCGCTAGAGATACAGTACATATAGTACTGTATGTTTAAACACGAACTAGAAGTAGAAGCCGGATTTCTTCTTCGGGGTGGATGCTGGGAGACCTCTCACCGTAGCAGCGGAAAGAAGCACTACAGTAATGTCCTGTACTCGGAAAAAGGTGCACACAATACAAAATTTAACTTAAAGCAATGTCCGGATATATTTCGACATTCTGCAACATTTTTTTTTCGTGAGTCAAATGGACGTAAGTAGGGAAGTAAAATTTCTTTACCTTTTTGCTTTTGAATGTGTTTATCTTGGTTCTAGAAAATAGTGTGGGGACATCTGAAGGGCCAAATGTAATTTCCTCAAATGACAAAAGGGGGCACCACGTGGGTTTATTCTAATTTAATGAGTAACAAAACAATCACACTCAATAAATAAAACCACTTCCGATGATGCTTCATCTTCGCCAGCTTCTTCTTCTTTGAAAAACGCTTTGTACTGCTAGAAGCCAATGGAGCTCTGCCTTGCTATTAGTTACGCCTAGATAAAATACACCTAGGATTAATGCATTTTGCACTCAGAAATCACCGTGATGCTGGCATTTAAAACAAACAAACATCAATCTCTTGAGTATATATACGTGCCAAAAATTCGGTGATTTGACTCTTTATTAAGCACGTTTATCTATATATTCTATATATGGCCTTTGTCCTGATTAAACTCGAAATTTTGTTGCAGTATTGTTTGCTTGTGTTTTGGGAGGATCATTGTGCTTCTTAAAGTTCTGTTTGCGTTGTTACTCCAATAATATGGTGGACATAAGTCTAGCAATTTTTGACGTCCTGTCTGAAGCAGGAGAGAAAATGTTCGTAATTCGGGCATTGTGGTTCACCACCCTAGAGTTTTTTTGGCAACATTGACATTGTAAACCTTTCAGTTTAATCGACGGTGTCATGTTTTCATTTGAACTTGGATCATGAAATCAGATTTGACAAGCTTTTTGGACAATTCCGAATTTTGATCGACTCTCCTTTTACAGATTAGGAGACGTCGACCAACACCTGCAACCTTAGTGGCATCCAGCGACCAATCATCACCAGGTAAATAAACAGCGCAAACAAAATAATTATCACCGAAAATATTCTGTCAAAAATGACAAAAACTGCGTTTCAGATTTTTTATTTTTTTTCATTTTCCAGCCGAGCATTTCACATTTTCGGTAACCTTCATTTTTATTTTCTCTCCATTCTGAATGAGAGCAAAGACAATCTGGGTGCACGTTTTATTCAACTTCACACGCAACCCAACATCTTATTTCATCTTGGATCGTTCTCCTGCCAACAAACGAAAACATTCTCTGGAGGGAAAACGCAGATCAAACATAACAGCTTTCCTCTAGAGGGTAGGCTCCTTGTACACAAGTCAGCTCCTCCAGCTTCCGTCGTTGTGCTACCTCGTCTCTGTGTGTATATAATGTGTAATAAAAACGAGTTGGTGGGGGAGGTGGAGATGTTGCTGAAAATGGGGAGCGCTTTTATGCTTTGAACAGATGAATATCCATGGAAGTGATAATACTGTCATGTTCTGCACGGTTGTCATGGCGCCCAGCTGGCCCCGCCCCTTGACACCGGCTGAGACACATTGGACTGATTGCTTTTGGAGTACTTAAACGCTTCTTTTGGGACTGCCCGTTGCCAGACCATTGCTTTACCTTGTTGAAGACCTGTTCATGCCTGTTTGATCTGAGTAATGGCTAGTTTGTAATTTTGATTGCCTTTGAACCTGTTTTGTTTTGTTTTTGGTCCGTTTGTGTGTTGGACAACTTTTCTTTCCTAATTAAAGTAACAGATCGTCTACGCATTTGAGTTCCGACTTCTTGCTCCCCGGTCCGTTTCATGACAATACAGCATTAGGTCTCTTATACTTTAATATGGATTCAGTAAACAAAAGGCGTTGTCATTTAATACTCCATCAAAATCTTTTCTAAATTATTTGGAGGGAAAAAGGCTTATTGTCAATTTACCTGTCCAACCGCACTATGTGTGTGGAATAATTAGTTTTACCAGTACAGTAAAATAAGTAATTTACATCTATTACCATCATTCATGGTAAATAGCTTTAAACAAAATCCGAGTTTTTTTTATTAGGGCTAGATTGTCCAAGTTGTACAGTACATGTACTTAAAAAAGCTAGGGCTGCAACTAAAGATTATTTTGATAATCAATGAATCAGTCCATTATTTTATTGATTAATCGATGAATGGGAATTTTAAAAAACATATTTCTAATTTCTTCCTCTTTATTCAAATATTAAAGTTTTGGACGGATAAAATGGTGCACAAAACAATAGAATATTCTATGATATAAAACTATAAAAAAAAAACAAGTGTTTGTCAATCAGCTTAACAATAAACACAATGAATCGATGAGGTAATATGTTGTCAACACTTTTAATAATCAATTTTATTAATTCGTTGTTGCAGCCCTAAAAACAGTTTGATGAACATACATTACATACATACAAATCTTTTTCAATTTCGAATAGGAGGAAGGGGCTTTCTAAGGCACACAAAGTTGGACTTTTTGGTGTGCAAAATGTAAAAGCATTTTTGTGGCACATTAAAGTTTTCCAATCGCGTCCACAGAACAAAAAATATCATCTGAAGTAAAAAATTGGAAAGTGAAATCATTTTCAACCCTGTTTGAAATCCATGGTTATTTTTGTAATCAAAATTTGACAATATAGAAGTTAGAAAAATGTCTATACAGTACTTTTATCTGTTAAACCGATGCTTGAGCCACTAAATAGGGTCTAATTTTCTGTATTAATTTAGAATAGCCTATTTCATAAATAAATACTATCACGGTTCTATTTGGAAAGAAACCCCAGTTAAAAACGACGGATGACTCTAAATGCAATCTGCCATTTTTAAATAGTTAAACTCATTTGTAGAACTATGACAAAGTGTAAGGTTTGATTTGAAGGCCTATTTTCCCCATTTGTGATCACTAAAGGTGAAGATATTATATTAGTTATACATTAAAAAAGGATTTTTTCAACATTGAGGACGAGTCAAATAATCCCCCACTTGTATTGTTCTGTAAGATAAAACACTTTCACCAAATGATTCCCAATTGGTCTGACTGAAAATCGCCCAGCGTGTTTCTATTGGAATAGGTTCATCGATCCCGAACGGCGTTGGCGGAGGATGTCGTTTGGTGGATGGGGGAGGAAGTGATACCTCGATGAGGGGGGGAGACGAGCTGTTCGGTCGTGCCCCAAATTAAACAGAAGCCCTGCATTATTTATCATCATGCACGGCCCATGAAGCTGACCCCAGCCCCCGCCCATCACAAGCTGTAGATGTACATAAATGTCATCGAGCCCAAATGAGAAAGCTGAATGTGTGTCAAGATGGCACTCGATTTTCATCCCCATGACGATGACACAGTGGTGGGATAAATGATGCAACACAAAACCTCAAACTAAAGTAAAGGGTTTCAGTTTCCAGCTTTGATGCTTTCAGACGTTTCTATGAAAATAACCTTGTTCAATATTTCAAATGGGTTTTTGGGATCGTCGCCACAAGAAAAGTAATGTCCTACTAAGCGTATAGTTTTGAATTTTTGGGTGTAAATTCTGTTTACAAAAAGAAATCTGGTTATGTGCCAATTTCTGTTTTGAATTTGTCAATTACTATTCTTTATGAAGGCAGTAAGAAGATTGTTTTACTCTGAAACAATTAATAAATTAAATATTCTAGGTTACAGAAGCAGATCTGTACTAAAGGGCGTGGATTCAAAGAACAGCAGCTTAGCAGTGACAATGGGCAATAGTAGTTAAAATGTTAAACTGGCATCCTATGAAATCTCCTTTGCAGGTATGCAATATTAAAAACAGAATGAACTTATCAAATACATGTATTTTTATGTTATATTTTTTGCTGTGTACTATTAATATAAACAAGGTTGGGTAGGGTTACTTTAACTGGATTACTTTCAATTACTTTTGGATTACTCCAATACCAAATATATTAATAAAAGACAAAAGAAACTAAATATGAATAAAATGACTAAATTTTGTGCAGGCTTGGGGAGTAACGGAATACATGGAACGGCAAGCTGTTTGGATTTATTTTCATTTTGTTTCTGTCGCATTTTATGTTAGTTTTGCCGGAGATCAAAGAGATCAAAGCCAGGAGAGAAAGCTTACCACGTGTTGTGAGTCATAATTTTATTCATATTTAGTTTCTTTTGTCTTTTATTAGAACATTTGGTATTGGAGTCATCCAAAAGTAATTGAAAGTAATCAAGTTAAAGTAACCCTACCCAACCCTTAATATAAAACACTTCTTCACAAATGCTCTTCAAGTCAAAATGTATAGCCCTTAAATACAGAGTCCCAAAGGGCTAACAGACCACCACCACAACATCCCCCCTGATCTAAGACCTACATGAGGACAAGGAAAAACTCTAAAAACACAAACATAAGGAAAATTTATAAACCCTAAAGAAGGGGTTTCAGATGGGGATATCCCCATTAGGACTACCAGACTGCAAGAGCTGTTGTATGAGCACCAATCGACAATACACAGTCGACGTCAACAATAAATATAAGTAATTATTGAAAAAAGTTTGCAATAAGTGCAAAAAAATTTGCAAAAACTTATTTACAATAACTTGGGGAAACCAGGCTGCGCTCCAGTGTAATATATCCATATATCGAGCAACAAGGGCTTCCAAGCTTGTGTGTGTTCTCTTCTGTCTTTTTGGGTCTACCAGCAAGTCAGTTGGGATCCTTCACAAGGCTTTGATTTCTGGCGTTATCTTCACTGCTTGGGGGCGCAGCTGGGCGCCGTGACACACGGAGTAGGCAATTATAATCCACGTCAATACCAAAGCCCCATTTCATCTTTCTACACCCAACTAGTAATCTGCGCATCTCTTATTACTGCCACTGCTGCTCACTCTTTCCCGGAGAAGACACTCGACGCTTGGAGAGCTCCGATTTCTAACGATCATCGGGAGCTCATTTTTCTCTCTGTGATCACTTTTTTTGGAAACACTTAAAAGCTACTGTACATTTTGCCAAACTTGCAAAGAGATGCTGATTTGGATTTACTGTATGCATCTGGGGTGGGCAAACCTTTTGAGTCACAAGCCGCGTTTGGTTAAAAAAAATGGGGGTGGGACTGGACAAAGAGGAAACGATAGATAGGATAGATATAAGTCTGTAATCCGATATCTCGACAATACTGGTGGAAAAGGACCCACATAGTAAAGTTGTGAATATAGTAGAAAGTCAAAAGAAGGAGAGAAGACATCAACGGATTTTGAACTTGCAAGCAGGACAGGGATGGAAGAATTCAGATAAGAATGTCCAACCTGTTCTAAAAACCCTTCCTTAGCTCTTTCTTTTTTATAAAATATTCATGGTTACAAAAAGCATATGAGCTCTAATGGGTGTGGAATGCTAAGAACAGCAGTACGATTAGCCAATGACGCAAATAGCGAATAATAATCAAAATAAGAGACAACACTGTGAAATAATAGTCACAACTACGAACAATAAGCCAAACTAGAAAACAACTGTGCGCAATAATAATAGAGAAAATAACGAACAGCCTTGGCATCTTCAGCCAACCTCTTTATAGGAGCCCCATATTAAATACAGAACCAATTTACTCATTATCCCCCTCTTTTTATATCACTCAATCATTGTGACGTACATTAAAGGATTTAATTAACACCAGTTTTTCTCAATAACTATACTTGAGACATGTAAATGTTATACCGAATTTTGATATTTGTTTAAATAAAACCCACAATTCTATCAAAATGGTTTAGAAATACTCAGAATGAAAGCAAATTGATATATTTGTTTTTGTACTTTTTAAGTGGCGTATTGAATATTATTCAATGAAAATCTCAGAGTAAATTAGGGTTTTTTCCGCACAAAATTCAATGACTTTCGTGATACATAAAATAAATATATGATAAAAAATTGTCAGTATAGAAAACTGAAAAATATATTTTATGGGAGGACAAAACTAACATGAAGGGACACTGGTGACAAGAGTTACACCAAAACAACATTTTTTACGAGTAGTACCTTTTTTTAACATTTCATGACTGTTGTATTTGGCAGAGAGGATCCAAACGCGTCAAGTTGTCAGTTTCAAAGTAACAAAAGGTGCTCCGCAGAGAAAAGGAAATCAAATAATATCTAAAAAACACATTCCAAAAATGCAAGGCTGGATAAATAATCATAATAATTTGAGAAAAAAATGCCAGTCTCGATTTAGAATAATATTAATGTCTAGTTTAGATAGAGAAGCTCTCTGTAGGAAGCTGATTCAGGCCAACATCTTAATTTGGCCCAAAAAATCTTATGTTATTAGTCTAACAATTTTGGAGGATGCTTCAAGTCCCATCGCATGCTCAATTTAATACCCGAGGTTACGCCAAGAAATTTCGACAAAGAAACAAGGGTTCTGTTAAGGACTTTTATCATAATGAAACAAATAAATGAACAGAATATTCTGGGCTTGTCAACAAGACAAAGTGCTTCCCAAACAAGCATCGGCAAATCAGCAGACCATTGTTTTTATAGAAAATGAAATGAAATGAAATGATCTGCATTTATATAACTAATATAACTGGTCATCCTTTTTATGAATTTTTGTATTGTATATTATACTTTTATATTTTACTTTTATTTGTATTGTTTGTTAATGCAACATCCATTGCGGCCTGGTCATCCTGGAATGGGGATTATCTCATGTGAGGTCCCTTCTCAAGGTTTCTCCATTTTTCTCATGCTGAAGTTTTTGAGTTTTTCCTACGTAGGTTTTAGATCAGTGGCTGGTGTAATAATATTCTGTAGTTTGCAATACAGATGCTGCCCTACTTACGAACAAGTTGAATTTGTTCGTAAGTTGCTCCAGCGCTATATTTTGTATGTTTAAGGTTTATATAAGTATGTTTAAGGCTTGTCTAAGTAACCTGTATTATTTTGTACTAAAAAATAATAAAATAATATGCTCTATAAAGATAAATAAAGTGAAGTTTAACTTATTTTTGGAAGATAAGCTTCAAGAGGTCCTCCTCCCTGTTAGAGAGTGGCCGAAAAAAAGCGATCCGACCATTTTCTCAACCGCATTAAGCATTCCTATTCCCCTTTTCTCTCAAAGGAAGCAGCTCGCTTCTTCTTTACACTTTACACCAACTATATGGAATGGATGCACGAGGTATTAAAATAAAAAAAATGTCAAAGTTCTTAGCTTGCTGGAGATAATATAGACAGAGTATAAACAGTATGTTTACACACGAACTAGGGAGAATAAGTGAATTTCTTCATCGGGGTGGATGCTGAGTGACTTCTCACAGCGCCACACGGTGGAAAGAAATGAAATGAAATGATCTGCATTTATAAAGCGCTTTTCAAGTCAATGACTTCCCAAAGCGCTTTACATTGTGCTTCACATTTCCCAATAGCGGCCGTGATCTGTGCAGCCATGTAAGGCGCTAACCTGCTTATTGAGGGTATTAGGGGGTTCAGTGTCTTACCCAAAGACACTTCGACATGTAACACGGACAAGCCGGGATTTGAACTGGGATCCCTTAATCCTAAAACGATCGCTCTACCTTCTGAGCTACTGCCGCCCCAAAGAAAGAAGAAAGAAGAAAGAAGCACTACAGCACTGTCCTGTACTCAGAAAAAGAGGCACACAATACAAAATCTAACTTACAGCAATGTCTGGATATTTTTCGCCATCCCGAAAAATTTACCGTTAATTGTAAGTCGAATGGTCGTAAGTAGGGGAGCGTCTATAGCAGGGGTAGGGAACCTATGGCTCGGGAGCCATATATGGCTCTTTGCGTGAGTACATATGGCTCCGAAATAAAATGTAACTATTGCACATCTCTCTGTGGCGTTCCAAAGTCAAGTGATTTCATCCCGATTTTGGTCCATATAAAGCCGAAGCAACTTAATGCAGAAGTTTTATGAGAAACCATTTAAACTGATAAATAAAAACGCTGGCAAACGACTTTGATTGGGTGAGCAGTACAGGTGGGCGGATCCCTGCACACAGCGCAAGGCACTTCCTTCTCTTTCGCTCTCGCTCAGTGCAGTCTACACCTAAAGTGAATATGACGATATGCTTATCGTTTGCAGTCATTTGTGACATTTTTACAAAAGAACTTTGCATGCACATTGTTTTGAAAATCATTATTAAGGACACATTTCATGGAAAAAAATTGCCTTGACACTCTTAACTTAAGGTGGAAGACAAATTGTAAATAGCATATTTACATTGATTTGGGACACAGGATTTGGCATTATTATCATTTCATACATTTGATTAAATCATCAAATGACACACAGTGAAATAAAATGTGCTGAAGAATTAGCTTTTGTCAAGAGAGCGTGTTTGGCAGTTTTTTCAATTTTGTCTGAAAATATATGATGCGGCTCTGTCAATTTCTTTTTAAAACATTTTTTGCTTTTATGGCTCTTTAGGTCAAAAATGTTCCCGACCCCTGGTCTATAGTCTGTGGTCCACGCAGCCCTTTGAAATTCCTTGTGATTAAACAACTATGACTTGGTGACATATTCAGTGACTTGTTTTCGTAATCTTACCTGAAAGGGAGGACTTATTCTTTTAAAACTCTGCCTGGTGCACAACATTTGAAGATTGTGGTGCTTTTGATTCAGTCATCCTATCCAAAGGCCACTTTTTTCATTTTAATTCATTTGTAGTTCGACTTTATAAATGGACTGATCCAAACAAAAGGATGTAAGTCATCTGAATCAGTGTAACATGAGTCCCAAACATCCTAGGGCGCAAATCTTTATCCTACTTGGCAGAGGACGGTTTTTACTGCCATTGATTTGTCACCACGACTGTAATTGCTCCATAAACCTTTCTAAGCTCAGCGGATGCTCTAGAAACAAGCCGAGCATAAACTGCCAGTTGTAGCATAACGCTTCTATCCGTGACGAGTCAAGCATGCACTCGCAGCTTCAAACAAGTGGCGAAATAAGAAACCCACCAGGACACGCTTTTAAGCTGGAATAAATGTATGCATGTTGGCACACTGCCTCTGGGATGCATAGGTTGCCGAGCAACAGTCTGGTGTTCTAGAAAAACTGCTTTAAAATTACGTGTGCTTCTTTATTTGTTACTGACGGTCACCTGACCGTAAGTAAATTGCAGATACTATGTTAAAATTCCTCTGAGTCTTCAATTACTTTACACAGTGCATGAACCATGCAGTATTTAAAGCCACAGGAGAGACACAACTGCCGAAAAAACAGCAAAAAAATATGTACAATAATTTCTGTACGATAAGATGCACGTAAAAACTAAACACTTGCCAGAAATTTGAAAGAGCTCTTTACACTCCGTTGCGCCTTATCGATCGAAAAATACGGTGCATAAAATTGGAAATGCATAATTACAATGAAATGCGACTTCATACTGTAACTACTATGAAATATTCAATTAATTTTTGTTATGAAACCAGATTACATCATATTTATTAAGTTACAGTGGGACCTCGCTATTTCGCAGTTCCACGTTCGCGGGTCAGAGCTTCGCGGGTCTAAAAAATAATGATAAAATAAAATAATTAAAAAACAAAAAAAAAACATTTTTTTTAAGCAATTAAAAAAAAAAATCACATTTCGCGGGTGGTTTTGGTCCCCATTAACCGCGATAACTTTATTCCTAACGCCCCTGAAGATACTTTATTCATCCCCGTAAAGGAAATTCACACTTCCAGCAGTATCCTTTTGTTGTTTATTAGAATATTAACCGGATGGCCTCGGGTGCTGTGTTGTAGTTTAGCAACAGTGGAGTGGATGACATCACAATTTTTTTTTTTTTAAGCATTTTTAAAGGGGCGTCGCTACTTCGTGGTTCCACGTTCGCGGGTTCAGAGCTTCGCAGGTCTAAATAATAATAATAATAATAATAATAAAATAAAAGAATTAAAAAACAAAAACAAAAAAAAAACATTTTTTAAGCATTTTTGAAGGGGGGTTGCTACTTCGCAGATTTTCACTTTTCGCGGGTGGTTTTGGTCCCCATTAACCGCGATAACCGAGGGATTACTGTATTTAAAGTTTTCTGGTGTTTGGTTTGATGCAACGCTACCTCTTGCAGTAATTGTATTATCTTATCATATTATTGCAGTCCAAAAATATGGTACATAAAAAAGCAAATATATATGATATATGGGTATGGCGCCCGCCCCGAGACTGGGAGGTTGTGGTTCAAGCCTCGGCCGAGTCATACCTTACCCGTTGCCTCCCTGCTTGGCGTTCAGCATTAGGGGTTGGAATTGAGGGGTTTGGTCACCTAATGACTGAGCGAGGGGGCTGGGAATCCCCTCCTCTGAATCAATCTCCCAAAAAGAGTCAGAAATGACTCTAGCCACCTCCCACTAGGGGGATATGGCTGTGGTATATATATATATATATATATATATATATATATATATATATATAATATTAAACGAAAAATGCTTTCTAAAATCGAAAACTTTTTCTTTTCTAATTAAGAAGAACCTTTTGCTAATGAGTAAGTAAATAATTACACAATGTAATAAAATACTATTGTGGAAACAAATTCAAAATAAATGTATTTCATAATTCATTTAACAACTTTAAATAATTTGACGTATATTTAAAATAAAAAAATATATACATTAATTAATCAATCCATGAAATGAATCAACGAATTTAAATACCAAAATAGGTAAATAACATAAATGGAATAAAAATGCAGAAATTAACTGCAACAATAGATGTATTAAAGATTGTGAATGGGCATGAACTAATGAATTTTATTTCTCATCTCATCTCATCTCATCAGCTGCACCGCTTATCCTCAGTAGGGTCGCGGGGGTGCTGGAGCCCATCCCAGCAATCATCGGGCAGTGGGCAGGGGACACCCTGGACTGGTTGCCGGCCAATCGCAGGGCAATTTTATTTCTATTTCTACTATTTTATTCACCTATAGTTAAAGAAAAAAGAAGGAAAGAAAGAAACAAACAAACAAATAAACAGACAGACAGACAGACAGACAGACGACAGACAGACAGACTGAAGACAGACAGACAGACAGACACACAGACAGACACACAGACAGACGGACACACAGACACACAGATGAATAAATGCAAAGAAATGGAAAAGGATCAATAAATAAATAACAATGGTGTGTTTTTGCCAGTCCAAATGATCGGATTTGTTTGTTTCACAAAAACTTGGTATTTCAATTCGGATGTGTAGAATTAACCATCTAAAGCTTCAATTAATCATGTTTGGTTCTTTCTCACAGAAATAGATGAAGACCGTCTGCCCAACCAGCTGTACAAGGTAATTTCCAACTTGCTGACCATCTTGAATAAAATCCACTAGAAATTTTGTTACCCTTTAATAATTTGATCTATTTATTCACTTTCCAGGCTGCTTTGTTGAATTCGCCTCACCAGCGGCGAAAAGGACCGAAAGGTACACCCACTATGAAAGGTAATCAATGCATGCCACGCATTTTTACCTTTGTTTTGCATGTGCCTGCTTCTCCATGGTGATACATCCCATCTTCTTTCTCCATAGGTGAGAATTATTGACGAAAATATCCGCCGAGCAATTAAACTGTATTAAATTGAAATTGCTCAAGTAGAGACAGCTAAATGAGCTTATTGATATGTAAGATTCGACATGATCTTTACGGCTTTGAAAAAGTTATTAATGAGCCGTTTTATAAACTGCGGGCGTTTATGTTACTTTGGGCTAAACTGAGAAGAAATTAAAAAGATCTTTAGAGGCATTACGCTTAACTTAGGGATTTTCTGCATTGCCCCGAGTGCACAAGACCTAATTAAGTCGGAAATTAACGAGGGTGAGATGCATTGCTTTATTTAGTTGTCTTGCCAGGCAGTTTTAAAGGAATAAGTCATCCCTTTAATGGGATGAAGAGCAGTGTTGGGCGGTTACTGAAAAATAAAGTAATTAGTTACAGTTACTAGTTATTTTATTAAAAAATTAATAGCATTTTAAAAATAGCAAATTACTCTGAAGGTAACTATCTAGCGCAGTGAGGAATCACTTTAAAATATAGTTATTTGGGTTTAGAATCTAATTTGGTGGTAACCGAGTTGACCAGCGGGTGGTTCAAGAATCCCCACCAGAATGAGTCTTAAATATAGTCTCATTTTGACCTAAAGGCTACATAACTCAAAATATATTGTGGCTTCTTTGCCGTTCCTTAATATTAGCAATGATTGATCAATCCAAAGGAAAATATAGCCGGATAAATATTTTATTCTAACAAACTAAGATTTATTTACAAGGCAAGAAAATTGTGACACTCACGTCCGCTTCCACACATCATTAGTACCGATGTTAAGGAGGTTGGGGGGAAAGAAATTTTGTAGATATTGGAAGTACTCATCAATAATTTCCTTGTGTTATATTTGGTCCGAAGAAACACCATGTACGGAATGGGTACTACTTGGACCCTTTTCACGGTGTAGAGCTCATATTTTGCTACTCAAGCAAAGAGAAAGGGAAAAGGCACGGGCCGGTCCAGCTCCCTGGCCGCCCTGGCTTTGGCTTTCTTTGTCTCCAGTGATGTCAATGATCACCGAAGTGTCCTGTGACCTGTTGAAGTTCCTGTTGACGCTTTTAAAAATGAAGTTCACCAATTGATTGATTGATAATAGGCGAGTTCCATTCAGACACAAAACAAAATCACTCTCTAGCATGAATTATGACTGAATGCACAGGATAATAATTCATCTTTTGGTTATAAATTAACACTTTGGGAGTTCAAATCATTATTATATAGAGAGTTCGGTCACGTGCTTTAAATGAAGAAAATGTCTTTGTCCGTGTGCAGTTCAGGACGGTTTATGAATTCCAACACTCCCAGCAGACACCAAAAAAAGAAAAAGGGAAGGGAAAAGGTCTTATGTGATGCAAGTTTTTCAAAGTTGTCCCTGATTTTGACGTAGTTTGTAGCTGGTAAAGGTAAAAAGGGAAATGTTTTTGTAGCACAGGGTTTTCTCTACACTAGTAACAAATTACCTTAAATACTCACACTGAAGCTGAACCCCTAAAACTGCTTTAAAACAGGCCAATAATAAAATAAAGAGGGGAAAATGTGTACACCAATCTGTGGAAGCGATTAACCCTCCATATGTGCCTTGTGCAATCTTGAGAGCTTGCAAACAAACACCTAGCAAAGACACTACATATCCATAATAGCCTTTATCTTCAAAACACTTGAGAATTCCTCTTCTATTTTCTCAGTAATGTCCAAGACATTTTTTTTCCTATGGTGTATTGACAAAAGTAATTTTATAAATAAAAAGGCCAGAATTCAGCACTCTACCATAAATTCTGTGTTCATGTTTGCCCTATTGGTTTCATAGTTGATGTAGAAGACAGACTATTGGTATCACACAACCAAATATGCACGGATAAACTCATCTCCTGATTTCTGTATTTTATAGTTCTAAATACGGCTTATAGGTGAGAATATATGGTAGGAGGAATATCAGAATATCAGTAGGGATGAATTCACCTTCCTTGTAGCTTTCTTAATGTATTCAGTTGTATTTTGTAAATATAAACACGCCACCTCTTTGCAATATTGAAATCAGTGTTGTGTTAATGGTGGTTAGAGGGTATTCAGTATAATTCTTCGTTAGTGAGGGAGAACCTGTCAAAGGGAAAAAGACATTTTGAGTTATGACTTCATTTCAAAAAATACCAAGGAAAGTAACTGTATTCCAGGAATGCGTTACTTTGAAACGGATTACTCCCCACACTGAGGAAGAGTAAACGCATCAACCCTCACTCATAATGAATAAATTGAAGACATCTTTTAACATTTTTTGAACGTGTTGTGTGTCTCATCACCTCTCTGCGTCAACTTTATCCGCTCTCCTCTCTTCCCTCCTTGAATATTCCGCCAGCATTCACTCAGCTTCCTTTTCCTACCCCTCGTGTATTCCTTGATCCTTCTCCTTTGCCTTGTCGTAGAGTTGCAGTTCCTGGTGGAGCATCACCTCTATAGACAGCAGCATGGGGGCGGTGACGAGTGCTCATCCGAGAGTTGCCTGTCGGACAGGCCAAGCCCGGATACGACGGCCCCGGGGGAGGAGCTACCGCTGGATGACGAGGTCACCGCTGAAGCCTTTGAGAAGCTGCGCTGTCAGATGGAAGGTGTGTCGGTTGGCCACATATTTATGCATTTTTGCAACCAGTGTGCACCAGCACTGTGCTGTGACAGCTTGTCAATGTCAAGAATGGAAGCAGAGTGCAAAAACCCCGCACTGTGCAGCAAACAGTGGCCTTGAATTTGGACAAGGTTCGGTACACAGGAAGTCAGGTAGCGAGACAATTATTGTTGTCCAAGATGCATGCAAGGTGTCAGTGTTCTTGTAAGTCGAAAAAGTAAGTGGCACATTTCAAGCATTTGTCAGGTGGTGCTTGTGACATAAAAGGGAACACAACAATCTAGCAAAGAGCCCAGAAGACAGAGTCTTTAAATAATGACAAGGGAGAGTTGTGATTGGAAGGAAATCATGAACGTAGTTGTGAGGAGAGAAAAAATGAACCTGCAAGTGAGTGACAAGGTAAGTTGAGGTCGAGAGAGATAGAAAGGAGGAGAGAGCCACAAAGGAGAGAGAGTACTAGAGAAGGATCCTGAGTTCAGCACTTAGTTAGAACCCCGGGTAAAAATGGACCCGCTAACAGTTTGTGGTGCCGATTCCTAACACAACCAAGGGTTGAAAAAACAATTGAAATACCCCTTGAGATTCCATCAAATAGCCCTATGGCTATAGACAAATATGCTTCTATGAATCTTGGAGCATCGGATTCACACTCACAAACTTGAATTATGTGACAAAAGTGGACATCTATGATCAATTCACAAAGGTACAATTATAAAAAGTCCTCCCAAGAAGAGACTCATTAGTAACTAAGTGCCAATGCTACACAAAAACATAAATGGGGGATACTGTTAAAAATTAAGGCCAAATCCATAATATATTACAGAAAAGGCTAACAGAATACCCCCAAAATACCTCTCAAAGCTACAAATATTGTTGAAGTATTCTTTCTTGTATTTTCTCCTGATTATTTGTGTTGGCATCTCTTGCCTCCATATGGACCTTGTGTCCTTGCTTTAGTGACTTAAGTGTGCACGTAAGTGATCTATATGAGGGCCCCATAATTCAATTTAATGACGGGTCACCAGATGGTCACACAGTGCAGCGCGTGCCCTGCGCCAGCGCACAATAATTGAATGCATCTTTCAAGCCAACAGATACCGTCTGCGCTGGCCTGTATCATGATACCGTCACCACCTGCTGTGTTATGTCATATGATATTATATGATTTTATATGTGTCACACAACCTGTTTCGATCCAAATTCAATTCATCCTGATGGACAATAACCGTAGGAATAAAAAAACATATATATATACGTTTTATGTTCACTGCAATGATATTAGATATAATTCTAATAGCAATTCTGATATGGCAGATTATCTAACCCATTTTATGTATTACATTTTTGGGGGGGAGAAACTTCTGCAGCTCACTCTTTAGGATGAGTTTTTTTCCACATCTTTATTTAAATTTGTGGTGTTGACTGACCAATTCAAAATTCCAAACTACGCTGCGTTTTCGTTTGCCTCCTTCATATTTAGCCTCAGGTAGGGGTGGGAGGATCCACCTGCCTGCTCTATCACCTTTTGTTGCTCTCTTCTCTGCCTGACAGGCAGGATGCACCGGTCCAGCCAGTGGTCAGAAAGGCTAAGATATTAAAAGTTTGCCTGTCAGTCAGTTGCTCAGGTTTAGGCTCCGAAGGTGCTGGGTAAGAGAGAAAGAGGGTGAGCCCTATCTTTAAAGGAAACCGCATTTTGTGAAATGGTTGGTAGAGCAGAAAACCAATCCTAGAATGATAGCATCTATTCAATCACTGTACTAAGTATCGATAATATTTGGATCGATCCGCCGACCCTTATTTGAAATACACTGGCTTAGAGTAAAATCTGGCTGGTGCAGAATCAAAATACTGTTATCACCTACATCGGTGGAACTCCACAATGACATATCCGTGTGTCCCCATTAATGAGCAGTGCCTTGTAAATATACCTATTATGACTAAAAGCAGTGAGACGTATATGCCAGCAGGCATCGATCGAGCTTATAATGTGAATTTAAAGAGTGCAAGCGCATCACTCAATTGCCATTGTCTTGCGTTTGCAGCAGCGTTCTCCAGGGAGAGTCTGTCTGAGGTGGCAGGTGTTGGATGCGAAGACCCGCCCTCAAAGGAGGACCAGGACCACTCAGACCCTTCATCCCAGCATAACAATGTACAAGCAGGTATGTAAATAAGAAAATAACACGAGATAATTTAGTCAAAAGGTTCTCCGAAGGGGCAAGATTACTGTTTTATCACATTATTATGCAAAGTGAGAGGCTTTGCTGCAGTTCAAATACTCATAAGAATGAGAGGCTGTAAATCATTCATTATCGCATGTAACATTATACTCTCACACATGCACAACTATGATCTTATATGGACAGTTATACCCATGTCCCAAACTCTTGTACTTCCTCATACATACTACCAGGGTAACTTGATTACTTTCAATTACTTTTGGATTACTCCAATACCAAATATGCTAATAAAAGACAAAAGAAACTAAATATGAATAAAATTATGACTCACAACACGTGGTAAGCTTTCTCTCCTGGCTTTGATCTCTTTGATCTCCGGCAAAACTAACATAAAATGCGACAGAAACAAAATGAAAATAAATCCAAACAGCTTGCCAACGTCATTTTTGCCATTCCATGTATTCCGTTACTCCCCAAGTCTGCACAAAATTTAGTAAGTTGTATATCCAACGTCTACATTAAAGTACTAGTTAGTCCGTTGTTTCTTTTTTACAATGTTTTCCTAATCTAAGCCTACTAGCATGAGCGTAAGAGTTTTCCATGAAGGTAATTAACCATCTATTTTATGTCTTCTTTGAGTCCATGTTCTAGTTTGTGCTTAATATCGATCCTGGCACCACAATGTTGTCCACACTACAGGTAAGACCGGGCCTAAAGTAATTGAAAGTAATCAAGTTAAAGTAACCCTACCCAACCCTGCATACTACTATACTCTCTCACACATACAACTATACTCCTAAACACACATCACTATGATTTCACACACATACATCGATAATGACAAAGGGAGTGAAGAAAAAAAAATCCTGTGCAAGTTTGAGAAGCGTCCTTCTTCGTGAGGTTCTGGAAGAAGGAGTCTGATGTGATATGTAAAAGCATGTGGGATTTTCGTCTCAGGCAGCCTCTCATACACAAAAGCTAGTGCACAAAACTTATTTCCTAATGCGAGTTTGTTGACCTGAATTCCACTTGTCAATCAATGCCGTTTCTGCGCGGAAGTAAAACTCATTTGAAAGTATTTGAATTTGCATGTCAGCGTCATGGCAACAATATCCATAGAAACTCTATTGTAGTTCCAACCCTGTGTCTTCACCATGGGAGAATGTGCTCGGAATATGAGAAGATTGTCTTATTTGGGATTTAATAAATTCAGATTTGATAACATAACTGAAAAAACATTAGCTTAGTTAGTTGCAGTCACCAGTTACTTCATTTAAAAAGGAATTAAGTTATCCTTAGGATTACCGACACCAAAAAGTAGGGCATTACTCCGAAAGTAACTTTGTAGTCACAAATTTATGAATATACTCACCACATAAAAAAATAAATTGAGGAATATGTCTTCACCAATCTGTGGAATCAGTGAACCCCTTATTTATTGGCTTTTCAATACAAACCCAAAAAAAAAAAAAAAAAAAAAAAAAAAAAACAGCTCGGTAGCCTGGATGGTAGGGCGCCCGCTCCGAGACTGGGAGGTCGCTGCCTACCGTTTGCTGCTGGTGACACACAACCAAATATGCGCGTATAAGCAGAACCCTTAATTCAAGTAGTTTATTCAATAGTTTTAAAATCATCTTAGATGCGAATAACTATAGGGGGAATATCTACATGAGGAGAAATTCAGCCCCCTCGTATGCTGTGCTTGAGACGGGGCCACCATAACTGTATTGGGTTGTATATTGAAAGTACCGGTATATATACCGGTTAACAAAATGCTAGAGGCATACTCAGGCTCGTTGTATGTGACAAAGTGTTTAGCAGTCAGAGGACACTGAATTTCCTATTCTGCATTTCAGTAGCTGATTAATGCAAAATATAGTAACGACAGTAGAGTTACAGTACTTCTTACAAAAAATGTAATGATTCCTACACTTTATTTTTGGGTTTCTTATTGGCCCTGAGAGAAAAAAATTAACATGTCAAAAGAATAAATATTTAAAATATTGCTATGATATCAACCAATACTCACTGTATAATGATACTACACCATTGCATTGTTGGCAAGACGTGATGACATCCCATTAAAGTAATATCTCATTAGGTTGATACTATTAAAGATCAAAAATCAAAGCGGCGCTGCCACGAGCGGTTGCCTTTTCCAGCAGCTGCCCTATTGTATTATTGTCTGCTATCTTCGGAGCTTTTTCTTCCCGTTTTGACAATTACACTATGGATTACTTCTATCCTATGGACATGGGTTTTAGCGCACAAAAATACGTGTATTCAAGGAATCAACTCCTTGCCCTGAAGAATTCTCGTGCCGGCGTGATGAGGGGGCTTATGGTGGAAGAAGAGCCGGCTTGCTAAGCGGCTAGCGGCGTTATAAGTCTTCGGTACCATCCGTAATCATGGTAAATGCGAACTCACGACCAAATAAGATCATCGAGTGCTGGTGGAAAACATCGAAGTGCACAGGGAGCGCAGTTGCTGTGTTTTGCGGAAACGTGGCTTACGTTTAGCATTCCGGATGCTAACGTGTAGCCACCCGGAGCTACCCGGAGCTATCCGGCTTCAACGCCGCTATACAGAAACTCGAAAGCCGGGGGGAATCGGAGAGGAGGCGGACTTGCGAGGTGGTGTATCCCTGGATTTTCACAAAGAAAAGATTTCCATCTGCCGCAGGGATGTCGAACTTTTGGACTAGCGTGACGTCATCCACTCCGCTACAAGCACCCCTAGGGCATCATGTTAATCTGTTAATAAACAACGGGGTAGACTGCTGGAAGTGTGAATTTCCCTATGGGGGATGAATAGAGTATCTATCTATCTATCTATCTATCTATCTATCTATCTATCTATCTATCTATCTATCTATCTATCTATCTATCTATCTATCTATCTATCTATCTATCTATCTATCTATCTATCTATCTATCTATCTATCTATCTATCTATCTATCTATCTATCTATTAACAAATACAGTATCATAATATCACAATATGTCTAGATGGTAACTATGGGTATTGTTGAATTACTCCCCAACAGTGTTTATATCATTTGTAAAGTATGATTAAATAGTGGTCCAAGTCGTGTTTAATGATAGTGTCATTCTTAATAATAATTAAAAAAGATTTTCGATTTTAGAATTTTTTATCCTGTCAAATCGAAAAATTCTTACATAGTCCATCATGTATTTTTTTTTGTATTGTGATATCATCTGTTGATATTTCATGTCAAGTTTTGAATCCATACATCTATATCAATCTGTATCCTTGGGACAAATAATTTGCACACTAAACTCACTTCTTGTATGGTCATGATATTTTATGGTATCATGGTATCACCATTTTAGTCATTGTTACACTCAGTTATGCACTAAGACAAATTCTTGTTCATGTGACTTTTCGTTCTTGCCCGTATTTTGCAGATGCAAAAGCGGTGATGCACGGTGCCAGTCAGCTGGCCAATGACAAGACGAAGACGTTGAGCCCAGGGACGGAAAAATAAATGTTGGAAAAGAAGCAAATGAAGAGAGTGAATGAGAGCGCTCGCGTGTACATCGCTAATAGTGCTCTTCTTACTCAGACAGCTGCACACAAAGACAAGAGATTGTGTGATTTTTGTCGATTTTGTGTGCGTGTGCAGACACACTCTCTGGCCACTTCAGGGCAGTCCTCCCGGGCCTCGTTTACCAGCCATTTAAACACCTAACACAACCATAACACTTACCCAGGGATCCCTAGGTTTTTCTTCTTTACAGGGACAATGTGTATTTTATGACCACTAGATGTCGTTGGTTGTGTATTGCAGTGTTAAAAGTCAGAAGGAAGAATACAAACTAGTCAATGTGACCAAAACACACCTTTTTAATTCTCACGTTTAGCGCAGCCTATATGAGGTTTTAGCTGCAAGATTTAATGAGGCTCATGTTACATATATCCATCCATACATTCATCCGTTATCTGCACCTCCTATCCTCAATAGGGTCACAGGGGTGCTGGAGCCCATCCTAACTATCTTCGGGCAGTGGGCAGGGGACACCCTGAACTGGTTGCCAGATAGTCGCAGGGCACACAGAGACAGACAACTAGTTCGTTCAATCATTCCTAGGGACAATTTGGAGCAGCCAATTAACCAGACATGCATTTTTTTGGAATGTGGGAGTAAACCGGAGTGCCGGAGGGAACCCACGCAAGCACAGGAAGTCTGGTAGCTGAATTTGAACCCATTAGCTCAGAACTGTAATGCGCACGTGCTAACCACTGCCCTGCCGTGCCGCCCATGTAACAATAGATGGCAATTTCTAGACATATGCATATTTCAAATGCAAGTTTAGATGATAGTTTAGTGTTTTTGCTTTATTTTCAAAACAATGTTGTTGTTTTTTGTCCCTTTGAAAGGACAGAGTGTATTATTTAGCGCCACCTAGTAGTAAACAAATATTCATGGAAAAATAAATAGATTAAACTGACAAGCAAAAGTACTTTTATGATGTAAATGTGCATTTAAAAAAAATACTTTTGTAAAATAGTAATACCATATTGCTGCTAGGGGTACCCCAAAAAACATCCAAAAACAGCATAAGACTGTGCAAAACAATGTGAAGAATAATGTTGTGTTTTGGTTACTTTGAGTTCCGGTAGGTTGCATTATGCTTTGTGGTTTTTAACACTCGTTTTCGGTTGCACTACACAATACAGCGACATCTGGTGGTCATTTAATGTACACTGTCCCCTTAATTCACCCCAGTTTCATTGTCTCGCTGGCTTACTATTCCTTAATGTGCCATGATGCCCGTGTTTGTTCCGAGGAAGCAATAAAACAAATCATAATTAAAAATATGAAGTCAAATAAAGTTGATTCACTCACCTTCAATGTCACTTGGCGACCATTTGCATGATACTCATTGCCATCGGACCCAGCAAATGAATCGAAATATATTGTAATACTTTTTCTATAATTCATTTTGATGCCACAAGATAGCGGCAAATCCCCTTTGTAGAAGGGAATCGGTCTCAAGAAATTAAGGTGATACTGTATAAATGTGCTGCGTATTAGCAAGCTTTTGTGAGAGATGAGCATTTATGGAGAGTTGTATATCCAACGTCTACATTAAAGTAATAGTTAGTCCTTTTTTTCTTTTTTACAATGTTTTCCTAATCTTAGCCTACTAGCATGAGCGTAAGAGTTTTCCATGAAGATAATTAACCATCTATTTTATGTCTTCTTTGAGTCCATGTTCAAGTTTGTGCTTGATATCGATCCTGGCACTACAATATTGTCCACACTACAGGTAATACCGGGCCTAAAAAATCCAGCCTGACCTGACCCAACCCACAGGTATAATTCAAGCCTGACCCAGCCCGAGTCTGACCAATTAACTTGATTTGGGGGACCAAGTTCGAAGCGAACACAAATTTTCAGATTTCATTCGTAAAAAGGGGTGTTTTCAACGATTTTTATGATGAGCATCAGCGTGCCGACAGGAGAAGGGGACGGAATCACGAGAGGTGAACAGAATCCATTGTGGATCCTCCACAAAGAAAAGAAACAAAGTACAATGACGGGTGGATAATTAGGGGGAAAAAAGCAAGCGAGAAAATCCCCAGCCTGGACCGAACCCGAACGTAATTATTGACATTTTAGGCCCCACCCAAATTTGCAGTCGAGCTCGTGTTGGGCTCAGGCTTAAGCTCGTACCTCTAGTCTACACCAATAAGACAACTTTGAGATGTACATCAGAGTGCTCAATACAGTAAATTCTTGCATTTCCTCAATAAAGTGTGTTTAGCTTGGGTTGTTAGTGGAAGATAGGAGAGTCTCCACCAAAATGTGTAAATGTGGAGGTATTAGCATTTGTTTCAAAATAAAGGTTATTTGTTAGCAGCTTATTTTCAATTTTTTTTAAAGAGTCGTATTATGAAATGAGTTAGAATTTTTGGGGAGAATGTAAGAAATTGTAAACATATGTCTTTTTATTTAATCTATGGTAGGCGTTGGTCTTTGTATTAATAGCAGGATGTCAGATTTAAAGGGATTTAGATGATAGAAGACAGGTACATGTTAAATGACATCACATTTTTTATTTGAGTTAATTTCATTAAATGTCTTTTTTGCATGGAACAATAGATTTTACTGTCTTATTTATATTCTAATACTATTTGTTGAAGCAAAGATACATTTTAAAATGCTCATTTTGACAATCTTTCCATATACCTCACATTTATTCAACACTACGTTTCAATATTTTAAAGAATATTACTTAAATATTGCAATTTTTTTCTTGCTTTCTGACGTGTATTTATAGTTTTTTCTGTGTTTGTCTTGGTAAATATAATTATTGAATTGGATCTATTTGTTTCAAGCTTACTTGAATTGATGACATATCAAAATGTGTTTGATATAATAAAAATGTTGAAAACGGCTCATATGTGCTGATTTATTGCAATGAGGAAGAGAAAGTGGAAGTCTTAGTAAGCATGCGCCACTGGCCATGCAGTTCAGTGAGGGTGAGACCCCTAAAAATAGGTCCAAAGTATTAATAATTCATTCAACTTTGAGCCGGAAGCACGAAAAGCATACATTTTTCATAAACATTGCGTCGTAGATAGAGGAGTTTTGTGGAAACTTCAGTTTTTGCGCACTCACTTCTGGGTTTTCCTGTTAGTGTTGTCATCATGGAAAATATATTTATAATTGTTCAGTGTTAAAGTTCTCTCTCATTTAACTTCACGCTTTTGGGATTTTCTATTCCAAATAGCTGAATTTTTGCATAACACAATTTGGATTATTATTATTAGGATTATGAATAATACAATTAGTATGTAACATATTACTCTGCTGAGTGTCTGCTAAAGTAGAGTGAGACATGCAATCCCCTTGCCTCATGGCAGAGGACGACACCGAGTCGGAGAGATTCTGATAAGTCAATATGTTTCATCACCCTCACTAGCCTAAATTTTTCGTTTTACTTCAGAAAACCAGGGCTGCAGGCTGGGTGGGTAGTTAACAGGCAGTCCCACGGAGCGGAGGCTCAGGGTTGAAGTCCAGCTAATGCAGCCTCCCCGAATGGAATTTGCATGTTCTCCCCATGCCTGCGTGGGTTTCCTCCGGGCACTCCGGTTTCCTCCCACATCCCAAAAACATGCATGTCAGGTTAATTGGCCGGTCCAAATTGTCCCTAGGTGTGAATGGTGTCTGTTCCTGTGTGCCCTGCGACTGGCTGGCAACCAGTTCAGGGGGTCCCCTGCCCAGGGTGTCCCGAAGATGGCTGGGATGGGCTCCAGCACCCCCGCGACCCTGCTGATGATAAGCGGTGCAGATAATGGATGGATGGACTTCAGAAAACCAGGGAGCTGTGATTGGACACAATATACAACAGAACCAGAACGCTGTGTAAAGTACTACAACAGCAAAATAAAAAATAAAAAATCTTAAATGTATAATTTATTATGATTATCATCTATTATAGTTTTCAAAAGGTTAGCGACCCTCTTTATATTCTTCTTCTACTAATAATAATAACCACAACAAACATACAAATAGAAATAACACGTTTTGGGGTAAATTAATTTAATAATATGGTCTACCATACAACATGGCCAGCATGTTACACAGTTGAATCTTTAAATTACATGATGAAAAACGAAACAGTATTACAGCTTTGTGGTTTTGTTACCAACAGTGTTGTTGAGTTCAACCGCTACAGTACATTGCAATAAACAAAGAAACAACAAAAAGTTAAATGAGAACCAAGAGTCAAATCTACTGTTTCGTGTGTTTGTTGGCATTCTGCTGGGATTTGTCTGACTGCTCTTCTTGTGATCCGCTGCGCTCTTTTCTTACTTCTGAAAATCCTACTGGGATTAAAAAGAAGAAGAGGAGGATTGGGAAAAATTGCCACAGTGTAAAAGTGTTCATCTTTTTTCATTTTTTTGTATGTTTTAAAGTCGATAATGTGAGCCCCCGTAGTTTCGAAGTAGATCAGAAAAAAAAACATTTGAAACACTGCACTTTTTATGATCTACAAGAGCAGGGTCCAGGGCCGCATTCAGTTAGAATCGGGGTCACCAACTGTAGCAGCCAAAATGTAGTAGTGTCATTGACTATGATTTTTGTTTATTACTTTGTTTCTTGCATCTCCGTTTCTGGTTTGGTCTTTGTTTCTGGTTTACATCATGTCAGGTTTGGTTTTTGTTTGGAAATTAGGTTGTTGTCTGACTGCTTGTTTGTTTGTTACTTTGTTCCTCGTTTTGTTATTAAATACCATCCTTATTTTGTGCAACCTTTCCTCAGTTCGTGCTTCCCTTCACTTGGGTCCACCCCCAAAATTCACCATATTGGTTATTCAAAGTCAAAGTGTAAATGCATTTTTGGTAGACCGGGTATGCTGCCCCGGCCAATAGTTTGCCCACCCCCTAGAGACATTAAATAATGAGACTCAAAATATTCATGTGTGTTTCGCGCTATCCTGCAAATGCCGATGGGTGCTGAAAATACCATTGTAGCCTCCGTCTTTCCACTTGAGTTTGTTGTCGTCGGTGTGACGGGTCCACGTGGACCGGAAACTGACCAGCTCGGCCGTGATGTGAGCCAGACTCCATTGCAGTCCTCGAGAGCTCTCCTTCCACACGTTGCTAGCATACCAACAGACGTCACAGAAAAAAAACACAGCAGACTGTCACAAAGCAACCCCGAGAAAGTCCAATCATCGAGTCCGTGTCGGACTCTTTCAGTTTCTCCCAACGTGACTCAAACAAAAAGTGGAATGAAAAGTTAAGTATGGAGCGCTACAAATGGAGAATTGAGGCTTTACATTTTAGTCGATGGCACTAAATGTACATTAGATTTAACTCCATGCTAAATTGTTTATTCCTAATCATTTTTTAACAGCGAAAGGTGGCCCTACAGTCATAATGATAATAATTATTTTGCAAGGATCAAGCAAGTCATAGACCTCTAGAGGGCGCCAGCAGACCAAATCACTGGAAAATCCTCACACCTGCCTCTAATCAACCACATCCGACCCTCATTAACAGCGCTTCATATAATGACAGTGCGAACAGCAGAAGCTGTCTGATTGTAGCTTTTAATGGCAATATCCATCCAGCCTGGGCTAATTATGGGCAAAGTGAAGCCTAATGAACCAATGAGATTTTGATTCACCTGTTTCAACCAAAAGATTCACTACTCGGTGTTTCGTTTATATTGGCTCTTGACTGCCCTTTTTGGCAGTAGTGCAGTATTGCAGCTCTACTTACTATTGTAATGTAGCAACAAAGTCCTAAAGAATCAACAACTTTTTATTTTCTCTCAAAAAATAAAGACATTTATGCACACATATTATTTCACAATCCACTTTTTTTATTTTTGTTTGACTTTAACTTAACCTATTACTATATCTGACTATAAATTTGGTGACTCTCAAACTAACTGTTTTAAGTATAACTCACAAATTTTGAAACAAGGCTTAATTTTCCACACCCACTATTACTCGACACAATAAATTTCACCCATCATTAAACTGCTCTGGTTTGGCAATCCCTTGACGCCTGTATGTGCCAACTCAAGACTTCTTGTGTCATGCTAGCCGTAAGTTTTTTTTCCTGACTGCGTTTTAGTATCGTTTTCTTCCCCCCACCTACGCGCGAAGAGCCTTTTGTCATTTCTCTTTTCCCCCCAATAAACTTGTCAACTCAGGTTGTGTGTAACTGCTTGGACTTTTTTAGGGTTGTTTTTCGTAACACTGAACACTGAACTAAGAATAGGATACATTCATTTGAAGGTAAGCGGTTTTAAAATATTTTGTTATTAAATTTTACATTGGTTATCTTATTTCAATATAGGATACCTTTTAGAATGTTTTGTTGTTGAGCTGTTAATAGCTACTGCCAACTGGTAGCTATTGGCACCAAATCGGATTTCTATTGAAAGTATTGTGTACCATCAAAAACCTTAAAAAGGAGTCCCTTTCACAATTCCCGTAATTTATGTTAATTCTTGTGTTCAGTCAAAAAGCTTTTGAAATAAATCTGACATGGAATATAAACAATGTAAAAGTTTAGATGGTTAAATATACTCTAAAACACAGGTGTCAATTATATCCGGCCTGCAAAATCCTTTTATATACATCTAGTACAATGGCCCAGGTCTATGAAACCCTGATATCTTTCAAATTATACCCGGATACTAAAAACCACAATGGCCGAGAAAATTATGTTTACTGACATTGCCAGTAAACCCGTGGGTCTTATTTGTGGAGGTTTTGTGGCCATAATTAAGGAATTTAATGTAAAACGGCACTACAACACAAAACTTCAGAGCAAGCTGAAAAACCTTGAATCCAGAGAAAAGATACAGAAAATTAAAGAGGTAAAGAATAATATGAAGATGTTTTTCACTAAAGCAAATTCCCAAAGTGAAAACCACAAATTTTATTTACATTTTCAGTTTTTTCATATTTTAATTTTTATAGTTTTGACAGGATATATTTTTATGGAGAGCAGCGATTTTTAATTCATTTAATGTTTAAGTTTGTTTATTCTGGATTGATATTTCTGACTGTTTTAAATTCATATTTATTTATTTTTTTTAAAAAAGGAAAGTATATTCAATAAATATTTCTCCTGTTCGGCCCGCGACCAAAGTTGTGGTTTGAGTTCTGGCCCTCTGTATAATTGAGTTTGACACCCCTGCTCTAAAAGCTCAATTGACAAACCAAATTTAAAGGTATAGGATTTCCTTCCCTAGTATTTCGGACCTGCTACTTTAAACAGTATGTTTTCAGCACCCTCTAGTGGTAAAAAACTTCATTGTTTATAGAAAAAATATTGATTTGAATAATAAGCAAAAAACATTGACTATCATAAAAATGGGCATTTTTGAAATACTTGTGATGAAGATATTATTATTTGAGGGAATGAGCTAGACTCTAGCTGCTTGAGGGAGCCGACATAATTGTTCGCCATCTTGATCCTACGGGTACATGAAAAAAAGCTTCCGAAAGGCTTGGCCAAGGAATTAAAAGGATAATGGTGCAGTTTAGGAACTTTGAGTTTCCTTAATTCGTATTCTTCCTCGTGCCATATTTGCACTAATTTTCGGTTGCACAGCACAATACAGCAACATCTAGTGGTCAAATTACACACAATGTCCTTTTGAGATATTGATCTATCGTTCAGCAGAAGTGGACATCTAAAAACATAACAAAATAAAATAAACAGAACAAGAAAGTATAAGTCAAGACACGATAAGAGAAAACAGGGCAAGATAACTGGTTTTCGGTTGCTCTGCAGAATAAAACGATATTTATTGATCAAATAATTACACTGTCCCTTTAAGCATCATTAGCCATGCATCACAAGCCAAGCAATGGATAATGACTACAAGGAATGTTATGTTCACTGTGTCAAAGGTTGTACATATTTCTGCAATCTTGCTAACCAATAAGCCATTAAAGTGGGCTAAACTAATTCCTGGGCCTCGTTTTGTATGAGGCAAATAATTGATTAGGACTTACCTTGGCAGAAGAACATTTTGCAATAAACATTGCTTTTGCTCAATATATTATATGTTCCCGTTTTTATCTTTATTTGAAATCTGTCTTATGACGGTGCCCAGTGTTTTACCTGTGTCTATTACAAGGGTCAGGTGGACCCGGGTTCTCCTCCACCAGAGGAACCACGATTTTCTCCGCCATGTCCGTCAGCAGGGAGAAAGTCGGGTACACGATAAAGTCGATAAAACCTGCAGGACAGAAACAACTCAGGTGCGAAAAAGAGGGCTGTGCTTTTTGCAAGAGTGTATTTTTGAACATACCGATTTGCGACTCGGCCACTAGGGTGCTTTTTCGATCACACAGGGGCGAGAAGGGCAAACCGAGCTCCGCCTCTCGATCACCCTGCCCATGGTAGAAAGAGACAACCAGAAGATATCTTAAAAGGCAACCCACTCCAATGCTCTAAATAACTACGCCGGGCTTGTGGTACATTTAAAGTGCTTTTTGTTCTTTTTTTTTTCAATTGTAAAAAAATACAGAGGAGGCTTTTATTTGAAAACGAAACAGCGAGGCTGCACACTACGCCTCTTCTTTTCTATTTTGGAAAATAAAGAAGAAACACAAAACCGCCCTATGAGAGGAACAGACTCAGGACGGAAGACACACTTCAGAGTGTGTTAGTTTTACCACAATAAATTCTCAATTTACCCAATGTAAGTCTTCAAGGCAAACATTTTTATCGTGCAGGGATGAGAAAACTACGGTTCCGTGGGCCACATGCGGCCGTATATATATATATATATATATATATATATATATATATATATATATATATATATATATATATATATTGATATAAGGATTTTATATTTTTTTACATTATACTATAAAAGATTTTATACAAGTTACATTTAGTGAATGCAATGAAATTTTTTCACAGAGAAGGCTTAAGTTCGATGACAGGTCGCGCCCTTCCAAGTGCGGAGTGTTTTGGCTGGAGAATTTTGATAACAGGGCGCTGACGAAGGACGTCAGGCCTTGTTTTGATAAACGCTAGGTGTTGTTTTGAGTTTCTTTAGACATCGAGGTGACCAGGTGGCGACGAATTGGGGACAAGGTGGCGACGAGGTGGAGTCCACGTGGGCGTTCCTGGCCCGCCCCGTGGTATCACCCACCCCTACAATATGTTTAGAAACTAGGTGTAAAAATTGTCTTTAAAATACAAAAGCGAATCACAAAAAAACAAAATAACTACAATGAAAAGGATTTCATGAAAAACTGTCACCTTTACCATAATAATGAAAATGTAATGTTAATAGTGACAAATGATGCCGAATACAATTTGAAATCATAGAAAGCATCCCGAATCTGACGGCAGTCAACGTTCTTTTTTTTCTTTGACACTTGAAAGGCATCCAAGGTCACCTGTCTAATGGATCATATACTATCCCCCCCTCCTGCTCAAGGTCAACCCTGATCTGCTTTTAGCCCCTCACCTTCCATTGCACAAAATCGGCAGTAGAGATGATGAATGAAATGACGGCTGTTGGAATATGTCCTTCACAAACAATCGTCAAAGTCCTACCTGCCTGAAAAACTCCTCCATCAGGGCTTTGGTCCACCTGGAGTGCAGAGGCCAAGGTTTCGACGGATGGCTGATGTCGGCCGTGTGCAGCAACAGCGATAACGCTTTGGACTTTTCGATCCTGTTTAGAAAAAATAAGAATCGCGCCGGTCCCCACGCTAACAAAAGTATTAGTGAAATTACCGTTCTTGTTGCTGCAGACAGGACTTCATGGCTTTGACTTGCATGAGATGAGACGACATGTCTGTGGAGAGCACCATCTCGATGACCAAGGAACGCAACTCCCTGTGTGGAAAAAATATGAATTGAAAGCAATGTACCGTAATTTCCGCACTATAAGGCGCACCTAAAATCTGTTTTTTAAAAAAAAAGATGACTATGCGCCTTAAAATCCGATGCGCCTTATATATGGATCAATATTGAGCCGCGACAAGTCTCGCAACTTACGGTAGGCAGCCACCGATTGCATTTTTCGCGTAGAAGAAGTGCGCTGTGCATGCTGGGAAATATTAAACAACGATTCTCTTTTATTTGTGCGTTTGTATAAAGACCCTGAAATGGCTCCTATTAAGAGACACGCTTACAACGCAGAGTTTAAACTCAAGGCGATCAGTCACGCAGTAGAACACGGAAATAGAGCAGCAGCAAGAGAGTTTAACATTAATTAATCGATGGTGCGGAAGTGGAGGAAGCATGAGGATGAGCTGTTTACGTTTTACATTTTACAGTTATTATGTTATTGCTTTATTGTTATTGTTTTGCACTTGTTATTGTTTTTGCACATTACGAGTGTCACTATATTGCGATTGCACTAACGTTTAATTTACCATAACAGTATCAGACGTTTTTTTGCGTGTTGACTAAATGGAGGAAAAGTAAAATGTTATGCCTTGTTGTTGTTCAAAGATGTTAAAGATGTGTCACGAAAATGCTGTACCTCAGAGAAAATAATAAAACAGCTGTTTATTCATTTTGGGAGTGAATGGAGATGTGGAAAGCTTGTTGGTTATCTATTAATAATGTTTGACTGACCTATCTGACTGTTTTGTTGACATTCCCTTTAGCGCGGCACCATCTTATGGTTGCATAACGTAACTACAGCCTCTACTGTAGCCCCTTATAATGCGGTGCGCCTTATGTATGGAAAAAGTTTTAAAATATATCATTCATCGAAGGTGCGCCTTATAACACGGTGCGCCTTATAGTGCGGAAAATACGGTAAGTACAGTTTGCAATTGTACAGTAAGGCCTTGTTACTAGGATGCAGGAATCTTCCCCCACCCCCTTTCAGCTGCAGGCAGGATGCCAAAAAGGACCCAGGCCCTTGGAATTACCTGCGTAGCACTGCAAGCTAGAGACAAGATGTCAAAAAGAAGGAACTATGCCCCTCGTTTAATGAAGTACCAATGCCCTAATGTGCACAATTAAACCTGTCTCTACGCCAAAGGCGTCAAGCATGCGGCCCACGGGCCAGTACAGGCCCGCCGACAAATTGAATCCGGCCCGCAAGGCACGGCTGAGAGAAGCTCGGGGGATAAAAGAGCCAAAATATACATGTAGTTTTAAATAAAGCCAGACATAACCCCTAAAGCAAATGTAGCGGTATTGTTTCTCTCTCTCTTACTTTCTCTCTTTCTCACTCTCTCTTTTTCTCGCTCATTTCTCTCTTTTTCTTTTTCTTTTTCTCCCTTTCTCTCCTATCATTCTCTTTCTATATGTCTTTCTTTGTCTCTCTCCTTTTTGCGTCCCTCTCTTCCTTCTTTCTCTCTTTCTTTTTCTCTCTTTTTTGTTCTTTCCTTCTCCTTCTCTCTTTGTATTTCTTTGTCTTTCTCTTTTTCGTTTCCTTTACTTACTTTCTCAGTCTCTTTGTTTTTCTCTCTCTTTCTCCCTTTCTTTCTTCTTCTCTTTCTTTTACTTTCTTTCTGTGTTCTACTATTTTTCTCATTATTTCTCTTTCTTTCTTTCTTTCTTTCTTTCTTTCTTTCTTTCTTTCTTTCTTTCTTTCACTCTTTCTTTCTTTCTTTCTTTCTTTCTGTCTGTCTGTCTTTCTTTCTTTCTTTCTTTCTTTCTTTCTTTCTTTCTTTCTTTCTTTCTTTCTTTCTCTCTCTCTTTCTTTCTTTCTCTTTAATCTACTTATTCGCCCCCCATGATTTGTATTCCCCCTGACTATGTGGCCCTGAGCTAAAATGAGTTTGACACATCCACTCTACGCCCTCTGATTGACAGCTCTAAGAATTGACACCATTTGTCCACAAGTGCACATCCGAATGACAAAGCCCTGGTTCTTATCTCGAAAATTACCTACCTAGATAGATTTGCGTGTTGGTGATAAAGATTCAAATCGCCAAAATGTTAGCAGGCGATTAAAAAAAAGTCCCCAGAGACAAAGAAGGTGATCTTTTAGTGATCTGAAGCCCGGAGACAAAAGGGGCATGGAGTGTCTCGAGCAAGTGTTCGGTTGCAAGATCTCAAGATTGCAAAAGCCAAGAAATATGTGTCCATAGGTCAGTGTGCATGTTTTGTTCTATTTTGTAAATTTTTGGGCTATTTTGAAGAAGGTATATACATTAATTTGTAACGTGATAGTTGGGGGGTAACTGAGTTACGTTTTAGATAAAATAACTAGTAACTCTAGTAACATGCCCGACCCTGGCGGTAATGCACACAAGTATACATATATGCTTTCTGACAACGGGGTAGAAATTGAAATTTGTGGTTTACAATGCTGATAAAGATGTGTCAATGTTTTTACATCAGTCACAAAGGGTTTGATTTAGACATGGCAGAAGGCCCGTAATGTAAACATCATAAGGAGTATAATCCTGTACTGGTACGTGTACTGGTACGGGCCTGATGGTGCAGTGACCCTTGGCGGCCCAACAATCCCTTGTCACACAGCTACAATACCATACAATATTAAGGGCTAAAAGTAGGTGCTCTCTAATTTGAAGAAGACAGTCTGGGTTGGGCATTCAATTTATGATGGCCTTTTATTGTTTCTCTGCATATGTTGTTCCTGATTTCACTTTCTTAAAGAGCGATTTGGATACATTATTATGGCCAAATATTACAAAAATAAAACAATCACATGTACTCCTCTCGAGTCAAATGAACAAAAATATTCATTTGGTCGTCCTGCAAGAGGCGGAACGCTGCGCTCAGATGATGACTTTCTTGTACGGACCGGTCATTGTAGATGAGTGCAAACTCAGACCTGACAAAAACAGAATAGGAAAACACAAAGGTGGGTGAAAACATTTAATTCAAATATATTGCTAGCTCAAAATGATACTGGTGACCCAACTAACTGACTGATTGACTGACTGAATCAATACATGAATGAATATAATGAAGCATAGATCCTGGCTCATATGAGATCATATTTTAAAATACTGTACTTAAATACCTTTTCAATAAAACATTTTTCGCAAACTAAACTAAGAAAATGTGAACATGTTTTATCTAGAATAAGGCAATCAGCGAAAAATAAGCAAAATTAACTGCCACCTACAATGCGAGACAGCTTTATAGTGAAAGGACTGTATTTTATGTCCAAAGAGTATTTTAGTACAATCTGCAGTATATTTCCTATTAGCAGTTATTTTATAATTTCCATTTCATGTATTCACTCAGTCGTGCCGTTATTTATTCTCTAATTAATTAAATTATATGTATTTTCATCTATACATTTATGTACAGAGATTATTTATATACAGGCTGACCATTACAAGTTTGAACTGCAGCCATTTTGAAGGCGCTCTGCTTGGTGAGTCATACTCTATTTAGCTGGACATAAACAGTGAGCCAGGAATAGTCCAAGTGTCTCTCCTGCATGGATGGATATATGGCTCCTAAAAATACTGATCTCCCACCGCAGAGATGTATTTGTGTTGCAATTAAGATCACAAATAATATATAGTTTGCTTTTTTTAATTCCCTGACGTTTTTAAATCTTAAAAGGAAGTTGTTTGTTAGAATATAAACGCTAAGTAAATATTTCAAGGACAACAGCTTACTTTGTGTGTATGTGAAAGTTGTTGGTGGTCCCTGTATGCTCGTAGTCGTGAATGGCTGCGGCGAACAATGACGCCATCACCTCCAGCTCTGTTAGCCAATGCTGCTGGTACATGCAAGAAAAATCATTAATCAATCATTGATTGTGGTTATGGTCTTATATAGTTCATTTTAAATTTATTTTTGGTCTTAGAGTCGTCTGAAAGAGTTTGGTTATTGAATGTTCTAATCTGGAATTTTGGTTTAAATATCATGTAGAAGACAAACTCAGTGATATTTAAAAAGAGAAATTGAGTTTATATGATTTATATAGAATGTACAAATATTATAGCCGGGACAGGAAGGCAAAATTGTGGTCGGGATAAAAAAAAAAACAGTCGTGAGCCGGGACGGGAGAGCAGACGTAGTCAGAATTATAAAACAGGTCGCAGCAAGAGACAATCTAGAGTTGGCAGATGCAGAAATTTGAGGAACACCCTAAAAAAATCAACATCGATATTTAGTAGATCATCCTTTTGCAGAAATAACAGCCTCTAAACCAGAGGTGGGCAAACTGCGGCCTGCGTGTCACATGTGGCCTGTCGGGCTTTGTAGTTGTAAGTATCCACTCATACTGACTGGAATCCATTCAATATTCATCTTGAACAATGATGCTACACAGTCTAACAACATGACAGCATTCTTGGAGAAATATCATCACACTTGAATTTTCTTCTTAAATATCACTGTGTTTTCCTGCTTTATGATATGTTTAACTGAAATTGCTTATCCGGACAACAAACAATTTTTGAAGGAAAGTGTTAAAATGATCACAGGTGCCCAAACTTTTTCATTCTACTTAAATCCTCAAGATTGTTCTCATTTTGAAAAATAAATAAATATTGATTTTCAACCTACTCTGTTAAAGTCTTGGTCTTAAGATTTCCAATAATTCTTTTTTTTTTTTTTCAAATTATATATCTTAAAAGTGGGGTGTCTTTAAAAAAACTTAAATTAAATATGAAATGTGTTAACAATGCCCAAATGAGTTAAAAGAGTCTTTATACATTTTTTTATCACTGCGCATATCTACTTTTATCTTACTTTTATCATCGTAATTCTGGCCATGAAGCACATTATGCTGGCGGAAAGGAGGCAGGATGGATGGGGGACAGATTGATATCATTCGCGTGGTCGTGATTTTCTTTTATTTCAGGATGAAAATGGTGAAGTGAGACAACGACTGTTTCAAATACAGTCCAAATGTAAACCCAAACCCCCAAAATGATTAAAAATAGCTTGTCAGACCGTCTGCAAACCTCAGCTCACGCTAGGCAAGCCCTCCGACTCTGACTTCCTCCTGTTTTTTGGCTTTTGTCTGTTTCCCGGCTTTGATCCGTTTCTGTTTTTGTCCAAGTTTATGCTCTCCCGTCCCGGCTACCGACCTGTTTTTCCGCTCCCGACCCCCCCATCGTTCGCTACGGAAGTGCCACTTCCGCGTTCCGAGCGATCTGCTCTCCGTGACCGACGATCACCGGATCGTGGGTGCAAGCCTTTTCCTCCTTCTCAATAAAACTGAGAGAAACAAACGCAAGTGGGTCTTGTCTCTGTTTCTGGTTTCTGACAGTACGGTCTGACCAGCAATGGACATAGCGGACGTTTCGCCAAGCGGGGATTGAGGCAACGCGGAAACTCGCATCAATAATCTTAACAATATCAGCCAGAAGACAGCATCAACAAGTAGAATATTTTGAAGTTATATTCATCACATTTAACCTCTTCAAAAAGCTTGACGTGGTTGAAAATGTTCAAACCCTTAAGTCTTGACTTTGACAAGATTCCTTGAGTCATTGTCTCAGATCTTTCCACGTTTAAGATTTAAGTCTGAATCCTAAAAGGTTGGTTTTCATCTGCTTTTAACTTTTATCAAGTTCTTGGTCTTGACGCATTCATAATTGTTCAAAGTCTAAAGACGTAAGTAAAATTCCTCAAGTTTTACTTTTGCCAAAGTCTTAAAAGTCTTAACTCTTTAAAGTCTAAAGTCTAAAGTCTTTCCTCAAAAGTCAGGACTCACATTTTTATTTCTCAGATGCCCAGATGTTAAACAATAGTCAGGCTTAATTTGGTCCATAGAAAATGAGGATATTCATTGGAAATTGACAGCTTGACTGTCATTTCATCACTGAGAGACAACAGTGTTTTTGAGAAATGATGAAGATAAAGATCCTGATCCGTACAATCAGATCAGTGCAAAGATATAAACATTTAAAACCAACAGGATTTCAACCAATAACACCAGGAACGAAGAAGCCTTGTCTAAAGTCTTTAGTCCTAACTCCCTCATGTCACCTGTAGTGGTGGTCATAAGTACTCAGTCTTAAATTTTGACTGTGTTATAACTCCCGAGGTTGTGCACTGTACCACTAGGCCGGATCGTAGCAGAAGGCAGTGCAGCGTCTGGGTGACATCTGCGGCGTGTACGTGGCTGTGATACGGGTTGTTGTGTTTGCAGTATCCTCGCTCCACAGCAGACAGGAACAGCGTCAGGTTCGAGATGGGAATCTAAAACAAATTCATCACTTTCAACTCCTGACCTTTGCTGCAATCGGATCAATTCTTCGGTTACGTAATTCGGAAAACTAATAAATGCATTAGCCTCCCCAAGAACCCTAATGCAATGTATGTTTCTCATACTGCAACAAGCTACACACAAATAAAGCATCAAATGAATTACTATTGATTTCCAATGTATATATTTTATTATACCCCAAGCATTGTGTATGTTTTCATTTTGGTTGTGAATGTATTTTCTTCCTTTACGTTGATTATGTGTGAAGGATATTTGAATTATTAAGAGCTTCTCACCGACATTTGGCACTCTTACTTTAAAACTGGCCACGGTGATTCATTGTGGTCTCAATGCCTTGGTTTTGATTTGTCTTAACCCCTTAATATAGTGGGCCTAAACCTGGGTAAAATTAAACCATTAGGGGTTCTGTGAGTCAGTCTCAGGGGTTCGGTGGAGCCACAGCCATGAAATATGTTCGATATAACTTTGCAAACATTCCCTTTTTTTGACCACCGTGTAAGTAAAATCTAAGATGTGTCTGGAATTTGTGAGATTTCTGTACACATGGAACTAAAACATTTGCCTTTGCACTTAGATACGCTTGCAAAGTCTTTTGCCAAATACTCCCCTGCACGAGCCTAATATCCGGCATGAAGACGACCATTCACGTTTGATGATGAGGAAGCAGTAGTCAATGATGAATACCTTGGCGAAATAATTGAAATTCAGCTGAACCCTTTACTCTGTAGAAAAACAACACTCTCAACGAACATAAAAACAATAATAAGGAATTGACTCTTGCTGTGAAAGTTACAGCAAAAGAGTAGCACTTACCAAGGTAAAGCAATGCATACCTGTACTGTTCTCTTAAAGGCAACAGAAGAGGTGTCACTGATTTGCAGTTCTGTAATTTAACTTGAGTTCATGCACTATGTTGTTTTTGTTCTGTATGGTTTATTTTGTGCACCAGTAGAAATACAGTGTCGTGAAATAAAAATAAATAAATAAATAAGTAGATTTCGGTGAATGCACATATGAAACTGGTGGGGTTCGTTAGCGCCAACAAGGTTAAGAAACACTGTATTTACTTTGTTTTGCATTTTTTCTTTAAAACTGAAGTAATATATTCTCAACTTAGGTGCCGAAGTCCCTAACTTGTTTGGGTGTTTGGGCAATTGGGTTGGCCATGGCCCCAAAATTTTTGTGTGTGTTTTTTTGCTATTTTTTCCCCCTTTTATTTTCTTTGTTATTGTATGTGTTTGTCTTGCTGTCGGTCACCCCTCTTGAGGGATATGACCAAGGTAGATAGATAGATAGATAGATAGATAGATAGATAGATAGATAGATAGATAGATAGATAGATAGATAGATAGATAGATAGATAGATAGATAGATAGATAGATAGATAGATAGATAGATAGATAGATAGATAGATAGATAGATAGATAGATAGATAGATAGATAGATAGATAGATAGATAGATAGATAGATAGATAGATAGATAGATAGATAGATAGATAGATAGATAGATAGATAGATAGATAGATAGATAGATAGATAGATAGATAGATAGATAGAAGATATTCTCTAGAATTCTATGCCTCGCCTACTTGTTGACCTGTGGCCTTCAGGTAATTATTTGTAGAGCATGATCTGCAAAATCAGGATTCTTTGGAATTTCCCTTGATTTTATTGTTCCTTACACTTTTTAGCACTGATTTACGGTTGCACTACAAAATACAGCGGCATCCAGTGGTCAAATATTACATACTGTCTCTTTCACTCTCCTTCTGACTGTGGTCATGAACAGTTTCGAAATTTGACTCTTGAAAATCTTGAACTTATTGTTTGAAATCATTGGAAGCCAAGAGTGCGTTTACTTTTCCTAAATAAACAGTTCTGCTTGGTGTAAGAGTGCTGTCAAATATTGTGTGAGATGAAATGACCTTGAAGCGACTGTTGAGCTCATATCTGGTGACTAGCTCAAAGAAGAGCGTCTGCAAGGCGTGATCAGAGCTGGCTGCGTCCAACGAAAATACGTCGAAACTCCAGCGATCGATGTCCTTTGTATAAAGATGATGAAAGAGCCGTTAGCATGACAGAAATAATAACACACGGGGATACCTCGAGAACTTACCCTCAGACATTTTACTACTGCAGCAGGTTGGTCCGGCATAGCGGCCGTGTAGGCTCTCTTGAACATTCTGGAATAATGCAATGTTTATGTTAAGTTCACTTGAAGTTAACATCCTGACAGTACGCAGCAAAGATGTCTCAGGAGGTGTTTATAGAAATCGAGTCTCCGTACGCACTGGTGAGGATGTTTTCAAAGAGTAAAAACATTGTATCTGAGTGGTTGGATTCGTGTATCAATTGATCAATTTCCCCATTTGACCTAACGACCCAAAGTTAACTGCAACAACCTAACTGGTTTCTTCTAACCAATATTTATTTATATTCATAAAAAGTATATCAGTGGTCCCCAACCTTTTCTGTACCACGGACCGGTTTAGTGTCTGACAGTATTCTCGCAGCCCGACCCAGTAATACATTAGTAATAATAACAATAACAATTACGAAAACATTAAAAATACTTATAACAACAACAGCAATAAGCCTAAATCCGCTCACTGTCTAATCACTGGCTCACTAGGGATGTAGATGACATAGGAAAAGGCATGAGATTTGATCTCATCACACTATTTTTACTCACATTGTTGAATATGTCAGGCCATGATTAAAATCATTTATTGACAGCGTCAACAATGAACACAATATAAAAATGTATGTAAGTTTCATTTACAGTATTGTGTTCATCGTCTGTGTTGTCAATAAATGATTTTAATCAAGGCCCCACGTACAAAAGTTAACAACCAAAACAAATCGAATGCCTTTTCCCATGTCATCTATATCCTAAGTTGTTTAGTAGTAAGGATTTGGCGATCTCACCAATGTGATTGAGGTTCAATTATTGTTGCATCTAATGTGCAAATGTGGTGAAGAATATTTATCGAGTGAAGACTTTGTGTAAATCTTGCACCCAAATTATGAGGTTTTTTGGGTGGAATTTTTTTTGTTTTTATCCAATTGAAAAATAAGATGGACGAGTACTGATAATAAGCATTGGTATGAGTGCTGATACTAGCCTTATTTTTAGCTGTCTTTACTTATGAGTGCCCCATCTTGTGGCCGTTTTATAAACAGGAAGTCAAAATTAGAGGACTATAAAAGTGCTATCCATTTTACATTGAATTTTAAGAAAAATCTGATGTTCATTTAGGGGTCTGGGCAATGTTGAAGGGGGTATCTGTCTGAAATAAATAGTCTCATATAACCTTACAATTTGGACCGAAATATTAAAACGTAAGTTAATCATTTAAAAATATTGTTAAAAAAGACAACAATGGCACTCCAAAATATCAAAATTATTAATGATGTGCAGTTAAGAGAGGCAAGTGAGACTGTGCCTCACCTGTAATCGCGGGCATCTAAAATGAGAAATATATTGAATGGTTATATTTGTTCAGTTAATTTTTTTCAACTTCATATGTCGGGGATTTTATTTTTTCAAAACCTCTGAAGGAAAACTATTATTACAATTGGTATGCAATAAATTGCTGTGCTGATGTTCTGCAAATGCAGATTGAGGCACACAATTTTCTTGCTTCATGGCAGAAGGAGAGTGTTAGACCAAACAGCAAGTGGAGCCATCCATAATTTTTTCTTTTTATCATTGCATGGACTTTTTTCATATTGGAGGCTAACCTATTGATGTTTTTCTTTAATTTTTTTTAAAGTATTGTTATGATGATTATTTTTTTTTTTTTCTAAAAGAGCAGCGAGTAGACTTCATTAATAAGTTAAGGTATGAGAATAAAATGTTTTTTTTTCTGTGCTACAGTTTGTATATGTCTTTTCTGCTCTGCCAATGAAATGAGGAATAAGGATAATGTCGAACACCCCTCCAAAAAAACAGTCTTTGTCATATAATTTTTTACATATAAGGTGGACTGGACTATAAAGTCCATCGAATTAAAGCTACAGTGAGAAGTACTGTATTTACATGTGTATATCCATTCCGTAAGTGCAATGATTGATCAGTTGAAAAATATGGCTGATCAAAATCGAGAAACATTGTATGCAAAGGTAATTGAACCCGGGTCACGGTGGTGAGAGCGCCGAAACCTAAGCTTACTAGACCACTCGTGATACGACGTCATCCAAAAATACATTACAATTGATCTCATAAACAAAAAAAAACAAAAAACAAAAAAAAAAGGGAAACACCCCTTCGGTGTATATAATGATGAATCAGATTTGGCATAGATTTATATCTTTCAGAACGACTTTCTGTTTTCTCCATCCTCTTGCATTCATTTTTGGCACCGTGAGTAAAAAAGTGTGATGATGAGATCAAATCGAGTGCCTTTTTGTATGTTATCTGTATCACTGCAGTAAGTGTTGGTGCTCTCAATACCACGACATACAGAATAATTGTCATGATTACTGATTTGGATCACCTGTGCCCGCTCATTTGGCGCCAGCTGCTGCGGGCTACCTGTCCCTTTTTAAGCCCTGTCCTTTAACTCGCCTGTTGGCGGTCTGTCAGCGAACCTCTGTTGTTACCAGGCAAGCATTGTGACCCTGACTCCCACCAGTCCCGTTTTTGAATTTGTTTTTCCACCAGTCTGTTCCTGATCTCCCCGTTTGTATCCGGCTCCAACCTGTTTTATAATTCCGACTATGTCTGCTCTCCCGTCCCGGCTTACGACTGTTTTTTCTGTCCTGGCTATAGACCTGTTTTTTCTGTCCTTGACACCGCTATCTCTCACTACGGAAGATCCACTCCCTTACTCGGATCACGATCCGATTGCATGAGCGGCTTGCATCCTGCGTCCAGCGAGCACCGGATCGCGGCCGCTGCCCTTCCTCTTTCTATCAATAAACGTATGGTTAACGCTACGCATTTGGGTCTTGATTGCGTCTTGGTCGTAACAACACAATGTTTAGCTATTGTGGTCAGCGAATTTTGTTGATCAATCATTGCACAAATTCTAGTATAGTTACGCACACATATACTGTAAATATAATATGCATTTTAAATCTTCTCCACCATATTTAACAGTATAGGCGCACCGGGTTATTAGGCGCACATTTAAATTTTTGGGCAATTTGGGGGTTTTAAGTGCGCCTTACAGTCCGCATAACACAGTACTTGAAACATTTTAAACTGCATTTTTTTGCTGTGTACTGTACAGTCAATGGTAGACAAATTTAGAACTTTTGTTTGACTGAAGACTCATTTTTGTAGATGGATATCAGAAATTAGAGTGAGGTTTTGATTCCTGCTACTACTTTCAATGTGAATGTGTATTCTTGTCTGTGTTTACCCTTTTGTTGATGAGACAATTCCAAGCTAGGATTACTAGGAGTGCTAATCGGTCACCAACTTCTCAAAATGAGTTCAACTTGTAAACCAAAAATCTGCACCTTTCCACAAATATCCCAGCCTGCACCGCATGCACGATGCTCCGAAACTTGGGTTTCTCGTCTGAGCGCCGCCCCGATTGTCGGACCCTTTGAGTGAATGTCGATGCCAACCAATCAGTAACTTCTGCGGGAACTCCATCCGACTGAAGCTGCTGGAGGTCGTCCTCAGACTCCAAGTTCTGCCTGGCACAGTTGATTTCACGTTTTGGCAGTTTTTAGAAATATTCACTGTTAGACTTTTCTTACCTGCTTCCATCCAGATAAACAGCCTCTAATAGGGATGCTGTCAATTCTAGATTCTTTTTGATTTCTTCAAAGTCCACTTCTTTGTTCTCCAGCTGCTTCAAGATGCTTCGGAGCCTGAAATTAGTTCAAATATTTTAATTGAGGTTGTTTCCTCCAACTCTCCCCCCGAAAGCAGAACGTTGGGCCTATTAAACCTTCTCAGAAGAAAACAATAAAGAAAACAAAACACCCAAATGAAATATCAATGTACTTAATCTGACGTTTTTTTTTTTTGTCTTTTTGTTGTTGCCTGAATAGAATGAGGAATTGATCCCGCCTGGAGCGCCCTCATAATCCAGAATTTAATATTTTTGCAGGTTTTCTTTGTGTACATTAAAAATGGGAATTTTAAGTCTTTAGAGAACTGGCCCCTACAGCTCGGCAAACAAAAATAACTTTCTCTTTCAGCTCCCAAACAGCTCTTCAGAATTTTGGTTGCTGCTTTAATCCACATGCCTCAAACCCATGACCCGTGGGCCAAATACGGCCCGCGACATCATTTTAAACGGCCCACGATACAATGCAGAAGCACAAGAGAAAATGAGACGAACAATGACTTGCAGTTTTAAATATGTCCACTGGATGACACTCAAGCCAGACGCCACTCTCAAAGCTCAGATTGTAGCTGTATTTGGTGACTACCATTAATCAACCAGAGAAATATTGAGGATTTCCAATTATGTTTTACAAAAAAATAAACGTCACGGACGCACTGTGGAAGCAATACAATGAATAAAAAATGCGCTATGCTCTGAAGCTATCAATATTCAGCTCCTGGCTTCCTGCTTTGAATCATGTCTTTTTGACATATTGTTTTTTTTTTAGTCCTGCGTATTGCACTCTCTCTTCTTTACACACAGAGAGGCTACAACACGTATTGAGTGATCAAATGCGCTTTCAATAGAGCAAAAGCGAGAGGGGGAAGTGACTCGGAGAAAACCCGTTCCTGATTGCTAAGAAACCGCCACCCGTCTTTCATTTTAGAGAGGTGGCTGATAGAGCTGTTACGTTTACAATCGACACGTATCCAGGGTTTATAATATTCTTCAAAACGCCACAAAACAGTAACTTCAGCTCCGTTCATCTACTTCACTCATCACACGATTATAATTGCGCTAATTGAACGCGGGTACCATGGTGCACCCTAAGGGAGGATGAGGTGCTCGCAGACCTGTTCCAAAAATAGTCAAGTCAAGTCATGTTTATTTGTATAGCCCTTAATCACAAGAAGTCTCAAAGGACTACAAACAGCAATTACACCATCTAGTTTTCAACATTTTTAAGAACACCTTAAAGGATGCACTCCTCTTTCAACTCACCAGTAGCTCACTAAATAGCTCAACAGCGGTGGATTATTGTGGTTTTCTAGTAAAATGATTTTTCTAGAGGTCGACCGAGTCTGTTTAACCCGACTTGCAATAATTAACCCGACAATATCATAAAAACAACATTGTAAAAAAGTGATACATTATTTTAGAAACACATATCAAACTGGGTGCACTTTGCGCAAAAAGGTAACAAAAAGTACATGTTAGCTTGAAAAAAGTTGGAGACGAGCTGTTGCTCGTTGCCTGATTAGTTCCCCTCCTGTTTAAACTCAGTACTCCATTCACTCCTTGTCAGTCCGTCAGCGAACCTCCGCATACGCAGTGCAAGCACTTTTTGACTCTGGCTCCTGTCTGTCCTGTCCTCACCTGTATCCTGCTTTTCTGTCCCTGACTTCCCTATCGTCTCTGGCTACTTGACCCATTCTGTCCATCGACCACGCTCCGATCTCCCTCTCCGGCTACTTGACCCGTTTTTGCCCACCGACAACGCTCCGATCTCCTGCCCCGGCTACTTGTCCCGTTTTTGTCCACCGACAACGCTCCGATCTCCTGCCCTGGCTACTTGACCCGTTTTTACAAATCGACCACGCTCCGATCGCCCATCTCCACTCGTTTTTGCATTTGGACCACGCTCCGATCCCGTGAGCTCCTTGCTCCTCCTGCCCAGCGAGCACAGGATTGCTGCTGTATGTTTCCCCGTACCGGATTTCCTCGATTCTCCAATAAAGCTTTGTGTGAAACGTTACACATTTGGGTCTACCATCTGTTCAGTTTTTGACATCTGGTTTAAATCCAGGCATTTGGAAATATGAACTGAAAGGTACATGTTTAAGTGTCGAATGTATGTTTGTATTGGGAAATAAGTTCGAATTGCGAGTTAATTTGAAAGAAATTAAAACCATATAATCCCAAGGGAAACATAACAACAACAAAATGCAAGAGGTAAAAAGAACATTGAGGCTGCCAAACTACTTTCAGAATAAAATCTAAATTTGTCGTAAATGAGCCTCTGAAACTGAATATCTTCACAGATGTGTATAGGGCTAAATGAGGATGCCCTTTTTAGCCAGGGTTCACTAAACTAATAGTAACTGATAAAATAGATTATTGTTAACGTAAATTGATGATTACAAAGCCGCTACTTTTTCTTACATTTAAATCCGGTGCAGCTTTTTCTTTATTTTTTTTGTGTTGACACCAAGAAAAACGGCAACCTGCTCTATTCCACGATGCATGCGCACTGTATACAAAACCCCGCATTTATGATGCCCTTCGAGAGAATTGAGTTCATGTTTTTGTCAACAGTACTAACATAATACATAATAGGTGCTAAACGGGAGGTTTACGGTACAAACTCATGATATTTCAACTTTTTCACCCACAAACAACATTATTGCATTCAAATTGAACCCCAGCGGAGGTTATGTATCAAAAAGGCTACACTTCTTTTTCCGTATCACCAGCATCAATGTCCCTAAAATTCCTTTTTATCTTGAGGAACCATAACAAGCAAATACAATATGGTCCATTACCATGGCAACCACCAATGACAACAACAACAAAAAAGAAAAGTCTGGTGCTGCAATCTGGAACTTTTCTCCACAGTATGGTTGCCCAGGCTCTGTCGTCTAGTAATGTAGGGCTTTCACTTTACGCTATGCAGCCCTCATTCTTGTTTTCGTTTGGCGCAGTAGTAAATATGTGTTCGTGTTTGGAAATGCCTTCTTGAGTGGTCACAGGATCCAAAAATATGTGACGTAAACAACTTGCAGTAGAGCTGAAAAGGTCATCGGGTGGGCGAGGTTGGCGCCAGGTCTACAGTGTTCATTTTACCTCTAAAAAGTGATGGGTCCCGGGGACTCGCATGCTCAAAAATCTATGGGTCCCAACAGAGATCTATGGGTCCCCAAAATTTAGTGTTATCGGGGTTGAAATTGTAAATCAGCGACAAATATATAATATAAATCCATATATTCATTCAGTTTTAATCAACACAGTTTATTGGTAATACTAATCAGTTATCACTTCAAGATTTTTCAGTTCACAACAATATTGTACATTATACAAAATAATATTGCTGAAATATTAATCTATATATTCATGCAGTTTAAATCATCACACTTAATTGGTAAAACAAAGCAAATTATCACTTCAGATTTTTCAGTTCATATATTCTTTGTGGTTTGCTGTCCCGCCACAGTTGTAATGGCTTCTCAAGGTCCAATCCATTATTATCCTCCTCATGGCGTAACTAGGAATATAATTTAGTCCATTTTGGCAGAAAAGTCCTTTTCTTGCTAGGAGTATTCTTTTGTTTATTTTCTTTCGTCGAATCGTTCACTTCAACACACGTGTTTTCTTGCCTCTGCGATCTTCCGAAGAATTTCTCAGCAGTTTTTTCAAGCCGGAATTATTGCCGTTGTTATCACTTTCTGCATTATGTTTCGACTTAATACTGACACTGAAGAAATTACTAATCTTGTGTTGATTTTCACCTTCCCTCGACGACAAGCACAACAACAATGACCTAATCTCGAAGCAACGAGACATCGTTTGCCGACATCGGCGTGCAGACGAAAACTCGAACCGCGAGACCAAAACAACAATGGCGGATCTGCCTGACGAAAAGTTTGGAGTGCGGTAAATCTTTGTAAAAAAAAAGGTAATCGGGTAATAATGACAATTTTGTGTCAAAAAGGTTGCCTGGGGACGCACGTTGACTTGACACTATGCGTCCCCAGCAAAAATGATGCGTCTAGGACGCAGGGACGCGCGCAAATGAGAGCACTGAGGTCTAAACCGGGCTTTCAATGTAAGAAATTGACGTGAATTAGTTCAGGTGTGCTTTGTCCCGAATTTACAGTACAATGTTATTATCATGTCATTACCAGGTTGGAATTATCAGGAGTTGTCTGATAAATATCGCCCTAAAAATAGTCATACACCCCTAATCTTCCTGGACCCTAAGAATTCTGAGCACTTGTGAAGGGTTAATAAATTGCGGCATGTTGCCTGCATTCGTGCAGTTCATAAATCCCGGTTGCTTCAACAGGTTTGCTCGGCTCTTCATGAGAAATCTCATCCTCTGTTTACAAAAGCGGATTTATACTCTTGTGCAGATTTATTAGACATGACGTGAGTTTATTTCAAATAATGGATGAGCATTGTTGAAGGTTTGCCAGACGAGACCGCGTGGGCTGCTAACATGCAGGGATGCTGCCATGGGCAATCTCAGCTTTTTAAGTGTTTATCACGCTGGCACCATCTTCAGAAAGCTGTCGAGCCATAAAAATAGCAAGCGCCCAAATGTCAGCGTTTATAATCTTTCCGGGTAATTTTTCTTTTGTGTGTTAGCGGCATGGGAGACATTTCGTCTTTGTCCCCGGGAAATGACTTGTTGGGAGCACTTTTGTTTATGGAGATTAATGACAAAATCTTCACGGATTAGCACTGTTAATACTTGACAAGGCCAAGCAAAGCAAAAGTATGTGACAATTTTTTAACCTAATATATTTCTTCCACAGGTTTCATTGAGGAAGGCAAGGAACCATATTTGGTAACATACTGCATACGACAGCAGCATAAGTCTTTTTTTACATTGAAATGTGTCATATGACGTCAGTTTACTTCAAAATTGAGTTTTGTTGTATATTATTTGAGGGAAAAAATATGAAGGCAATTTCTTTCTGGAATTCTTAAGCTGAAGATCTTCTGAAATTTTGAGGTGGAACACTGCACAGGCTATAATTCTAAACAACATTTATTGCTGAGGTATCCTTCGTGAAGTGCAACAAAAAACAATTCTACAAAGCGCTACAAGGAAAAATAGACTCAAGGTAACCAGACTGCACCACTTATCTTCTTATTTTTTCGCCTAGTCTTTTACGAATATTTTTGGAGGTTTCTTGTCCGCTCTTTCCAGTGGAAATTCATGTAAAGTAATATAAATACAAAATGCACATGTATATCATAGTTCATTTATTTTTGCTTATTACTCCAATGATGAATGTATGTTTTTAAATTAATAATGATTTTGTGTAAAATTAGCAGCAAGATGACAGACAATTATGTGAGGTCCCTATAAGTGACACTCATTTTAGGTTAAATAAACACACATTTTTCAACCAACAAGTATTCAAAATAATGCATGTTTATATGATGTATATGTTTATGTATCTTTGGTTACTCTTTAAAATAACATTGTTTTTTAATAAATGATAAAAAATATTTAGCACCTTAGCTGCAGCTTAAGATTGCAGGTTTTTCGGGAACTGGTGCGCCTGCCCTGCATTTACATCAAGTCCACTGGATAATTTAAGCAGCCAATAAACTGAAAAATTAGAATATGTATAATATTTTTTTGTAAGAAGGAAAATAGAAAGGGCAGTACGACGGCGCAGTGGTTAGCGCGTGTGCGGCACAATTCTGAGGTCGTGGGATGAAACCGTCCTGTGTGGAGTTTGCATGATCTCCCCGTGCTTGCGTGGCTTTTCTCCGGGCACTCCGTTTACCTCTCACATTCCAAAAACATGCATTTCAGGTTAATTGGCTGGTCCAAATTGTCTCTAGGTGTGATTGAGCGAGTAAGTTGTCTGTCTCTGTGTGCCCTGCGACTGGCTGGCAACCAGTTCAGGGTGTCCTCTGCCCACTGCCCGGAGATAGCTGGGATGCGCTCCAGCACCCCCATGACCCTACTGATAAGCGGTGCAGATAATGGATGGTTGGGTGGATGGGTGGGTGGATGGATGGATGGATGGATGGATAGATAGATGGATAGATGGATGGATGAAAATAGAAAAAATAGAAAAAATACATACTATGGGACAAAGTATCTATCTACTTGTTCTTTGCCCCTCTGCTGTCTCACCAAAATATGCCCTTTTGGAAAGTTTATTATTTTGTAATATTTATCAAATATTTGACCTAGGTCATTGATAATGTACACAAAACACTTAAGCATATTAAGTATTTTAGTATCATTATCTAATGCACACTTATATAGATAGGTAAATGTGCATTTCCTCCAAAGCATTGTTTTGCCCCTTGAACACTTAGACCACAGAATTTATGTACATCTACATTTATGTCCATCAATACTTATTAAATATTACAAAATGTCTGTCAGCTTCCTTTGATAACTTCTCCCTGGTTATACTACTTCTAAATGTCTGCTTCCGTATTGAAGCATTTAACCAATCACTTATTGTTGCTTGGCTCAGAAATTGAACCTTAACAAAAAGTCCTGAAAGCCAAGTACCATAACATCAGTCTTAGAGAAAGCTGTTGGTTTAGCCAATCAGATTCAGAGTTATCGCCTGAGCGTCTGCAAGCGGGCCTTGGGAAACGTTACCGGTTTCACAAACTATGATCGGCGAGTGGGCGTTAATCCACCAAAGCGATAGCGCCAACAGCTGTTAAACTTGTGTTGATTTAATATCAAAATGTCAGACAACTCCGACAAGAGTAAGCCTTTTGCAAGCGGTAAAGGTTTTCTCTGCCACTTTCCACCTAGAGATAAGATCCCTTGCCAGAACCCAAACACGACCCGATCCTATTGTTGGTCCCGGTCGGTCGTGCCTGAAATGTCAACCGATACGTTGGGATCGGGTCAAGCTTCTCTCTCGCTGCCGTTTATTTTTTTTATCATCCACCTATCATTGTTCATCTTTGTCTTTGTTTATAGAGTTTTGTTCGACCTAGATTTTGTTGCAAAAGACAGGCTTTGTGTGACGCGCGTCCACGCAAGGGTTATTTGCCACAAAAACCTGAGTGTGAAATGAAATTACTACAAAGGCAAGCCCTGTGGTCGCGACGCTGCTTGCTAAGAACTGCAAACTTTTCACTGAGCATTAATTTATTAAAAACTGTTCAAAGATTGCCAGGCTGAATAGTTGTCCCATACACATTTCCAGCTGGTATACTTTTTGAAACCTTTGGACACCCTTGCTATGGTTGATACATTGTGTTCTTGCTCTGCCAATCAAATAATGAATAATATCCAGGTTCATTCATTTATAAATCTGATTGTGCCTCACCAGACACGAACCAAATCCCAATTCACTACAAGATATCAGCTCACTTTTGACGATGAAAAAAATAGAACCTTTACTGATGGAAAGGCAAAGGCTACACTACATATCCAACAATGCACAGTTATGCAAAGTTGCGGTCACTGACAGATATTACCACGTCAAAGCACCAAATAAAACAAAAACCACAGGACCCATCACAGCTCATTTCCCCTCCCGCAAAGTCGCAATGCAAAGAAGTCAAGTGTGCCTCTAACATCTGCCAAGTGTCAGGTCAAGCTAGTATATACAAACTATGTGTTCAATTGTTTTGTGCAGTATATAAGTTTTGTGTAACAGATATGATTGAAAATATAAAAAGTGTGTTGTGCTGTTCCGTGAAAAAAAAAACAGATACCTTATATTGAGCACTATAAGGCGCACCATATTATAAGGCGCACCTCCAAAAAACACTCTTCTGTCATAATATTTTTCATACATAAGGCTCACTGGACTATAAGGCACATGAAATTGAGACGATGGAGACTACAGTAGGAGCTAATTGTGTCCACACTTACGGCTGTACTTTCCCAAGACACACCACACAAAGTGGTGCCCCTACAGCCCTGGTGGTTAAGGGATTCCTGAATGTGAAACACTTATATTGTGTAATTATTAATTAATATTCTTCGTTGATTAAATTTGCAAAATATTGTTTTCAAAGGGAAACAAAACTGGATCGCAGTGGTGTGGGCACTGACACTAAACCACTACTGACACCGATGTCAAACAAAATGGCTTTAGAGATTATCTCACTACCACACTATCTTTCATTGTTAAGAAACACTGATTTACATAGTGCATTCTGATAAGTTAAACAGTCTCTCCACCTCTTCGCCTGTGTGTCAATAACCTCTCTGTTTAATACGTATATGTACATAAAATAGCTCATATAGTAGTTTGTTAAAAGACTTTCTGTTTTCTGTTTTTGTCTTTGCAACATTATTGACACACATGTGAAGAAGTAGAGAGAGTGTTTAATCCATTAGAATGCACTAAACAAATCTGCGTTTCTTGCACCGAGAGTAAAAATAGTGTGATAATAAGATAAGCTCTAAGTGGAAAAGTGTCAGCACCCTTACTGCTACAAACTGGGTTCAAATCCTGTTGCATAGGTCATACTGAGATTTGGGACAGCAATGGTTAAAGATTGATCAATTATTGTTTAAACATGGAAGTGTATTGCAAAACTTTGTGTCGTAACCCACACCTATAAATACTGTATAATTTGCCAATCTTATCCACTGTTTCTTGCAGAATATGATGCACACTGGGTTATAAAGCACACTTTAATATTTCTGGACAATTTACGTTTTTTTGTAGTTTAGAAAAATACAGTTTTAAGAAAAAAAAAAATGTTTTCATGCCAGACATAGTCATGTCAGGGGCTGGTTTTGTTATAGCACACCACAAATGAGTCAACAAGTGTCCAGAACTTACCTTAAGATGGGCATCTGCAGATGTTTTTTACGGATTCGTACCAGTTCAGCCATTCTCCGCTCTAGATGAAACCCGATGGACCCCAGAGTCCCCCCCCAAAATCCAAACAAAAGAACAGAAAAAATAACTTTTTGGGAGCCTCCCCACTAACCTGAAAAAGTTTTCCAAAGCACCAACGTAAAAACTTGTGTGTCCTGAGACAGACTTGTGTTTCAACCTCTTTCCCGCCCACTTCTGGGGGGACCCAAGGGCTCATTCTTATTGGTTGCACCAGGTCAGACCGTGTTGGTGTGTGCACGCTAGTGTGGTACTAGCATCTTTGTCGGTTCATGCATGCGCATGGATGTTTGTGCACGGGTTTGAGTGCGCTGACCTCACTGATGAAGTGTTGACTGCGAGTCTTTCAAGCCGCGTGTACTTAAATCCCAAATGAGAATGTTTCCAGCACTGCTACTAATCAGGGAGCAACAGAGACAGTCTTTTACCCGGGTCACCCCCAACTCTAACTCATAAAACAAAGGATGTTCTCCAAAAACAGCCAAAATAGAGAAACCATTCTTGGGGCTCAAGTTTTAAATCATGCTCTCTAGCCTTAGTCTTTTCTTGTCAATGGCTCATAATATTGCTTGCTATGAGAACTTAAGTGGTCTTTGGGCAGTGCGATCTGGGTCAGTGTGTCAAATAAGTATTGCATTCATTAGTTTTACAGTACCAGAAGTTCCAGACAACAGACTGCACCTGATTGAAGACTGCGTGCGCAAATTTAAGGAAGAAACCTAAATTTGTTTTTGTACAAACCGTGCGGGATTTTGAGCCGAGGACTTAAATAGCCATAAATAGAGGCTCAAATTCCGGTGCTGCTTTGATTGACTGATATGATCACTCACGTCCATTTCTTACATTGCAGAATACTCAGCAGGGAAATGTCTAGTACAGACAAGTACTGTAACACCTTATGCTGGGAATAAGACACTCATTTACGGACTGTTTTTGAAGCATTTGTAATCAACTAACGCAGCAGTCAATATCAATTAAAATGACATTAAAATATACGCAGAAGTAGAACAGATATGTTCACACAACAAAACTCAATGTACTGTTGGTAGGTTTATACTGCTTTTAATATTGGACAAATGCAAAGGAGACGTCACAGAATGCCTATTTTGGACTATTATTGTCCACTGTTGTTTTTAGGTTTTGGGTATTACATGATTGTCGCTATCAGCAATCATGTTGCTTGTCTTTGATTTCCACATCCATTCGGGCTAATCTGTTTTTGTAACTTCGAATATTTAACAAAATAAGGATGCTAAGGTGAGGGCTTTCAGATGGGATGGAATTTTCTTATCTGAAAGCAAGCTTGGCTTGCCTGCCAGCCAGCTTGCTCATGCTGCTCATGCCACTAGCTCCGCCCTTAACAAAAGTAATGCACTGAATCCAGGCCGAAAACTCAACATTTTTAGAAGAACATTTCTATGAGTCCATAAAAAGTCTACAAAAAGCGCCTCCGAGTTCCCACAAACCACACCTTGGCCCCTGATAAATCCCACAAAGCATACCAAAGCCGCCAAAAGCCCCAGGGCTCACCCATGAAAAGCCCCAGGTTCACTTCATTACCTGGCTCCATATTTGTCTGAGCTCCATACATTTCGCAAAACTCCCTTTGCTCTTCAAATTCACACTTTCTTGTCAGTCCCTTTGTAAATAAAATGTCTGCCGGCGTTAAGGCTTTTTCCTTCTTTGCTCCTTTATTGAATTAATTCCTGCTAGATCTTAAAAAAGGGGCCTCCACCGCACTGTTGAAACACATTTATATAATAAGTATTTTGGCGAAGTTCAATCTATGACTGTTTTTTTGTTATCATTTTGCACTTCAAATTCTATTTAAAGGTTTGTTCCGTATTTGTTCGAAAAATGTTTTTCTATGACAAAATAATAAATTAATTCCATGTAAATCGAAATACCATAAAGTACATAGTATTATGTCTCTGCACATTGAAATCAAAGCAAATAAATACATTTATTGTTGTTTTTTTTACTCTTTTGCCTTTGTGAAAAATGTTGGGATTTCTCCATCATGTCCAGACAATAACTTAAATTTTCAATACCTGAAAAGATTATACTAAAATAAAATGAATAAAAAAAATATTACAGTGATAATTATAATTATAATAGTTTCCCTTGCCAGGTAGTTTTGATAACTTCAACGATTGGGATAATCATTTTTGAGAATTTATATGAGCCAAATGCTTTGTCGTAGCAGAACGTTTTGGTTGTATTCTTTTCCTTATTTTTTTTTCAAAAACAGTTAAAATCATAGTATGGAATAGCTTGTTTTAATTATTATTTTTGCTTATCTGTAATGTCATTTGTATGAATAAATAGATCACCATATTTGTCATTTTTAGTTCATGATCATATTAACATCGTAAATATTATTTTCAAAGGCAAAACATCAAAAATCATAACCAATAAGTATTCTGTTTTTAATATTGGGCAAAGGAGATTGCATAAGATGCCTGTTTGTTATTTTTAACTATTATTGCGCACTATTGTTCTTTATTTTGACTCATATTATCTGTTTACCTAATGGTCACTATCTGCCAATCATGTTGCTGTTCTTTGAAACCCACACCCTTTAAGTTGGATCTGTTTTTGTAAACTTAGACGTTTGAACAAAAAGAAAAGACTCAGAGGAGGTACGAATTTCTTATCTGAAGGCTGGATCTCCTCTTCTTGCAAGTTTAAAATCTTTGAATGTTTTTTATTTTTATTCTGAGTGTCTACTAAACTTTAAACTCATCAATATTGTTTCAAATGTTAACATTTCATAAAGACAAGGTTCAGAGAAGGTTTCTTCACCCTAATAAGCATCCAAAACCGTATACATTTATAGCTTGCAACTTATTTGGGATTTTCTGCTGCTATTAATGTTATTCCACTACTTTTTGTTGCACTTACTGTATGTTATGATGCACTATTCTTTCAATGCTCTATTATTATGACTTGATTCCCAAAAGCTATAATAACATTAAAAAAAAAAATCCTCGAAGTTGGCAAAACTATCAGGAAAGGGAACCTATTATAATCAGTACAATTATTATGATATTTTGTTATAAATACTTTCATTTGAAGATTACATTATTCCACTTGTGAAGATCAAGTAATTGCTCAGACATCTTTAGAGAAATTTAAATGCTTTTATGGACTAAAACCAACGAAGGACAATACTCCAAATGAATAAGATCAGTAAATGCTGTTAAATATGTCTTTACTCAAACTCATACTCCCCCCACCCCATCTATTTTGATACCCTTGAGTAATCTTCTTATGGAGCTGTAGCAGCACTGTGTTGCAATGTGAGTGAGGAAATCCCCGACTTGAATTGAATCCCCTCCCTCACTCTGATTGCTGGTGCTGCTTTGGTTGCTAGGTCAGACTCTCTCTCATGCTCCCATGCTCTTTGACATGGCACAACATATCACCAGAAATGAAGTAACGTCGACATGAGTGAAAGCAGGATTTGTTTTCACAAAAAGCAACCTATGATGTGAAGGGGGTTGTCGGGGGAATAGTTCGAAGTCAGCTGGGTTTCTGAATAGTATATTTCAGATTAAGGCATGCATATTTTAAAGTAAAGCAGACTTACACATAATTTGAAAAATTGACCTACCTTATTTAGTTTTTAGGAAACATGTTCTCCCTGATTGTGACGGCACATTTCATTCAAGGAACATGGTCAATTGGTAAAAAGGTTTGGGCCAACAGGTGGCTTACTTTTGACATTTCTTACACTAAAGGGGCATGACCACATTCTGGTTATCTCAGGATATATCAGGTCAACTTTCACAAAAAGGAATTGGAAATCGATTCAAAATCTGCAATCAGTTAGTAGATGGACAGAGTTCATGTTATGATCCAGCACGTCACCATTTTCTATAGGATGACAGTGGGCAGATGGACTGAAGGGTCCCCACACCTGCCTTTCTTGACCCACACCTGACCCTCATTAAGTACCCTGTACATAATGACTGTGCCAACAGCAAAAGCTGTCAAATTGTTGCTTTCCATGTTGATGGTCTTGCTTTAACTTGTTTCCTGACCTCTCGAAGCTTGTTCTTGACCAACTCGGGCAATTAGCACTTTGCCAGCCATGAATTTATTCAGGACTGTAAAAGTTGACAAGTATGCAATCTTCGTCATTCTTCCCTGCAAAAAAGGTGCGATTTGGTCACTTTGAGTCTCCGTGGTTTGTATTTTACCTCGTATTTTTTAGAAATCCTTTTCAGTTGAAAAACACAATACAGGAGTATCAAGTAGTAAAATAATACACGCCATCCGTTTGACCATTATTACGTCTTCCACATCAATGTTTACCCGTAATTCTCCTGCTCCCTATTTTTACCACCAAATTTCAAACCTCTGACTATTATTGCAATAGTTTATTTGTGGTGCAAAGTTTGTTGTTTTGTCTATAAAGGAGGCTGTTAAAACCTAGCTTGTAACATTTTCATTGGCTTGTTGATTAAATTTTCCCCCTGACGGATGCAGGTCATGAAAAGTACAGCTGCTATTGGCTAGGTCACTGATGGATTGAATTCGAGTGGTATTGGAAACAAGCCATCTGATGGTAAAGTTCTCTCCATTTTTTATTGAAAATGGATCCACTCCAGATTTTATAGGTTCTTATTTGGTCCAATGCTTAAAACTTAACCAAGTTTGGATGAAAACTCTTCAGGTCGTACGCAATCTTGTCCACAGACAGACGTACAAACATACCAAAAGGTCCTCCTAGGAATAATTTAAATTACAGGTTGGCAGCCTCTTGCAATTTTGATTTTTCTTTTTATGTTGCAGCGTTTTTTGGGGTTTACATATTGGTCTATTTATCCCTCCCTTGAGGATGACAAACGTGGACACTTTGATCCTGGATGCTTTCCGAAAGAAATGTTACCCTGTGACATCATAAATTACTTTGCAAAACGTTGAAAGTTCCCTCATGGGAACTGAACTTCCAAAAGGCAGAGGGTGCTGAGGGGCACGGGATGGTCTTTTTTGTTTTTTTAATACCAGAGTCCGAAATAGAGTTTACCGAATGTTTTTAGCTACATGTCCAGTCTGGAGTCTCTCTCAACATCATGGTAGGAGCCTACAATTACACTACTTGGTCAGGCAGCAAACCCCCCCAAAAAAAAGGAAAACGATGCAGCAGATTTATATTTTTGGCTAAAGCATAGACCAGTACATACCAAGGTAGAACTTAATTTGAGCAATCAAGAAAAACAATGACTTTAAAAATTTGCAATTGGTTCGATACCATATAGCATTAGCATTAGTAGTGGGTCCTCTGGAATGGCCTTCTCTGCTGCCCTAAAAAAAATATCAGAATCATGTGATGGTAATTATATTTTGTCTATTTGTACTTATAATATACAGAATCATTCCAAATGATCTGTCTGTGTGCTTTCATGTTTAAAAATTTAACTCATATTTCTGTCATTACTTGTTGCCGGGGACAGAAATCTATCCAGAGGTCTTTTGTGCACGAATAAAAAGGTGAGTAAAAATTGGCTAAATTCCTAAAATATATTGCAATATAATAAAGCTATAATTTATGCTTTTTATATGTGTCGTAGCCATAGTTATAGTAAATGTATAGCAATAAAATAGTGATTGAGAATTGGATTGATCCAGAGGGAACAATACTGAAAGCCTAGGTAGTGAATGCAGGGCCTGTAGACTTTTTTCTATAAAAGAAATCTCAAGGCACACCATCCAACGAAAATATTTAAAAATCATGTTTTTTGTTGTTGTTTCAAATCTTAAATTGTCGATTGTGCCTAAATTGACCGTGTAAAGTTTTTCTCATTATCCGTGGTCACCGTGGCTCAGGATAATAAAAGTTATTTATTTTCTGATTAATTGGGTTGGAATTTGTTACATTTTAAGCATTTCTTTTTTCACCATAGGTTACCAATTTATGCCTCAACATCCGAAGAAGTTATGATTTTCCATTTCGTTGCAGAGCACATCCCAGCCATCTCCGAGCAGTGGGCAGGTGACAGCCTGAACTGGTTGCCAGCCAATCGCAGGGCACACGGGGACAGACAACTCACTCGCTCATTCACACCTAGGGACAATTTCACCTAAAATGCATGTTTTTGGAATGTGGGAGGAAACCGGAGTGCACGGAGGAAACCCACGCAAGCACGGGGAGAACATACAAACTCCGCACAGGAAGTCTGGAGCTGGATTTGAACCCACGCAGGAGGTTCCCATGATATGAACTGTGCCGCACATGCGCTAACCACTGCGCCGCCGTGCTGCCCCAATATGATAAATACAAAATCAAAAATAGCACCTGAGTGTAATTGCTGAAGTTTAAAGAAACCTTAGCTTCTTTCTATAAGCAATATGAAATCTAACAGCGAAATTACCATCCTTAGGTAAACTTTTATTAGAAGAAATAAAATAATAAAAAAGAGAAATATGTTGAAATCATTAAATCAATCGTTTAAATCAGTGTTTATATGCTATTTTATCACTTTCCTGTCAAGAACCGGAACAGGAGGAGAAATGCGTGACGTTTCGCACACAAGCTTTTATTTTACAGGAAATGGAGCAGTCATCATACACGTCAACCTGTACGTTTTTGCTGTACAAAGTACGTTTATTATACATTTTAAGATGTACGACGTATGAGAAAATCTGTACAGAAAAACGCCAATTTGTCAATTATGGTTACCATCCGGTATATACCGACTATCACGAAACGGCAAATCAATCAAGCCAAACGAGTTCGCCGCGGTAGCCTCTATGTCGGTATCGTTTTTTTTCCGTTGCAAACGAAACGAGCGGTTTGATGTAGTGAAAGGAAGTCCTTTTTAGTGAACCTGCTTTTTCGGCTCAACTCAACGAGAGCCTACTCTCAAACGGCTCACTTGCTTTGATGCATTATATTACGAATTATTATGTTGTATAAAGAAGTTAAGAAAAAAAGGAAGTATAAAATGAGAAAATGAAAAAAGACAGGTTACAGTTAACCTGTTAATCAGTATATTACCAACAATACCTTAATGCAGAAAATGAATTAATAATTTGAATAGGAAAATGTAGTATTCTACTTAATTATATTTGCATGTATTTTTTCTTTCTACAGTGAACGTCCAAGCGACTTAATTTTTGAACTTTTTTTTATAACAAACCTCATTCATGTCGAGCAACTTAGGATCTCACAACAAAATGTTAATTAACAATATATATGATATTGAGACTGGGAGGTCGCTGGTTCGCGCCTCGGCCGAGTCATACCTAATTGGTATAATGGCGGCGCCCTCTGTTGGCTGCGGCTGCATCGACTCGCTACAACGGGTCAGGTGTATCGACATTTCGTTCTGTGTACATTGTTAGAAAGATTGACAATACAAAGGAAATTATTATTATTATTATTATTATTATTATTATGTACAATATAACATGTTAAACTTCATAAATAAACACGTTTGAAAAAAAAATATGGTGTAAGATTATTTTGTATTTTGTAAGGGAAAATACGACAGTTTGTAAGGGCATGGAGCCGTGGAGCTTGACAGGTATGAGTCATGCATGTTAACACAAAACGCCAGTGATTAGGCAATTGTGGGCGACAGAAGAAGTACAGAAGTCGGGCGTGGAACAACAGAAAGCAAGAGACCAACGAGATCGATACCAGTTACTTGAGGAGATATCGGACAGATGAAGCAATACCGGATAGGACGGGACAGACAGGATTTATATCAAAACTGGATATTGAAATTTTAGTTTTTTTGGAATGCAGTCAATAAACACTAAAATAGAAGGCAAAAAATATATTGAGAAAAAAAAGAACAGTAATCTTTTTTATAATCAAATCTTACATCCCTGAATCATTATCTGATTGTGAGTCTCTGAAAAGACCCACTGCCCTTCAGTTGAGGCCCACTTTTTATGCCATTGAATTACTATTCCGGCCCCTGTGAGAATGTTTTCTCCCATGTAGGTCCGAGCTAAAAATAGAGCGACACTCCTAGTATAGAACAAAATAACGAAACAAGTGTAAAATATCCTACTATATCAATTCACACATCCAATTATGAAAACAAACAAACACATTTGACAAAAGATATATGGTGCAAGATTATTTTGTATTTTGCAAGTAAAAATACCATGATATATAAAGCCGTGGAGAGTCAGACGTTGACAGGCAATGTTCCCTGTAATTTTCCGCGGGTCTGAGCGTTCACACAAAGTCGGTGAGCAACGCTTGAAACAACAGTGAGCTACAGCAATCCCAAGTGTGGCAACTAAGTCATTATCAAAAATTTTCAAAACTTGACATCACGTTACATTTTGCGGAGTTTCCGGCAATGCAAAATTATTTTTCTCTTTTGAATGAATCGACTCATGTACTATTGCAAAGGTTGTACGGCCTACAAACGTCGTTTGTTCTTACAATTCTTTCACAAGGTATCCATTTCTTTTTATTTCCTGACATATTTTGTCGCGTAATATTAACATTTTTGGGGGCTTATTTAGTCGGTTGCACGATACAGAACTGTATTTCATCACATTTTTTAGTGGAAGTACAATGTTGGCAACAAGATTCACTTGATATAATTGGAAATTATTTGAATGCAACACAAACTTTTTCTTCTTTTTTTCTACTTTTTTAAAAATTCCTAAAAAAAAAAATCTTTGTTTATTTTTTTCCGAGCTGTTACTTTTTTCTCTTTTTTCTCTATTTACTTTTTTCCTACGTTTCTTTCTTTTCTTTTTTTCTGTTTTTTTTCTAAATTTTTCTTTCTTTTTTTCTCAACTTTTCACTGCTTTTTCATTTTGGTATTTTTTTTCTTTTTTGTTCTATTCCCCCCTTCCTTTAAGTCATTTCGTGCATAATTTTACATAATATTTGGTCATGTTGGGATTAAAGAAGCAAAAACAACCTGAAGAGCCATTTAGGACCCAAAAGAGCCGGTTCCTTTTAGTGAGCCGAGCCGAAGAAGCCGGTTTTCGACAAACTGTACTAACTTTACTCAACTTCGTTCTACTTCGACTCGACTTCAAAATACCGCATTCAGGACACAACGTCAGAGGAACCCATGCATTCTCACCTTCATGCACTGTAACTTTGACTTAAGACGCTTCTTAATTAGTAATTTTGAGCCCTCATTTTTGTGCGCTGGCTAGATTTTCTTGTGCGCTGAGAATGTGCGAGCAGTGCGCAATTGCGCACGCGCGCAGCTTAGAGGGAACACTTTTGACAGATATGAATTACGAAAGAGGGGGAGAAAAAAACAGGATTACCGGCCCAGTGCAGTCCTCAATGTTGCAGCAATCAGATGTTTATCAATCCGTCTTCTGCATATCTTGCGAGAGTGTGTCATGACCTCAGGCATCAGGATATGTTCAGAAACCCCCTCCCTAATCCCAAAATGAGCATTCACCCTCCCTGTGCCTCACTGTAAATCCAGCATATGTGTATACATTGCCAGGGTTTATGTTGGTAAGACTGCGCTGCTCTGTGTTTACGCTCACAAGTACTTCATACCTTGTCCTCTGTGTATGCAAACAGTGTGTGTGTGGGTACAATGTGCTCGCTTGTGCATTCCTTAGAGGTTCACAAGTCAGCAGGAGAGTTTCTGCGTCACCAACACAATCAGCAGAGAGTCTTTATATCAGGACCAGAGTTTCCACCATTAACTGGTCCAAGTGTCTCGGGACAGGAATACACTGCGGAGGTGCACTCATAGTCCAATTTCATTGATGCACACTCACCAACACTACCGCTTTATGCATTATACTCAGGGTTGGGTAAGGTTACTTTAACTGGATTACTTTCAATTACTTTTGGATTACTCCAATACCAAATATGCTAATAAAAGACAAAATAAACTAAATATGAATAAAATTACAAAATTTTGTGCAGGCTTGGGGAGTAACAGAATACATGGAACGGCAAAAATGATGTTGGCAAGCTGTTTGGATTTATTTTCATTTTGTTTCTGTCGCATTTTAAAGTTAGTTTTGCCGGAGATCAAAGAGATCAAAGCCAGAAGAGAAAGCTTACCACGTGAGTCATAAGTTTATTCATATTTAGCTTCTTTTGTCTTTTATTAGCATATTTGGTATTGGAGTAATCCAAAAGTAATTGAAAGTAATCCAGTTAAAGTAACCCTACCCAACCCTGATTATACTACTGTTTTTCTCCCCTTAAAAAGGCCTACCGATGTTGAAAAAAAATAAAAAAGATGTACTGCTTTTTCAAATTTAAACAACAAAATATTAACTCAACATCTGAAGAAGTTATGATTTTCCATTTTGTTCCAGAGCACAATGTACCTCCAAATGTTGCCGATCACTTCACATTGCTTGTGAAGAACATATTTCCCAAATGTTGTGTATTTGCAAGTAAAGATGAACGATACTGGCAATTTCTGTCCCCTTTCCATATCAAAAGATATGAGAATTTAAACAAAAAAATATTGACCTGAAACTAGCATTTTTGTCTTTGGCTGCTTTATTTTGACACGAGACTAAGTCCCTAACAAGCGCATAACATTTCTTTTTTAGTAAAAATCTGCCACTTCCAGTTTTAAAAAAGCACTTTTTTAAATATTCTGAAGACAGGTAGTGTAGTATAAGCAAATAAATCTATTACTATCCATTGATATTTAATATAAAATGTTGCAGATGTCAGTAAAGAAAATGTAAGTTACTAATCCACACAAAGCAATTTACAGATTTACATTTATGTCGTAGAAGTGACCTTGAGTATTTTTTGTCTGGGTGATGTTTTCATTTGGGAATTTGCAATTGGTTCACCAGGTAGCCCCCTTAAAACACTTAAGTAGCCGACAGACAGGTTCTGAAAATACCAGTGATAGTTAGTTGTAATTTTCTAGGAAATACGATTTTTAACTGGCGTGATGTTTTAGTGGTTGACTGGTCCTATTTTACGTCTCATAATTACCGCCTAGAAATAACATGTTAACAATATATAAATAACATAAGTTGTTATTTTAGGAATGTGTATCAAAGTGGTAGCCCTTCAAGCTAATCAGTCACCAAAAGTTGCTCTTAAATTTGAAACGGTTGGTGACCCCTACTTTAAAGAGACAATGTAACTCATTTGACCACTAGATGTTGCTGTATTGTTTAGTGCAGCCGAAACAAGTGCTGAACAGCATAAGCGACAATAACAAGTACGGAGACTTGAAGTGACCAAACAGCAATAGTGTTCCCTTTTTTTGATAAGCCTTTTGCGAGGTTTTCATTTTTTTGGGGTACCCATGGCAGCAAAATGCCAGACAATTATGTCAGCTCTCTCCAGGTAAGGTTCACGTTATGGAAGAGAAATATAAATTTTTGGAACTATGAGAATTCAAATAGTACGAAGGGAAAAAGCTCAATTCTCTTCCCAAATTTTGAATGGACCTGTTTTGTTCACATTCACATTGTAGAATGCACATTGCATCACTTGTGGCTTTTATATTTTTGGTGAAAAACAAACTCCATAACAATGAAGTTACATCATTTGCTTTCGTGACATATCAAAGGCTCTTTGTCCATTAAAGACTTTGCATTTTGTAGTTATGTGTCTATATTCATCTAGTCAAGTCAAGTCAAGTCATATTTATTTGTATAGCTCTTACTCACAAGGATTGTTAATAAGATTTTCGAGAAGGGTTGTTCAAACCTCACATTGTGTTTGCTGTTAAAAACGTCATATTGGAATATAATATTGTGAATGTGCTTAATTGCTGTTGAGATTGTCATGATTGTTTTCTGTTATTAGTGTCAATAAATTTGTTCAAACCAAAAAAAAGGAGTTTCAAAGAGCTGCACAGACCACAGATTATTGCAAACCACAGACTATTATTACACCATCCCCTGATCTAAAACCTACATGAGGGCAAGGAAAAACTCAAAAACCTCAACATGAGGAAAATGAAGAAACCTTGAGAAGGGACCGCACATGAGGTAATCCCCCTTTCAGGATGACCAGGCTACAATAACATGTTGCAATAACAAAAAGTGCACAGATATTGTCAACGTGAAATATAGGTCATTCATAATCTATAAAATAAAAGTGTATTTTATTATTGATGTATTTATGTGGATTGTTTACGAAAAATATTACTTAAAATGAGCATAATTATCCAGAAAAATTACCTATCAAATAGTTTTGCTCAGTGAAAAAAAAAAACTGTTACTTCTCGTCGAATTATGTTTTTATTTTATTTTTATTTGAGAAAATATGACCTAGAACCAATGTTACAAAAATGTATGATGTATAAGACTTTGATTTAAATATGAACATATAACTAAGAAATAAGAAATTTATGCACTGGGTTATCCTTTTTATCGTTTTAAGATCAAAATTCTATGTTAAAAAAATCTGATTTGAAACCTTCATGGGTGGGTGGGTATTTGGATCCTTTAGCCACTAGGGTTGAAGGGGCACCATTTCCTGTGGTGTGTCTTGGGCAAGTACAGCCTGGCGACGACCATCCCATACAACTCACTCGCTCATTCACACCTAGGTACAATTTGAACCAGCCAATTAACCTGGCAAATATGTTTTTTAAATGTAGGAGGAAATCCACGATGGCTGAGGGAGAACATGCAAATTCCGCATGGGTAGCTTGCGCCTATCTGGAATTGAACCTTGGACCTGCACACCATGGGGTTGCGCGCTACGCATCCAGGTGCCGTGCCACCACATTTGAAACTTGAATTGAGATAGTATAATCTTTATAACCATACCATATTAGTGGAAAAAAATAAAATTGGAAGGTAATGTATCTCTGATTTTAAATCTAATTGGTGCTTTCTTATAACCAAGGATTTAAAACTCAGTTTGCTTTGGGGAGCAGATACAGACTTTATGTTCTCAGGTGGTTTGGATTGGTAAAAGCATGTCAGTGCTTTGTTTTTCAGTATTTTGCTTTCTCTTTCATAATACATTTGTAGGATAACAAATATTATTACCATGGCTTGATGAAGCAATAAATAGTTCACAAAACATTTCTTGGGACTTAACCGTGGCTTATCTGTCAACATCAACAGTTCTTGCTGTAACAATAATTTTGCTAAGCTAGAGCTTTAATTTCTCAAATATGTATGTTTTTTTCAGCTAGCGTCATCTGCCTTGCTTCAGCTAGGACAAAACGTGGTATTTGCACAAAGCATTTATTCACAAACAATGTTAAAAAACATTTTCATTTTTGACATAGAATGTGTTGAATATTTGCAGCTTTACATCTGAACCAACTCACCGCAAACATAAGCAAACTCAAGTAGGAGCTAATAAAAAATATGCTTGCCTGAATTTTCCTATTGCTTTGAAATAAATTAAAAAAAGAATACAAAATAAGATTTTTAGCAGTGAACTAATATCAGATCAAACTACTAGGCTGGCCCTACTGAAGTTTAGTAAATGTTTCTTATGTTGCAGTGTGTATGAACAAGTAAATTCTGCTATAATGATTGTTTATTTATTTTTACAATTACAAAATGATAAAATAATAGGTTTTCTTGATACATTTAGTAATCTCACTTATTTACAGCCCTTAAAGTCATTTTGGTTTGTTGAAATAAATTTGATGAATTAGGCAGTGGAAACAGATGAGAAACACTTGTTGACTTAAGGGGTCAAGAAAAACTACACAAACTAAATATATTTAAGATTTTTATTCATGGAAAGAAAGAAAGAATAGTACACATGGGCATCAGTCTCGCATGGAGAACTTGCTCCAAAACACACCTGAAGGATTTTGAGAGGACATTTTGCAAATCAATGAACATAATGTTACACCGTGACATTTAGACTCAATTAGGTGTTACCGTGAATGAGAAATGTTTTCAGCTGAGGGTAATGATGTTTGACTTGTACAGTTCTCTGTATGTGTTCCGGAGTAGAACATATGGGAAACAGCTTTCCAGCATGTCTTGGCTCAGGAATGAAGACTCCTCCACAATCTAAATAGTACAGTCCGGGAATCACAAGTTAGGAAGTCCTTCAGGATTAGCTTCATTTCCAAACGCTTCTATTGTTTGGTTCACATTCTTTTTGATATTTTTCATGTGTTTAAAAAAGATTTACAGTTAATAATTGTGGTCAAATTCTATTATTTTTGTGGGGCCAGAATTCAAAGAAATTTATAATTCCACATATTTTACAAAAACTAATATTTACATTTTTGTCTTACAAACACATTGATTTTTTGTCTTTTTTCTATTTCGTTCAAAATAAACTTAAGGTATGTATCTTAAATATAGATAGATGTTTTATTATTATTATGACATATCACTACAGATATAACTTGTGTATATACGTGTTATTTTTGATTAACAGCCATTCGCACAGGATAAAACCCGGAAAAAAAGTAAACAAATCTAACCAAAAAAAGCAACAAGACAGCACCTCACCCACAACTATAGGTGGGAATTATTATTCTTTTTGGACTTTGTTTTGATCAATGTGTTGTGAGCTTTTTGATATACGTATACAGTATTTCTTGAATGTTTTCCACTAATAATTCAATGCAATCCATTTTAATTTCATTACGAATAGAACACTTTTTCATAGGGCAGAATTTCAGCTGCACTTTTAGTTTGCAAGCATTCAAATATCTCTGCGCTTTGAAATGAACCCTAATCAGGAACTACGTTCATTTATCTGTAGGATTAAGAGTTGTGAAACGGGACAGGAAAACATTGAGTGCAATCGGTGTACGTTTACCATGTGAAGGAGCAGGTAGACGGATTCTCGGTTTTTGCTCTCCACGTTTTGTCCTAGCTGAAGCAAAGCAGATGATGCTAGCTGAAAAAAACATACACATTTGAGAAATTAAAGCTCGAGTTTTGCAAAATCGTTGTTACAGCAACTGTTGATGTTGACAGATAAGCCACGGCTATTAAATTAGTCCCCAGAAATGTTTTGTGAACAATTTATTGCTTCATCAAAATGCAGTTCCTCCTCCCTTATCATCATTCCAATCACTATTTCGCAATTTTTTTTACCCAGGATTTTTTCTAGATAAATATCTGCACTGGTTTTGTAGAGCACTGACCAGGAGAAACTCTTTGAGATGCTGCTCGATGTTCTTTTTCTGCACAGTCAACATGGCAGCGGCCAAGTGGTTGATGGCCAGTGCCAAACAGTGACTGTTGTTGTTGTGGCCTGATGGAATTAAAAACAGTGTGAGTAAAAATACACAAATGAGTGTGTGGTGGTGTACAATTAATTCCAAAACCAGCAGAATAGATTTCTTTGTTTGTTGGTTGTCATATTCCAAACAACACAGTACAGCAGTGACGTCCAGAAGGTTAGGCAGGTAAGCTACAGCGGTCATATGATGATTCATATATTTTTGCTTATTTCTAAACCAATATTTTTTTAAGGAAAAACCTTTGTTGTTTTTAGCACTAGCAGGCGCTAAATATGGCCTGGAGAAGGATGAGTGCCACCAGACTGTACTTGCCCAAGACACACCATACCAAATGGTGCCCCTATGACCCTCGTGGTTAAGGGATCCAACCAACAGACCAACTAACCAGCCAACCAACCAGCCAAACAACCAGTCAGCCAGCCAACCAACCAACCATAAATGATATACACTGTCCCTTCAATCCGCACTTACATAAGGAAATGTGTATTTATTCCAGATAAATATTTCTCCCCTAATTGTGGACTAAAAAATGCATGAGCAGACCCCAGCCGGAACACAACAATACAGTGGTGCCTCGACTTAGAAATATTTCTACATACGAAAGTTTCAGGTTACGAAGTACCTGAATGAAAAAACATTGTCTCTAGTTACAAAGGCGTTTTAGAATACAAAGTCAAATATACAGTACAGTACTCGCATCTATTACCCACTCCCAGAGTTTCCTGAACGTGAACAAACAGGCTATGGTTTTAAATCTGCTCCCTGTAAGCTCTTCGTGTCACCGTCACAGTTCAAAGTTCAGAGACGAAGAAAAGGAGGGGTTCTGGCAATATACCGGGGAGATGGATGGAGACAACATTAAATCAACCCAAATTAAAGAGATTTTAGCAACATTCCATTATGTGTTGGAATTCGTGGAAATAAATTACCCAGAAGGCAGCATGGTAGGGCAATGGTTATTGCGTGTGCGGCACAGTTCTGAGGTCATAAGATCGAACCTCATGTGTGGCGTTTGCATGTTCTCCCCGTGCTTTTGTGGGTTTCCTCTGGGAACTCCGGTTTTCTCCCACATTCCAAAAATATGCATGTCAGGTTAATTGGCCGGTCCAAATTGCTCCTAGGAATGATTGAGCGGATGAGTTGTCTGTCTCTGTGTGCCCTGCGACTGGCTGGCAACCAGTTCAGGGTGTCCCGCTTATCCTCAGTAGGGTTGTGGCGTGCTGGAGCCCAACCCAGTTATCTTCAGGCAGTGGGCAGGGGATACCCTGAACTGGTTGCCAGCCTACTTTTCGTTACTAATTAGCGCAAAAGGCACCCAGTTATATATGTATCTATAAAAAAAATAACAACTTATATTGTTATTACTATGTACTTACTATGCTATTACCAGGTTAATCTTTGGAAGTACAATTGAATAGGCTTAGTCAACTACTAAAAAAAAGCAATGACCCAACACTGGTGAGCTATTTTCAGGACAGGTCCGTTGGTACCTCAGATGACCCTATGAGGCACCCTGGTGTCCGCGGCCACCATGTTAGAGAGGCCTTATCTAGCAATTGGAACTGTACTGGGCCCACTAAATTTCTCACAGTAATCCAAAAGAGGAACACATGGATTTTGGTCTGGGGCCAGTTGTGTAGTTTGAGGACCCAGCATAAAACAGTTTTTATATTGCTTATTTTGCTCTGCCAATCAAATGATAAATAAGACGTAGATTCATTCATTTGTAAATTTGACTGTGCCTCACCAGACATGAACCCCACAAGCACCTTACTGTAATACAGTAAGAGTAAAAAGAAAATAAAACTGCATTTTTTCTGCTCAGCCCATCAATGATCCACTAAGTTGAAGAGGAAGCGCAATGGAAAATTTCCTGCCAACTCCATCCCCAATGGAAAGTGGGGCCAAATTAAATAACTCAAGCGCCACAAATAGTTTGGGGTCAGCACACGGCAAGAGCAGCGACTATCGACGCACGTCAGTAAACAAAACGTCTCAACACAAAACACATGTTTCTCATTTAGCGCAGACATACTTGGGAGTGGAAAATATGATACGTGTGTTGCTCTCAGGGTGGGGTGCCTTGTTTACGCGCACACTCCAGGAAAAAGTAATAGGCACAAACACGCGGGTTCATTTAACGCCGTCTTCGTGTCTGTGAGCCATCACAGCGAGTATCAAAATTGCTTTCTGACCAGTGTTGGGACTAATGTATTCCAGAGGAATTCGTACATGGAATGCAATTACTGTTCTCAGTAACGAGTGTTGCAACGCGTTATTAGTCACATTTTGTAACTCTGCTATCGTTCACATTGTCACATACAACTCTCAATCTGCCAGCAACATCATCTGAAGGTTGGCATGTTTACGAGTACAACTGAATACAGTCATGGCGGCCCTGTCTCCAGCAGCATGAGGGCACAGCATTTGTACTCATGGAGATAATCTCTCTACCGTGTATACTCACATCCAAGCCAAATTTACAACTATAAAATAAAATACCGATACCAGAGGGTCAGCTTTTTTGGTCATGTGTCACCAGCAGGGTTGGTAAGGGTTACTTTAACTTGATTACTTTCAATTACTTTTGGATTACTGCAATACCAAATATGCTAATAAAAGACAAAAGAAACTAAATATGAATAAAATTACAAAATTTTGTGCAGACTTGGGGAGTAACGGAATACATGGAATGGCAAAAATGACGTTGGCAAGCTGTTTGGATTTATTTTCATTTTGTCTCTGTCGCATTTTATGTTAGTTGTGCCGGAGATCAAAGAGATAAAAGCCAGGAGAGAAAGCTTACCACGTGTTGAGTCATAATTTTATTCATATTTAGTTTCTTTTGTCTTTTATTGGCATATTTGGTATTTGAATAATCCAAAAGTAATTGAAAGTAATCAAGTTAAAGTAACCCTACCCAACCCTGGTCACTAGTAGCGAATGGTAGGCTGTGCATTGGGAGGGGGGCGTGACTAATAAAGGAGAGTGTCTCAGACAGTACCCAGAAATGGAGAACGTGATCTTTGGGTTGTTTAAAGCCCAGATACAATATGGATATGGGGTGTTTCTGGCAAGTGTTCCATTGCAAGCTCTCAAGAACAGGTCAATATTATGTGGCTATTTTAACACAGTTATAGGGGGTAATTTGTAACTAGATTGTTACTTTTGGTGTCAGTAACCTAGGAGGTAACTGGATTACTTTTTAAATGAAGTAACTGTAAATAATTCATGTTTTTCAGTAACGCGCCCAACACCTGAACCAACAAAAGCAAACTGTGGGAACCTCTTGATTGTATCTCCACATGAAAAATGATGAAAGTCGAGTTGAGGGCTGTGCAAGCATTCAATCTTATCAAGGCGCCCGGATTGAATGTAACGAACCTCCATGATCTCGGCTGTAGCAAGAGTTGGGGTCCAGGGCCAAGCTGGGCAAGGACACGGCGATGAAGACAAGCAGCAAACATGACAGCTTGTACTCCTCGTCCATGGATGTGTTATCTAGATGAATATTGGTTTTGTTTGTTCAATGCGTTTGTTGCTGTCACGTCTTTGTGGTCACCTGTCTGCATGTTTCTGATGGAGGAGACAAGGGCCGGGTCCACGTCGCAACTCATCCCCGCAGCGGAGGCCAACTCGAAGACGTTCAGTGTCACCTGGAAACATGTCAGTTAAATATGCAAAGTCTCTATCACCTGGAAAAACTTTAAACTGTAAGGCAGGAAGTGTTGGGACTATTGCCTTTTTTCATTACATATTGAATACAGATCATGAATTTCAGTGTCCTCTAGTTCTTGACGACTTCTACATTACTCATATAAAACTCTTCATTGTAGATGGTAGAAGAAATGAATTGAGTACATTTAGTTATAGCGTTATTAATGCGCCAACGAATTATTGATAATTGACTGGTGATTATAATCGACAGGTTATGACCTTCCGAAAATTGGGTGAAAAACTATTTTTTTCCCTTAATACATTATTTTAAAAAATAGATAAAGTTAGTGGCGTAAATGTATCTTGAATTCGCGTTTTAAACGATGTGATACTTACATCACTATTTTTTCCCCCATAAATTCTTACTGACACACATTTGGAGATGGCTATTAAATTAAAGGCACAATAACTATTCTTCATTCATTTTCCTTACTTGGTCTCATAAGGGTAATGGGATATTCTTTTTTTCTACTTTTTCTACTTGATTGTACACATTTTTAAATACTGAGCAGAGTATTGTATTTTATATTATTTATTATTGGCCACCTAAAAAAATTCCTATCTGTTTGGCCCTATATTTTTAAATACATATGATAACAATTATTGATAAGGGAGAACAATATTCAATAATTTGCACACATTCCCCACGTTTGTCTAGCACTACTTTTTGTTACTAATGAGCGCAAAAGGCACCCCGTTTAATATGGCTCTATAAAAATAACAACTCACCATGTTATTACTACGCTGTTACTATGTTATAACCAGGTCAATTATTGGAAGTAGGGTTGAATAGGCTTAGTCAACTATTAAAAAAAAAATACTAGAAAATATCAATGACCCAACACTAGTGAACTATTCACAGAACAAGTTTGTTGGCACCTCAGCTGACCGGCGGCACCATGTTGGATCTAGCGATTGGAACTGTACTGGGCCCACTAAATTTCTCACAGTAAGCCAAAAGAGGAACAAATACATTTGGTATATGCTGCAGTTCGGGGGCCAGTTTTGGCCCACAGGATTATAGTTTGAGGACCCAGCATTAATATCAAAGTTTAAAGGGACATTGTTTATTATTTAGCACCTCCGAGTGACCAATATTTATTTAGAAAATAAACAAAAATAGACAAACTTTGATTTAAAGGTGAATTTTTAATATACTTTGATATATTTGCATTTATTTTACACAACATGAGACTCACCTAGAAGGAGCCGACTAATTGATTTTCACATTAATTCCAAATGTTTTTTTTTGGTTTTGATTTTGTTTTGTGTAGCACATAAAAAATTGAGAACAGTGAAATGTTTTCTTGTGGAAAACCTAAATTGGCCCACCCTCAGTCAGATGCTAGCGCCAGCGGCCCCAAGAAAATTGAGTTTGAGACCCCTGATACGAGCTAACTGAAGGGAGAACGTCGATGCTGGCCTACTTTCACTAACATGCCGTTTGCACTGACGTGGTCCCCCTGACGATGGGAGGAGGGTGAGGTGACACGATGGGTTGGGGGCTGCTGACGTCTTTGGGGTTATCCTGGTCTGAGCTGTGGCACGGCTGTCATGCCTCACTCAGGGGCCAGACGCAATCAAAAAAAAAGGGGGGGGGTTTGCATCGGCCTTGCCGTGTCATGTTCCCATCAGAGTGCTCCAACTGGAGATAAAGAATTTAATTTGGCCGGTAGTGACGGCCACACATTTGTTGGTCCACCACAAACCATCCTCTCATCTTAACAAATACACCAGTTGCTGTATGCTCCTTTTTGTACCTATTAGCAAAATCTCCTGCAGCCTCACAAGCAAGTAAACAGGGATAAATACACACCAGTATGTTCCACTTGCAACTGTTTCCACTGCGTAAATTATGTGAGAATGAGAGTTATTACCTTGATGTCTGTCTCAGGAGAGACACAGTCTTTAAGGCATTCAATGGGTCCCATCAGAAAAGGGCAATGTTTCTCCATAACCTGCGAAATGAAACATTCACAACCAAAAGTATGCAAAATCAATAATTTACCCCAACAAAAATCATACAATCGTTAGTAGAGAATTTCACAACCTTTTTTGAGCCGAGGCACACTGTGTCATGTCCTGCACGGTTGTCATGGTGCCCAGCTGGCCCCCTGCTTTGTTTTGTTTTTGGTCCGTTTGTGTGTTGGACAACTTTTCTTTATCAATTAAAGTGACAGATCGTCTACGCAAATGAGTTCCAACTTCCTGATTCCCGACCCGTTTCAAGACAGTCCCGTTCCGTTTCGTGACACACTGCTTTGATTGATTGAGGTGGACTGTCCGTGGAGTATTTAAAAATCAATTTCCAGAACTCATTTCTTTTGTTTTTAAAGATTAAGTGATCATGTTCTTAGACTGTATAAAGTTATTCTTATTATTTGAGGTCACTGTGTCCCAGCAGGTTATTGATTTTGGTGAAAAATGTTGCCGTATTTTTTCGTTTTAAGATATTTTAAACCTTTTTGTCAATGGTTATGGTTGTTTTAAACTGTTTTCTTTCTAGAAAAATGACAAAACTATAACTGTAAAATTTTAAAAAGTATCTACGTGAAACAAAAAAATATTTTACTAATGTTTTAATGAATAGGAAAATGAATAAAATTAGCACAATTATGTGCAAGATTTTTTACCTTTAATAGATATATTTTCTTATTTTTACCTCTGATAAAAATGAAAGTGTCTTATGGTTTCTCTTTGATGTAACTAGCTAGCACGCAGGCAACAATTGGCTAGCGTAGCGTCTTCTAATATGTCCAGCAGGGGAAAATATTTGTACAGTAGTAGCGTTTGTAGTCATATCAAATAATCGATATTTTGAAACCACTTCTAGACATAAAATAAGCAATTATCAATAGATAAATAACTGACATAATATAAAAGTATTTACTTTTTTGAGGAACTTCCATTAATTCATTTATTGATAAGTACCATTGGAATTGAATGTGGGGTAATTTTAAGGTGGATTTACCACCTTCTAGCAGACAAAGTGTATTACCTTATATGTACCATAATAGTTATCTAAATATTCAAGAACAGTACTTCAAGTGTGGGGTGCGTCGTTTGAGAAAAAAATAAAAATGTTCTTTATTAAGTATGTGTTCAAATTGCCCAACTGAGTTCAAACAGCCTTTATATATAGTATTTTCTCTATGCCAATCAGCTTTTATCTTATTTTTATTATCGGGGTTTTGCCCACAGAGCGCATTGCGCTGAAGAGAAGTGGTTGGGTGGGATACAGAGTGATATCACACGTGTGGTCGTGTTTTCTTTAATTGTCGGATGAAAATGGTGAAAGTAAGAAAAGTACTGTTTGAAATATAGTCCAAATGCCAACCCTAACCCCCAAAAAAGATAAAAAAGGAAGAGTTTATTCGAGCTAGAGGTAAGCTTTTGGGCTCGGGCCTAAACCCTGCCTTTCAGCCAAAGTACGCATGGCGCCAAAGTGCAACTTCGGGTTTACTTCTGGCCCGGTCCCTCAAATCAAGTTCCTCCCTCGGGTTCGGGCTGTTTCGGGCTTTTATACACGCGAGCCGGGTCGGGCTGTAAATGAAATGAAATGATCATCATTTATATAGCGCTTTTCAGGTCAAGACTTCCCAAAGCGCTTTACAGTGTGCTTCACATTTCCCAATAGCGGCCGTGCAGCCATGTAAGGCGGTAACCTGCTTATTGGGGGCATTAGGGGTTCAGTGTCTTACCCAAGGACACTTTGACATATAACACGGAGGAGCTGGGATTCGAACTGCCATCTCTTGATCCCAAGACAAGCGCTCTACCTCCTGAGCCACTGCCGCCCCCCCTGTATTTTTTTACCTCTAATTTGAGCGCGTGTGAGAAGTTCACATACTTGAACAGCGCAACAAAAGGAGCTGCAATGATGATTTCAGCCAGAAGATAGTATCAGAAAGTAGAATATTGCATACATATGCTACCTTTCACCTCTAAAAAAATAAACTTGGAAAAAAAATTACGGTGAATTAACATTTACACAAGTGACCATTATTTAATGGGTAACATACATATATAATAATAGAAAAACTACTTTTCTCACAATATCAATTTTATTTGTAATAACTGAAATTACTTTTTAATATTGCATGTTAAGCGTCACCTCTTGGAGGCTTTCCTGTGCCATTGATCTGAAGGACAGGATCACTCCAATGATAGTCATCCTCTTCAGCAGGTTTTCTCCTCCTGGTGGCATCGGAACACACATTGGTCACATTTCTTTTGTAAAGACTAGACTGAATGTAATAAGATACTGTATGAATGAATGAATGAATGAATGAATGAATGAATGAATGAATGAATGAATGAATGGATGGATGGATGGATGGATGGATGAATTAATGAACGAACGAATGAATAAATGGGACCTTTGCAAAAATTATTGTTGCTTGCTTGAGGCCACAGGGAAGGTGTATGTTTTTCAAGTGCATATGGTTGCTTTGCTTCTTTTCTTTTAATCCAAGTAAAAGAAAAAACGTGCTGAAAAGATAATGGTGTGGAACAGTGACATGCAGTCAACGTAGGAGGTGAGGCACAGCCTCACTTGTCATCGCATACATATTTAAAATAGAAAATATATGAGATGGTTATATCTGTTCAGCGATGAAGTTCTTTCTCATTTGACTTCACCATTTTTGGATTTTCTTTTTCAAAATGGCTGAATTTTCACATTACATTATAAATATTATTAATACAATCAGTATGTAAAGTATTACTTTGCTGAGTGTCTGATAGTTTGTATAGTGCTTTCTCTGCCAATTGAATAGTGAATAAGATGTAATTTCATTTATTTTTAAATCCCACCAGACACATCACTTGGGTGAAACAATCAAGAGACAGCAACTTTTAAAAAATACTTCTGTCCTGTTAAATTCCTTACCAGTTAGCCTTTTCTTAAGATCAGCCATCTCCTCTGCCTTATCAAAGTTGTTCCTCATTTGCACCAGGACATCCATGTTCTCCACCACCAGTTTCTAATGACATTAACAACAGCATATATCTCTATTGTCCTTAAGGGCCCGGTCACACAGCCGTTTGCGTCTGTATCGCGGGTAACATTTAGCGTTTTTTTTTTGCCCGTGGTTGCCCGCGATGGAAAATGCGCAAAATTGGCCAACCCGCTGTTCATCGGTGGTATGCCCGCAAAACAGACGCCGGCGACTGTTCCGCTTCCTCATCGCGTCATTTCCGCGTCATTTTCTCGTGTGGACCACGGGTATAAAAGCTGCCGAGCCGGCGTTATGCCGAGAAATGCATCCTTGCCGAGATTTGCATCCCCTCGCTACTACAACCACTTTTACCTCGTTTTATCTAACTTTTATATCACTTTTAGGGAATTTAATGGCGAACATATAACCAAAACCACTTCGTCTTGCATTTGTTGGGAATGTAATACAACTTAAACCGTTCCGTCTTTGTATTTGTTGTGAATGTAATCGAACGGTAATGCACGCCGTATACAAATCACTTTTGAGCAGGTAACATGTTTATTTTGCCTTTTTCTATTCAAATCGCTCGTATTGAAACTGTTATGCACTCTACCATAAAGCTTATTTCTGCATAATAAGCTTTACGGTAGAGTGCATAACAGTTCTCAAAAGTGATTTATATACGGTGTGCATTACCGTTCGATTACGTTCACAACAAAAACAAAGACGGAATGGTTTAAGTTGTATTACATTCCCAACAAATGCAAGACGAAGTGGATTTGGTTATATGTTCGCCATTACATTCCCTAAAAGTGATATAAAAGTGAGATAAAACGAGGTAAAAGTGGTTGTAGGAGCGAGGGGATGCAAATCTCGGCAGGGATGCATTTCTCGGCATAACACCGGGCTGTAGAAATCATAACCGCTCAAGATACAGTCCCGTGAAGATCAAGATTTCAAGCTATGGCACCGAAGAAGCCAATATATTATTATTGTAATAGTTTTTCATTTTGATTTTATGATCTTGTTTTGAAATGAAAATAAATGTCAAGAAATAAAAATGGATTAAGACGAGGTCACTACGGTGACGGGGATCCATGTCCACCCCTTGACGTCTAGAGCACAACTGACGTGTGCTCGGCAAATCGCGCTGTATATACGCGGAGAAAGGCGTTTGACCGTCACACGCGTAACACGCTAATTTCACGTAATAACACCGCGATACAGGCGCAGAACATGTTATGACTGTGCTCCACCCACGATTACCCGCTGAAATTTCGCGTCCTACCCACGTGTAACCACGCCCTGTCCGCGGCTGTAGCACGTCGTTCCGCGTCATTTCCGCGTCATTACCTCGTGTGCCGCCCGCGGTTAACACGTGGTCTAAAGTTTTGAGCAGCGCAAAACTTTTTCGCGCGGCCAACCGCGTGTGAATTTCCGATCGCGAGTAAAGCACTGCTGTATCTCGTCTATATCGCAATCTCAAAGCGTCCAACAGCGCCTGCTTCACGAGCAGAAATTTCTGGCCGTGATTCAGCCTCGATACGCCCGTGAAAGGCTGTGTGACCGGGCCCTAAAGTTTTGAGCAGCGCAAAACTTTTTCGCGCTGCCAACCACGTGTGAATTTCCGACCGCGAATAAAGCACTGCTGTATCTCGTCTGTATGGCGATTTCAAAGCTTTCAATAGCGTCCGCTTCACAGGCAGAAATTTCTGGCCGTGATTCAGCCTCGATACAGACGCAAACGGCTGTGTGACCGGGCCCTAATACCAAAACTTTAAGAAGAATACATGGAATCAACCTACTACCTCTACTATTAATACTACTTTAACTTCTAATAATACACTTGAATTTACCAAAATTGAATGGACTCATTAATTTTCAGAACCCCTCTATCCTCACTATGACTGCATAGGTGCTGCAGCAATTCCCAGCTCAGCCTCAGGGCAGTGTGCAAGGGAACACCCTGCACTGGTGGCCAGGCAATCGCAGGACATTAAATAAATTGCATTATTGAAAACAACAATGCACTGTTGAGATGATTAGTTTGGGATGAGTATTGATATCAGTGATAATACCGCCACTAAGATTTACAGTATCAGCTCCCTAAATGGTGGCCAGTACAGTTTCATTTGAGAAATAGAAACTCTACTAAGATGAAAAAATAGCCATTATTTTTAACAACATTTGAAAGTACAGTGCGGAATATTTGACCACTGGACGTTGCATTGTTTCGTACAACGGTAAACAGGAGCTAAAAAGCGCAAGGAAGAATCTGAACAACAGTGACTTAAAGTGACCAAACCACAACATTTTTCTTCTCATTTTTAGCCCAGGTCTTTGGGAGATTGTTAGTTTTCTTAACCTACAAGTATTTAAAAAATGCAGATTAATATAATAGTTTTTGTATTTCTAGCTCATTATTCAAATCAATATTGACATTTTTATGATTTAAGTTTTTATTTTACCACTAAGAGATGCTAAATCCTACACACCATACTTTTAAGGTAAAATTGATTGGAATTAGTTATTTATGTCAACTTAATTGATATTGCTTTTATTTTGGTTGATTCAATGCAAAAGTAGTATTTAATAAAAACAACAAGGACTATCTAAGAGAAGAGTTAATTTTTCTATATAAAATTGGATCAAACATCCCAATTACTATTGTTGCCATTATTCTTTTGTTTAATGGATTATATTTAGTGTATTGTAGCATATACATTAGCAGTATATTTGTAATATGGACACCAGCACTATCAATGCATTTTAAGAATATTTTTAATTATTATAATTAAGTTATATGTGACATGCATCTAATCAGTATCAGTAGCTCATGCAAAATCCTGTTTCGTTAACAAATTTAAATACCAGTATATGCCTTTTTGAATCTCTTCTTTTCAACAAAGCAGTCCTAATTGTGCTGTCCTGAAGTAATCATAATCGTTCAACAATGCATTACTGAGAATAATTGTTTTTTTTAAATTAGGTTAAAACCTGTTTTGAAAACAATACTTGCACTGAATTAGTCTTATTTTTTAAATCATCCATTAATTGGTATTGATACCACATAATGAGTTTGTAGGAAACATTAACAAAAAAATAATGGTTTTCAAAATGTAAAATTTGACAATGGACTTACAGTCAGTATGTCAGTATGACCAGTATCGCATACTGGGTATTCAAGTAGTTAAGGCCATTATCACATGCCAACAGTTAAGCTATGGAATTAAGAATAGTATTAATTTTGATACGATGATGCGATTGACTGGCAACCAGTTCAGGGTGTCCCCTGCCCACTGCCTGGAGATGGCTGGGATGGGCTCCAGCCCCCCCGCGACCCTAATAAGGATAAGCGGTACAGCTAATGAGATGAGATGAGATGAGATTACTTTTGATGTCTTCCTACCCCCTTATACATAAAACGAAAAAGGCTAAAAAAAAAAAGAAAAAAAATCAGTCGTGTCATTTTCGCATGAGGTTAACGTCTTGATTTTGGCTGTATAAAGACTCTGCTTGACCACAGTAATAATAGTTACAATTGTCACTTATTTAAATTTGGGTACCTTGAGCTCGCTGACTTGGGACGTGATGTGCCACATGAGGTTCTCACTTAGGAACTTCAGGCCATAAGGTCCCAGCACCTCAGCAAGCGCTCGCAGCTCTGTTTACAATAACATCTTGCATTTGTTTCACGTCACGACCCAACACTGATGTAGATATTTGAAATAAGCACGTGTGCTGTGAGCATCTGTTTTACACTGGAGGTAGCAGTTCATGGACTGAGTGCCAATGAGTCACTTGAGGTAGGCGCATCCTGTCAGAAGTGTAAGCACTGAAATATACACTTTGTGAGGGCGAATGTGTTCTGTGTGTGTGGGGGTTAATAAAGAGGTCGTCCACTCCTGCAGGGCGGCTTAAAATGATTCTGCAATAGTTGAGTGCGTGGTAGCCTGTGTTGGGAATAACGCGTTGCAAAGGAACACGTTCCTGGAACACAATTACTTTTCTCATTTTCGTGTACTGGAACTTGATGAAAATAAAATTCTGCTTTATCCCGCATGATTTATAGTGTCCTCTGATTGCTGCAAACTCCTGCAACACTCACATTATCACATACAAGAGTTCAAATTCATAATTAAATATAATTAATGAAATACGAATAAAAATGAAATGCAGGGCTAACCTGATATGTCCGAGAATTCTTCTGCTCTGAAGCCAGGCTCATTGTCAGATGTTTGGTTGATGAAACACTGCATGGCCGGACAGTGCACCACCAGTGAATTGCTGGCCAGGCGCAGCAGGCTCTCCAGGTACCTGCAGTCCAATAAAAAGTGCAATTATCTTCTTGAGAAAAAAAGGACACATTTTTATAAGTATTTTTGGTGAATTAAATATGTCTATATTCCTATAATATATAATATATCCAATAATATTGTAATTTTATATTGATGCTACGTTTATGTGTGACAGTTGTAGCTGCAAAAGATGTTTTATAGCCACAGAATAGTTATAGAGGGTTGGATTGATTCAGACGTAGCACTACTGAAGACCTAGGTGTGAAATGCACAGCCCACTACCGGAGTATTGTAAGATCAAATAACTGAAATGATAATGATGAATTGCACTGTTATTTAAGTTGCTAAAAATTCTAATAGAGTGATGTATGCCTGTAATGTTTAGAGGTCTTTGACTGAGGCGCCTTGGTGAACACATAGCACTTACCAGTTTGTGTAGAGGTTGGTTAGCGTGGGTGCACCTCGTGAGTCAAACGGTTGTGTCTGCTGCAGCAGGACGTTCTTCAGAAGCCGGGCAACGTCCACGTTGACGTAATTGGGCAAGGTCTGCAGGGTGGCTGCATATGCGGTCACGCCCGCCAGGAGCTCCGTGGGACGGGCAATTTCCTGAATGCTCCGGTTGTAATTGGCCATTCTCACGATTATCCTGGACAAATGTATTCAATCTGCATCAATGAACCCGTGATGAGGTCACACCGAAATTATCACAAAGATCGGCTGCAGTGATATTCTCTTTTCAACCGTTGTACTTTATGATCCCCTATGACTTTTTTCTCCTTGACTGGCCTAAATTGAGTTGTTTTTAGTTTAAGATAAAGGTGCAAATCACAGTGAGCGTTCTATTACTCGCGGATGCTAATTTTAGGGTGACGGAGGGGATAATCATCAGCTCAAAGGAGGGAGATTAAGGAGAGCGTGCATATGAAAAACATTAAATTGTCTCGGTGCCAGGGCCTCAATCTAAACACCATTTAGCACCGAAAAGACACAGAGCAAGGCAGCGTCAGATTGCCTCCAAGTGGCGCAAGCAGAAAGTTAAACAGGATACAGTTAAAATCCCATTCAGAGTCACCAAGTGGCACACCAGCGAACCGTCAGGGCTCACTTGCATATTCCCATTTTCCCACTGGCCTTACTCGGAGAGGCGTGCCTCCAGATGGGAAGAGAGGAACTCTGTGGGAACAACAACGTGCTCACAGACCAGGATGTTGCTACACAGACTGTAGGTGTAGCAGATTTCACTGAGCATCAGGTGCAGCTTATCCATGCTAGAACAGAAAGAGTGAAAAGTGTTTTGGATGTGTTAGAATAGAATTGTCTTTGTGGTCATTCATAACAACGTAGTAGACATTGTTTGCAACAAGATTAGACATGTCACTTCAGGATAAAGAATATAAACACATAATAAAGACCGAAAAGAGAAAAATTAATATCAAAGTTAAGAGGCTAAACTATCTACAAGGTAGTGATGGAGACTGGTCTTTGTTATTTGTGGTGGTGAAAAAATGAAATAAATACAAAATAAATGAAATGAATAATAAAAATAGAACATTTTATCATTTTTTTTACTAATAGTTTTATTTCGATCCAACACAAAGATCATTATTTTTCTATCATGGAAAATGATGAACACAGAACATTAAGTGTACCCAAAGGTATCCAGACCATAAATAGATGGTAAAATTAGTCGATTCATTAATAATAGTAGTTGTTGCTGTAGTTGTCGATTCATTAATTGGTCATATTATCAAATATGACCTAAAACAGCATGCTTTGCCATTGTTGTATTTATTTAACTCGCATTGAAGAAAACAATAGAAAAAAAAATATTTGCTTTCATTTAAAGCAAATTTTTGAAATTGTTGACAGGGGAAACTACCTTCGCTCTTCGTTACAATACTGGTATGAGAGATAACTATTTAAAAAATAACTTGAATAGTCCACTAACTGTGTTTCCTTTCATAAGCCCAAAAAAAAACTATGACACTTTATGTGACACTTATAAAGATGTTAATTTTTAAATCTCACATTAGACCATGAGTGCTTAGGTGTCAAACTCACCAGGCGTATAATTATATCCGGCCTGTGAAATCATTTGATATACATCTACTACAGGTACCATAATCAGGCTGCTTTTGGCCAGTTGGTAAAAAGATGGGGTGTGCATTAACAGTGAGTCTTTAGTGTCAAGAAGTGGAGACGTGACGTCCGAGGATGAGCTTTTATCTATCGCGATGTAACGGCTAAACGGAGAAAAGCAAGGTGACGTTTCTGTTGCTTTGAAAAACACAGATGGTTAACTCTCACAATGACCAAGAGAAAAGTTGATTCTTAACACTGAACTTTTCAAAACCGATGGGAGGCTGAATATTTGTTTACTGACATTGCTGGTAAACCTATGTGCTAATGTGGCCGTAATGAATGAATATAATGTAAAAGGGCACGCGGAGCAGGATATACAGAACGTTCAAGCGTTGAAGAAGAATATGAAGATCCAGCATGTTTTTCACCAAACAAAATTTCAAGATGAAAAGCAGACATTTGGTGTATATTTCCATTTGTTTAGTTTTGACAGGTGATATTTTCATGGAGAGAAAGGTATTTTAGGTTAATTATTGTTTACGTTTGTTTATTCTGGAATAATATTCCTGTTTTATTTTAAATTCCATTTTATGCTTAAAAAAACGTCAAGTTTTATTTAAATCAATAAATGTATATCCTGTCCGGCCCGCAACCAAAGGTGTGGTTTGAGTTTTGGCCCTCTGTGCAATTGAGTTTGACATTCATGCACTAGTGTCTTCACATAGCTTCAGGCTTACATGTAAGTCTACTGCCATTTGAGAACCACTGTTGTAAAGCACATTAGTAAATACATGCTAAAAATAGTGTGAAAATTGATTAAAAAATACTACTATTATATTGTGAGAAACACGCTGTGATATTAGAAATTAAGTAAAAATTGATGAGAAGGTGGGCAGCACGGCGGCACAGTGGTTAGCACGTGTGGGGCACAGTTCTGAGGTCATGAGATCAAAACTTCTGTGTGGAGTTTGCATGTTCTCCCCGTCCTTGCGTGGGTTCCCTCCGGGCATCCAAATTGTCCCTAGGTGTGACTGAGCGAGCAAATTGTCTGTCCCTGTGTGCCCTGTGACTGGCTGGCAACCGGTTCAGGGTGTCCCCTGCCCACTGCCCGAGGATGGCTATGATGTGCTCCAGCGACCCTACTGAGGTAAGCGGATGATTAGAAGGTGATATAATTTTCTAAAAGCTGTTCACTTGACCCCCAAAGTTGAATTTTATTCTACGTACACTATTAATTGAATAGGAAAAAGAGTGTTTTCGATAGCAGTGGTGAAACGTGGAAAAACAATGACTTAGTTGTTATAGTGCGGTCCTTCCTCAGACTTTCGGCTCCTGGTTTTTCCTTCTGGACTTCTCCTTTCTTGGGCAGGGCTTTTTTTTGCTTCCTGTAGCGAGCTGCGCTGATAACTTCAGAATAATGTTTCGGCAGCAACTACAAGAGGTAAAGAAAAAAACACACTAGACAATCATATCATAACTAGTCTGCAATACACTGTATAATACTGGACTAAGACCTTGTCATTGAGGTTGCACTGCTCTGCACATATCTCTAACATAATGGAGCTGGTCTGCCGCGCAATCTGCTCCAGGAACGTGGCACACAATCGTAGACTCTTTTTCTCTACATCTTGCTCCTTGAGAAATCCAGAACACAATTATTTATCTCAAATGCTGGATAGTTTATCCAGTCTGGTTAACGTGAATGAGGTGAACAGTGACCTCCTCAGGGCACAGCTGGTGTCCACACTGGTGGAAAGTAGAGCAGACAGAAGGAAAGGCCATAAGGTAGCGCTTCATAGATATCTCATCGCTGCTCTGGCAAAACATCTTCTCCAACATTCGAGGAAAAAAACTATTCACAAGGTCAATGTAAGTCAGAGTAGAAAAATTGAACTATTGATTGATAAACACAGAAACTGACCATAGAATTGACACGTCTGACGTTTCCTGCAGGAGTTCTTCTGTAGCATCCACCATCTTTGTGTGGAACTGAATCATGTTCATTACTTTAGCCAGGTCGGGGTAGTCCTTGATCGGAAGAGGGGCTTTGTTGACGCTGGTGTAAGCCTACCACAAGAAAAATGCAAGACGGTATTATCTTGTACCGTGCTAACAAAAAAAAGTGTGTTTTAAAATGGAACAACCCATAATGGATAACACTAAAGTGCAGTATGTTTAAGCATACCTGCAATCTCAGCCAGTCTAATCTCAGAGGTCTGAAGTCAAACTCCTCTTTGTTTTCTACTGCAAACACACAAGTAAACGAATATGGAGGTTACTGAGCATGAGATTTTCTTTAATATGCGTGGCGAGCTTTATAGTGTAGTGAGCCCTTTGGGTGTGTTGTTGTTTTACAAAGACATGTTCGAGGACACAATGAGAACGTAAAAGGGGGAAGTGCAGCTGTTGATTGTGTACGAAAGAGCGGGTTTGTTGTCATGCAGAATTTTTGATGGTTCATTCCACACATCACCATCGCTCTTGAACTTGGACCGTATGCGTGCCAATCTCATGCTCTGCACACACAGGATCCCATCTGCGAGCATCGCCATCGACAATTGTCATTTTGCTTATGGGAGCTGGTAGAACATTTTTTAGAACAAATATTGAAATCACAACAGTACTTTCCATGGTATCTTTTGGTGTATAGTGGAACCTCGGTTTTCGAACGCCTCTCAGTTCGAACAAATCGGAGTCCGACCAAAAATTCAGAGAAATTCTTGCTTCGCTGTTCAGTCAAAAAAAATCGGTGTTCGAACGCCGGTAATGCGTGAGTGCGTACGCTAGGGTGCGATGCTGAGCGGCGTACGGGTGTAGATCGCTCTTTTCGTGACCAACTGTTATCGCGTTATTTGTTTTTCTTTCGCTTTTTATATAGGCGTACGAAGTGTTTTAGCCCCTAATTATGCCTCCGAAGAAAGTCAGTGCAAGCAGCAAAGTTGCTACAGGTGAAAAAAGAAAAGTAGCGTGTACAACTATTGCTTTTAAAAAAGAAATAATAGCAAAATATGAAGGAGGTGTGCGAGTGTCTGATCTTGCTAGGGAATACAGCATGGCTAAATCTACGATCAGTACGATACTAAAGAATAAGGAGGCTGTGAAATCTAGTGCTGTGGCTAAGGAAGTGAGTGCTATAAGCAAGCAACGGCTGCAAGTTTTGGAAGAGGTTGAAAAACTTTTGATGATTTTCTTCTCCCCACCGTCCACCTGCGCCTTCTGCTGACCACCACAAAAGTAAACAATCCTATTTATGATTATTTTTTTATCCTTTTTTTTTTTATTTTTACACGTTCATGTTAGCGTAATCTTTCGTACAAAAGATAACGCAAACGTACGATTAGCCTGGGTTAGCTTTACGTTAAACATTCAAGGTAAAAATTCAGGGTGTTGGAACGGATTAAAACGATTTACATTAATTTTAATGGGAAAAATGATTTCGGTGATCGAACAAATCGGTTTTTGAACAGGGTTCTGGAACGGATTAGGGTTCCACTGTATTATTTTTGCATGCAACACTTCTCACATACATTAACCTTTTCTGTATATCTGCAGAGAACTTTAAATAACATTGTAAAATGATGAAAACACGCTATGTATCCAATGTCGTAATCTTAAATGATCACGTGACCCCCCACCCCCGAACATGTAATAAAACAACTTTAAGCATCCCCTGAAATGGCATCAGTGGTACAGGGGTGCAGAGCCGTTTACCAATGCCACTGATTGTCAATCGCATCTTGCTAATCGTGTTTGTCTGCACAGTGCTTCACAGCCAATGTGAAAGACAAAAAAAAAAACAAGTCAAGCAAATTAACTCTGAAGACGCTATCATTACAGATTGATTGTAGATTTTGGAGCAAACGGGTCATCTGTAACTAGTGTTCGAGCTTTCGCAAACGCTGGTATCATTTCTGAGGAGCTGCACCGATTAAAAAGATAATTAAAAATAAATGTTGTTCCCTCTCTATTTTTGTGCTTTTTTACTGCGTGTTTTACCATACCCACTCTTATTAATGATTGCCGATTACAAAAAAAATATTAGTACTTTGTCATTGATAGTTAAATAAACACAACCAAACTCAGTTATGCTATACATTTGTAGTGTTTGTAATTGTGTTTGAGGTTGCAAGTTGGACGTAGTAGCAGCCCCCATAAAAACTGAAAAGGATAAAGTGTAGGGCAGGGATTTCACATAAAGCCTGTACCTTATTATCAGGTGCACCTTAAGTGTATTAAAATGTAGAAGAGTAACACAAAGACTGGGTCATTCAGTACGGTGCACCTTATGGTCGTGAAAATACGGTAATAACTATCTTGTTACGTATAGGGACCTGCTCACAAATGCACTTATTCCAGGTCTGTTTAGTTGAGCATAAAGCTACAATTATGTGGTTTTGTTTTGAAATTGACAGAAAAAGCTTTTTTTGCTTCTAGTTACAATACTGATATGTGGCTACACAAGTTAATGTTTACCTTTACCATCAGTGTAAGAGCATTTAACTAACTCCCTTGTAAAGACCCTTGTTGTCTAATACAGGGGTGTCAAACTCATTTTAACTCGGGGGCCACACGATAGAACAAACATTCTGTCAGGGGCCGCACTATTAGATTAAAGAGAAAGAAAAAGAGAGATAAAGAAATAAGAGAAAGAGGGAGGGAAAAGGAGAGAGGGCAGGACAAAGAGAGAGGGACTGGGAAAGAGTGTGAGAAACAAAAGAGATGAAAAGAGAAGTCATGAGAGAGGGGGAAAGAAAGGGAGCGGAAGAAAGAAATCCAAAAAGAAATAGAAAGACAGAAAGAGAGAAAAGAGAAAAGAAAGCGCAAAGGGTAGGAAAAGAGAAAGAGAAGAGAGAGAAAAGGAAAAAAAGAAGTTAGAGCAAAATAAGTTAAAAAGACACAGAGAGCGAAAGAGACAAAGAGCACCTAAGGAAGAGAAAAAGAGAGACACAGAGAGTGGGAGAAAAGGGGTGGAAGAGAGAGAGAGAGAGAGAGAGAGAGAGAGAGAGAGAGAGAGAGAGAGAGAGAGAGAGAGAGAGAGAGAGAGAGAGAGAGAGAGAAATACAAGTACAGTGTCTTTGTTCGAGGCACCTGGCTTTGGCAACGTCAAGTGGACTTATTTCAACCCGCAGCTTGTTTTTCTCTTGCGCTTCTCTGAGTGTTGTCTCGCGGGCCGGATTCAATCATTAGCGGGCCTGATCTGGCCCGCGGGCCACCTGTTTGACAACAGTGGTCTAAACCATATGATTAGTGCTCGTACGGTGAATTTGCGGCCCTTTATGGAGTCTATTTAAGGGAATCATGCCCCAGAGCCCACATCAAAACGTTAGAGGGCAAACTATAAATAATCGGAGCACTTAATAAATAATTTAAGCCTCAACATAAAAAAGTGAACAATCACATTAGGAATTAAAAATGAGTAAGATCTCTGTGTGTGTTTTATTGTGTGTGTGTGTGTGTATGTCATAAAATGAGACAACATGAATAAAGGGTCTCGTGCAGTTTTCCATTCAAGCTAGGTCTATCACTGACGGTCATTACCTTGTTTGACTGAGAGAGCAGAAAGGGTTGACACAAAAGAACTCAGCAGAACTGATTCCTCTTCGGGACACACATGCATGTTCTGTGGAGGACACGGACAATGGGCATGACTACCGATGAGGTTTGGATGAGCATGAAGCGTATGCGTGACCGCTGAAATACCTGTATTGTGTCATTGAGTACCAAAGCATCAAACTGAGCCAGGTATTGGATGTGATATCGCTGCAATACGTAGTGGTACTTTCTTATGAGTCCTTTTAGTTTCTCCATGTGGAAGAGTAACTCTGCCATCAAACTTCAAAACACGACAGAGCATTCCATAATAAACAGATGAGTCTCCTGAAAAACTTGGTTGGGAAGTTGTATTTCCTGTGGTTTCGACTGGAGCTACCTACTTGTCCACATAGTCTTCTGGCGTTTTTATTTTGGGCATGTTGTCAGAGTGTCGCACAAGCCACAGGACCTCATCACGCGAGAAGGACAGCGCCATGAAGACAAACAGAGCCTTTGGGGATTTTATTTAACAGATAATATATGAGAATACACGATATTAAAGGTATTTGAAATCCAAAAATCCAGACCAGATTGGAACAATAGACATTTTATGCTTCCAATTTTGTGGAAGCACTTTGGAAAAAGCCTTTTCCTTTCCAGCCTGAAGATCCGTACCATTTTCTGCCTCGCTTATCCTCAGTAGGGTCGCAGTGGTGCTGGAGCCCATCCCAGCCATCTTCGGGCAGTGGAAAACCTGAACTAGTTGCCAGCCAGTCGCAAGGCATAAAAAGACCATTCACACGCTTATTTATAACAACGGTCATTTTGAAGTCACCAATCAACCTGCCACGCATGTCTTTGGAATGTGGTAGGAAACCGGAGGACACGCAAGCAGGCATAGCTAATACATTGTTCCAATACGCCCTTAGTGCAATTAACCAACCAAGAAACCATCTATCCAATCATAAACCTACAGTATGTGCATATTAATTTCTCGCTATAGTATCTGTCCATCCAAACACAAACCTATCATCCATTCATTACGTAACACATTCATTGCCCACTCGTTTTGGTGTTTTGTTCAGATTCCGGTTCAGATTCAGATTCAGATCTACTTTATTGTCATTCTAGTACACTTGTATACAGAACGAAATGTCGATGCATCTGACCCCCACAGTTTCCTTGAATGTACAGATATAAATAAAGTTGTATTGTATTTTGGCTACGTATAGTATTTTACCATAGTGCCGATAGTGCAAGAAGAGTAGCTAACCAGATGTGCAAAATGGGCAGTCAGGTTAACAAGTCAGGTACACAGTAACATTAACACTGTAACAATAACCCTGTAATTACAATAGTGCAGAGAGCAATGTGCAAGGAGTGGCAAGCTATAAGCTATAAAAGCTATAAAAAACTGCCAGTAGTGCAAAAAAGTCAGATTAGCAGCCGTTTAGATTTAAGTTAACTATATGTTAGATTGACCATTTAACAGTCTGTCTCGACTAACTTAGGAAATGGTATATATATATATATAAATTTTCCTATGTATTAGGTGCATAAAAGTTTGAGATATCATCAGACACTTATAAAACTGAATAAAATATGGATATTCAGATTTTCTTATGGTAGAACTGGATGAAAAAGAATCTGGGTAAATACTCAGAGGCTTCTTACTTTTGGTCCCAGCAGTCCTGGTTCGTCTTCCAGAACTAGTACTAACTCCTTCAACGCTCCTCTAAGAAAGTGTCTTCTCTCACGATGCAGAGCTCCACTGTTGATAACAAAACTCTAAGGCAACCCTTATTTTTTTAAAGTAACCGTGACAAAAATCGTACCTGTTGGCTATGGCGTGATCACGACACTCCTTGATGTCTCCGACTCGCTTACTGTATCTGGTCAGCATAGAAAGATATAAAATGGTTACTAAATTGAGTTCTGCAAAATTCACAAGCCAGCAGTGTGTAGGCATGTTAGGTTGTTCCTTTTCAGTCAGCTATAAAATGCATAATTCAGAACTTTTAGTATCTTTCATAATTGAAATGGAAATCGAAATTGAATTGAATTATATGAAACTGAATATAATATCACCAAATGACTTTACTGTAGATTAAGAATCAACACAGTTTTTCTTTTTTTTATGTATTTATGTTTTTTTTACACATTTTTGTGCTTGGATTAATTACGGTAAAATATGCATACCGGGGCCCCCGGTCTGTCCAGTGTAGCCACTAAATTTATATACGTAAACCGCTTCATATTTGAAGATAAATAATTAGTCACGCCTTGGAACAGTGTTTTTCAACCTTTTTGAGCTAAGGCAAATTTTTGTTTTTTACATCCAAAAATCTTCAGGTACACTGTAAATCGGAAATATTCCATGCAACCTGCAGCTTGTTTTTCTCTAATATGCCATGGCTTAAGGTGTCATGTCCAGCATGGTCGCCGTGGCGACCGGCTGGCTCCGCCCCCTGGGCACCGGGTGTAGCAGATCGTCTAATTTGCGTGTGTGCTTCTTAAGGGCAGGTTGTGGGTATTGCCGGTTGCTGGTTCTTTGCGTTTTCTGTTCTGCATTAATCTGTTCTGTTTGACTTGAAGAAACCTGTGTTTGCCCGTTCTGAGTAAAAGCCTGTTTTGTGAGTATTCCTAGTCTGAGTTCCTGTTTGCCTGTAAGCCTGTTTTTGTTTTGTTTTGTCCCTGAATGTGTTGGACGACTTTTATTTCCTTAATAAAAGTAACTGGTCGTAACGCGAATGAGTTCACCCTTCCTGCCTCCTGCCTCCGATCTGGTCCGGTCTCGTGACATAAGGGGTAACAAATTATTAATTTTGGATAATAATTTTGCAGCAATTTTGGATTTTACTACATTTATATAAGTTTTATTCGATTTTCTTCTATTTTTTTTTTTTAGAAAAATGACAAAACTAATGAGCATAAAAGGGAACCAAAAAAGTATTTTACTAGGTTCTAAATAAAAAAATAATGTTTTGTATTATTTGATATTTTCTGTAGTCCAATCTTAAACGACTTCATAAGACAAATGGTGTAATTTAATACATTCCCCTACATATAATTCGTATATAAAAAGAAAAAAAATAGTCATCTGCTGCCACCTAGTGATTAGGATGAAGATTATAGTTATTCGGCTGATCGTTGGAACAAAACAAGGATTAATGAACAATGGCGTGCTTTTAAGTGAAGATATAATTGGGATATTTCCTGGGGCACACTACACAAAGTCTCAAGGCACACTACTGTGCCCCAGCACATTGGTTTAAAAAAAACTGCCCTTGGTTACACAATAAAATCACACAGTTGACGCAGGTGTATACATTCATGTTATCCTGTCTCTGGCAAGGAGTATAAGAGGGGGAATTGATATTTTTTTATCCATGTACTCAATGAATGTTCATACCCTTTGATGCTTTCGAAGAGGTCCTCAGAAACTTTGTGTATGCTGAGAAGCTCATCCCTCGTGACAGTGATGTACAAGCCGCTCCGCAAAGCCATTTTCCACAACTCTTGCGATGATGGGTTACTGTTCAGGCTGCTGTGGCACAAGAGGAAGCCGACTAGGGTACAAAGAAAGCTTGTTTCAACAATTATCTTCACAAATGTTGTTCTTATTCAGTAAGAATATGGAGGCAGTATTAAGTGGGACGAGCACTTACTGATGATCCAGCGCTCCATTACCTCCAAAGACAGATATTCACATGCCATCTAGAAGGGAGCGGGTGTGGGGTTGACATCATGCAGTTAAAATGCCAAATGTGACGAATAATAAAAGTCTTTCATGCAATATAAATGTCATGTGAAATGAAAAAAGCATTTTTTTAACTTTTGCATGCATTTTACTATGGATTGTCTTATTGTATTTATTCTAATCATCGTGATTTGTCATGCACAAAAATGGTATATAAAGGTATGAGCTTCCAGCTGGTGCAAAGCAAGACACTTACTTGAAATGAAAAACACAATAAAAAATAAACAGATAGTAGTAAAGAGTCAAAGGTGGATACAAAGAAGGTGGTTGTGGACACAGGTGGTTAGAGTAGCCAACACTTTACTCAAGTAAAAGTACTGTTATTTGAGTAAAAGTAAAAAAGTACTTGTTGAAAAAATTACTGAGTAACTGTAGCAACGTCGTATTTATCGATTCTTTTAAAACAACCAATGAGATCATCAAATTATCAAAGTCCATCCAATTAGCCATACAAAACACATTTAATATGAAAGTAGATTTAAATAATCAACGTAAATTCAAGTGAACTTACTGTATCACAGCAGGCCGGATCCAACATGGTAGCCGCAGCATTGAGTAGGCTGAGCAGCTGGGCACTTCGCCATTCTTTCACTGGCAAGTTTCGCCGAGGGTAGATCATCCGCAGAGACAGCAGTGCAGCTGTCACTGACTGAGGCCGCAGATAAGACAAATGATGACTATTACAATTGCACTTGCATTTATAATTTTCAAACACAACATAATCACATCTCATCTCATTAGCTGCACCGCTTATTCTCAGTAGGGTCGTGGGGGTGCTGGAGCCCATCCCAGCAATCATCGGGCAGTGGGCAGGGGACACCCTGAACTGGTTGCCAGCCAATCACAGGGCACACAGGGACAGACAACTCGCTCGCTCATTCACACCTAGGGACAATTTGGACCGGCCAATCCACCTGAAATGCATGTCTTTGGAATGTGGGAGGAAACCGGAGTGCCCGGAGGAAACCCACACAAGCACGAGGAGAACATACAAACTCCGCATAGGAAGTCCGGTAGCTGGATTTGAACCCACACAGGAGGTTCCCAAGACCTTAGAACTGTGCCGCACACGCGCTAACCATTGCGCCGCTGTGCTGCCCACACAACATAATATTATATACATTTATTTAATTACCATTTTGTGTTTGTAGATTATGATTTTAGCAATATTCACCTGTTTCTTTACCTGTCTCTTAGGGCGGCCATTTTGAGAGTTGTTGTCATGAGATGTAAACAATAATGTTTTATAGGCGAATGACCAAACGTGGCTCTGCAGGTGAGCCACTATAGGTGAAGATGGTGAACTTAAATTGTTTTTTAGCCCAGCTTTGGGCAACATAAATTTCATTCCGTGACGGGCAATGATCGCCGTTGGCAAAAAAAAGGATGGCAACAGCTTCCCTTAGCACGAACCCCAGAAAATGGCAGCCCCAGAGAAGGACAAAAAAGATGGCTTTTGCTTCTGAACTCATTTTGTACAAATTAAATACAGTAATCCTTGAATATAACCCTGATTTTTTTTCACTAAGGGAGTAGTTTGGCATGGACGGAGGGGACACGTCCCCACCAATGTCAGGCGATCATTGTTTTTTTCCCCAACAATGGGATGCGATCACTTAAAAAACATGCTATGCCCCCACTAATGCCTTGAGCAAATCTACACCTTTGCTTTTCACGATTTAGCTACTTCACATATTCGGATTGTGGATTGTGTTCTGCATTCTGTTTGCCTAAAGTCTTCCCCGCTTAATATTAATTGACACAAAAAAGGGTCAATGGGAATAAAGTTGGCATTAAAAATATTCTTTTTTATTTGAAGAATTGTATTCACTATTATTTAAATTATGATTATATTTTGACCATTTTCATTTGGGTATTCTATCTATCTATCTACCCATGTCATATCCCTCGAGAGGGGTGACCGACAGCAAGACAAACACATACAAAAACAAAGAAAATAAAAAAAGGGAAAAAATAGCAAAAAACACACACAAAAATGCCCAAGCACCCAAACAAGTTAGGCACCTCAGCACCCAAGTTGGTCATGTTTTCGTCCAGATGAAACGGGACACAAGAAAGCGGCCATGTCACTCGGGTCAGGGTGACACAACACACTCTTCAACAACAGGGCCCGACAGCTTTCACTGGTTTACCCCTGCCGCATCATACGCAAGCCCTGCCCATCCCTTAGAATGCGTCTAAACATCCCACTATCCTTTTACAACACCTCTCCACTCATTCCTATCACCAACAAGAGCTCTAGCTTCCGCTATATTCAGACCTCTTTTCTTTGGTATGCTGTATGAAAAAAACTGCCGGGCAGCCTGTAGCCCGCGGGCTGTAGTCAGCTCACCATTGCTCTACACAATACAGCAACTCCTAGAAGTCAATTTTTACCTTTAAATAAATCATTTTTGGGTTATACTTATTGCTTTATTTAAAATCAAATCATATATGTAATTGCTCAAGATTAATTTAATTAAGAATTTGATTTTTGGACATATGACACATTGAAACTTTGCAACAAAATTTCAAGAGTCAAGAAAAACTACAAGCATAAAATAAAAATATAGAAAAAAAATCTATTAAACCTTAGTATGGGGGCCAAACTCCTCAGTAAGCTTCTTCCAAGGTTGCTCATACTCCACAAACATTTGACTGAGCCGAGGATATGAGGGGTCACTGCAAGAAGTAGGCAGGCAAAGTGGCTGTGACTGAATGCTTACCTCCCAATGTATAAATATCATGCAGTCTTACCTGCTTCCTTTGGTCATCTCATGAGCGCAGTTGAACATACCCACTAGAGATTTCTTCTCGTCAATGCGCGCAAGTGTGATGATAACCGAGGTGTATGTAATGATCAAGTCCAAGTAGTTTTTGGTGAAGTCAAAGTTTATGCCCTAGAATTAGAAATTCCAAAGCATCAGTCAGTAGGAAGTGAGGTAAAAAAAGATGAGGCGATATTGATGGTGATCAGTGTTGGGACCAGTGTTCCCTCCAAGCTGCGCACGTGCGCATTCGCGCACTGCTCGCACATTCTCAGCGCACAAGAAAATCTAGCCAGCGCACAAAAATGAAGGCTCAAAATTACTAATTAAGAAGCGACTTAAGTCAAAGTTACAGTGCATAAAGGTAAAAATACACGGGTTCCCCTGACGTTGTGTCCTAAATGCGGTATTTTGAAGTCAATGTCGAACGAAGTCGAAAAGTAAAGTTAGTAGAGTTTGTCGAGAACCGGCTTCTTCGGCTCCGCTCACTAAAAGGAACTGGTTCTTTCGGGTCCTAAACGGCTCTTCAGGTTGTTTTTGCTTCTTTAATCCCAACATGACCAAATATTATGTAAAATTATGAACAAAATGACTTAAAAGAAGGGGGGAATAGAAAAAAAAGAAAAAAAATACCAAAATGAAAAAGTAGTGAAAATCTGGGAAAAAAAGAAACAAAAGGAAGAGAAAAAAAGAAGGAAAAATTTAGAAAAAAGCCAGAAAAAAAGAAAAAAAAAAGAAACGTAGGAAAATAGTAAATGCAGAACAAAAAGAAAAAAGTAACAGCTCGGAAAAAATAAACACAATGAAACTTTTTTTTAAAGCAATTTAAAAAAAAGTAGAAAAAAACACGGAAAATAGAAGAAAAAGTTTGTGTTACATTCAAAAAATTTCCAATTGTATCAAGTGAATCTTGTTGCCAACATTGTACTTCCACTAAAAATGTGACTAAGTACAGTTCTGTATTTTGCAACCGACTAAATATGCCCCCAAAAATGTTAATATTATGCGTCAAAATACATAAGGAAAAAAAAAGAAATGGATATCTTGTGAAAGAATTATATGAACAAACGACGTTTGTAGGCCGTACAACCTTTGCAATAGTACATGAGTCAATTCATTCAATAGAGAAAAATAATTTTGCCGGAAACTCAGCAAAATGTAACTTGATGTCAAAATTTGGACATGTATGATAATTAATTATCTTGCCACGCTTGGGATTATGGTTGCTCACTGTTGTTTCAAGCGTTGCTCACCGACTTTGTGTGAACGCTCAGACCCGTGGAAAATTACAGGGAACATTGGTTGGGACTAATGTGTTACAAAGGAACGTGTTCCTGGAATACGATTCATTTTCTCGGTTACAAGTACTGCAACAAGTTATTGATAAAATTATTTGACTCTTACTGTTTTAAACATATGGTCTGTTACTGTGTAATTCTACTACTTTGTCATTGTAGATCTTGATTTAAAAAAAAATCTGACTGCAGAACACTACTGCATCATTCACGTCGGTACATATGACCCTCGATCTGCCAGGAGTAGAAAGGTTTATATTTACCCACAAAGTTCAACTGAATACAGTAATGGCGGCGCCTTCTCAAATACAGAGTACAAAGACGCTGAGTTTCTCCTTATGGAGGTACTCTCACTACCGTGTGTACTCTCATCTTAGCCCAATTTACACCTATAAAATAAAATACTGATATTAGGGTGTAAACTTATATCCGCATATTTGGTTGTGTGCCACCAGTAGTGAATGGTAAGCAGCAGGTGGGGAAAGGTGCGTGGCCTATACAGGAACAAGGAAGCAATGGGAAATCAATGGGGCAAACGTGATGACAGAATTTATGGCAAAAGTGTGCGGAATTTTGGCCTTTTTATTTGTGAAACCACTGTTGCAATACAGCAACCCAGAAGAAAAAAAAATATATTTCTTGGACAGCTCCTAGATATAGAGAAGACAATCTTCGAGTGATTTGAAGCCCAGAGACAAAATTAATAGGGAGTGTCTCAGCTAAGAGTTCATTTGTAAGCTCTAAACCACAGGTGTCAAACAGGCGGCCTGCGTGCCTCATCAGGCCTGTAAGGGATTGAATCCGGCCCGCGAGACAACACCCAGAGAAGCGCAAGAGAAAAACAAGCTGCAGGTTGAAATATGTCCACTTGATGTTGCTAAAAGCCTCTGCACTTGTATTTATTTCTCTCTCTCTCTCCCTCTCTCTCTCTCTCTCTCTCTCTCTCTTTCTTTTCCACCCCTTTTTCTCGCACTTTGTCTCTGTCTCTTTCACTCTCTGTCTCTCTTTTTCTCTTCCTTTGTTGCTCTTTGTCTCTTTCTCTCTCTGTGTCTTTTGCTCTAACTTCCTTTTTTTCCTTTTCTCTCTTTTCTCTTTCTTTCTTCATACCCTCTATTTCTCTTTGGATTTCTTTCTTCCGCTCCCTTTCTTTTCCCCCTCTCTCACAACTTTTTATCTTTTGTTTCTCAAGCTCTAACCTCTTTTTCTTTCTTTGTCCCGCCCTCTCTCCTTTTCCCTCCCTCTTTTCTCTTATTACTGTATCTCTTTTTCTTTCTCTTTAAGCTACTAGTCCGGCCCCCGACAGAATGTTTGTTCTATTGTGTGGCCCCCGAGTTAAAATGAGTTTGTCACCCCTGCTTTAAAGAATGCCCTCGCCAAGGAATATGAAGGGTTCACTACCTTTACCAGTTAGTTGTTTTCTTATTTTTGTTTTACTTTTTGTCTATTTTAAAGCAGTTTTAGGGGGTGGCCTTTTATGCAAGTGTATTGGGTAATTTCTAACTTAATAGAGACTTTCAAAGTAACGCGCTACTTTTTGGAGTCTGTAAGCTGGGAGGTAACTGGTTACATTTTAAATGAAGTGAGTAGTAACTTTATAACTAATTACTATATTTCAGTAAAGCGCCGGACACTGTTGGTGAGATAAAAACATCTTGAAATGTTTAATACTATCTAAGAGTCTGTGGGCACGTTTTAATAGATTTTTTTTCTGTGATTTATTTTGAAGCAGTTGCGGATTGTTACTCACAATATCAAAGAAGCACTGGCTGGCATCTATTGTGTTCAGTAACTCGTAGACGTGGTCCTGAAACAAAAAAGATTTTTATTACATTTTTATTAAAACCAAACACGGATACCAGCAAGGCAATTAGGCCCACATCGGTTCTTGCTGACATCCCACTCGATACACAAGCCTCAACAGTCAGATGATTTTGTACTCTGAAAATAAATTGGACGAATTCCTCACAAGGATTATGTTATCTGATGTGCTGATGATGTCTCGACCTCAATCATGCAACTGATTGTAGGAGTATAATAAACACTAGCAGGTTTTAAAATCAACTTCAGTATTTTATAATGGGAAGTTATATGCAAATGTAATCCCTCATAATGATTACATGTGCTTAACAGACCCCAAAAAAAATCTGTGACGTGCAGTCAGGAAATCTCAATCATATAAATATAAAATTACAAATATATTAAATGGTTATATTTGTTCGGAGTTAAATTTGTTTTTCATTTAACTTCAATGCAATTCTAGGATTTTATTTTATTCAATCGCTGAATTTTCACATTACATCATCCACCGCTTATCCTCAGAAAGGTGTGTGGGTGCTGGAGCGCATCCCAGCTGTCTTCGGGCAGTGGGCAGGGGACACCCTGAACACTTTGCCAGTCAGTCGCAGAGTACACAGAGACAGACAATTCACTCGCCTATTCACACCTAAGGGAGAATCTGGACCGGCTAATTAACCTGAAATGCATGTTTTTGGAATGTGGGAGGAAACAGGAATGCCAGGAGGAAACCCCCACAAGCACGGGGAGAACATGCAAACTCTGCATAGGAAGGCTGGTAGCTGGATTTGATCCCATGACCTCAGAACTGTGCCGCAGACGCGTTAACCACTCAGCCGCTGTCCCGCCCACATTATATCATTAAACTCTCAATACAATTAAAATGTAACGTAATACTGTGCTGATCGAAATGCAAATGCAGAGTGAGGAACGCCATTCTCTTGCCTTATGGCAGAGAGCTATGGTGAGACCAGGCGTAAAATTGGTGATAGTATTTAGCAAGCTACCATCAAGTCAGACCAGCCAGTAGTTTTTTTTCCTGTTGCGAGGACTTTTTTTCACAATGGAGGATTACTTATCTATTGATACTTTTATTCAAAAGGTAAATAAGACTTAAGTTAAGGTGAGACAATAAAACATCTTTTTTATGCTACAGTTTAAGTATTGATTTTATGCTCTGCCAATCAAATGATGAACAAGACGTAGGTACATTTATTTGTAAACCTGACTGTGCCTCAGCAGACACAAACCTCAGCAGACAATGCAGCAGTTCTTTTTAAATATTTTTGCCTTATTTTGGTGGTTTTAACTTGCAATTACCCTGAATTCAATGACGTCCAGAAAGGAGTCATAATAGATTGTGGTGGCTTCCATCACTTTTGACTTTTGGCGTTGGATGCTGGTAAGACTTTGCTATGGTGAGAAGAAATAAAAAACAATATACTGTGAGTTATAATAATATGGCATAGTGGTCAGTAAGGACAGCAGCCAAATACTTACAATGGTTCCCCGAAAGTCTATGTTTGGGAATTTCTTGTTGATATATTTAATGGCAGGTTCCATAGTCTTGTCCGTCAGGATGGAAGGCCGCTGATTCACATCTGCACAGATCTGCAACACAGGTGAAATGAAGTTCCCTTAGAATTCATAATTATTGTTGTTATCCTCTGCGACACGGCTGCTGGGTGGTTAGTGCACAGCCCCTTGGTGCAGAGGTCCAGGGTCCAAGTCAAAATACCGCATGTCTCCCTGTGTGGAGTTTGCGTGTTCTCCCTGAGCCTGCATGGGTTTCCTCCCACATTCCAAATTGGCCAGTTCAGATTGTCCTTAGGTGTGAATGAGTGAGTCAGTTGTCTGTCTCTGTGTACCCTGCGACTGGCCAGCAACCAGTTCAGGGCGTCCCCTGCCGACTGCCCAAAGATAGCTGGAATGGGCTCCATTACCCCCATGACCCTACTCAGGATAAGCGGTGGAGAAAATGGATGGATGCAGGTTGTTATCATTTATTCACAGAGAAGCCAGGCATTCAATAAGCCACTGTATGACGTCCATGTTTAATAAAAAATAATGAAAACAACAAAAGAGAATTTAAACTTCCCGTGACTATATATCTGTGACCAAATCAACGTTATCAGCTCCTTTCGCCACTATGGCTTATATGTTTTAACGTGACTTATTTTTAACTTGAAAAAAAAAAAAAACTCGATATAATGATTTTTTTCTCCTCTACTTGTCAGACGATGTGTAACTCGGTTGATACGCACAGCGCAGCCTCCATTTAGATGAAGTAAGTATCCAATTACAGGACACAAACTTCTTAATCTTACTGGCTTCATTAACTGTCCCCAACAAATGATCTAATTGACCATGGCAATGATCATTTAGCTACATGTGCCGCACTGTTGATACATCCTGGTGACACAATCTAGCGGAATTCAAATCGGATAAAAACTGTCAACACTGGAAAGAGCGTAACCAAATGGATATAATACAGATATGTGTAATCAGGGGAGGCAGGTAAAGCTGTGCCTCACCTATAGTCATGGAAATAATAAATGAAAAACATATCAAATGGTTATATTTGTTTAGTATTTAACATTTATCTTCACAATTTTTTAATTTTCCTCATAAAAAAATTACCATTGCTAACCCATGATATTAATACATTAATACAATTATTATCTGGTAATATGTTATTGTGCTCAGTGTCTGAAGACGTAAACTGAGGTACGCAATTCTCTTGCCTTGTGGCAGAGGGCGATAGCGAGACCAATGATTCTGATTTGGCGTGTACCAAAGCCCAAAACAATAGAATAAGTGATTCTATTAGCACGCTAGCAGCAAGTCAAGCCATAAAGAAATTAGTTTCTCAGTGTATTGACTTTTTTATGCTGCAGTTTATATGTTATTTTCTTGCTCTGCCAATCAAAAAATGAATGAGATGTAAACTCATTTATTATGTAAATCTGAATGTGTCGCACCAGACACAAACCTCATAATAGGCCACTGATTTAATAGTTCACAAAGAGAACAGCATATAGAAAAAATGGATTTAAAACAAAATTGACCTTTACTATGATTATAGTAATAATGCTTGGTTATGTTAGGCCAGCAGACTAGGCCTTGCTAGCCCTGACGGCCTACCGCTAGGCTAGATCATTTTTCAATAATTAAAAACATCTTGCAGGCCATTCTCCCGGGATCTCGTAAACTGGCTTGCTAAAGCTAGCTTGACTCATGCTAGCAAAGTAGCTAAAGCTAGCAAGTGGGTCAGCATAATCAATTAAGTGTTTCTCTTATTCCCCTGCTATTCCAGTTTTCCTCAGAACAAAACTGCTTAAACCATGGTTAAAAATGTAAGTAATTGCATTGTCGTGCTCTATCCATCCATCCATGATCTGCATCGCTTATCCTCAGTAGGGTGGCGGGGGTGCTGGAGCCCATCCCAGCTATCTCCGGACAGTGGGCAGGGGACACCGTGAACTGGTTGGCAGCCAGTTGCAGGGCACACAGAGACAGACAACTCACTCACTCATTCAAGCTTAGGGACAATTTAAACCGGCCAATTAACCTGACATGCATGTTTTTGGGATATGGGAGGAAACCGGAGTGCCCGGAGGAAAACCACGCAAGCACGGGGTGAACATGCAAATTCCACACAGGAGGGTTTGTTCTCATGACCTCAAAACTGTGCTGCACACGTGCTAATCACTGCCCTGCCGTGCTGCCCGTGCTGTATTCAACCTAGTCGTATTTCTAACCACCACTAGGTGACAGTAACTTTCCACCTTTCGAAAGATTACTTCAAAGGGCTTTTTTTTTGCTGCTTTAGTATACTTTTTTTGCAAATGCTTCTAGCATTTGACTAAAATAGCATCTTCACAAAATTTTATAAGCCAGGTGCCTCGGGCATGGCTCTGACTAAACATTTTTTTCTGAAATGTTGTTTATCTACAGCTGCAAGCTTGTGAATGACAGTGAGCTTACAGCAGTGATGCAGAATAATGATGCTCCTGCCTCTTCCTTAAGCAAGTAAGCCACGGGGTGACCTTGAGAAAGATTGCTGGTCTCAAAACGGTTTTTCCATCATTGTGTAGAATAATTGACTTCCTAGCTCACTAATGCTTAGTCAGGCAGCAACGTAGTGGCAGAAAAAAAATCTATACATTTTGATGTAAACAAGAAAGCATGAATATAAATAATTTCTGCTATTCCCACATTACTTTGGTTGTTTAATGAATTTCATTATAGGGCAGGATAGAAGATGTGATTATAGATACAGTGTAACATAGAAGAAATAATTATCAACCTTTTTTATGTGACCTACCCTATTTAAATAATTTTTTAAACAAGCATATCTGATTTAAACACGACAGCATTGCTAATATGATGGTGTTCCTTTAAAATCCTAATAATTCTGACAATACACACACAGACACACACACATACACACACATCTACATACATATATATATATATATATATATATATATATATATATATATATACATAAGAGGGCAGCATGGCAGCGCAGTGGTTAGCGCGTCTTTGGAACCTTCTGTGTGGGTTCAAATCCAGCTACCGGAGTTCCTGTGCGGAGTTTGTATGTTCTCCTCGTGCTTGCGTGGGTTTCCTCTAGGCACTCCGGTTTCCTCCCACATTCCAAAGACATGCATTTCAGGTGGATTGGCCGGTCCAAATGGTCCCTAGGTGTGAATGAGCAAGTTGTCTGTCCCTGTGTGCCCTGCGATTGGCTGGCAACCAGTTCAGGGTGTCCCCTGCCCACTGCCCGATGATTGCTGGGATGGGCTCCAGCACCCCCGGGACCCTACTGAGGATAAGCGGTGCAGCTAATGAGATGAGATGAGATATATATATATAAGCCTGTTCTTCTAATAATGTACTTTTGTTTGACCAGACTTAACTATTCAAAGATGTGTATAGAATTTTGGTCCTATGTGTTTCCCAAGAATGACCGGAGACCATTTCAGGATGTAGACTACATTCATCATCTAAAGTCAGATGAGATTATCTCCATCTTACTCGTAACTAAATCATTTGGAAAATGCATGGCTGCATCTCATTTCTTGTCTCTTTGCGGATTATTTGACAGTTTCTGCCAACTGACATCCCGGGTCCACTTCCTGGTTGCACTTCCTCTTTAGTTGTGTGCAATGGCGGTTTAGAAAGGAAGTCAAAAAGAACAACATGGTGGAGAAACTTTTATTCAGGTTTACTTGCAATTATGTCAAAATAGCACGGTACAAGATAATGTTTTAAAAGTCAAAATGCTACCAGCAGAAGTTCAAAACAAAGGAGAGCCAAAATTAAATTGACTTAATGTAAACTAAGCTTTTATTTATCTGTTGTATACTTTTAATTTTGTTAATAAAGTGAATGTAAAATATGCATCTTTAAATTAATTGAGAATGTGACTTAGGTTCCTTATTTTTTCTGACTGTGCTCTGTGCTCACCTTCTTGATGTAGTTCATGCGTATCAACACCCCGTTTCCCCTCTCATTCAGAATGGTGAGCTTCTCTGCCAGTTTCTGATGATTATCCATGATTTGGCCACTATCTCTGCTTGAGCCTAGGCCTGTGGCACCCAGAACGTCGGAAACGAATGAGTGCACCCAAGATGTCACTCTTGTCTATGGGTCACATGGAGCTTGTAGTTGTGGGAGGAGTTTGGAATTGTTTTGCTGTGTTTCTTGCAATCATCTGGTGAAAAACCATCAAGCACAAATAGACACGAGTTCAACTCTTTAAGAAGAGTCTCTTAAGTGCCTTCTACGAGGCGTCTCCATGGTCTTAATCTGACCATTTTGTGCAAACCATCTACCTTGTACTATGATGACGACACAGACTCAGAGCCTTCTCTCAAACCTGATTTGGCCCAACCTCACCCAGACTCTAGCTCGGCGGCGCCCATTGAGTTCAAGACCCCTGCTTTTAACACACATGTATAGTTATGTACATATAGGTATGTACCCATCCAGCATGGCCACCTTTACTCTAGTTGTCCGGATGCAGATCACTTGATAATGAACTGTCTTACTCTCTTACGGTCTTCACTGAAAATAAAAAAATAAATTTCTTTATCAGGCCGAAAATACATGTAAACAAGATTTTACTTTACTACCATTAAATTTAACAAGGCAGCATTATTTGAAAGAACACTTTGTGTAATATCTGACCACTAGATATCACTGTATTGTGTAGTGCATCTGAAAACAAGTGCTAGAAAGCACAAGGAATATTACAAACTCAAAGTGAACCATTCCATTGTTCTTCTCATTTCTTTGCCCAGCTTGTCGCAAGGTTTTTGTCACAGTGAGCCTTATGTTACGTTAAATAAATGCAAATGTAATGACCTGCAATATGAATACAAATGCATATTTGTATGATATTTCATGTATATTTGCCTATTATTCAGACCAATATTTTTTATTGTGAATTAAGTTTTTTTTCGGAATGCACAGGGCAGCACGGCAGCGCAGTGGTTAGCGCGTGTGTGGCACAGTTCTGAGGTCGTGAGATCAAACCTCCTGTGGGGAGTTTGCATTTTCTCCCCGTGCTTGCGTGGGGTGCTTGCGTGGGTTTCCTCGGGGCACTCCGGTTTCCTCTGACATTCCAAAAACATGCATGGCAGGTTAAATGCCCGGTCCAAATTGTCCCTAAGTGTGAATGAGCGAGCAAATTGCACGGGGAAAACATGCAACCTCCACACAGGAGGTGTGATCTCATGACCTCAGAACTATTTATGTACTAAATAGTTATTGTTGTACTACTACAATAACAATACTATCAAGATTACTAATGATAGTAATGGCAATACAAATAATACACTTTTTTTTGTTACCCTTTTATAATTATAGTTGCAGTGTTAGTACGGGCACTTTTATTTTACCCCCACATCTTTTCAACTCAACAATAAAGAAAACCTTGGACATGTTTTTGAACCACTAGATGGGGTCATTTCACAAATTTTGACACCTGGAACCGCAGAGGAACTATTTCGTAGTGACATACTAAAATGTACAAATCAAGGGTTATGCTTTCCTGAATCAATTGACTAACCCTTATGAAAAATGTTTTATAGTTATCTGGATCTCGTTAAAAATGTGTGACAGCTCAACATAACTGTCAACCTTGAGTGACTAAGATGGGCCACAAGTAAAGTTACATTTGTATCCCCCCCAAAAATTGTATTTTTTTATGTGGGGATTTTATTCAATACATGTAAAAATAAAGGTCAACACTTTTAATGTCCAGAACAGTCAGGCATACTTGTCAACCATTAATGACCCCATTTTTTAAAATATTTTTTTCTTGGGGAATTCAATTAGTGTAAAATACTTTGTGTAGAAAAATACTGAGTGTTGAATACCGTATTTTCCGCACTATAAGGCGCACCTAAAAGTCTTAATTTTTTTCAAAAGCTGACCATGCGCCTTACAATACAGTGCGCCTTACATATGGATCAATATTAAGTCGCAAAGTCTTGCAACTAATGCAAGCAGCCGCCGACTAGATTTTCCTCCAAACGCGAAGTAGTCCAAGGTGTATGCTGGGATTTATATACCGGCGTTTCATTGGCTAACCAATGTGTCAATCATCATTTGAATCGATCACTATTGGCTAAAGTTATTCGGAGGTAAAAGGGGCGGATCCTTTTTATCATTTACAGGCTCGCATAGGCTAAAGGGGCAAAACAAACCCTGCAATTGGCCGAAAGAGATGTGTCAATCATCAGTTGAATCGATCACTATTGGCTAAAGTTATTCGGAGGTAAAGGGGGCGGATCCTTTTTATCATTTACAGGCTTGCATAGGCTAAAGGGACAAAACAAAGCCTACAATTGGCCGAAAAAGATGAATGTGAATAGCATGTTGGGTAGAACTCACGGCATAGAGTAAACAGTATTTTACTATTATGTACTGTATTTGTAAATATTTTACTCTCCTGGATTTACTACACTGATGGATATAAGAGGACCATGGTTGCACATTATTATTGAACGCAACGACTTCGGTGAGCTACTCGAGCTGTAAATTTTCCCAGTATCTTGTTTCAGAGTGATATCGATGTTTCTGTGATGGGTCTTTTTTTAAATTAAACTCAATTCCAAGTGTTTATTGTCATATGCACAGTAAAGTTGCGAGCGAAAAAGAAAATAGAAACTAAGGAATGGTTGGCATTTCTTGAATCCCAAGACTTTAACCCTCCGAATCATATTTGGAACGATGCATTTGAGTGACATCGTTCGGACACCGCATCCGCACGTGTTCTCGACACGTATTTGCTTCTTTGCAAGCTTTGGGAATGTTAAGGGGGTAATCAGTTTGACTGAATCATCTGACTGTTTTGTCGATGTTCCCATTGTAGAGCCTTATAATCCGGTGCGCCTTATGTATGGAAGATATAGGACCAAAAACTATTTTTTGGGGGTGCGCCCTATAACCCGGTGCGCCCTATTGTGCGGAAAAACATCTTCACCCGTTCCATTCATGTAACGAAGAGGATCCTTGCCTTGGTTTTGTTATTTTTGTCGAATAATTTTTACTAAGACTGCAAGGCGCTTGTCACACTTCTTGTCATTTCGATGACTTGATTACCCCTTTTTCCTCAGGGGTTACATTTCTAGGATGCTGTAGATCACACACCACCTTGTCCAAATTCAGCACAAATAATCACTGAAACGAACGAATGGGAACGCAAAAGCCTGCGAGATTTATAAGATTTTGTAATCAATGGCCAAAGAAAAATAAAATGAAATCATTTTCAAGAAAGTTAGACAAGAAAATTCTTAGTTAAATGAAAATTGTTTTCATTTCAATCTTCTTGAAATTATTTGGAAAAATATGTGTTTAAAATACAACAAACTGTGTAGGTTGACAACTATGGTTTGGACTTGAACTAGTATTGTGTGGTTTTGTGAGTACATAATTGTGCTCTATTGGCCTCTCGACTGTCAGAAATGTCCTTAAAAAGTGGAGTCTGTTCCTCTTCATTTTTGTTCTGTGACTTAATTACTGTGACTTCACTCTCTTATCACATAAACACAAAAAGTCCAAAACTAACATGACATCCAAGTGTTATTTTCCAAATTTCCCGCGAGCGACTCAATGGGATCTCTAATAGGTTAAGTGGTTAAATGGAAAACTGCTCATAGGGATTTGTCGTCTCCATGTGAGGCAACCACAAAGAAAGGAAAAAAGCCTAATCGTCTTTTTTATACGTCCCTTTTTGGCAGAAGCTCAAAAAGGAGACATGAATGTGGAATAAGCAGGATCAGGGAAAAGAATGAGTGGTAAGAAGATCCTCACCTGACCTTATGGATGTAAGAACACAAAGACAATATTGTTATGTAAAATATAAAAGAATAATTAGCAGCCACCTTTTCAAAACATACAGGTAGAAATAAACAAAAAACAACAACAACAAAACTAATTATCCACTGTAATTGGTCTTTTATTTTTGAGGCAAAAACTAAAGGGCATGAACTGAAAAAGTGATGTCTACATATTTAAAGAAAAACACTTGATTTTCATGAAGTTTTGTACTATTAACTCTAATTTTCTATTTATACTTTATTTTATTCTGTACACATCATCATGACAACTTGCTACCAGCAATGAGAAAATTAACAAAGAGTCATCTAAATAAAATTGCAAAGGAAATTTTAATGTTCTCCCTTTAAGTCAAGTCAAGTCAAGTGTTTATTTGTATACCCCTTAATGATTAAGGTACAAGCATCTCAAAGGGCTGCACAGACCACAGATTATTGCAAACCACAGACTATTATTACACCATCCCATGATCTAAAACCTACATGAGGGCAAGGAAAAACTCAAAAACCTCAACCTGAGGAAAGTGAAGAAACCTTGAAAAAGGACCGCACATTAGGTAACCCCCTTTCCAGGATGACCAGGCTGCAATAGATGTTGCAATAACAACTAATACACAGATATTGTCAACATAGAATATAGGTTATTCATATGCTATAGAATAGTAGTGTGTTTTTTTTTTTCAATATTTTATATTGTTTTACTGTACATGGGAGGGACAACCCTTTTTTCCACACAGCTGTCTTATCTGGTCGAAAACTGTGTCGAGGTGAACATTGTACCACTCAATCCAAATTGTAGACAAATACTCTTGATGAAGACAGTTAAGACAGTGCTCATTGTACACATTTAAGTGTTGTAGTGGATGCATGTTGGACAAAGAAATCTACAATAATGACAATTTTAATTATGTGTTGAAAAGTTCATTTGAAATTGCGCTCATAATTGATTCAAAAAAGGCAAATGATACAAGAATGTCAAGTACAGTTTTTATATGCAACACAGAACATAAACAGCATGATTATTAACCAAGAAAAAGACACATGATTCTATAAAAATATGTCCGCATAGTTACAGTAAGAGGAGATAGTGACCTAATGCTAATTGCAGGGGAAGCGTTTGGCAAATGCTTCAAGCCTCGGCTGCCGTCCAGATGTCTGAAGCTCTTGGGCAAGTTCAAAGATTTCAATAAACGGTAAGCTGCCCAGAAAACCTTTGCAGACATGTCAGATTTATGAATGTATCCCTTTTAGACACTGGGCACTCAAAATATGCAGTATTATTTCACTATTTGGGGTTACGTCATGTAATCGTTCTAGCATAAAAAACTGAAGTTCAAGCATACCTAACTAAATCCAAAAACATCCCAAAACAGAAAACAAATCATATATAATTTGGTTATGCATCTAAAACATTTACCGTACTTGTAATCTGAATTCTGATTTGCTATCACCAGCGAACAGTGCTAACTGCACTTGAAATTGCTAACTGCAATTGACGTTGCAGTGGATATAGATAGGTCTGCACAGTGGCGCAATGGTAGCGCGTGTGCGGCACAGTTCTGAAGTCATGAGATCGAACCTCCTGTGTGTAATTTGCATGTTCTCCCTGTGCTTGCATGGGTTTCCTCTGGGCACTCTTGTTTCCTCCGACATTCCAAAAACATGCATGTCAGGTTAATTGGCCAGTCCAAATTGTCCCGAGGTGTGAATGAGCGACCAAATTGTCTGTCCCTGAGTGCCCTGCGACCAGTTCAGGGTGTCCCCTGCCCAATGCCCGAAGATAGCTGGGATGGGCTCCAGCACCCCCGCGACCCTACTGAGGATAAGCGGTGCAGATAATGGATGGATGGATGGATATAGATACAAAGAACCAACTTTCCATTTTTTAGTTCTGTTCTAGTCTCCCAAATATGTATTCATGTAGTTAGTTAATGAGTTAGTGAGTTAGTGAGTTAGTGAGTTAGTGAGTTAGTTAGTTAAATGAGCCACTCAACCTTTTTCTAAAAGGCCCACTATGACACTCAGTCAAAAAGTCAAGGTCAGGGGGGCCGGATGTCGCGTGCGAGAAGGTTTTCTACGGCCCTGATTTGATCTTGAGAAATTATTGTGTTACTAGAAATCACGTTTTTTTTTACTGTACAATACTTCTTTATGAAGAAAGTGTCATTCATGAAAAATAGAGGTTTGCACTTTATTGTATTTTGATTTTTTTACAAATTACTTCAGTCGATAGAATGCTGGGCAGCACGGCGGATGAGAGGTTGGCACGTCCGTGGCACAGTTCTGACGTCATGGAATCAAATCCAGCTACCAAATTTCCCGTGCGGAGTTTGCATGTTCTCCCCGTGCTTGCGTGGGTTTACTACGGGCACTCCCGTTTCCTCCCACATTCTAAAAACATGCATGTCAGGTTAATTGGCCTGTCCAAATTGTCCCTAAGTGTGAATGTGCGAGTGAGTCGTCTTTCTCTGTCAACCCTTTGACTGGCTGGCAACCGGTTCAGGGTGTCCCCTTCCCACTGCTCAAAGACAGCTGGTATGGGCTCCAGCACCCCTGCGACCCTACTAATGATAAGTGGTGCAGATAATGGATGGATGGAATGGATGATAGAATGTTAGACAATTGCCATTTTTTTCCCCTGGGAAGTCAATCTACTTTTGCTAAAATAAAAACTATAGGCTACTGATGGTGCCTAATTAATAGCAGGCTAGCTGGCTTGAAAATTGAAAATGAATGCATTTGATACATCACAAAAATTAATCTTTTCTATTTTAAGCACGTATTTCGATTTAGCGTTTACCTGTTAGCTTGAGTATTTTTATTGTCTGGCATTAGAGTTCGACTAGCGCAACATTAGCAACTATTGATGCTTTAGCACCTGACGTCCCAGACACTTTAGGGGTTGTTAGCTGAGACTAGCACAACTTTAGCAAGTAACAATAGCAGCTTCTTTCATTTAATGTTCATGTTACGGGGATTTTCCTGTTAATTAAAATTGTTTTTTTGTGCCCCTTGAAAATGCAATGTTACTG